>NC_140460.1:20743160-21946910 GCF_963576455.1 Neolamprologus multifasciatus
TGTCTTGTTGCAACTGATGAACTGAAACAAACGAGCGTGCTGTGTGTGCAACAGCGCGACAAACATTACCTGTCCTTTTATTAACTGCACAAGTAGTGCTGGTCATAGCTGCTGGCTACCTGTGTAAGGCTGTCATGGGTCTGTAGTTCTGTCACCGTTTTAGGGAACATATTTAGTTTTAAAGTAAGTTTCTGGGCTTTTCCTGCCTTTCTGGAGGGATTATATTTCACTAAAAAACGATCTAATATGCATGTCCACATAATTATGCATTATTATAATATATTAAAAAACACACGCTGTATTTTAAAGAACAAACATTAAGAAGCAGATTGTATTAGATTTATATTTTAAATAAGACAAAATTTGGATTTTACAGCAGTAAAATTATTGTATCTCTACAGTTTAAAAATGTAATAAGCTTTCTGCCTGCACAGAGTGGATAGTGAAACAAATGGAATCATCATAAATACATTATTTCATATTTATTACTTCCCCCTCCTCATTGCTTTATTATTGTAGATCTAGTAATAAATAATAATGTAAGGATTCTGGATCAGCACCGTGATCCCCATAGTATACACAGTATTCAGAAGAAGGTCTAAAATGTCACTGTGTGTGTGCGTGCATGTGTTTGTTTTATGTATATGGATTTTTTTTATATTATTACTCATGATATAACATTGTCCAGACATGCCTGGTAAGGACATGAGGAGGAAACAGTAGGAGCTGTGTGAGGCTACTAAAGGCAGTGCTATAACATTTTTCTGTCATCATTTTATTATAGATTAAGTGCTGGAGTTGTTAGGTGTGGATAATTAGATTATAGTTTATTGCAATAGCAAGTTGTGCCTTGTTCTCACATAGACAGCAAGTGGAGAGTGATATATGAAATGATGGGATGGAAGGAAGAAGCAAAGAGTGATTCACAGGCAGAGCCTAATTTATTTCTCACAGTTTTTTGTTGCCTTATGGTTCCAAGCGCTGTCACCAATCTTTGCATTTTGTTATTATCTCATGACACTTGTTTAATCAGCTACCATCTCTCCTATGGACTTTTTACTGTCTACAGTCTCAAATCAACACAGCCCTGCCCTTCCCATATTAGATTCTTGATGAATGTGTGTTGCTGTTATTCAGCCTGGTTCAATGTGCCCCTTTTTAACTTTGAGCACCCGCCCCTTTAAACCTCTCTGCACGGCCCTGTTGGAGGGAGTATATAAATGAAACTCGTAGCAGGATTGCCCTGGTGAGCTCTTGCATAAACATTTATTGTGCATGCTATTGGCTTCTTTCAAGTAAATAAATGCATTGGAGCTTGTTACTCTGTTTGTCTGCTTCATACGGGAATTTTCTTTTACACTACAGCTGGTGCCTGATGAGCCACTCACACCCAATACCAGATTACTCCTCATTTCCCAGTGATTTAACACCTGAGGCAAGATCTGTCATTTTGGAGGACACCCAGAGACTGCATACAGTCTTACAGATGCAGTTCAGCTCCAATGCTACCAAGCTTGGCACCCTGCTTACATACCTGCTTCCCCAGTGTTAATCCCAGTCTACTTTGTTAAGGCCCATAGCAATCCACTTGTATACCACCTAATGCATTAAGGGAGAGGAGAATGTGAATTGTCTGGAATGGGAGTTATTATCACTGTCCAAATGAATGTTGAGATCAGCAAAGATCATCATGTTAGAAGAAAGTACAGAGAAATGAGTAAGAAGAGCAGCAAAGTCATTAAAAAAATACTTCTCTGGCTTAGGTGGTCGGTAAACAGTATATGTGATTTTAAGAGTATGTAGAGGGACCTTTAAAGTGGTGAATTCAAATGAGTGAAAGATGGGAACAGAGACAGGAAGAACTTTCTAGTGCTTGCAATGGATCATCGCAAGACCCCTGTTCTTCCTTAAGCCGCAAGTATGACAGGTTCAGAAAGACGGATGGAGTGGCTTCATTGAGTGAGAAAAAGTCTCCAGTCTGTTGCAATGTTTCAGTCAAGAAGTCTAACTTACAGTCAGAGAGGAGATCCTGGACAAGATGCCCCTTGCCAGTAAGTGGATGTTTAATACACCAAAGCTAGGGGGTTAACATCCTGTCTGGTGTTATGGTAAGTATGACGAGTTGCAGACCAGGTGGACTTCATTGGTTTGGTGTTGTCATGGTTTAAACTTCGTCCAGATAGCAGCAGCAGCAGCAGGAGAATTAGCAGCCTGAAAAAATTGAGAAAAATCCAGGACAGGATTACTCTTAAATACTCATATGTTGTTGTTGTCCAGCAATTATAAAGAGTGAAAAAGAGTGAAAAAGCATCTAAAAGGGGAGATACTACAGTTTGATGTTTTGTTTTGTTTTCCACATAATAACGTAATACTTGATGTTGAACAAATTATTTGTTGCATTTATTTAGCTGTAGTTTTGGTGTAATGTGCAACTTTATTTGTAGACAATGTTTTGAAAAAGATCACATGTTTGCTTGTTCAAATATGTCAAAAATCATCAGCTTTTTATGGTGATATAATTTAACATTAATTTAGACCGCATTAGAACATTTATGTCACATATTTATAAAACATTTGGAATACAGACAGAACTTTATTAACAACTAAACAAATAAATTTGTAAAATATGAAGATATTTATATACTTTAGATGATGTAAAAGAGTTTTTATTTATACTTTCACGTTTGAAAGAAAAAAAAACTTGCATGTTAGAAAATAAATGAGAGAAATGAAGCTGCTATTAAAATGCAAGTCTGCAGCATCAGGACACTGATATCAGCAGCAAGGCTTCAGCACTGAAAAGTGTGAGCTATATTTTTACTCCCAAACTAAAAGTTTAGTTAGGTTTTAGTTTCGTTTTAGTTAGGTATCATCTGTAAATGCTTGTTGCATCTCCAATTAATACTACTAATATTAATAATGATAACGATAAACTTTGCACTTATAAATCTGAATTTAAACTTCATTATAACAGTTCAGATGTACACAAACGAGGATAACTCTCACCACCACCTGACCGACTTCCATAAGCTGGCAGTTGTGGAGGCTGCCTCCAGTTCTTCCGGGTGGACACAGAGGCATTCCCGAGCTAGCAGTGGTTAGCGTGGTTAGCTCCCAAATGACTGAGCATGAGAGGCTCGTTTACAGAAAGCTGCGTTTATAGGCTTGATCCCAAAACATGTATACGCGGTCTAACCACAGATCTCCGTTTGAGATCTGAGCGTCTCTAACACTGTTTGTGTTAATGATCCCGGAGATTTTAATTTGTAGCATTTGGAACTTGACAAAGTACAGGGCTGTTGATCCGAATAAAACTTCCTTATTTACCAGCAACATCACAAAGTTACAGGAAGCCCTTTGTTTCAAAATAATGTAAACAAAGGGTTAATATGACGTACGAAAAATCCGGTTTATTTTTCGTCGAAACGAAAAAAAAAAAACTTTACCTCTCATACCACCTTAATTTAACAAACACTGAGCTCCTCGGGTTAGCCTACACATGCGGGTCATTTACCATAAAGAACATAAAATGCGGATCTCCAAACGGACAGACAGAAAGTTTAAACCTGAAGTTTAAAGAGTTAGAGATAACGCAGTGAGATATTTATAAATATTTATGATGTTATCTCAAATTTCCAGTTCACCTCAACAGCTGGTGACCTCTGTGCGGAGGCGATGTAGAAACCAAAGGGCTGTAAAAAAAAAAAAAAAAAAAAAAAGTCAGTACAACGGTTTCGTGTCACATTTAGAAACAACCTTAAAACGAAGTTCCTGCAGTTTGAAAACTGTCCATCTCTTCCTTATAATCTTACCTGTGTGATGCTGCTCTCTGCCTCCAGATATCATAGAAACTGTTTTCTTTTGGCAGTCTCTCAAAACTTGTTCTTTTAATCTCTGATACGGGTTCACTCTGTGTGTGTTCAGGCTGAGCTGCTTTTACTTTCACTTTCTGTTAATGCTTTTAGGATCCACTAGATGTCACCATTAGAACACATACATCAGCTGACAATCAGCCCTGTAAAAATATGCCACAGTGTGGAGTACTGGAAATGATGAAGAAATAAACACTACTGTAAGAAGAGTGAAGGGAATAAATAACATTGCTGGAAATATAGTTTTACATATCTGAAAACATTTTCAGTAAATAAAAAGTTTCAAAACTTTCAAGTTAAACAATGTAATTTAGATTTTTTTATTTCTTTTTGTCATAGTTTGTGCTTAAGTATTTATTTATTTATTTATTTATTTATTTATATATATACTTTGAAAAAGATGCCAGAAGAAGATGAGGTAATAAGCCAATCATTGGGAGAGAAACTAGATTGTATTCTCTATTTTTCACCAGCTTGGACTCACATGAATGATCTTCAGCGGTGCCATATTGATATAAAATAATTTAGATCATTTTCAAGTTTATACATGTACAAGTTATTAAGCTGTACATTATTATTTAATTTGGCTCTGCTGTACTGAAGTTTAATCAGAATCTGTAGAGCTCTCCAAGCTCTCTTAACCAAGAGCCAGCTGTTTATTTAAGGCTGGTGAAGAATACAAAACAAATGGCAGAAGGAAACTCAGACGAAACTAACTAGAACTAAACTGGGAGAACTAAAATACTAAACAGTAGAGACATAGATCATAAAACCTGAACAACCTGGAACATGACACGAGAAGAACAGACATGAGAAGGGAAACCAGACAGAATATATACAGAAGGGTGACGAGAGAAGTTAAAACACTTTACCCTCAAAACAAGGAAAGAAACAAACATGGAGGCACATGACAGAAAAGAGATACTAAACACAAGGACATAGGACTAGGACCCAGCGACCCACTTGACCACAATGTATCTACAGTTCATTTCCATTCCTTCAGATATCTAGTGCAAAAATAACAGGAAGGTGAAACACTGGAGATTAAAAATCTAGATTCTGAATACTTCACTGAGTTATATAACATTACAGTTTTTCTCCATAGAGGGGAGGCAGTTTATGGGAATCAAAGGGTAGGGCTGTGTGCTTTCTTTACTCATGAATCAGAGAAACAGCCGAAAAGTAAAGCTTAAAAACTGTCCGCCTCTTCGTCATGAATCTTACCAGTATGGTACTAGCTCAGTGTGTCCAAACATCACAGAGACCACATCTTTTAGAATCGTTCCTCTTTGTCTGCATCCATAAGCCGTGGATAGTTAAAAAAGAAACAAAAAAATGCCGGCTGCTGTTTTTCCTTTCACTTTGCTTGATCGGGAAGTAGGAAGTACTTGTAGGATTCACTAGATGCCGCCATTGTTAGAAAAACAAGGCCATAAATCACCACGTTTCAAACCCGTCTGGTTAAGAAATTATGTAAAAATTGCTGTTTAAACACAGAGGTGCACCTAGAAGAGTGGCATAGAGGGGCATGTGTCACCCTAAAATGATCTCTTGCCACCCCAACTGCCACCCTAGTTTTGCATATGACAGTGTTGTTTATTAAAATAAGATAGCATTAACACTTTTAGTGTAGTTACAGTTAACAGTGAATATAAATGCTAAAACTGAATTGTGAGGGGATTTCTTAAAATCACCCCGCAATTCTTCAGCTGAGACACTTGAGTTAGAAAACACAAACACTGCAGTTGTCTTTACTCGCGAGGACAAGTGACAGAGCGCTCGTACACGTAAGAGACACTCACGGACTTGTGGTCTGTCACCGTCCTGCTTTCTTTATTTATACAAGAGAAATGAAAACATTCGTTCAGTGACATAAGCATGTGCATATGTGATTGTGTGTGTGTGTGTGTGTGTGTGTGTGTGTGTGTGTGTGTGTGTGTGTGTAAGGTCAGAACTGCTTGTTCAACTTCTTACTATCGCTTGTGGGAAGATTCAGATACAAATATCAGAACACGTTTTCATAAAGAACAATCAGTTCTAAGCAAGGAAAAGATCATCATGCAGCATTCTATCACAAATAAACTTATATCATTAAAAGCTTATGCTGACTAAACAAACTACAATTTTCTATTGACATTAATATATTGCATAGTGTTCCCCCAGTCCACCAATAACAAATGGTTGAGACCATAGTGCAGACCGGCTTCTTTGGAGGAAGCGATGCCTATGATTGTGCCAGAGCACATTTTGAACAACACCATGGGTATTTCAGAGTTCACACAGGTGGCTGGTTGTTGCACTCTGGAAATGGAATGAAGGTGAGTGTTATTAACCCTCTGGGGTCCACTGACACCACCTCCAAATCACATGACTGATTTAAGCTGCAACTGTTGCAGTCTCAGTCAGTGTTGAAGGTTTGGACTTCAAAGTATACACCGGCTTTTACATTTTAATGACAGGCCACTAAATCCAGAGTTATGATAAAAAAATATATAAGCCATGCTTTTTTCTAAATACTATTGTCACAGTGGTTTTTTTTAGTTGTTGTTGTTTGTTTTAAAAGCATTTTCTAAGGTCAGCGTGGAAACAGTAAAGTAAAATGTACCATGTCGACCAATTTTTAAAAAGTCAACACGTGGGATTTGGTTGTTTAGGAAGAGGGGGCAGAGAGACAGAGCAAGCGAGTGACAGAGAGAGAGAGAGCGAGTTTTGAGATGGGGAGATTTGTGACGTTTAGCTTGGAGTGCGTAGTGTGCGTTGTGTAGTTAGTCTGTTGTGTTGTTTTTGTGTCAATGACGGCACTAATGACTGTCACAAATGCAGATTACAATGTAAACACCGTCTCTAGGTGGAAAAGAAGAGTGATACACCTCCTGTTGTCAGGCCTGCAGGTTTATCCCTGTGGTGCTCTCCTCTGTCTTGTGGCGGACAAACTTTTTTTTTTTTTTACTGGAACAAATAATTTGTGGGGCATCTTATTGCAACACCTGATTGTTCTCTCATTTTAGTTATAGTAGTTTTTTTAATTGGTTGCAAAAAATTAAAAAACGCCAGGTGTACTGGCTGCATTTTTAGATAAATAGTTGTATATGTTTACAAAATGTGTGCATAAGTTATCAAAATGTACATTTATATTTTAATTTCAACCTATAAAATAATTTACTCAACATGTCTGCGATTTGTACAGTAAAAAACACTATCACTAAGATTTTATGTTTTTTGTGTGATTTCAGATGAGTTGTGTTAATACAGTATGTCAATGAAAAAACAACTGTAAACTCGTGAGGTTGAGCTGAAAAGAATGATACCAAGCAAGGCAAGACAAAAAAATAAAATGAAAAAAAATTTAAGGTGAAATACAAATGTGAAATCAAAAGGAGTCAAAAATGGACAGTTATATTTTAGACCTCAGTGGGTTAATCCAACAAATCATGAAGAATTTGGTTTAAATTTTTGTTCATGACAGTGCAGATTTCTGACATTTTGTGTAATTTAAGCGTGTAACAATTAGATTTTTTTTCTAACAAAAAAAGTGAGACACTTAAGTTAGACTTGTGTTTGTAAATGAACCGCCCCATGTTGTGTAGCTTTCTGGATTGTATACTTAGTGGGCTACATATTTATTTATTATACAGGCTATACAGTACATAGTATCACAATTTGCATGTTTTATGTAATTAATTATGTGGGCTACAGAAAATAATTAAGTTTATTAATAATTAAGATTATATTTATATGAAAAACGTGTATACTTACTGAATTTTAATAATTTTAACCATATGTAACCACCTGTATATGTGTTTGAAAAAAAAAAGCCTTTGATTTTTCCACCCCATTTGATTCCTTTGCCACCCTCACACCACCCTAATTTCTCTAGATCCACCCCTGTTTAAACAGTCAGGAAGCTGTAAAACTAGGAAAACTCTGGTAGGTGAAGGAAGTGCAGAATAGTTCTTCAATCAGTCAAATTAATTTCAGTTTGATCTGCATACAAGCTAAGAGATCTTTTATTAGACTGGCACAGTAGCCTTAAATGTTTAAATGTATGCAGTTTAAAGTTTCTGATTCTGATGTGCAGAAGAAGCGTCACCTGACCCCTTTGCTCGGGAGCAATGTTAGAAAGTTTAACGTTAAAAAAAACATGTTTTTCCATGATTTGGACACAAATTGTGGCTGGATTAGAGAGAAGGTAGGTCAGCCCCTGAGAGCATAAGGAGTAAATAAAATCCATTAGCAGTGGTTGAACTTTGACCTCTGACTTTTACCACTTTCTGGCATCGTTTCAAATTACAGAGAGGTGTGTTTAAACAAATAGAACTGTGACAGGAGAGCGATTAACTACTGATGAATTTATATGTTTTACTGGGAGGGATATAGAAACAGAACATATAGAGTTACATGTGAGCTGCTGGACAGAGAGGTGATATTCATGTGAATGACTTCATTAAGTACGAGTTTGATTTCTTTCTTTTATTCATTTTTCAAATCCCGATGATTTTTGTCATGGCTAGTGGTCGGAAGTACTCAAAATGCAGATTTCAGTACAGTGTGTTTATTTACAGTGACACATGATCACACAGCAAAGCAACAGTCTTTGCGACTGGGTTCTGAGGTGTCCTGAAGGCTCCAGTCATCGTCATGGGCTTGGTCAGAAGAAACACCAGAAACAAGTCCAAAACCCAGTGTGAACACTTACTCAGCCTGGGATTCCTGCACAGACAGGAGCAGAAGCTAAGTATCAGGGAACACACAGGCGATGGAGAAAAATGTTCATATGTTGGCGAGCCAACTTTACTAACTAGCTTAGTCTACAATCCAGCAATGAATGAATGTCTTCTTGTGGCTTAAATGGGTCTGTCTGATGACCAAATCTCTCATAGGTGTGGTAATCGACCCAGGTGCAAATAAGCTGAGACATGCCTTTACAAAGCAAGGTGTGGCTAGTGACAACAGATAGAGAGGGGTAGAGAAACACAGAGAGAGAAAGAGCGAGAGAGGAGAATATGAGCCAGGAGACTGGAGGACCATGATTTTTTGATTAATCGGAGTATTTCAACTGACTGTTTTATAGAAGTCAGTAGGATTTTGTAGACAGTTTATATAGACGGTAAGTGATGCATGAGATTTTTAACTACACAGAAACTAAGGACCAGAAAAATGTTTTTTCCTGTGTGACTGTAGGGCAAAGTTTCAGATTTCAGATTTGCTTATGTAAACTTGATTGCTTTATGGAGGTACACCATAATATATACGATATGTTAAGGTATATGTGTTTTTGTTATCATCCTGAGTGTTGAAGACTTTTCCATAACAGCTCACCAGGTGATTATTTTTCTCCAGTTTACTTTTGCATTAAGGGAGCATGAGGGTTTTTTCTCTCTGTTACAAACCAAAAGTGAAACCAAATAGAAGGGAGCTGATCATAGTGCACAGTTTCTATGAATCAGTGTTGGCGTCAGTCACAAAGACTGGGACCTGAAGTCAAATGATTACCTTTGAATCACTATCAGCACTGTATAAAGCTGTAACTCACACAAATCTGCTTCACTAACACTTCAAATCCCAACCATATCCTGTTTCCAACTCAATCACTTAAAGATGAAGAAGGACATTAAAATATACATGAATGCAAGAATAATAACTATAGTTATTATTCTTGCATTCATGTATATTTTAATGTCCTTCTTTAAAAGTACAGTCTTCTTTAAAAGTACAGTCTTAAATATGCAACGGAATATATTCCGTTGCATATTTAAGACTGTTTCACCTGTACTTTTACTTTCTATACTTTAACTCCCCTTTGCTGCTGTTGGGTTCAATATTGAGGAGGGATACAGGAGGTAATCAACTTTCAAAATAACAACACTGATCCGGCCAGGTGAAGTCAAACGATGATTTTAATGCACGCGTGGGGAGACCACCGCTGTACGCCGACAGCGCCGATCCCCAACCACCAAAGCATAGGCAGGTGTTTTATACCTTCAGGGCTTAAATTTAATGACGCCCCTTAAACGTCAAACAGATACAGTTCATACATAGGTTTCAAAACCACAATGACTTTTAACACAGTTTAAAAATAACATTGTCTCCGTCTCCACGGCAGATACCTCCTGTCAGCCTTCTGACTTTCACTTCTCGTCTGGAACACCAGACCCACATCCTGCAAGAAACTGTTCCTCTTTTTGCAAAGACAATTTTGCAGTTGCAAGCAAACATGACTAACCTCTCACCTATAAATGAGTCTATCTGCTGTGTGAGTGTGTGTGGGTGTCAGCATGAAATGCACTCAGTTTCACCTCTCACCTCACCAGCTGTAATAAAGGCTAATTGGGTACCAAAATGTTTAAACATCTAAATACAATATCAATACTGTAAACTGTATGATTAATGCAATGGTAATGATGATGATTATTAACAATAGCAGTAAAATATTTCTCTAATCCCCACACTGCTAAAACGTCTTTGCTTTTATTTCGTGAATTTATGAATGGTTGAGATCAGTGGTGCAAACAAACAAAAACATAAGCTATGAACTACAGATGTGAGGAGAAAAAGTTAGTCTATATGTTCTCCACAAATATGACAGTGTGTGGCATATTAACGTTTTGATGAGAAGGTAAAGTCAGAAATTAATCAAATATATAATTAAAACAGTAAAACTTTTTTTTCTGTTCAGTACATATCTGTGATCTGACATCTTAATCAAAATAATGATAATCATAAAAATGTGTTTTACTAATGATTTCAGAATTTTGTCAAAACAATATATTTGAAAATTCATGGCTTACAATAATTATATGTTAGAGTTAAAAATAACATTTAGATCAAGAGCTTATGTATGCTGGTGGATTAACCATAAGAAACATAAGAAAATATTTAGGTAATTACCAGTGCTGTTAACTTAGGGCATCTATGGCATAAACTTTACACTGAGTGGTAAATTTGTTAAGCTCTGTGTATGAATCATCCCCTATGACCTTTAGATTTACTACAGCTCCACTCGGTTTAACAACAGCAGAAGAGGTATTACTGAATAGCACATGATTACCAAAGTAAAAGCACAATGCAGCATTTCTTTTAAAGTTACAGCAATACTAAAAGAAAAAAGGTAACTGGATACATTTGTGGTATTTTCTGTGTAATAACTGCAAATCAGGGCTACAAAATGCTGAGTGCATATTTTAATCACAATGCTACTGCATGTAAATAAGTGTGACCATGCTTCAGCATAGTCTGTATTACCACTCATCAGATTTTCCTTGAATTTGTTAACTTTAAATGACCGGATGTCCAACTTTCAGCTAAGAAGAAATTTAGCTAACCCTTTTACACATAGTGGTCACTACAGTTGACAGCTATTCAACAGCTATTCAAAGGCTGTTTTCTTGTATTTGTGTCAGTGTTGACGGCATACTTGCACTTAAACCACTACATTGGACACTGATGTGTCACTCCATACCCTACCACGTTTAAAAAAAGTACATGTTTAAAAAAATGAAGTTCAAAATGCACATGTTGCATGCACATAGTTCAAAAATCTTTTTGTCATGCCTAAAGATGAATAAAAATACTTAAGAAAAAAAAATCCTGATTGAGGTTGTCATAATTCATGCATGAAAGGGTTAAAAAATATCTATTTCTATCTGCGGTGTCATGTGTCAGTATCCTGCGTTCTGTGTGTTGGAATTTCTATGTGATCACATGACAAGTCCAAGGCAGGGTTAAACAACAAAAGCCCCATTTTGAGACAGAACAGAGCAAGCATCAGAGACAACAGAAAATTCTGACACAGTGGGGGAAAAAGAGCTGCTCTGTGTACAAACTGATTGTTTTCTATGTTACTTAGTGGGCGTTCCCAAAAATGAGTTTTCTGTTTCTGCTGCAGTCTTTTGATGCCACTACAGCTGAAAGTTTTGTTCACTTTTTAGCACACAGCTGTTTGATACATGTTATTATACACTAAGAGATTTGGTAACATAGACTGGTATAGAAATCAAGAAAAGTAAATCATGCTCATAAATCACTGATATTTAAAGTCTCACTGCTGATCAAAATCCTTCAGCTTCTAGTTTGTTTTCCTCTTTTCAGAAAGCCAAAATGTCAAAGATAAATGACATGAGCATTCTGGGGGTGAGGAGCTTCGGGATTGAAGACAAAGACAAACAGGTCATCTCTTTCTTCACTCCTGTGACTGTGCTGGTTGGACCCAATGGAGCAGGAAAAACAGTATGAGGGGACATTCAGATGAGATCAAAAGTTGACTGTGAAGTCAAACAATACATCATTTAGATTTTAATATTTAATTTTTTTAAATGATTAGTGTTTGTGTTTTTATCCATGTGCACCGACCGGGACTTGTGTTTCCTGTTTCATCTTTTTAGACAATTATTGAATGTCTCAAGTTTGCGACATCAGGAGAACTTCCACCTGGATCTAAAGAAAGTGCTTTTGTTCATGATCCAAAGGTTTGTCTTCCGTTCTCTCCTTTTAGCTGATTAGACTCTGAATTTAAAAATGTCCTTAAACAAAGAGTACAAAGAATTTTTTAACAGCAATTATGAGGTTGGATGGGCCAGTTTACATCATGACTTACTTATTTGTTATAACGCATTGGTTCCTAAATTGTGTATTGAAAGGCAAACCTCCAAGTGTTGACCACATTTTATTATTTGAATACAACAGAATTAACACGTGGTTTATATATATTAACACCATAGAAAATATATATTTATTTTTAAAATGCTGACTTAAGTTGAATGTATTCCCAAAGCTACCGGCCTTATGGCTTCAGTTGTTCATACTAGATCCAGAGAGCACAAAAGTCTTGTCAGAAATGTGTTCATCTAAAAAACTATAATCAAATGTTAGACTGAGAACATGAGACTCCTGCCTCTTTTGTACCTGTAGGCAAAATCTTTATCAATATAATGAATGTAGAATTTGTAGTGTGGGCACATCATATCGGAAAATCTGAGATTTGGTGTTATACTTGACTTATCTTAGCCTGTCTACAGTTGCTGAGTCTGCAAGCCAATTTGCAACCCACCCTCACCCTAGATTCTGTTTTTCATCTATTGTCACTGATGTCAGTAAAACTCCACCCTCTGTAGTTACAAATCTTATCATTTTTATAAATGTTGCAGGACGCCCAGAGGACAGTTGTACGAGCCCAGATTGAGCTCTCACTCTCAGACATCAAGGGAGAGGAAATCGAGATCCAACGCTTCGTATCCTGCTCTCTGATAGAAAATAAATACTCCTTTAAAAGTGAAGAGCAGAACATTAAAAGAACAAAGTAAGAACCTGAGTTGTTTTAACTGATGTTTAAAAATGTATAATTTGGATTGAGGTGATATGGTGCCTGTCTTCATGTTCTTCTAGGGATGGAAGGAGGGTGAGCAGGTCTGTTAAGTGTGGCGACCTGCATCAGGAGATAACTTCTGCACTGGGTGTATCAAAGTCAGTGTTGAACGATGTCATCTTCTGTCACCAGGAAGAGTCTAACTGGCCACTTAGTGAAGACAGAGTTCTCAAAGAAAAGTTTGACTCCATCTTCAATGTAATCAAGTAAATCCAACACTTGTCTTGTTTGTGTCTTTTTTCACATTAAATCACTTCAAACCCAACTAAAGTTTGGGTTTGATATATATATATATATATATATATATATATATATAAAAATAAAAGGCAGCACGGTGGTTAGCACTGTTGCCGCACAGCAAGAAGGTCCTGAGTTCAATTCCACCATCAGGCCGGGGTCTTTCTGTGTTTGCATGTTCTCCCCGTGTTTGCGTGGGTTCTCTCCGGGTACTCCGGCTTCCTCCCACCGTCCAAAGACATGCAGCTTGTGGGGATAGGTTAATTGGAAAATCCAAATTGCCATTAGGTGTGAATGTGAGCGCGAATGGTTGTCTGTCCCTGTGTGTTGGCCCTGCGACAGACTGGCGACCTGTCCAGGGTGTACCCCGCCTCTCACCCTATGACAGCTGGGATAGGCTCCAGCGCCCCCCGCGACCCTGAAAAGGATAAGCGGAAGTGGATGGATGGATATATATATATATATATATATATATATATACATACCAGTACGCTCCTTTCAGATATTACAAAGTAAAGAATGTCCTGTCTTTCTTACAGGTATAACAAAGCGAGGGCAAAGATGCATGAGCTGCGTTTGAAGCAAAGTCGGAGAATTGAACAGTGTCAGGCAGAGCTGTTCTACCTGGAGAAAAACAAGGAGAAGGCCCAGCAGCTTAGAGACAATGTAGCCCAAAAACAGGCTGATCTGAGGGCCTCACAAGATCTGATCCTGCACATAGAGAACCAGATCGATCCACTTGAGGTGGGTTCATGAAACAGGCAAGAAAGTTCTGGTACTTTTCTGTAAACCGTTCACATGAAGTGTAATCAATTCTGACCCAGTAAAGGACTAGATGTTACAATCCCTGATAATGCATTGCTTTAAATGGAGAAAATCTTGGGGGATGGCTCCAGAAACTTTACCAGCGGCACACATCGTTGTGTGCCTCAACTTTCGTTGTTTTACCCAAACCAATCTGCCATTTTTCCTTGGTTAGGTTTAGGGATTAGAGATCTGATCTAAATTCTCATGTTAAAATTTGGGACACATCGTCAGCAATGTTCCCTCTAATTTTTCATGTGTCTGAGCGAACGCACAAACTCCCTGAGCGGTCCCTTCGACCACTGAGAGCAACAGCAGGCGTCTGCACTGTGGCCACGCCAGCATCAAATCCATCCAAGTTACATGGTTTATTAAAATAATCAAATTACAGAATTGACATTTATGTTAGACTACTTTTAATTAAGTGCTTTAGCCCACTTACAACGAAAATTTTAAAAAGTCTTGTTCATGACCTGTGTAGTATGTTAGCACTATTGGAAGTAAAAATAACTTGAACTCCAATTTTGAAAACACAACTTTCTTTTACATATATATATATATATATAAATAATATATATTTATATATATATATGTAATGTAATATTATATGTAATAAATATAAAGCTCTGATTTGTACTATGAGTCTGTGGTCTGGGAGACAGTCCTGTAACTCTCTGTCTGCAAAATACAGTATATAATGGCCAATGCTAGGCAATTCATTTTATAGTTACTTTTTCAAAAAGGTTACTGAGTTTTGCGAACAAAGGTTTTTGCAGCTGTTTACCTAAAATGCAGCCAAGGTGTTTTCTAAACAAACATTTCACAATATTTACAGAACAATCAGCTGTTCTGCATCAAATTTGATGCCACACAAATCATTTGTGCCACTCCAAAAAATCATTTCTGTCCACTATGAGATAAAGGAGAAAAACAGCCTGATACCTGCAGGCCTGACAACAGGAGATGTATCACTCCTGTAACACCTGTAACATTCAGCAGTGGCCTCATTGTTCTGACATACACAACAAAACTATTGACTAGACTACACACTAACTACACAAGATTTGCGCTAAACGTCGCAAATCTCTCACATCTCAAAACACCGCCGTCACTCCTAAAACTTCCCCCTTCTTAAACAAAACTAAATGCCATGTTGCCATATCATTTTTTGATTGGTCGACATGGTACATTTTTTGACCAATAGGAAAGGCTGGAGGTTGGTTTTGTCTTTTCTCACAGGCGGAGAGTGCTTTTCCTTACAAAACACAGTTTTTATATAAGATATAAACTATGATAGTATTCAGGAAGAAAACCAAACATTGCATATAATTTTATCATAACTCTGGTTTTATGTGGCCTATCAATACAATTTAAAAACTGATATAAAGTCCACACTTTTTCCGTCAATTGTTCCGTCTTTCCTGCTCACATCTCCAATGGTTGTACACGTTGTCATTAACGTGGCTTCACTCCACATCAGCCACGCCGCTTTGCTAGCTAAAACACCGGTGTCGGCACATAAGGACGCTGTCATAGCCTGTCAACGACGTTGATTAGCTGCGTATATACAAATGTCAATCGCATCATTGGCTGAACTATGGGATAAGGTGGCATCGTTCTAATCCCATACGGGAGCAGCCAGTCACTTACTGACTAACACTGCAAAACAGAATTGTTGAAATTTTAATTTCAATTCAGGTTCGACTTTTTTGTGTGTGCGCAACGCAGATTTTTTGTGCGCAGAGTGCTAGCAGTGCGCAATTGCGCACGTGCGCAGCTTAGAGGGAACATTGATCGTCAGTAGTGGACCTTGGATTCATCGGGTGTTTCGGCTATTATCACTAGACACCCTCATCCAAGGAGGCCCTGCCAGGGTTGATCAGGCCCCGGAGCATGTCACTGGTTTATGTTAAAATAGTTTTTCTCGTCTTCTTTTAGTTTTCTACAGTTGATTCTATCTATTCACTGCAACTAAGAAATATTTACCTCTTTAACATTTATGGAGCCTAAGTTCTTCAAAGGAACAGAAAAGGTGACAGAGAGAAGTAAGGCAAGTAAGTAAGATAAAATAGGAGAGAGCAGAGAAGAGAGCAGGAAGGAGGGTGCCCAATCTGGCTTCCCACATCTCCCTGCCGGATCGGGCTGTACCTCCCCACTGCCTCCCAGAAAAGGGAAAAAGAGCAGAGGGGAGAAAAGCGGAACATTTTTCTTTCCTATTTTTTCATTCCTCCTTTTAGTTTCACTACCATGAAGTTAACTGCACAGTCCCCAGGAGGCCCTGAGACAGAAGTATCAGTCAACCAGCAAAACTTCTAATGTTATGTTTTACCCTTTTGACGAACCCTGTTAAGGCAGGCCCACCACGGGTTGATCAATCCTGGGCATGTGTATCGCGGTTAGCTGACTGCCTTAGCTGCCCAAGTGATGTCAGGCCTTTTTAGCCATAGCCAGTGACTGGTCCTCTCAGCAGTGTTAGCCAGTTCTCTTTTAGCCTGCCGTTGTGCCTGTCTTCTGATCCCAATCTCTCTCAGCAGTTTTGCTGTTGTAAAACTACTTAGAGCAGGACAACAAAGCCCCTGCACCCCACTTCCACTGGGCGCACCTTGATCTTCCAGCCTCTGTCCTCTGCCTCAGCTGCCAAGTTGGCATACCGCAGCTTCTTACGCTCAAATCCCTCCTCAATTGCTTCCTCGCATGGTACCGTCAGCTCAATGACATACGCAAGTTTTGTGGAGTTAGACCAAAGGACAAGGTCTGGCCGCAGAGTAGTTGTTACGATCTCTGTCGGAAAAATTTGCCTCTGATCCAAGTCCACTTGCATCCACTAATCCCTGGCAACCTTCAGCGGCCCCAGGTCCGGGGTTGAGGGGCTCGTTCTCGGCTTGTCTCCCTCCCGGACGCTCCTCTTGATTCGTAAAAGGATATCCAACTCTGCCCACAGACAGCAAAAACAATACCTGATTAATGTGGCCACTATGCATTTCACGGTCATCTCCTTCTGCACTTCTGGACACTTCCACACTGGTTCTACCTTTAAATTACTCCCATCAAAATAATGGTTTTATTTTGGGGAAGAAGTTGAATTTTCAGGGAACCAAATCTGGAGAACAGAGCTGAGAGCAAACAATAACTCTTATCCTATCCCTGCTGTTGCGTTTACCTCCCGCCCCTTACTTTAGTGTACCTGGTCAAGGTTGACCAGTCTGTTTTAACAGCTCTTAAATTAGCATAACAAACATTTTTCACCACCAAATTCAGTTCAGTCAGTTGTTCAGTGAGTGAGTGGATTCCCATTCATTTCCTATGGCGGACACTTTTGAACAGGAACACCAAACACATGTCACAAGGTTGATTAAAACACTCAAAATTCAACAAAATCATCACTTTTATATGTTCAAGTGCATAGTGTGGAGGACATCATAAGACCTTGAGGCAATCAGATGTAAAACACAATATTTATGAGTGTTGGTAAATGGTAAATGGCCTGTATTTATATAGCGCTTTACTAGTCCCTACGGACCCCAAAGCGCTTTACATATCCAGTCATCCACCCATGCACACACACATTCACACACTGGTGATGGCAAGCTACATTGTAGCCACAGCCACCCTGGGGCGCACTGACAGAGGCGAGGCTGCCGGACACTGGCGCCACCAGGCCCTCTGACCACCACCAGTAGGCAACGGGTGAAGTGTCTTGCCCAAGGACACAACGACCGAGACTGTCCAAGCCGGGGCTCGAACCGGCAACCTTCCGATTACAAGGCGAACTCCCAACTCTTGAGCCACGATCGCCCCGAGTGTTTTAAGTTGTAAATCAGTCAGATTTGACCCGAACGTGACAGGAAGCTTAAATGAGCTGAAAGTGCACAGTGGCACAGATTAGGTGGTTTCTGCTGAATGTTCTCATTCAAATGCCTTTAGATAATTACAGCAGAGCAACATTCATGTTTGTTCTTGGCACAAGTTTGAGGGTCATGCTGGTAAATAACAGGTAAGTGATCAAACTTACAGAGAAGGATCTAAAAGTTGCAGCCGAGCTTATTAATATGTATGTTGTAAACAAGTGATACCAGGAGAGCACAAATATAAAAACAATGGGGGTTAAAGAAATGTATTTTATTATTTAAGGATTTATAATTTTTTGCAGACACGGCTGAGCGACATAAAAATGAAACTTGAAAATGTGACGAAGCTAGAAAATGAAATCAAAGCTCTGGACAGCTTGAGGAAAGAGATGGAGGAGCACAACAAGGAGCTGGAGGAAACTATGGAAGAGGTAACACAATGTGTGAAAAATGTCTGAACAAACATGAGATGTTTTACTTTTTAGTTACAAAACTTCGAAAGATACTGCACTTTGGATGAAGTTTCATGATCTTGAAAGAGAAACTAATCGATCAAAGATTCATTCGTTTGAGATCTTTGTGATTTTCTGTCAGGTCCAAAATCTTTGCTCAGTGCCTGATCTACTCGTTGGTTTTTCTTTCCTGTGACTTCCTCCACCTCCTGAAAGGGAAAATAAGCTGACACAACGGAAGAGATCCAAAATACATGACAGAGCCATAGAGGATAACAAGATTTCCAGGGATCAACCTAAAAGGCAGTCATGCTTATTTTAGTTTGGTTTTTGTGCACCTTTGTGGGATCAGTCTTAAACAAGAATGACCAAATTTAAATTAAGTTAGGTTTCTGAAGCTCCAAGGGCCATTTCTGGAAGTTCTTGATCACTTCTTTGACATTTTCATCACTGGAGTTTCCACTGGAGTCAGACCTCAAGACCCATTCATTTAACTGTAGAACAATTCCAATCCATTGACCTTTGTCTGTGTGTTTCAGGTGTTTCAGGATTCAGATGAGCAGCTACAGCATACTTACGAGAACCACCAGAGGACAGTGAAGGAGAAAGAGCAGAAGCTCCAACAGCACCAGGAGGAGCTGCAGACCTTTGACCAAGAATACCAGAGACTGACCAGAGAAACGAATGATCTGCTGGTAGAAAAAGGTTCACTCACCTGCATATACCAGAGTAGCTCCTGACATTTTCCTCCACACCTATGAAAAGTAGGAGTGGGTTTTGATTATCGATTTTCCGATTAAAATCAATTCTAGCTTGAATAACGCAATGTCGATTCATTAAAATCCTGAATCAATTTTTATATATACATTTATTTTGCCCGAAACGCTAAAACAGTAAATGAGAGCAGATACACGGATTCTGCACAAAGATGTAAACACAAAGCGTAGATCCGCCGACGCTTCAGAATCTGTGAGATGCCCGCTTTCTCACTGACGGCACGTACACGGACACGCCATTGGATGAGAAAGCGGACATCTCACAGATTCTGATGCGTTGGCGGGTCCACGCTTTGTTTCCATCTTTTTTTGCGCTAGATTTTGAAGCTGCAGATTTTGTCTTTCTCCAACCAAATTTGACTGAACCAGCAGCAAAAGAAGATCCAAATTATGCTTCACATTTTGCTTTACATAAACATCATCATGAATTCCCTCTTGCTGTTTTGCTTCCACCACGATAAAATGACACTTCATGCACAGCTCTCTCTCTCTCAGGTATAGTTTCCCATCTAAAAATCTCTGTTTTCTGGTCTCATAGCTGCTGATTCTTGTCTGTGTACAATATTTACCATACTAAATGAAAAACTATGTAGTGGGTCAGTTTAAGCAAAAGGTTTCCACTGAAATTGAGCCTTTACGATGTTAACCATGAACTAACCATGAACTGGTGAAGAGCCCTGACAGCAAACATCTCCCAACACTTACATCACAAACATGTGACTGGTCAGTAATGATGGTCCTGGAACAACACTGATAAGAAACAACATCATCACAGTCCTATCAGATCATGTACTTATCACCATATGTGTAGCGAGTCATTCGTTAAGTTGTGTCTTGTTGTTGTGACATGTTTTCACAGTAAATATATTGCTCAGTACACTGACAGAATAAAAAATACTAGAAGTGGAATAATGCACAGGGTGGATGCTGTGTTTCATCAGTACAGAATTAGCAACATTTTTTTTCCCACAGGTCGTCTACAACATGAAGCTGAACGTCACACTAAGAACACTGAGGACCGCGACAGCCTGGTAAGAAGAAAGAAAACCTCTTCTTTCTTAACTTGTTTGTTTCTGTCAGGATAAAGCAGACATCAAGCTGTTTCTGTGGAGTCTGTAAATACACTAAGGTGGACTTAATTACTCAGAGCAAGCAGTGACATTAAATATGCATGTGGATTAATACAAGGACACAATAACTCTTTTATTTATTCACATGTCATCTGTGTCACAGGTCCACTCTTTGTCATCCTGTCTGGAGATGGAGGGTTATGACCAGCTGCCCTTTGCTGTTTCTCAACTCGAGAGCTTTTACCATCAAGTCACACAAAGGCTGGAGCAGGAAAAGGAGAGAGTCAGTCAGCTCTTGGTAAGAAATGCTCTGTCACACACAAATTTTTGTCAGTATTTGTGTGTAATTTTTCACAGATAAAATGATGTCCAACCAGTCATGGCATATTGCTGCCCCTCCCTGAGCCTGGTTCTTCAGCAGATTTCTTCCTGTTATAAGGGAGTTTTTCCTTCCCGCTGTCATGCAATGTGTTTGCTCATAGGTGGATCATCCAATCTGTCGGAGTTTTCTCTGGTTCTCTGTATTATTGTAAGGTCTTTACCTTACATTATATACTGCCTTGAGATAACTGTTTTTGTGATCTGGTGTGATAAAAATTAAATTTAACTGAAAACAGAATTCTAAGATAAAATACACGTTAGCTAGAGATGCCTGCAAAAAAGTCATCTGAACAATCATATATGAACGTCTTGATGCATTCTCAATCATCCAGGAAAATAAATCTCCAAAAGTTGATTCTGTTCATCTGGACATAGCGTTTCTTCACTCATCCAAGTGACTTCTTCAGTCTGACTGAAGAAGTCACTTGGATGAGTGACGAAAATGAAACGTTTCTCCCAGGAAACGCTATGTCCAGATGAACAGAATCAACTTTTAGAGAATCATATATGAGATATTTGTGCTCTTCACTTCTGTTCTTCCTCCTCTTAATATTTGGTTCGATCAGGCAGAGCTGCAGAAACTGGAGCAGCAGAAGCAGCAGTCTGTTGATGAAATGAGGGACAGGAAGACGTACATGGAGAGAACGGTAGAGATGAAAAAAGACGAGCAGCAAAAGAAGCAGCAAGAGCTGAAAAACATCACAGAAGAGCTGCAACGACTGCAGGATTCATGTAGTCGACTGCAAGAGCTGGAAAATAAACTGGCTGAAGTGGTGAGAATGCACACACACATGGATCATGATGTTTTTGAGGTTGTGAAATCGTCACAGGTTGATTTCTTTGATATTCTCTTTTTCTGGATCAGAGACTGGATATATCATGCGTGTCTCTTACACTAGATTGATCCTACTCTTTTACAGCTTGATGTATTTATCCACTGACTCTGTTACAGCTGCTTTGTATGAATCACAGTTCAAAAGCGTCCTTCTTTGTCTGACACTTGTCTCCTCCACTTGTTCTTATATCATAGATTGTGTTTTGTGTGTGTTTCTCTTCAGGAGCATGAGGATGCAGTTCAGAGCTCCAGTGTGGAGGAGCTGAAGGCCGAGGTCGAGGAGCTCCAGGAAGAAAAGGCTGAACTCGACTGCACACAGAGACAGCTCGACGAAGAGATGGAGACACTCAACATGCACACAGCTGCACTCACACAGATGGACATACTGAAAAAGGGCAAAGTAATGAGGAACCTAAACTCACCTGCTGCTGTTTCTCTACTTCTCTTACTGATCATCTCCCTTCTTTCCCTTATCCCCTCTCATCTTCCCTCTTTCTGTCCTCCAGGCCGAGATGGAGGAGCAGATTCTTCAGATCCGGTCTCATCACTGTGAGGATCTGGTGTCTCTATTGGGCCACTTTCCAAACAAGAAAGAGCTGGAGGACTGGGTCTCATCCAAGTCAAAGGAAATCAGCAGCACCGGGGACAGACTTACAAAGCTCAAGTTAGTAACATTTAAGTAGAAAACAATGCTTTTAAGATGGATCTTCTCCCGACACTCACCACTGTTATATTGTGGTTTTCATCTCAGAATGGACTTGGCATCAAATGAGCAGAATAAAAGCCACATTACTGCTGAGTTGCTGAAGAAGGAGCTGCAGTTAGCTACAGATGAAGAGAAGTTCTTGAATGTTTGCAGCAGTCGAGATCTGGAGCAGGACCTGAGCAACCTGCAGAGAGAGCTGGACGAGATATTCAAGACAAAAGGTAAATGGTCTCAAACAGGAAGAGTGGTAGCTTCTTTGGACCTTGCGATCAGTTTTACGTGGGAACTATTTTCTTACTACTGTCTTCATCCACCAACCAAAAGAATACTGCAGCTATGTGACATTGGGTCATCTGGGAGG
The DNA here is from genome assembly GCF_963576455.1 of Neolamprologus multifasciatus. Classification (NCBI taxonomy): domain Eukaryota; kingdom Metazoa; phylum Chordata; class Actinopteri; order Cichliformes; family Cichlidae; genus Neolamprologus; species Neolamprologus multifasciatus. The sequence continues at coordinate 20,765,864 of NC_140460.1, forward strand.
TGCAGCATGAACGTTTACATCCTGTCACACTGTCAGAAGCTCTCGTCACAGTTGATGCACGCTTCCTTCTGCAGAGATAGTCAGAGAGTTGAAAGAAAATAGTTTCTACTTGCTCACAAAAATGTTTGTTTTTTTGTCGTGAGACACTGCTTCTAAATTATTATTATTATTGTTTATATGAAGCTCTGAGCACCACAGGACAAGCACCACTTAGAAGAGAACTGCTTCTTTAAGCCTCCTAATGTAGTATCCATATGAATAAACATGATTCCTGTGTCCTTCTTTCTGCTTCTGTCCTGGTTTAGCTCTACTAGCTGGAACTAAAGTGGTGTACACCCAGTTCATCAGCAAGCTGAGCGAGCACAGGGAGCCCTGCTGCCCCGTGTGCCGACGATCGTTTCCCTCAGAGTCTGAGGTGCAGGAAGTTGTCAGAGTCTTGCAGTCTAAACTACACCTGGTGCCAGAGAAACTGAAGATCACTGAGCAGGATCTGGAGAGGACAGAGAGGAGGAGAGAGGAGATAGTGGCTCTCAGGCCTGTGAGGTACAGTGTCAGAGACGTTTGTGTCAAACCAACAGTCCAGTCTGTCCTCATTTCCTTGTAAGAGATAAAAACGAAGAATCCACTGTCGATTCATTGATTTTTCTCTTTTATGTCTCATGTCAGGGAGGCCATTGTGCAGTTTCAGGAAAATGAGCTGCCAGCATTGAGGAAGCGGCTGCAGACTGTGGACAGAGAAGCTGAGAGGCTGAAGGGTGATGTGGAGGAGCAGGAGGCTCTGCTCGCCATCCTGAGGTCTGAGGAGGAAAAAGCCAAAGACTGCCTGCAGGGCATTTCCCTCATGGACTCATACCTGGTACCAAACATTTATCTGTCTCATTCTTTCTCACCACATGTGCCAGACACAGCCAGGACCTGCACACATCTGTCCTTTTTTCATGACAAAGAATCAAGTTTAGAAAGTACATAAAAAGTGATGAGATCTGGATTTCCTTCTCTGTAGAGAAACCTTGAAGAGGTGGAAAGGAAAATTGATCAGCAGGCATCCAAACTCCAGGAAGTAAACCTGGACAACACATTTCAGCAGCTCAGTCAGGACAAACATGAAACTCAGGACCAGCTCGACACCAGTAAGACAACCAGCTCTGTTTCCAGCCCTGATTTTAACTCCGACCCTTGATTTCTCCCATGAAACCCATGACAATCCAAACTGTGTAAAAACTGGACTTACTTCATATCTTTTATATCTGCGTCTCTGCATTGCAGCATGATTTTCTTTCCTTTGGCCTTTTGTGTCCTTGCAGCTTACAGCACAATTGTGCGTAAACATAAACAGATCCAGGACCAGCAGGAGCAGATTCAGAGGCTGAAAAGTGCAGCGATAGAGATGAGAGACGAGCAGCTTCAGCTGATCAGAGACAAACAGAAGCATCAGCACCTGGAGGAGCTGAGTGCAGAGATCACTGCTAGGATGGAGGCCTTAACCACAGAGATCAGGGTGCTGTTTATTTATTTATTATTATTATTCATTTACCTAATTTTATTTCTCTGTAAGTGGAAACAAATATTTAACGTTGCATTTTTTCCTCTGACTTTGTGGTCGAACAGGAGGGAAATGAAGAACTGTGCCCTTTATCAGCTGCTCTGGAGAAGCTGCAGCAGGAAAAGCAAAAGCTGGTGGAGCAGAAGAAGCAGAGAGAGGAAGAAGAGCAGAAGAAGGTGGATGCATACATGCTCTTTTAGTGGGAACGTGTCCTTCTTTCTATCTGCTGCACATTGTCAGGTTCCTTTGCTCATAACCAAAACCAATGAATCAACACAGTTCAAATAACACACAGTTATAAAATACATTTGCACGTAGAACCGTGTTTAAGACAAAAACATAACATCATGTGTGCAATGTTCTTAGAGCATTTCTATCAAACAGAGTTGTGAATGTTTATGAGGTAACTGCTGTAACTCTGTTACCGACAGATTCGTAACACTGAGGAGAGACTGAAGGAAATCACTGCTTTGCAAAGAGACGTCACTAAATATGTTGATGAGGGAAGAGACAAATACAAAGAGGTAACGTGATGATCGCTGCTGGATAAACAGGATTTGATGCTTCTGTTTAAACAAAGGAAGCACTGAAGCACCTTTCCTTAGTGTTTAGAGGATTTCACCAGTTTCCTAACTAATATGCACTTCAGTTAGGACTATCTCATCACAACTGTATCCATTTATTTTAAATGTGGACTGTAATCGTGTTGATTTATTATTTTTTTATACTATCTGTCTGCCAATGTTGCAGGACAAAGAGTCAGAGTATCGAGCAGCAATGACTCAGCTCCAAGAGGCTGAGAGGAATAAAGAGAGGATCAGCACAGAGATGGGAAACATCCAGCAGGACATAGACACTCAAAAGGTATCAGAGTCGGTGTTTTTCTCTTTTTTTTTTAACCTGTAATTTTAAAAATGAAACTTAGGGTTATTTACTCTCATTGCTGATGTTACACCCACCTTTACATCTATTTAAAAGTTAAACCACAAACTATATATACAAGATGGTTTTAGCCCCATGAAATCAGTCCAGAAGTGACTTAAACCTGCATTGCTTCTAATGAACAGCAGGGGGCAATTCTTTCCTGATTGAGTTTATAGTTTAAACCTTATTGAATAGAATCTTATTTTAAATATTTTTGTAAATTATGGTCTTCATTAGGCTGATAAAGCAGAGAATGCATTAGGGCGGGTCTACCTTTTGATTGACAGGTCACTGCTGTTTCTCAGCCAGATCCACAGCTTGCTCGTCACTCTTGCTTGTTGCTAAAAAAGGGAGATGCCAGGAGTTTAATAACTTTAAAACTTTGATTTCTTTACTAAATCGTGACGTCACAGTGGCTACATTCATCTTTTATAGACAGTCTATGAGGAAACTCTGGGCTCTTTGTCCTTTAATTGTAGAAAAACTTCCAACATCCAAATTCTTGTGAAGAATGTAGTATAAAAAAGTCTATTTTATTATCACACTGACACTTTGTGTTCACTGACTTCAATGCTGCCATTATTGAAATGTTCCTTAGGTCAAAGAGCGCTGCTTATGGGACAACCTGACCTTGAGAAAGCACGTTAATAAGCTGAAGAACATGGCGGCCAAACGTGAGGCTCTGCAGGAAGAACTGAGCTACATGCAAGTCTCGCTGCTTCAGCGGTGAGAGTGCTGCACTGTAAAGTCAGCCCCAGCCTCTGCTAAAGCAGCAGTGTCACACCTCAGGTGGGGAAAGATTACTCAGGGCCAAGTCAGACTCAGTTTTTTACCCTCATGTGTCTTTCTGTGGGTGTCCAGACAACATGAGGAAGAGGAAAGCAAGCTGGCCGAACTGAAGAGCGAGCGCAGTCAGGAGCAGGGCGCACAGAAACCCCTGGAGGAGCAGATACTGGAATACAGGTTTGTTACAAAATTGACTGGTCAGTTTTAACAGCTCTTAAATTGACATAAGAAACATTTTTCACCACCAAATTCAGTTCAGTGGGTGGGTCAATGGGTTATTCATTTTGTCATTCAGTGACCCATTCAGGGGGTCAGAGGCCAAGGGGGGGAGGGGGGTAGATTCTCATTCATTTTCTATGGTCATTATTGACCGGGATGTAACAAAGTTGATTAAACACCAACAAAAGAGGTGCTCATCACTTTTATATGTTCAAGTGCATAGTGTGGAGGATGTCATAAGGCCTCCAGACAATCGGATGTAAAACACAATATTCATGAGTTTTTTCATTTGTAAATCGGTCAGATTTGACCCGAACACGACAGGAAGGTTAAACACATTTCCCATAATTCATCGCTGTAACCCAGAGTACTTCAGTTATCTCAGGGTTATATAACATGATTCACACAATAAAGGCGACAATTTTCAGTATTCAACATCACATGTGAAACGTGTGCAAAACACTGGTAAAAACTCTTCCCTCCATGCTGAGTGTGGAGCCTCGACAGAGCTGAGAAAATCCCTGATTCTCCCCGAAAGTTCACATGAGCACATGAAACAAGAGCGCTTCACTCACTTTCACTCATCTCTGATCTGAACCTTTGATTGCAGCAAACAGCTGGAGGAAGATCAGTACGGCAAAGCCGAGGAGCTCCACAGAAACAAGATGATTGAGATGAGAACCACACAGGTGCTCAGCAGAGACCTGAAACTCTACGAAGAGGCTCTAGATCAGTAAGTTTACTGCATGTCGTCGCTTGATCGTCAGTGTGGGACAGAAACCATGTGAACGTCATCAGAGTTTCTGTTTCTCTGTTGCTTCCACAGAGCCATCGTGAAGTTTCACAGCATGAAGATGGATGAGATCAACCAGAACATCAGAGACCTGTGGCGCAGCACCTACAGGGGTCAAGGTGCATCTCACTGACCCCCTCAGACAAAAATCAGCTCAGTGATTGAAGACGTGCTTGTATCTATGAAACTACAGCAGAGTGTGATCGAGACGTCTCAGACACATTTTACACGTCTGATCACCAGAAAACTGCTCAGTGGGTAAATGTGAGTGTTTGGTCTTCACCTCGTGTCTCCTCTGCAGATATCGAGTACATCGAGATCAGGTCTGAGGTGGAGGAGAGGTCGGAGAGGCGGAGGAGCTACAACTACAGAGTAGTGATGATGAGAGGAGACGCAGACGTGAATATGAGAGGGCGCTGCAGTGCCGGTCAGAAGGTATTTAAAAGATTTTCTGTGTCAACGCCTCTGTCACTTTTAATTTAATTCAATTCAATTCAATTTTATTTATATAGCGACAAATCACAACAAATGTCGCCTCAAGGCGCTTCATAGATACAGAGAAAAGCCCAACAATCATATGACCCCCTATGAGCAAGCACTTTGGCGACAGTGGGAAGGAAAAACTCCCTTTTAACAGGAAGAAACCTCCAGCAGAACCAGGCTCAGGGAGGGGCGGCCATCTGCTGCGACCGGTTGGGGTGAGAGAAGGAAGACAGGATAAAGACATGCTGTGGAAGAGAGACAGAGATTAATAACAGATATGATTCAATGCAGAGAGGTCTATTAACACATAGTGAGTGAGAAAGGTGACTGGAAAGGAAAAACTCAATGCATCATGGGAATCCCCCGGCAGCCTACGTCTATTGCAGCATAACTAAACTCTTGTTTAGTTGGATGGACTGATCCTGTGTGTGTGTTTAGGTGCTGGCATCCCTGATCATCCGGCTCGCTCTGGCAGAGGCCTTCTGTCTTGACTGTGGAATCCTGGCCCTGGATGAGCCCACCACCAACCTGGACCGGGAGAACATCGAGTCCTTGGCAGACGCTCTCGTAGAGTCAGTGCATGCAAACGATGTGTTACCCAGAGAAACCTGATGTTTGTTCAGCCTAAAGCTGAACCTCTGACTTTGTGACTTTCTCTAAAGCAGACGGTGTAAATAAAAGCTCACAGCTTCAAAGTACAAACTTATAATAAATGGATGAAAGATCTCAAAGATAGCCTGACAGGACAAACATTAAACACACTCCAGACCTTACAGAGTCGTAGCTTCATCTGTTGCATTATTCAGACTGCTTCTTGAATCCTCTCCACTTCTCTGTCTCCTCTGTCCTCTCCAGGATCATCAGGACTCGCTCTCAGCAGCGTCACTTCCAGCTGCTGGTCATCACTCATGACGAGAACTTTGTGCAGCTGCTGGTTCGGTCCGGGTGCATCCAGCACTTCTACCGCATCAGCAAGAACCAGGACCAGAACTCAGAGATCACAAAGCAGAGCACAGCCTTCCTCTCTGTGTGACACCTTGTACCTCAGCAGCTATGAAATCACTTCATGGTTCACCCTCTCACACACAGCCACGTGAGCCGCTCGCCCGGCATCAGGATGAAATTTGGATTTGGCGTCTCAGCTGATGACACGTCAGCACGTGAAAGTCTGTGGACTAAAAGACACAACCTGTTCAGAGATCAGAGGCAGCTCCACAGTTTACCTTTATATTTCTATGTTTCCTCTGAGGGGACAGAGTTCTCTTATGAATATTTTTATGGGACAAAGAGGTGTGAGTGGTGTGTGCTGTGATTTAGTTTTTTGTTTTTGTTTTTTTTAGATCTCCTCTGGTTCCTCTAAAGGGCACCCAGGACAGTTCTGAACATCAGCAGCTGTTATAGAGCCAGAGGTGACTTCAGCTGTCAGGATTACCTGCATGCATTAAATTATGTTAATGCATGCAGGAAATCCTTTTTCCTGTTAGGGTGGCTCAATTTTGTAGTTTATTTTTTAAATATTTTTCTTCACTCTTAAATTTGTTTTCCCTACAAATATTTACTGCTGGACTTGGTAGAATAATGCACATTTGTCAGCACTTGCTCACATACACACCGTATGTAGTACCATCGACACTCTATTCGGTGTTTCAGTATTCATGTCTTCTGTTAAAACAGGAAGAAAAAACCTTTAACACCTGATGTCTGAGAGGTTTTCATGGCAACAAAGATCTGTCTGCTCTTTGGTGAACGCTGTTTGGCTCATGCTGCAGGAGGTGCAGGTGTTTTTATAGGACAGCTGAGGGGTCACCTGCTCTTTAAGACATGTTTGATCTGTGTGAATGTGACACATCACTTTATTCAGGTTTGTGTGAACATTTATTTATTTTATATTTAACCTCATCATAAATAATGTTGTATACAGCCTGTTTAACAACATAAAAAATATACTGCTATTAAAAAACAGAAAGAAACTCATTGTTACTTCATCGGATCTGGTAATAAGATCATTATGAGAACTACGGCCCTCAAGCGGGAGAAGTGGGAACTACAAAAACAGTAAAGGTTTAAAAAAACAACACAAACACTACTTCCTGTTAGCGATTTTAGTGAAGGTTAGTACAGCTTGGCTTTATCTGACACTGTTTTAAACATTAATGTGTGACATTAATGTGTGACGATGGGCTAAAGATGTTAATGTGTGAAAAAATTCGCTTTCAGCCGTCTAAGCTAGCTCTCGCTAACTGGCACAAGCTAACCCGAAGACAGTAGGATGACAGTTGAAGCTGAGTTGTAACTACCACTAGCTAGCTTCACTGCTACCTCAGATTACTTTCTGTAGAAGTGTTAGTAAAGTTTAAAGAGTAAAACAGCCGCTGATCACATGAATTACACCGCTGTATCCTCTTTGACTTCATGTCTGCGGATCATAAACTACAGAATTTTCCTTGCCCTCTAGTGGACAACTGCATGTGTATAATCATTTTAGAAAAATTACATATGGAAATAACATCCGGTCTGACACTTCAAAATAAAAGGCCCCAATGTGGTTACGCGTTGTGACCACCAGAGGGCGGCATATATCAAACATACTGATTATAAAACTTACTGTAAAGTCTTAAAAAATGTTTGTTAAATGTTTAAAGGAAAGACAAAAGACACACAATTATTCAATTATGGATAAAAATACATTTATAAACCAATAACAGGTACTGTCTACAGGATAATACTAATATCCTACATAATCACTGATGACTGAATTAATTTTTCTGTTGTTTAATTTTTCATGTGAAAAGATATCAAAAGTTTACCTTAATATCTATTTGATCATAAGCTGTTTTTTAAGACACACTCTTTCCAGATCACTTTTCTCATGGGTGTATTTTTTTTTTTAACTTTTCACTTCCAGCTACATTATGTTTGATATGTTTGGACACCGTCTTAGAAAAGCTTAAAGTGCTTCTTATCTTTAAGTCCACAAATTCCTACTCTGCAGCCAATTGAGTTGAAAGTGTCATCTGGAGAGGCTGTCTTTCAGGGTTTATTGTTCTGATCCTTCAAACACAACTGATGGTGCGTTAAATTAAAAGAATGAGAATATTAAAATCAAGTGATCAGACTGATCTACTTCACTGCCAATTGTGCTAATATTTCTCACTGAAAAAGGCACCTGCAGCATGCTGCAGAGATTTCAGAGCTCATGTTGGAAGAGTGAGACATTTCTCCACTCCTGTAAGTTTATTTGTAATGTCAAATGAATATGTGATTAAAAAGATCATCAAGCTACCTGATTCTAAATGCGCTCAGTGGAGTCACAGATGACCTGGAACCTTTCTGGTAAGCTAACAGAAGACTATAAGGAGACAATGCAAAGACAGACAGCATAAATGTATGTATGGTTAGAATGGGTCCAGTTTTGCTGCAGGCAACTGCAAGTGACAAATAAAACTTCATCATCACCATCATCATCATCAGTAAAGTATATTAACAGAAGTAATTTGTACTTCTGTTTAGGGGCTGAAATCAGCTTACAAAGAGCATTAGTTATGATTCTGCCATAAAATCCGGTTTGTTTCACTTCAGTTCTTTGAATAATTTTCCAGAATGTTAACCTTTGAGCCTGACATGCAATATGCTGTGTTGGTTACATGGCATCAGTGTAATGCAAATAAATGATTGTAAACAAAGGTTCTAAAAAATATAGAACTGAAAAGTTATTTAAAGTATAGCAAGAAGACTAAAGTAACAGTAAAAGTAAAAAATTCTACCTGTACAGGGGGCTTAAAGGTAAATTAGGGTCTTTCCTGTTGGGGCCCTTTGGTATGTGTGGCCAAACAATCCAAAAGCTTAATGCTCTGATGTTACACTGTCAAAGAGAAAATGATGTGATGTGACTTTGTGGTTGTTTAGGAGATCCTGGTTCCTCTGTGTGACTGTGCCAGCTGTACTGACTCATCAGAGTCTGCTGGATCTTTTATAAATGAGACTGACATACTCGTTAAGTATTTCCTGAATGATACAATCTCCCCATCCCTCTCAAACTGGCATTTTGTTTCTGTACAAATTTCCTGAATTACAGATACTGTATAATGACTGACTTTCTAATCTGAGACATCATTATAGAGTCTCTCTACTTTGTCCTGTCTGAAGCATGTAGACCAGAATAAATACCATTATCACAAAAGTACAAATAATAAATATGACCGACTCACTGCACTGATAAATGGTGATGGCTTCTGTGTTTTGTCTCAATAATAAAATAACAAAATCACAATTATTACAGAAATATCAGATGTGTAAACATCAAGATGATCATCTGTCAAGTTTCAGCAAGGCCAGTATGCAGGACTCTCAGGTTTAACAGGTAAATATAAAGGGAATGAGACACAGCTGAAACCAATCAGGACAAGCAAACATAAATAAAAGGAACACAGACAAATGACTATCAAAATAAAACAGGAGGTAACTACATGGGGAAATAAAGACTTGAAATCCAAAAGATTAGACCGAGAATGCAAAACTCAAAATTGTGGGTCCAAGACCCAGGACTGTTACATCATCACATGACCAATTAGACATCTGACCTCCATCAAAGAAAAATCTGCAGTAGCTCAGAAACAAAAGAAACCGTGGGAAATTGAAACAAACACTGTTGGCTGCTCGTTGTCTCCATATAAACTGTCTTCAAGTCATTGTAGAAAAAAAGAAAAAAAATAAGATGGTCTTCAAAACCCATCTGATCCAATGTCAATGTGTCGTACACTACAACATTACACTGAGTCCATGAACACAGTATCAGTGCTCCCACTCCACCCACTATTTTCATGTAATGATGACAAGAACAGAGGAAACCAGTGAATCCCAGATGATGATGATGTTCATGATGTTCATGATGATGATGATGATGAGTGCTTCACCAGATCTCAAACTGTTTGTGTTCCTTGAAGGCTGCTCTGTGCACGATGTTGTTGCTGTAGAGTCTAGAAAGAGAACAAAGCAGAGAGAGCAGACGTCACTCATTCACTCAGAACAACATGAATCCATGTGAGCTCAGACTGTGAATGATTCCTCTGAGAGTCTGAGGAGAAACTCCTTCACTGGTGGAGACTGATTCATGTTGGCTCACCGCACACAGTCGATGGAGGGGTTGATGGAGAGCAGCTGCAGTAACACATCAGTCGAAGCATCAGTGATCTGATTGTGACTCAGACTGTAACACAAACACAACAAGTGGCTCTAAGTGATCGCTGCACATCATATTTTTGTAGTGTGTGTGAACAGGCTGATGGTTATTGGTGCCTCCCAGAAAAGGATCAGTGTGTGACACTCACTCCAGGACTTGGACTTTGTGCAGATGTGTGATGAGAGGGAGCAGCAGCTGGTCAGTGAGCTGACAGTGACTGAGGTCCACCTCTGTCAGCCCTTCACACGAGTCCAGCATCTGGACCAAAGCCCCACAGGCCCTCTGATCCAGCGTGCTGTGACTGAGATCCAGCTCTCCACCCAGAGCTCTACACAGGGACACCGCCCGCCTCACTGTGGCCCTCTCACTGTTCACAGGAACCAGAGACAGCAGCTGGAGGAGGACAGTTTTACTGACTCTAAACAGGACAAACAGAACAAAGAGAAACTGTCAGGATGCATCAACACCAGTGTGAACGAGCTTCGCTCTGGTTTAGACTCTTCTGTGGTCTTTCCCACCTGAGGCGGACCCTGTGGAGGACAGGAAACAGGAGGTCCAGCACGCTGTCCTCCACCTCACAGTCTCGCAGGTCGAGCTGTGTGTCCCGGCTGCTGTGTGTCAGGATGGTGGAGACGGCCCTGCAGTCATCAGCAGTCAGACTCAGAGGCTCAGGCTGATCCTCCTCTGGTAGCTCCACACAGGAGGAGCAGGACAGATCCAAGCTGTGCTGCAGAGTCCTCAGCAGGCCTGACGCTGCCTCCTGCTGGACGTCACAGGCAGCACAGCAGTGGATGAACCTCAGTAGCTGATTCCTGTCAACACTGCAAGGAAAACACATGCAGAAATGAACCAGCTGATGACTCTGTGTTGGACAGCACAGAGAAACAAGCTCTAATATCTGACCTGAGATGAGAAACTTTGTCCAGCATGAAGAGGATGGACTCTACTCCCTCTGCTGGTATGGAGGTCCACAGGAGGTTCAGTTTCACTCCGTCTCTGTGTTTGAGGATGAAGATCAGAGCAGCACAGTCCACTGAGTCCAGCTCTCTGCTGCTCAGGTTGATCACATGACCAAGTGACCTTAGTAAACTGGGCACAGCGTGACTGTCATGAGCTCTATAGAGCTCTCTGATGGAGCTCATCACAAAGCTGGGACTGGGCCTGAAAACAAACAGTTTATTTCCAAGAACACTTTGTTTAAAGGATCCATAAACTGCTGATTAAAGATGAGACAGCATTTCAAATCCTCCTGATTAAACAGCAGAAACTGTGTTTGGTAAAAGATCAAACTACATTCAGCACCTTTTAAACACAATCCTGTCCAGAAAGGGAAGCCGACGTGTGGTTTCCTCCTGTAAGAAGAGGTTCTTCCTCAGGTTCACAGTGATGGTCTGAGCTGACGACTGCTGCAGCAGATAGTGAAGAAGCTCCCAGTTCAGACAGCAGGAGGTCAGGTCTCCACCAACCTTACTCAAGAAGGACAACGTCAAGTCCTTGTCCTGGATTTCATGGAGGAGACACAGAAGCTGCTGGAAGCTCTCTTCACTCAGTCTGCAGAGATCATAAATATAAAATATGCTTTAAAGCAAAAAATGTACATTTTATTTGGCCTGTGATGTTCAGGAAAGACATTTACTTGACTGTTAGAGGACCATCATGGAGCAGCAGTGTAATCAGACCCTGAGCAGGGATGCAGGTCTCAGTCAGGTCCAACCGTCCGACTGTCCAGTATCTCAGCAGGGAAGCCAAACTACTGACAGCCCTCAACAATACTCTCTGTGATGGTCGGGCTTTCTTAGACACAAGAGAAAGCTCTTCCACAGCCAGTGGACAGGCCACTCTGGCTCTTCTTACCCACTGAAACAGGAGCAAGGACATGTTGATGGAAAGCCTGAAGATCAAAAATAGACAAGAGCAGAAATGATGAACACCAAGAACTAAAGATTCAAAGTGGACAGCAGATAAATGGTTTTTATAAGAACACGAGAGAGTTATAATTTCACTTCTGTGAAGCTGTTTCCAGAACATTAGTTTCACTTACCTGAGCTGTGAGATATAAGGCAGACACTGAAGGAAACTCCTCACTTCACTCTCTTCATGTGAGCAGCCTGTCAGCTTCACCTGTTTCTTCTCTGGTTGGAGTTTCAGCACTTCCAGGAGGATGGAGGTCTTTCTCTCTGAGAGGTTTATGGACCAGACTGCAGGAGCTGACTGGAAAACTGACTGTAATGATGGAAGGACACTCAAGCCTGTTTTAGTCTCACAGTCCTTCACGTTGGTGTACAGATTTAGCAGGAAATCACACTGATAGTCATCATCCACGTATCTCTCATTAAACGGGAATGTTTGATATGCGCACACTGATGATAACAGCTTCAGTATCTTTTCTCCTGTCTGCTGTTCTCTCTCTGCTGCTGCACAGAACAGATTCACAAAGAACCTGACTGCTTCTTCATCTGATGTCTCAGGATCAACACTGGAACAACAAGAAGAAATATTTACACATATGCAGGTCATCTGAACAGCAATGAAAAGCCAATAACATATCATATAACAAATACCAGTCTGAACTTATTCTGTTTTTTCATGGAGTATTTTCTTTTCTTCGTGAATTTTATAATGACTGAGTTATTGTCGTTAAATCAGTGCTCTGTAAGTTTACTTTTTACTAAATACATGAGATTGTAAAGTCATTATACCTAAAAAAATAACAACCAAAATCAGCACTCTGAAAAGAACAGTATGTAATTTGGTTGTTGTTCTTTAATCCATAATAACAGCTCAGTTTCATGAACTCATACATGTATGTAAAATACAGTATTAGACTTAAAAGCAACACACAACTGACAAAGTCCAACACACCGGTGAGCACGTTTCTGTATGAAATGGAGTAAAGTTGACATTTAACTGACATATAATCCTGTGGGTCACAGTGGGTAAATATAATATTGGTGACAGTGAAATATATAATTATTTAAAAGAGTAATGTAGCCAGGTGGAAGGTCAGTGTTATGGGACATGCCACTTGCTGGCTCTGTTTCTTTTGGGGTACCTCTGGGAGCGCAAGGGATGATGGGTGTTCTACGGAGACATTCACAGAAGTGCTAGCTTGTATTGGTGCAAGATGGGTGTTCAACGCTGTGTTTTCACTGCATGGTGTGTTTAAGCGCAAAGGGTGGAATAGTTAAGGCTCCAGGTGTTGCTGTGTTTGACTTCGCTAATCATCTTAGGGGGAGCTGTACTCTGTTTTTCTGCTGGATTAATGCACTGTATGTATTTGAGTTCACATCTGTATTGTAATATTTCATTTGTAAGAGGGAAAATGTACAAATGTACTGTGGTTAACTGTTTAATTTGGTCTCTGTAATTTAGCAGGAGAAGCCACTAGAGTTATTTTTGCACTGCTAAGTTTGTTTTGTTTCTGGATGGGTTTATATCAGTCACACATTGACATTAGACATCTTTGAGTTCCAGACTCTGAAAAGTTGGGACAACTACCTGCAGTAGCAGTGGGCTACCAGTGCACACAGCTGTTACTTGATGAGAACTGTGTGTAACAATTTTATTTCCTTATTTTTACAACCTTTCATCTGGACGCTTACTTTATAATTCAGATTAAAAGAACCCCAAAGATAATCTGTGTTTTTGGTTGGTTAATTTAGCCAGGCTACAGTTAAATACTATTTAGATTTACAGGACTCAAAATGTTGTTGTTATATCTTTTTACCCAGAATTGATCTGTTCTTATATAAAGCTAATCGTGTAAAGTAGAAAAAGAGTGAAGAACTATATGATTAAATATTAACCAAGGCAGATAAAATACATGTGTGTTATTAGATATGATGACTTCAGATTAGATTAACAAAAAAAGAATATGCTTAAATACATTATTAGACTGTAAAAAAAAATTGCTTTCAAAGTCACCTGGTAACTAAGCATTAGTTTCACTTACCTGAGCTGTGAGATATAAGGCAGACACTGCAGGAAACTCCTCACTTCACTCTCTTCATGTGAGCAGCCTGTCAGCTCCACTTGTTTCTTCTCTGGTTGGAGTTTCAGCACTTCCAGGAGGATGGAGGTCTTTCTCTCTGAGAGGTTTATGGACCAGACTGCAGGAGCTGAAAAAACTGACTGTAACGATGGAAGGACACTCAAGCCTGTTTTAGTCTCATAAGAGCACAGATCCATCAGGAAATCACACCATTTCTCTTTAAGGGGCAATCGTTCATATCTGCACACTGATGATAACAGCTCCAGTATCTTCTCTCCTGTCTGCTGTTCTCTCTCTGCTGCTGCACAGAACAGATTCACAAAGGTTGTAACTTCTTCATCTCGCCTCCGAGAAGCAACACTGGAACAATGAGAGGGAAACACTTAGTGATGCTAACTGTCTGCTAACTGCTTCCGTAAAAAGTTCTCTGATGACTCGGCAGTTGTTGGCCTCATCATCAATCGGGCCAACAAAGACAGAGAACAGAGAACTGACCGAGGACTTTGTCGATTGGTGCCAGTGGAATTGCCTAGAGAAGCATCTGGGCCAATAAACTGGACTGGACTAACAATACAAAGGCCATGGTCACAGATATAAATAGTATTATTAAAATTAAAGGGAAAGGCATATATATGGTATCCTAAAACAAATCAGCCAGGAAACCAGGAAAGTCTGGCAAAATATAAAGAAATGAGGGATTGATCCCAGTCTTTCACAAAACCATAGAGTTAACCATTTAAAATGCAGTTCATTTACCTGAGCTGTGAGATGTAAGGCAGACATTCAAGGAAACTCCTCACTTCACTCTCTTCATGTGAGCAGCCTGTCAGTTTAACTTGTTTCTTCTCTAGTTGGAGTTTCAGCACTTCCAGGAGGATGGAGGTCTTTCTTATTGAGAGGTTTATGAACCAGACTGCAGGAGCTGACTGGAAAACTGACTGTAATGATGGAAGGACACTCAAGCCTGTTTTAATCTCATAGTCCTTCACATGGGAGTACAGATCCAGCAGGAAATCACACTGATATTGAAGATCTGTATATGTGTCATTAACAGGGAATGTTTGATAGCTGCACACTGATGATAACAGCTCCAGTATCTTCTCTCCTGCCTGCTCGTCTCTCTCTGCTGCTGCACAGAACAGATTCCCAAAAAACCTTCCTCCTTCATCTGCCCATAAAGTAAAACAACTGGAACAAGAAAAACGAAACAAAAAAGAGTAGTGATATTATTTCATGAAAAGACATGGTACATTTTGAATGTAGTGACAGTATCCCCACAGTTCAGTGATCGTATATTAGTAGAGTTTTTCCTCATGGATGAGACTGCTGCTTTCTTGCACCATTAGGGTTGAAAACTGGGTCATGATTGTCACTTATGTGTATGCTGCATATGATACAGAGTACCCAGCTATTTAAATTATACATTTGGTGTGCCCTCTATCTTGTGACTATTATCATACTGGGGACTCTTATATTTAATTAAATATAAATACATAAAAATACTGTAGTTTTACATTTGAATCCCTCTTGGTAAAGCATCTCGCATAGATAAAGTCATGGTATAAATATAATAATGATGATAAGTAAATATTACAATTTAAACTAGTACAACAATGGTTTTATGGAAAAAATTATTACTTAATGTTGCAGAAATAATTATGGAACCATCAACCAAAATATCACAGAACTTTGCTGCTTTTATAACTACTGTATTTAAAATGTTTACGGCACAGCCTAATTAAAAATATTCTCCATTATATTGGTTGCAGCTTTCTCTTCACCACGGAAATGATTCTGTGATCAACGACCACTATTGTCGTCCGTGAAAGTCCACGTCTTTTTGCTGAGTTCAACAGTGCTTTCTTTTTTTTCCGGATGTACCAAACCGTAGGTTTCACCACTCTTAATATTGTAACAATTTCTCAGATGTGTTTTTTCTGTAGTCACAGATTAAGCATGGCCTGTTTCACCTGCATGGAGAGCTCATTTGACTGCAGGCAATCTACTGACAGCCAAATCTTTCACATGCAAGCACCTCAAATCATTTCCGGGACTTTTATCTTCTTAATTCATAATTACATAACAAAGAAACTTGCCCATGAGTTAACCTTGGAATCAATTGTCCAATTACTTTTGGTTCCTTTAAACAGAGGGTGGCACATGTTAAAGAGCTGAAACGCCTAAACCCTTCATCCAGTTTGAATGTGGATTTCCTTAAATGAAAACTGAGAGTTTACACATTATGTCCATGTCCATTATATAACTATAATTGGGATATGTTTCGGTAAAAATGTAAAAAAAAAAAAAACTGTCAGTGTCCAAATATATTTGGACATAACTGTATTTCTCACGTTGTCTTTGGTTAAAGCATGTTTATTTGTTGGCTTTAGTTTGTCTTTTCTTCTTATGAACATTCTACTGTGGGCTTCATATCAACAGTTATTACAGGTGCATTTTCATTTCACTTTTGCCCGTCTTCCAATCTGCATTTGGGTGATTTTACTGCAAAACACTATAGTACACTCTGGCTAGTAATGCACCCAGCAATCACTTATGGGAAGCCACTTGAGCACTTGGAGCCCTGAACATACGGAAGCAATGTTGACAATTTGGGAGGAGGCTTCAGAAAAGTTCTGATTTATTTACCTTTGGCAAGACTAGATGAGGGACTGCAACTACCTTGGACTCTACTCTCTACCCATTGGTCACAGCTGCCACTTCTGAGAGGAAATGGCGTTGTCACATTCCTCACCTAAGGTCACTGTTGCAGCCATGCCCAGCCTTGTCCAAGTTGTTGTTTCTATGTCTAAATCTAAGCTGGCTCCATAGAGACTGTTTATCATGGGCCTGAACCCCTGAGTCTGAGTCTCCTAAGCCACCCAAGCCAGCTGAACCCAAAGCTGAGGATATGTTTTCCAAACATGATCATTTCGACTGCGAGACTGCCTCCTTGCAGAAATGGAAATTACACAATGATTTAAGAATGTTTTCTCAGCATAGAGCGATTCTATATGAATCTAATCTATCTGGGGAAAAGAACTGCCATTAATTAAAATAAATATTTTATTTTGAAGTAGGTGTTATCAAGCCAGAATGTTTGGGTATTTAAAAAAATAGCTTTGTGCCCTGAAACTGTTTCCATTCCATGCCATAGTTTTTGTGGTTCCCTCAGAGCAGCTCTCCTGATGCAGAATTCAGAAAGTAGTAGAATTAAAGTAGAATTAATTTACCTGAGCTGTGAGATATAAGGAAGACACTGCAGGAAACTCCTCACTTCACTCTCTTCATGTGAGCAGCCTGTCAGCTTCACTTGTTTCTTCTCTGGTTGGAGTTTCAGCACTTCCAGGAGGATGGAGGTCTTTCTCTCTGAGAGGTTTATGGACCAGACTGCAGGAGCTGACTGGAAAACTGACTGTAATGATGGAAGGACACTCACGCCTGTTTTGGTCTCATAAGAGCACAGATCCATAAGAAAATCACACCATTTCTCTTTAAGAGGGAATCTTTCATATGTGCACACTGATGATAACAGCTCCAGTATCTCCTCTGCTGTCGGCTGTTCTCTCTCTGCTGCTGCACAGAACAGATTCCCAAAGAACTTAGCTTCTTCACAAAAATCTGAATTCTCAGGATCAACACTGAAACATCAAAAGACAAACATTTAGTGGAGATTTGATCTGAGCTGCATAAACACAACCACACATTACTGATGGACTCCATCTTGTTCATGTGTGTCCTGTATATAATGAAAGTCCATTTAAAGCCATCTTCCATCAGAGCAGCTGAACATTGTTTTTAGACTGTTACTGAGTCACAATTCAATTCAATTCAGTTTTATTTATATAGCGCCAAATCACAACAACAGTCGCTTCAAGGCGTTTTATATTGTACAGTAGATCATATAATAACAGATACAGAGAAAAACCCTACAATCATATGACCCCCTATGAGTAAACACTTTGGCGACAGTGGGAAGGAAAAACTCCCTTTTAACAGGAAGAAACCTCCGGCAGAACCAGGCTCAGGGAGGGGTGAGAGAAGGAAAACAGGATAAAAGACATGCTGTGGAATAGAGACAGAGATTAATAACAGATATTCAATGCAGAGAGGTCTATTAACACACAGTGAGTGAGAAAGGTGACTGCAAAGGAAAAACTCAATGCATCATGGGAATCCCCCGGCAGCCTACGTCTACTGCAGCATAACTAAGGGAGGACTCAGGGTCACCTGGTCCAGCCCTAACTATATGCTTTAGCAAAAAGGAAAGTTTTAAGCCTAATCTTGAAAGTAGAGATAGTGTCTGTCTCCCGAATCCAAACTGGAAGCTGGTTCCACAAAAGAGGGGCCTGAAAACTGAAGGCGCTCCCTCCCATTCTACTTTTAAATACTCTAGGAACAACAAGTAGGCCTGCAGAGCGAGAGCAAAGTGCTCTAACACAAACACTAATCTTGTGTGTGAAATCACTGTGCACTGAACTGTAACTGTTTGTGGTTTGTGATGAACATGAGTGGAACAACAACATCTACACTTCATATCTTGTACAACAGTAGCTTCACCTTCCTGCTGAAATGACATGTGTAACTCAGTTTCTGAATTAGGTTGGAAGGGGTGTTTACTATTTTACTTGTGCATTCATTGATGGCTTATAATTTCCTTTTTCAATCACTGGATTGTTAAACTGAAACAGTTAGTTGTAACCCTGGCCTTGACTGCATTGTGCTCTGCCTGTGCCCTTAGCTGATTTTGACCGTCTATTTCCCTATGCACGGTTTTTTGGTTTTCTCCTGTGGTGTCACGAGCCTGACCCTGAGTGTGAGAGAGTGAGAGCACTCTGCACTTTGGATCCCCTATCCAGAGTGCCTTTTCCCCCTGCACATTGTTGAGATTGTTGTAAATATTTTTGGCACTGTAAATAAACACACTGTTGAGCTCCTCCAACTCTACGTCTGAATCCACCCACTTGTTAGCCCTGACACTAAGGCTACGTTCACACTGCAGGTCTTAATGCTCAATTCTGATTTTTTGATCAAATCTGACTTTTTGTCTGCTTGTTCACACTACAAATAAAATGTGACAGCAAACGCGCTCTAGTGTGAACCCTCAAAGCGGCCCGCACGCGCAAAAGAAGACGTCACACACAACGCGCTCTGTGTAGACCCAAACCAAACAGTATTGTTTGACTGTTGGCCCTTAATATAAAGACTTTGGACTTCACGTTTCCCAATTTTGCTTTAAGTTATAAAGTTATTTTGTTATTTACGTATGGCCTAATAATTATCCTTATTGCTGTTTTAGAGAGGAGCGGTGCTTCAAAGGATAGTTGCAGATTTCTGTCAGAATCGGCAGATTATACAGTACAAATAAAATATTCACGTTTCTCCAAAGTTGTCTTTCCAACAGTTTCACTAACATCTACACGGGACGACCAGGAAGCGTTCACGATGTCTTCTCCGGCGCTGATAATTGTCTTGTGCTAGTGATATAAAAGACGGATTTAATGCGACATGACCGTTCAAATAGCAGTCGCTTTCTAAAACATCAGATATGTATCGGATTCAGTACCACATACGAAAGTGACCCAGGACGGATTTGAAAATATCGGATCTGAGCTGTTCACACTGTCATACCATGATCGCATATGGGTCGCATAGGGTCAAAAAAGTTGGATTTGATGTGCTTTCGCCTGCAGTGTGAACGTAGCCTAAGAGTTCAGGCTGTGTTAAAAAGGTTGTTAGAATTTTACAAACTGTTTCTACTCTCTATGCTGTATTTCTATGTATGTTTGCACATGTTTCAGCTGAAGAAAAGGTCTAATAAACACAGTTGTTTACAGGGCACAATGTTTCCCTCTTAAATAAGGGAAGAACTGAAATAAAACTGAAATATGACAACATATAAATGAAGTCACAAATATCGTTTCAATGATGATGAAAAAATATATCACTATTGGATTTTGTAAAAATAATTTTTGGATTTGTTTAGCTTAAAATATTCCAGCAATGCATTTTTTGAACAGATACAGTATATAGTAACAGAAATGATGACTTATTTACCTGAGCTGTGAGATATAAGGCAGACACTGCAGGAAACTCCTCACTTCACTCTCATCATGTGAGCAGCCTGTCAGCTTCACTTGTTTCTTCTCTGGTTGGAGTTTCAGCACTTCCAGGAGGATGGAGGTCTTTCTCTCTGAGAGGTTTATGGACCAGACTGCAGGAGCTGACTGGAAAACTGACTGTAATGATGGAAGGACACTCAAGCCTGTTTTAGTCTCACAGTTCTTCACATGGGAGTACAGATCCAATAGAAAGTCAGACTGATATTCATTTTCTTCAACACCCATGTCTCTGTTATTTAGAGGGAATGCTTGATATGTGCACACTGATGATAACAGCTCCAGTATCTTCTCTCCTGTCTGCTGCTCTCTCTCTGCTGCTGCACAGAACAGATTCCCAAAGAACCTGATTTCTTTATAAAATTCTACTGGAGGATGAACACTGGAACAACCCCTCAGCTATATAAATAAATTGAATTGAACAATAAGAAGGAAATACTTAGTGATGATTTGATGTTAGCTACATAAATACAACCTACTCATGGACTCCATCTTGTTCATATTTCTAACTGTATTCCTTACTCATAACTGTAGGGAGAAATTCTTTGTGGTAAGTATTTCACTTTGGACTAGTGCTTGTAAATACAGCCACTTCTCCAAATCTCCTCTAACTTTATTATAAGGGGCGCCTGTAGCCCACTGTCCAGTCTCTCACAGCATTTTGCTCTCATCTTGGTTGCAGATGGCAGTGACCGGCACAGGTATGTGGAAAATGGAGATAATATCTGTAGATTAGCTTTCAGAGCACATTTGGCGATTCCTTTACTAGTGTTTGTGGACCAGGTTTATTTTCCCTGGTGGTTGCTTCATTGTTTAATTTTTAATAATGGTAGTTATATTACCAATCAAAAGCACACAGGCTTATTATTGACAAGGCAATGGTGTTGCAAATTAATTACAAGACTTGTGCTGTAGAAGTTAAACCGCAGGGTAAGAACATTAACATTCAGTTAATTGTTGCTTGATTATTATTATTCACTACCACGGTGTAATCAAAATAGCAGTTCAAGCAACCAAAAAATTCATACAATGATGGGCCACTTGGTTAAGCAATCTGCAGGGATGAGCGACCAGAGGTGCTACCAGTTATTCACTGAATGAGCCTCACTACAATCATCAAAACAGTGTCTTGTACTTGTGCCCCAGTGCTTTCATACACACACTTGAATGTCGAGGGAGGACTCACCAAGGGTTGTTAGTTTCAATCGTTATGCCAATGTACTGTATTCAGCTGCAGTCAGCTGAGACTGAAGAAGTCACTTGGATGAGTGATGGAATATTTCGCCCACAAAAAATGCTACATCCAGACAGACAGAATCAGCTTTTGGGATTAATGATGTAAAGTAGAATTCATTTACCTGAGCTGTGAGATATAAGGCAGACATTCAAGGAAACTCCTCACTTCACTCTCTTCATGTGAGCAGCCTCTCAGCTCCACTTGCTTCTTCTGTGGATGGAGTTTCAGCACTTCCAGAAGAATGGAGGTCTTTCTCTCTGAGAGGTTTATGGACCAGACAGCAGGAGCTGACTGGAAAACTGACTGTAATGATGGAAGGACACTCAAGCCTGGTTTAGACTCATAGGCCTTCATATGGGAGTACAGATCCAACAAGAAGTCACACTGATATTCATCAGAAATGTCTCTGTCATTAAAAGGGAATGTTTGATATGCGCACACTGATGATAACAGCTCCAGTATCTTCTCTCCTGTCTGCTGTTCTCTCTCTGCTGCTGCACAGAACAGATTAATCAAGGTTCTTTTGGTTCCTTCATAAAGATCTGACCACCAAGGAACAACACTGGAACAATAAGAAGGAACGATTTAGTGATGATTTGATCTGAGCTGCATAAATACAACCACACACTACTGATGGACTCCATCTTGTCCATGTGTGTCCTGTATATAATGAAAGTCCATTTTAAAGCCATCTTCCATCAGAGCAGCTGAACATTGTTTTTAGACTGTTACTGACTCACAAACACTAACAGAAAAAGTAAAGAAATTTGTGTTTAGTCAATTATTTCTTTGCGGTAACAATGCTTTTTGGCATTAAGTCTTAACCTGTTGAAAACATGCTTTGTTTCCCCTCAAATGGGGCCACATTTGTAAGGAAACTGCATTTGTGGGGTGAACAAAACTTGTCAGATCTTTTCTGCCAATACCAACCTGCCTATTCTGCTATTCACATTTGAAAGGTGTCATTTATTGAATTGGAAGATTGAAGTCTGAAGAAACAAGACATATTTGCAATATAACAATTGATTCATTTAATAAACAGGTGCCTCAGTAGCACCTGGCAGAACCATACACAACCACAAAAGCCTGGTACCTCCTCCTGGTTGGGCTGGTCACCAGCTTGGTCACACACTGCCTTGGGATGGCATCCCATTCTTGCAAGTCAGCCAATGTAGCTGTGTTGTTGACTCTGCCATGAACAGCATGCCCAACTGATCCCTCAAGTGTTCAACCCACAAAACATTTTCCTTACTTGTAATACACAGGCTTTCCAACAGTATGAGATGTATTGCTAAGAAGCAAAGAAAGAAATAATCAACCAAAGATAAAATTTCTTACTTTTTGTGCTGCATTTATATGAATACTTAAACCGTACAATAATACCAAACTTTTTGGCTTAAACTACATCTATAAATCATTTTCAAAGCATCTGATGTAGCATTAATGATGCAAAGTACAATTTGCTTACCTGAGTTTTGAGATATAAGGCAGACATTCAAGGAAATTCCTCACTTCACTCTCTTCATGTGAGCAGCCTGTCAGCTTCACCTGTTTCTTGTCTGCTTGGAGTTTCAGCACTTCCAGGAGGATGGAGGTCTTTCTCTGTGAGAGGTTTATGGACCAGACTGCAGGAGCTGACTGGAAAATTGACTGTAATGAATGAAGAATAATCGATCCTGTTTTGGTCTCATAAAAGTACAGATCCAGTAGAAAATCACACAATTTCTGTTTGACAGGAAATCCTTTGTATGTGCACACTGATGATAACAGCTCCAGTATCTTCTCTCCTGTCTGCTGCTCTCTCTCTGCTGCTGCACAGAACACACTCCCAAAGAACCTGATTTCTTCATCTAACTTCCACGGAATAACACTGGAACAAAAAGGAAGAAACATTTTGAGCCTGCAGTCAATGAGTAACTTCAAGCGGCTATATAAAGTTTATGGAGATGCATTTTAAAGTCTTTGGCAATTTTAGCATATGTGAGAGCACTACAAAACTTTGAAAACTCACTCTGATATATTATAATATTGTCTAGGTGTAATGATTCTACTCTGATTCCCTCCTAAATATCTGACCTCACGCACCCACCCTTTGGATGTCAATCTTTCTGTCTCTACCCAGAGTTCATGACCATAGATGAGGGTTGGGATGTAAATTGACCAGTAAATTGACAGCTTTGCTTTTACACTCAATATGTCTGATGTGTCACCTGAGGTGTCAATTTCCCTCTCGCCTCACTCATGATCAAGACCCCAAGATACTTGAAATCCATTTGGGGCAACAAAACGTCTCTAACCAACAGTGGAAGCTCCACTCCTTTCCAACCAAGAACCATGGCCTCAAATTTCGGGATGCTTCTCATTCTCACCACTTTATACTTGGCTTAAAACCCCTCCACTGCAAACCATCTAATGAAGCCAACAGAACCACAACATCTGCAAAACGCAGAAATAAGATCCACTTCTAGGTAAGTGACCTCCACCTAGCCTCCTTGTAGGTTGCTAGGTGGACGACCCAGTAGTCCAACACCCAGTAGAAATGATTCTGACTTTTTGCTGGCAATCATGCGCTTACTGTGCTTGTGCAGGTACTGAAAAGCTCATAACAACAGGCCTGATAACCTGTACTGCTAAAGCACCCAATAAAGGAATCCCAGAGGAACAGTTTAATGCCTTCTCTAAGTCCACCAAATACATGTGGACTGCTTGAACAAACTCACATGTCCCTTCAAGAGGATGAAGAGTTGGTCCATTGTTCCAAAATCAGGATGAAAAGTCTACTGTTCCTCCTAAAACCAAGGTGAAGAGGCACTGGCTCAGATCTCTGCATGATGTCCACCGAAAGTCTTGTTCCATGGTGTCATTGAACTCATTCCACAAGTATTTCCTTCAGTTACTGTTGAAGTCATACTCCAGCAGTAGCTGTCAGTTGCCTCTGCAGTCCCACAGGCTGACCAAGCTTGTTAAGACTCTTTCTTAAGCTTCACGGCTCCCTTCAGGAGTCCACCATCTGGTTTGAGGCCTTCCAATAGCCTCCCAAATTCTTTTTTTTCTTTTATGTCACCTACTTAGTCTACTTTGCACGTCATAAGTAGGATGAACATGCTGCTGCACGTCACTGCCATATGAGTGATCAAGACTCATGCTTGCCTTTTTATTTATGAATATTTCAAAAGTCTATTAATATCAAGTCCCACAACACTATCACCCATGCATTGCTTGCGATGGTTCCACAAAAACTTTTCTGTTTGGTATTTTTATTTATCAGCTCAACTTGGTAAACTGCATTTGTCCAGTTATTAGTTCATAATATGTACAAGTCAATGCAAGTATTGACAAGTATTCTATGGTTCTTATGAAAATCAAATAGTGGCTGCAAAAAATATAACTTGGAGAGCTTTTATGTAGAGTTTATCATGTAAAGTGCAGTACATTTACCTGAGCTGTGAGATATAAGGCAGACACTGTAGGAAACTCCTCACTTCACTCTCATCATGTGAGCAGCCTGTCAGC
Organism: Neolamprologus multifasciatus; assembly: GCF_963576455.1. NCBI lineage: Eukaryota > Metazoa > Chordata > Actinopteri > Cichliformes > Cichlidae > Neolamprologus > Neolamprologus multifasciatus. The sequence continues at coordinate 20,790,648 of NC_140460.1, forward strand.
TTCACTTGTTTTTTCTCTGGTTGGAGTTTCAGCACTTCCAGGAGGATGGAGGTCTTTCTCTCTGAGAGGTTTATGGACCAGACGGCAGGAGCTGACTGGAAAACTGACTGTAATGATGGAAGGACACTCAAGCCTTTTTTAGTCTTATAAGAGTAAAGGTCCATAAGAAAATCACACCATTTCCATTTCAGAGGGAATGTTTTATATATGCAAACTGATGATAACAGCTCCAGTATCTTCTCTCCTGTCTGCTGATCTCTCTCTGCTGCTGCACAGAACAGATTCACAAAGAACCTGGTTTCTTTATCTGAACAGCTAGTGTCAACACTGGAACAATGAGAAGGAAACATTTAGTGAGTATTTGATCTCAGCTTCATAAATCCAACCACACACTACTGATAGACTCCATCTTGTAATGAACAGACATCCCAACAGTGTCTCCACTTCCCAAGAGTTCTCAGGAGGAACAAACTGGAAGAGAAGCTATTGCTGACGTTCAACCGCTCCACCACATAGAGTATGCTGACATACTCAGTCTCTGTGTGACATGCCACATACAGTGGGGCAAAAAAGTATTTAGTCAGCCACCGATTGTGCAAGTTCCCCCACTTAAAATGATGACAGAGGTCCGTAATTTGCACCAGAGGTACACTTCAACTGTGAGAGACAGAATGTGAAAAAAAAATCCATGAATTCACATGGTAGGATTTGTAAAGAATTTATTCGTAAATCAGGGTGGAAAATAAGTATTTGGTCACCTCAAACAAGGAAAATCCCTGGCTCTCACAGACCTGTAACGTCTTCTGTAAGAAGCTTTTCTGTCCCCCACTCGTTACCTGTATGAATGGCACCTGTTTGACCTCATGATCTGTATAAAAGACACCTGTCCACAGCCTCAACCAGTCAGACTCCAAACGCCGCCATGGCCAAGACCAAAGCGCTTTCGAAGGACACCAGGAAAAGAATTGTAGACCTGCACCAGACTGGGAAGAGTGAATCTACAATAGGCAAGCAGCTTGGTGTGAAAAAATCAACTGTGGGAGCAATCATCAGAAAATGGAAGACATACAAGACCACTGATAATCTCCCTCGATCTGGGGCTTCACGCAAGATCTCATCCCGTGGGGTCAAAATGATCATGAGAACGGTGAGCAAAGATCCCAGAACCACACGGGGGGACCTGGTGAATGACCTGCAGAGAGCTGGGACCAAAGTAACAAAGGTCACCATCAGTAACACACTACAACGGCAGGGAATCAAATCCCGCAGTGCCAGACGTGTTCCGCTGCTGAAGCCAGTGCATGTCCAGGCCGTCTGAAGTTTGCCAGAGAGCACATGGATGATACAGCAGAGGATTGGGAGAATGTCATGTGGTCAGATGAAACCAAAGTAGAACTTTTTGGTATAAACTCAACTCGTCGTGTTTGGAGGAAGAAGAATACTGAGTTGCATCCCAAGAACACCATACCTACTGTGAAGCATGGGGGTGGAAACATCATGCTATGGGGCTGTTTTTCTGCCAAGGGGACAGGACGACTGATCCGTGTTAAGGACACAATGAATGGGGCCAAGTATCGTGAGATTTTGAGCCAAAACCTCCTTCCATCAGTGAGAACTTTGAAGATGAAACGAGGCTGGGTCTTCCAACATGACAATGATCCAAAACACACCTCCCGGGCAACAAAGGAGTGGCTCCGTAAGAAGCATTTGAAAGTCCTGGAGTGGCCTAGCCAGTCTCCAGACCTCAACCCCATAGAAAATCTGTGGCGGGAGTTGAAAGTCCGTGTTGCTCGGCGACAGCCCCAAAACATCACTGCTCTTGAGAAGATCTGCATGGAGGAATGGGCCAAAATACCAGCTACTGTGTGTGCAAACCTGGTAAAGACCTATAGTAAACGTTTGACCTCTGTTATTGCCAACAAAGGTTATGTTACAAAGTATTGAGTTGTATTTTTGTTATTGACCAAATACTTATTTTCCACCCTGATTTACGAATAAATTCTTTACAAATCCTACCATGTGAATTCATGGATTTTTTTTTTTCTTCACATTCTGTCTCTCACAGTTGAAGTGTACCTCTGGTGCAAATTACTGACCTCTGTCATCATTTTAAGTGGGGGAACTTGCACAATCGGTGGCTGACTAAATACTTTTTTGCCCCACTGTAATAGGACATTGACCCTTTAGTCTTTTTTCACTTGTCTCCATTATTTTACCAATAAGTACTTTGTTCAAAATCACTTTGATCCTTTGTTCGTATGAGGGCTGTTTGCTTGTTGCCAGCTCTGAGCCCTGGATAGCTTTCCCTTTAGTCACTTTTCTTTTGTTAGTTTCCTTAAAATGGCCATTCAGGCAGTTCAAAAAACATTGAGCTGGGTAAGTGATTTAAACTGAGTTTCAGTCCATCAGCTAGCTTAAAACTGACCCTCTAAAAATGATGTAAAACACAACGTCAGGAGCTCATTTTTCTCATGATCCATCACATTTCACAGGTTGTTATACTGTATGATGTTGTAAGCTTGTAAGTTGTATTGCAAAAGCTCAAGACAAACTGTTATATTCAGGATAAATGAATTACTTTTCACTAAAAATCTGTAGGAGAGGTTGTGGTTCTTATGAAAATCAAAAAGTGGTTGCAAAAAAGTATAATTTGGAGAGATTTTATATAGAGTTAATCATGTAAAGTACAATTCGTTTACCTGAGCTGTGAGATATAAGGCAGACACTGCAGGAAACTCCTCACTTCACTCTCTTCATGTGAGCAGCCTGTCAGCTTCACTTGTTTCTTCTCTGGTTGGAGTTTCAGCACTTCCAGGAGGATGGAGGTCTTTCTCTCTGAGAGGTTTATGGACCAGACTGCAGGAACTGACTGAAAACACGGCCTCAGTGTTTCAAAGTTAACTGAAAATCCTCTGCTTTTAATATGTTGATATAAATCAAGAAGGATGTTTTCTAACTCAGTTTTAACAAGAAACAATGAAAGAAGCTTCTTCGCAACGTTGTAAAATTTTGCTCCATTATTAAGTGCTGCTTTCAGGCATAAATCCATGAACAGATTCTCCTGCTCCTTCGCCAGTGTCCCATGGTATTTCTCCTGGCTCCAAAAAACTGGACATCTGAAGCTGAATAACAGAATTTCAGAACTGATTAGACACATTTCTGTAAAACCTGAATGTATTCAGCACAAATCTTGATACATTACGTGCTAGTGCTACACATATAGACTTGTTGTGAACAATGTCTGTGATTCCAAAGGAGAAGAATAGAAAAAAAGACATCATAATTTTAAATTCAACAAGATAAACACCAGCCTGGGGCCTGTCGGATTCTGTATCATGGAATTATTAACTTAATTAGACTCCTTACGGGAATGGAGAATGGATGGAAGGATGAATGAGTGGTTGGATAGATGGACGGGCTCCTTAGACTGAGCACTAGAAGGACTCAACTTTAAATGAATTGTTCAACTATTCTGCTAAAATGTTAAATTCTGATATATTGTTGTTAAAAAAAAGTCACAAACAGAGGTATTTTAACTTTACCATCAAAAGACTGGATAAAACTAAGCAGACTATTTAATATGCAAGAGCCAAAGCTACATACCTGAGTGAGCTGATGAATGGCAAAGCCTCTAACAGAGACTCACACAGACTCTGGCAGGCAGGAGTTTCTCTGTCCCAGTAGAGGCAGACATTAACCTTTGTAGACATCCACTGCATGACTTCCACAGCTCTTTCAAACAGCTGCTTTTCACCTTGAGTTGGAAGGTGTAAATGATTTCCATCAAGACTGAGTAAGGTTACGAAGTCCATCTGCTCTTCGCTGAGAAGGAAAGCTTTCCAAAGCTGCTGAGGCAGAAGGTTGTACCTATAATTGAAAGAAGAGATTGTTATGAAACTAACCAGCATTAAAGTTCTCACTGTGTGTTGAAACCCAAAAAAAAGAAAAACAACCAAATTCATACCACTCAACATTTTCAAGGCATCCGAATAGCTGTCTCATTCCTTGTTCTGATATGATCACGTCCTCGAGGTTCAGCCTTATTTTCCTTTCCTTTGACTGAGTGACCACATAGGCCACAGCACAGCAAGGGTAAGGATCCAGACTGTCTCCACTGAGGTCAAGATGGTAGTCCAGTTTGTCTAGAAAGTAGATGCACGCTTCAGGACTCTGGGACTCATACAAGCACTGGCATAAGAACAGTATGTCAACATGGAGCCCACTGTCCTCAGTATCAGCCTCTTCTTGCTCACACAGAAGAGGAAGAAATGTGTTTATCAGCTCCTTGAAGAACCAGTTAGAATTATTCTTCAGGTCCTGATCTGGAATCAGATGCTTCATCAAACTTGGGCTCTTCTCATTCAACAGTCGACACATGAAGGGGATCAGATGCTTCATGTGTTTCTTCTCCTCTGTGAGGCACTGCTGAAAAACATCTCTGATTTTATCAGGATTCTTCAGGAGCCACAGTGCTGCAAAAAACTCCTGCACTGTGTAATGGAGAAATGCATGTGTGGTTATTGTTTCAGTCGGGGCCTCCTTGATGAGAAGTGGTTTCAGGAAGGACAGGACACAGATGTCTTTACAGGTCAGGTCTGTCAGGTTCACAGATTTTTGTTGGGTTGCAAGAAGAGCAGCTTCAGCCAGAGACAGAATTTCTTCTCTCTTGGTTTTGATGAACGAATTTAGATCTTTGTTCCTTTTTTTGCTGTTTATCTGAAGGCAGAATCGAACAATATTGATGTAGATCTCAGTTATTGTACATGGCTGTGGAGCATCTTTTGATGAAAAGCAAGCAGCCACCATCAGTGCATACATGGGGACATGACAAAGAGTTATCAGCTCCAAGTTACTCAAAATTTTCTTCTGATCTTCACCGAGTGTTGCAGATAAGTATGTTTTTATAGTCTGCTCACTAAAGCCTTTCACCTCCACTCTGTCAAAGTTCCCAGAAAACAAGTCATCATCCTCATCATCTGGTCTGCATGTTATGATGATCTTTGCGAGCGGCAGTAGGTCTTTGTTCAGAAGTTTCTTCACCACCGATGAAGAGATATCTGTGAGTCCATCAAAAATAATTGTAACGTTATCAGAGTGTCTCTTTATATCCTGTAAGACCTCATCTTTGCCTTCATCTGGTTCACTGAACACAGTGAAAAGCAGATCCTCCAAGTTTTTAACATTCATGATGTGTGCTTTTTCCCTCATGTCAAAGTAAAACATGTATTCAAGCTCACCGCTTTCTCTTTCTGCCCAGAGTCTCAACATTTCATGAGTCAGTGCTGTCTTTCCAATACCAGGTTTTCCAACCAAGAGTATGTTTTTATCTGTTTTCAGCAGCTCATTGGGAGAAATGTCTGGTTTCTCTTCAGGGATGTACGTCCTTAGCTTTTTAGGGCGACTCAGCTTGCTTTTCTTTTTCTTCAGTTTCTTTATTTTAGTTGGAGAAGCATTGCTCTGTGTGTCTAATATAAGAGAAATGTACAACAGATCAGGCTTCTTGTTTTCTTCAAACAGGTTTTTACTTGATGCCCAAAAGTCATTTAATATTTTCTTTACTTTTAATTTTAACTTTTCCTGATATCTGTGGCATGGCCTCGGTCCTACAAAACAGAAATAAACAAATTTACAACCTTAATTTTAAAAAGCTGGAACACTAAGTAAAATGTAAATAAAAAAAACAAAATTCAATGATTGGCACAGCACAAAACATTTTATTTACAGTAGAACATATACCTAACGAAGTAGCTGGTGTTCAACAGTTTATTAAAGTAAACAGTCAATCACATGGCACTAGTGTATTTAGGCATGTGGACATGGTCAAGACAACCTACTGACGTTCAAACTGACTATCAGAGTGGAGAAGAAAGGTTATTTAATTGACCTTGAAATTGGCATTGCTGTTTGTGCTAGATGGTCTGGTCTGAGTATTTGAGAAACTACTGATCTACAGGGATTTTCACAGCCTACCTGAGTCCATTGCTTTTTGAAGACAGTGATGGCTGCGTCCAGTGAGAATACACAGCATGTCAAATAAAGTAACTGGTTTGACCATGGCAAGTAGTTCACAGTAGGGGAGACCGGGGATAGTTGTAACATTTTTGACATTTCTGTCTGTAAATTAGAGCTCTTTTAAGGTAGTGGATTCAAAATGTAATGCAAAGTATTTACATGTCTCTGCTATTAAATAGTGCAGCTATTTTCTCTGCAGCACAATTACCCATTGCATGGTATGGTCTCAAACACAAAGAGTGAAATGTTACAATTAACCCCATAGTCTGGGTTAGTTGTAACATATCCTGGGGTGAAATGTAACACAATGAAATAAGGGTACTGACAAAACATTAACATGTAATCTTTGTTTATTCAACACATGAATGCACTTAGAGCCATTTATGTAACTGTGTGTGTGTGTGACAGAATGCAGAAATCTAGCTTTTGAACATGTTCCAACCCCCCAAAAAAGACAAGTTATGGAATTTTCTGCAACTGAATATTTCAGTCATTTTGGTTGGTCTTCCTTGAGTTTGGCCTCATTGGCTCAGTGTGCATTATAACCTACAACTCTTGCATCAATTTTGAACATAACAATGAAGCTGAAAAAATGTAGTTGTTCACCAGCATCGCAATTCCATTACTTTTTATCACGGCTTACCTTGGTGTGGTTTGCTAAGTGCTTCAGAAAGATGAGGAAATCTGTTTCTTGCACCCATCCTGATTTATTTCCATTACCAATACTTCTTACTGGTCCACCTCTGACACAGTGGTCTGCATAATGTATGTGTGGGAACACAAACAGTGGAGGAATTGTGTTGCCAATGGCATTAACCGCATATACAAAAGCGACCAGTGAACCTCTCTCTGCTGATGTCATATCCCCAACTTGTTCAATATAAGTTAAAGTAATAGTGTGGTAAGTTGTAACATCTGCATTATTGTTACAACTAACCCAGACTGTTGCTGTTACAACTGACCCAGACTCCTATAGCCATGAACTAGCTAACATTACAGCCAACGGCTAAAACTTTAGCACTAAAGACCTACACAGAATATATCCCCATAGACATACAAATAACATAATTTAAGTTTGATGAGTTTAACTGCAAAGCAGATAATGCTATTAGAAATTGAAATAAAGTAGAAAAACTTACTTTTTGGCATAAAAATTACTTTTTTTCGTGTTAAATTGTCTGTGTTTGACAAAATGTGCTGATTTTTCACATGTGGTAGCAGAACCGAGTTGGGCATGTACAGGATGAGTCACATCATTTGAAACTTAGCCCTGATTGGAGAAATTGGAAGTGTTACAACTGACCCACGTTACAACTATCCCCGGTCTCCCCTACTCAAATGGTCTCCACAGTCAGAACCCAATCTTTGGGCTGTCCAGAGCTGGGAGATTTACATCATGGACGTACAGCTGACAAATCTGCAGCAACTATGTGATGCCATCATGTCAAAATGGACCAAAATATCTATGGAACGTTTCTAGCACCTTGTTGAATCTGTGCCACAACGAATTAAGGCAGTTTTGAAGGCAAAAGGAGAGACTGAAAATGATAAATTTGTCATATTTAGTTCATCTTGATTTTGACAGCAATGACAGTCTCAACAGGTGCATTTTCCCCATTGTGTAGCATCCCCTCTTCTTTTAACAACACTGACCATAGATTTTTGGGAACTAAGGAGACCAGTTGCTGAACTTTTGTAGGGGGAATGTTGTCGCATTTGTGTCTGATGTAGGATTCTATGTACTCAGTCCTGGGTCTTCTTTGTCATATCTTTGGTTTCATGTACCAACTGTTTTAAGCTGGCGAAAGGTTTGGACTGCAGACCAGCCAGCTCAGCACCAAAACTCTTCTACCACAAAGCCATCAATGTAACTGAAACTGTCTTCAGTTTAGCACCTTATTGCCAAAATATGCAAGGCCTTCCCTGAAAAGGTTGTCGTCTGGATGTGAGCATATGTTGCTCTAAGACAGGGGTGTCCAAACTTTTTTCACTGAGGGCCACATACATAGAAATATAGGAGGGGGTGGGCCACTTACTAGAAATTAGGTATATAACCTTAACTTTAGTGTATTAAAGTTAGAAAAATCACTTACAAGTGGTCGAATATATTATATTGTTGAATATAATTAAAGACAAAACTGCCTTCATCACAGCTTTCCATAAATGGATCTTTATTGATATATTGAGAAAAAGCTTTGGTAGCTCATTCTCAGAACAGCAGCCTCAGATTTCCTCTTAGACAGAAGATTTACAGCACAGAGAAAAAACAATAAAGGGGAAAATGGGAGGGGCACATTTCAAGTTTGTTATTTAAGTTATTGGGCTTAGCAACACACCTATTAACGTTCGTTTGAAACCGTTATCAACATTAACAGACTGAGCTGGACTTAATAACAGGAGTGCATATAATTTTAGTAAATTATTCTGGTTAGTATGTAAATCGGGACATCCAGCCGCGGTGCTGATCCGACGCTACTCGTGCCAAAAATCCAGACAAATGTCAATTGATCAAGGAGCAAATCTGCATCAGATGAGATCAGCTGACTTTGCGTGTGCTGTGCACAGCGGTGTGTACTCTGTGTGTTAACAAGAAAAGCGCATATAAGAAAGTGGTGTGCAAAAGCAGGGTAGTGACAGAATTGATGCGCATTATTGATATTTGAAGCATGTGTACCTGCACATTAACACACGGGTACTGTGGAATATATGTTTTACTCACCTAAAGTGCTCGTCCACTCCCCGCAAAAAAATAGCAGCTGTGCGGTGTCTGTGGCATCAGTGCTCTCATCGCATGCGATGGAGTAAAAATCAAAAGCACAGCTTTATCAGACATTTGCAGTTTAATGTTGGCTGACAAGTCTTCAACAACTGGATTTCTGGACATGCTGACGTTGTTGACGGGCGCATTATTTCGGTGACTTTAACGAGGCCGTGTTTTATGAGGTCTCCATCTGAAAAAGGCTTGCCATGTCTTGCGATGAGTTGGGCGACCTCATAGCTGGCTATTGTAGCCTTTTCCTGGACCTTTTGACCACAAAAAAATGACTGTTGCTGACCCCGCAGGAGAGCTACCCTTTGCTTTAATTTCTGCTCTCGCTCAGCACCAGTGTAGGATGCATAGGCCTGATGTTTGGTTTCATAATGACGTCGTACATTATACTCTTTCATAACTGCCATAATTTCAGTGCAGATCAAACAGACACACTTCCCCTTGAATTCTTTGATGAAATATTCACTCTCCCACCATGTCTGAAATTTTCTGCATTCACTTTCTACCTTTCGCTTCTTTGGTTCTGCCATGTTTAGTAACTAACTTGGGCTAAATTTCTTCTGTGATTGTCCTTTTTGGTGGAGCAACTGCCTCGATCGACAGTAGCTCCCCCTGGTGTTAAAACTAAGAAGTGCAATACACTCAAGCAAAAGTTGAAGTGCGGGCCATATTCGATTCTATTTATAAAATTACTTGCGGGCCAATTAAAAATGGATCGGGGGCCGCAGTTGGCCCGCGGGCCGGAGTTTGGACACCCCTGCTCTAAGACCTATATATACTCCTTTCAGCACTGATGTTGCCTTCCCAGATGTGCAAGGTGCCAATTCGATAGGCACTGAAGCATCTCCATACTATCAAAAATACAGTAAGTGAGAACCGATAACAAGGACATGATGTCCATGATGACCAAAAAGAATTTTACCTTTCAATTCTTGTAACCTCAGAAGAGTTTTGCACCCTGCCTCAGTCCATTTTAAATTAGCTTTTGTCCCAGAGAAGACAGCAGCATTTCTCTTTGTGTTCAAATATGGTTTCTTTGCATGATAGAGCATTAATTGCCATTTGTGGACAGCCTGGTGAACTGTGTTCACAGGCAGTATTTCTGAGTGCATGCAGGTATTTCCATGACAGAATCATGCCCGTTTTTAAACCTGTGCTGCCTGAGGATCAAAATAGCACAGCTATACGATAATGTTTTTCAGCCATGACCCTTGCATGTATAGATTCTCTGAATCATTGCATTATGCACTGCAGATGATGAGATATTCAATGTCTTTATAGTTTTAGGTTAAGGAACATTATCCTAAAACTGTTCCTGATTTAGTGGTAAAATCTTTCTCCAGCTGTTTGTTTTAGAATCATTTACTTTTCCAGGATATATTTATTTATTTTCAACATTTGGTATCTTTTCGGTTTTCTGTGTTTAGTTGTGAATAAAAACTGTTTTTATACGCTTTGCAAATCTTATTAATCTTAAAATTAATTACACTTTACCTAGCATCTCAACTTTTTTGGAATTGGGGTTATACTATGAATTAAATGCAGTTGTCTTGCAAACTCGTAAATACATATTTCCACTGGCACATTTTTATAGAATTAGTGCATCGAAGAAACGAAATAATGAAAAATGTAACAAGTGACAACCAGACTTCTGTCCTAAAATACCTTGTAAGTAGTTCCTGTCCATTTGTGGTTCTTCCTTGAAAGAAAAGCAGCTGATCCAGTGGTGCAAGTCAAACTTGGTCTCTCTGGAAGTTTCATTTGTTTTCTCAGAAAGAAAAGGAAGCCTCCCTAAAGTCCTCTTCCTCGTCATGTCTATAATCTTGAGTAACTCATAGCAGGCTTCTTCGCCTTTTTTAATGACTGAGTCCAGTATCATTCTTCTTTTGTTTTCATCAGTTTTCTCTGCCTGTATTAAGCTGACCTCTTCCTCACCAAGAACCCCTTTCTGATTCAAATTCTGCACAATCACAGACAGATTCTTCAATTCTCTCACAAGATGGACTCTGGCAGTCTTGACATAATCTTTGGCAGACTGCGATGTACAAGCCATGTTTTCTGCGTTCAGTGTGTCCTTCACTCTGAACCAACTTCACTGATCTGCAAAACAAGATACTAGTTTGAAAATGTTAATTTAATTATTATACTTGTGATGTATTATGTTTTATGTAAAATTCAAACTGAATTTATCTCACAGTAAGCCTCTCTGCAGGGTGAGAAACCTAGAGTTAAAGAAGTGTGAAAAATAGTTCAGGAAGAAAACCAAGCAGGCAAAGATAAACCTCAACACTGTAATTTTCATGATGCTTGGCAAGGTCTAAACCTCATGGTCAGAAAACAGTGTCAGCTGATTATGTGCTGAAGACCTGTGCTACTGAGTTGGAATAGGCCCTTACTTGATTTTTTCCAGTGCCTTCTGCACTCTGCTGGACTCTGGGTGCACTCTGCACCTTTCTGTCTAGAAAAAAAGAAAGAAAGTTAAACATACAGCTGATTACAAGGTTCAAGGTTCTTTATTTGTCACATGCATAGTTATACAAGTATAACACACAGTGAAATGTAGCCTGACACGCTCCTCGACATGTGCAAAAATGGGGGGGTCGGGGTGGGGGTAGAGGAGGAACATTATGTAGTAGCAGCAAGCAGGTGAATTCTGTACATTAATATGAATAGACATCTGACTATTTTACAGAATAGACAATATAAACATATTTAAAACTAAAGGAATTTGAAATGTACATTGTGCCTGGGTTTAGAGTGTCTAGAACAGAGTCCTGTCTCAGTCAATTATAGATGATGTGAGAGGGCGGGTGTGTGTGTTTAGGGCCCGGATGGCTTGGGGATAGAAGCTCCTCTTGAGTCTCTCTGTCCTTGCCTGGATGATGCGGAACCTTCTGCCGGATTGCAGAAGTTGGAAGAGTTTGTTGCCAGGATGGGACGGGTCCTTCAGTATCTGCGCTGCTCTAGTCCGTCATCTCCTAGTGTAGGTGTCCTGAAGCGGGGGGAGAGCAATCCTGCAGCAGCGTTCTGCTGTACGGATCACTCTCCTGTGTTGATGGTGATGCTGTTAGAGACGCATCTACCCACCCTCACCACCTGAGTTCTGCCAGTGAGGAAGTCCAACACCCATGCACACAGATGGCTGTTAAGTCCCAGATCCCAGATGTGTTGCTTTAACATCAATGCTGGGCAAGTGCATAGAGAGAGTCGTGTTTAACCTCTCTCTAAGGCAAAGCGTGGTTTGGAGGATTGCAACTTAATTGTAGTAGACACTGTGGCAGCAGCAGAGAACCACACTGGGCGCCACTCCCATCACATTAGAACAACAGGCTACAATTTACCTAGGATAACCAAAACTGGAGAACAGGTTATTGGAAACCCACTGTGGGAATCTTGTGCCAAAGTACTGGAAAGGAAAGTTCATCCTTTAGATGAACCTTGGATGGAGGAGGAACAATGCAAATCAACCACAAGCATCAATTTCCTTCCACTTATCCAGGTCACAGTTCAGTCGGTGTGGTCATGGCTGCCATGGGGTGACAGGTGAGGTACACCATGGACAGGTTGCTTGTTTAACACACAGAGAAAGACAACCATTTGCACTCAACTTCATACCTATGGAATCACCAATATAAATCCACTACAAAAATACAAACTCCACACATGAATTTTCGAGTCACAGATTTGAACCCAGGACCATCTTGCTGTGGGGTAACAGGGCTGCCCCACAGTGCTAACACCCGCAGCAACATGTTGCCCCAACGCCAGCTAATCTAAATAAAACGATTTTTAAAAAACTGCACAATTTGTCAAATGCTCCAAATCCCAAAAAGCCCAACAAAATCCAGCACACATTCAGTCCAAATTTTCAAACTGTGTTTTTGCTCTCTCATTAACCTCATTTACAAAAAAAAAAAGTTCTAATAAAGAGCCTTTTCCTGCCATTTAAAAAACAAAAAGGTCTCCCCCACAACAACAGATACAAAAGTTTTTCCTTATTTTAATTATTTCCTCTGGCTTCTACTCACAAATCCGTCTAGCATCGTAATCCCTTAATCCGGCCCGTGTTTTCCGGTTGTTTCTGTCAACTGGAGGTGCGTGTTCCGTAAACAAGACAAGAACGGTAAGACGAGTTGTGAGTCCAGATGTTGCAGGATGAAGATGTTTTGAAGTTCAGCAGCACCTGCCGCCAACTTTTTCGACCAAACAGTTTTGGACAACCTCTTCACAAACTCCTGCCTGCCTTCCGTTTGCTGTCCATCAAATGCGGGTTTATGAGCGTGAATGTTTTTGGCGCGAACCGGAAAAAAGCGAATGCCTTGTAGGCGTGTTTATATGGGCGTTTCTTGACAAGGTAAACAAAAATAGATGTGGGTTATTTGGCCTTTGCCATATATAACCCTAATTTAAAAAAGGGCGTGGAGGTAGATAATATCTGAACATGTGAACATGATTCATTAATTCATGTTCTCTGTAATAAGTTACAGTTCAGCTGAGAACAAAACTTTTGGTTTCTTTACCACCAGGTTACCTACAAAAACACAAATTTTAAAAACCGCCCAGCTCTTCTTGATGAATCTTACCTGTATGGCACTGTGTTCAGATATCACACAGACGGTTTTATTTTCTGCGTGTGTCCACGCGTAGGCGACTTTGGGAAAAATGCCGCCAGTCATGTCGTTACTCCCAGTTTTCATAAGAACGCATCCTGTAAAAAGCGGAACTCGTAATGCCTGGAGGGTCCACTGGATGCCGCCATTGGACCAGAAGACGTCAAAACGAGTCCGCTTAAGTCCAGACGCTTTTCTTTCCAAGCTTCTTAAACTACAATGACCTGGATGACTGAGAACCTTCACAGACATAGTCCTCTTTTGTTTACCGAGCAGTGTACACAATCCACCAATATACTATACTACTAGACAAACAACATGATACACTTTAAGTACTTTAAAAATGAACTTATCATTTCAGAAGTATTTAAGATGAATCAAGTCTAAAATTAGACTTTTAAAAATATTTTATGTTAAGTCCAGTAAAACAGATTTTAGATGAAAACTTTGAGCTTTGGGGATGTTTTGAGTTTTCTTTGATCATCTTTGTTTTATAGTTTTGTATTCTGTTTTGATTATATGTTAATATCTCTATTATTTCTTAGTGTCTTCATGTCTTATCATTTTCTTATACCTTTGGTGTTGTGGTTTCATGTCTTTAGTTCTCAGTTTCTAAATCTTTAGGTTAACCCCCTCTTGTGTTCCCATTCTGTTCCCTCAGTCTTGTGTGTTTTGTCTTCTGTCTCTGTGTCAGACTCGTCCATTTAAGTCTTAGTCCTGGTCTCAGTGTTACTTATTTCCTGTCTTATGTTGTTGTTATTCTGTTTTTGTGTGTATTCGCTCAGTCGCCACTCATCTTTTGTCATGTTTTTTCTTGTGGCTGTGTCCTGCTACATTGTCTGTTTCCCAAGAAGAATGAAAGTTTTGGATATTTTGTTTCTGTTCTTTAGTTTGTATTATGTTAAACCTCAGCAATAAAGTTGCTTTTAAGCTTATTTCTCGTTTCTTGGGCCCTTTATTTTAAATCCAACTCCTGTCTGCTGCAAAGCTTCCTTGACAGGTGTAGAAGCCATCATATGTGTTGCTATTGTTATATTGATTAGAGTGAAAATCTTCTGTGTCAGGTCAAACGTGTTTGTAGATCAAATGCTATTGCAACCCTTTTGGAAATAAGGTAGCACCTAAAAGTACAGAAAGAGTCCCAATCACGTATATAAGCTAGTGAATCACTGCTGAGTCAGTGTGTGGACCAGTCTTTAGTGGTGAGATTTAGTGGCGTATTCTGCATATGTTAAAACTTGGTGTTTTCTTTGAGCTGCTGGTGAGTAGCAGGTATCTGCTGGCAGCAGAAGTGTACCTTTAATTTGGTAAACCCTTTCTTTTGTCTTTCCTTAGGGTATTTTAGTTTGTGGATGACTTTTGTTTAGTTGAAATAGCAGTGTTGCCATTTCTTTGAGTTGAGTCCTTTTTACTAAAAGAGTTTCACACTTGCTCTGTTTCCCTTTTTCTTTTATAGTCTCCCATCATCCCGAGCCCGTATTCATTGAGGCGTAACACTAGTTGTTGTCCTGCCTCCACCTGGTGTGGAACTGTGAGTTGCCTGGGTAAAGGAGAAATCTCAAACTGCCACTCAGATATTTGCTGAGTCAGACCATCTACAAAAGAAAAGACAAAAGCAAAACATTTATAAAGCAAATAAAGCATATGAAACAAAAATGAAAGAAGCATGTTTTTGTTTTTTGTTTTTTTTGCACTTTTGGAAATAAATTAACAAATAAATACATTTAAAAATAAACTTAGAAAATGTTAAATTCTGATATATTGTTGTAAAAAAAGTCACAAACAGAGAGATTTTAATTTTTACCATCAATAGACTGGATAAAACCAAGCTCTTCCAAACAGCTGCTTTTCACCTTGAGTTGGAAGGTGTAACTGATTTTCATCAAGACTGAGTAAGGTTAGGAGAAGGAAAGATTCTCTCCAGGTACTCCCCCTTCCTCCCACAGTCCAAAGACATGCAAATAGTGGGGTTGGGTTATTTGGTGATACTAAATTGCCCATAGGTGTGAATGTGAGTGTAAATGGCTGTCTGTCTGATAGCCCTGCGGCAGACTGGTGATATGTCCAGGGTGTACTCCACCTCTTACCCTGAGCAGCTGGCATACGTGCTCTCATGTTCTAAACCCAGTTATGGCAGCAGTAATGTGGCAGGTTACAAAACTTGAGAGGGGTGCCAAAAAGTGATTTACAGTATTTAAATGGTTGGTACTTAATCTGTCATCCAATTTTATTTCACATATATCCCTCATGAATGTCACAAAGTAGAAGTTGCAATCAGTTTTTGGCCTTTATTTATCTGTGTAAAAAGTCTCACTGACATTAAACATGTAGAGTACACTAGATATGACCATTGGACCAGGAAAACAGATTTCTCCTTTTCTGATGTTTACCAACCAAGTGAATCAGTTTACTACCACGAGGATCACCACTGAAAATACTAAAATAGCACATGTATTTATTTTTTAATGGAAGACTTCTACCTTCATCTAAATTTATTTTGCCAAGAACATGTATTTTAAGGCAAAGTGTGTGTTTCTACCAGACCACCAGGAAAAAATCGCCCCTCCAGGAATCTGTGTCTCCATGAGAAGTGAGATGTCTATGGATAAATTTGAAAACTTTGAGAAGGAACACCAGACTGGCTGTGATAGCTGGGAATGAAATAATGTTTTTGATGTTTTTCTGTACAATTATCTGCACGAAATCCACAATTTAGACTGCCATATGTACATTATGTACCAACTTTCCAAAAGACAACACATTTGATTGTTTGATATTTTCCTCATTAATGTTAATCTTAACATTGTATTGACATATATTGTATTTACAGTAGCGGTTTTTGATATGGGCGACACGGGCAGTTGCCCAGGGCGGCATCGTGGTGGGGGCGGCGCGGGATTCTCTGTTCGCCCAGGGCACCAAACAGACTAAGACCGCCCCTGTGTATTTACTTAAAACCTCCACCTAAGTTCATTTGAGGTCAGTTTAGTTACTAAAGTACAATCCTTAATCTCATTATCACTCAGATTTTAAGAAAACTAAAACTAATTGTACCATGAATTACATTATAATTTTAATATCACTTATTTTCTGTCAGTGCTGTCGGATTATAATATTATTTTATGCCATGTTAGACCCCTAATTAAAGATTGTGAATTATTATGTAGTTTCAGTTTGCATTATGCTCCTGAATTAGAAGAAGGTGATAACTATTACATTTGGTAAACTGATTTGCATTACATGAGACTGTTGATTTATTGTGAATGAATGATATTGTTTTATGATGCAGTATACTGCTGAGTTATAAGAAATACTGTTTGCAGAAAGTCATCGCCTTATTTGTCTGGTTAGAAGAGAACAGAGCATACTGCCCCATCTTAGCAGGAGCAGATAAACAGGGAGCCAAGGTCGTAGCTTAGGCGCTGTGTGAGAAAGAATGTGAATGTTTAGGCTTTTATGATTAGGTGGGGGCCACTAGAGGCTATAAGAGTTTGATCAAGGCTCCACCATTTTGAGATCTGATGCTGTCTGCTGTATGGTGTCCATCTCCCACGCGTGTGTTCATTAAATCATCGTTTGACTTGACCCGGCCGGACCAGTGTGGTTATTTTTGGTTTTCCTCTTGTATCCATCCCCAATATTTGAATCCGTAACAGTGCCCAGCAGGAAAGAACAGCTTCCCCGTGCAGTGCCGTGTCCATCAGTATTGAGTATGGATAAACCTGAGAACTTCAGAAGAACACTTGATGTTGAAGATTTTATTCTAAATTATTCTAATATGTATGTGTTCCGATTGATCCATGCATTTGTGTGTATACATATATATTTTTTTTCACTGTTTGCTTGTTTTCAACTCTGACTTCTAAATTAATCTGTTTTTTTTCTTGTTTTCTAATCAGATGACTGTGAGCACAAACTGGACCAAAACAGCACAGATACATCTCTTCCTGTTTGACGACAATAGGACTGTGATACTGCTGAGTGAGGGGAAGCCATATCCTCATCATCCAGAGCGATATGAAGCTTGGCCCCAGTCGCGACATAGAATTGGTCTGACTGGAGGCTGTTACTGGGAGGTTGAATGGGAAAGAAAGGTCAACATAGCGGTAACTTACAAAGATATTGAAGATTATCATAGTGTACTCCTGGAGCTTGTATTGTTGTGAAGATGGTTACTACTCCTTGCATAATAAAATCATCAGACCTATAAATTCTCCTCACAGCTGGTCCTCCAACTAAGTAGGAGTGCATTTGGACTGGAATGCTGGCACTTTGTCTTTCTACGGAGTCTCCTCAGACCCACCAATCCACCTCCACACTTTCTACACAACATTCGCTGACTCTGTTTGTGCAGGATTTGGATTCTGGGAAGGGCCTGGCTCCTTAGTGTCTCCCTGCCAGCTCTAGTTTGATGGGAGTCCGCTTGTCTTAATAGACAGTTTGCCAGCACTTGCTTTTTTGATAATCTTTTTAAAACTGTGCATCACATACACATTAGAAGTGGCAGTCATGGAGTAAACAAACATACTACTGTATCATGATATGTGGTCTAAAATAGTAAAGATGTCAGTGTCATGGTACAGAAGTTCAGCAATACTTGACATATTAGAAGTGAATCAGCTACAGTACATAAATATGTCTGTGTAGCAGAAGGAAAGCGACGCCCAACAACATTCTTATTTTTAATTAACTTATTCACCACATTTGTCCATTTAAATAATTTGTTCATCTCATTTCGTTATTGGTGTGATTTGCTGTGTCTGATTCCTTCTTTACTTGCTGCTTTTTATTTTGTTTGGTTTAATTAGATTTATATTTTATCACATGAAAAGGTTTCATATTTATAGAAGAATGCTAAAAAAAACCTCTTCCTGACACATTGCAAATATGAGTCAACTATGTTAACAGCTGCTCAAAACTTGTAACGTAGAAACACCGACTTGAAGTGATGAAGCTACAGAGAACTGTATCATGTAGTCACTGCCTTTAAAACATAATAACAATAATAATAACAACAACAACAACAACAATAATAATAATGATATAGTGATATTATATATGATAGTAGCATTTTACAACTTTAAAAGAAATGTTTCATTTGTAGATCATTGTCAGACGGACACTAAAAAGTTTTGAATCGGTTTTTTTTAAATTGTTGTTTAACGTACTTTTTATTATCATTATTAAACATAAAGAGGACATGTCTGGTCTTTTATTCATGGAACTGGTTTCAACAAAAATTTTGGTTTGTTATGAGAAGTCACGTGCATGTCTGGTCTCGCCGCTGTTTTTCAGTTCAGTATGAGCTCACTGGGTAAGTGGGAGGACCTGCAGTGAGTCTATTAGGGCAAAGTTTACCCTGTACACGGGTGCAGCAGCAGCAGCAGCAGCAGAGATCCTGAATACCGTTTGGAGATCCCGAAAGCAAAAAGAACCGATCGAGAGATGGCTGATAAGAAAGCCATCCTGTTCAACTTCTGGGGAGTCGCTGTCTCTGCCAGACCTGCTGCCGTTTTTAAAAAGCTGGAAGAGTTGCACAACCTACCGGGGTAAGAAGTGACCGTTTTGCAACATCTCTGAACCGCACAGACGTGTCGTATGGAGACCGCTTTGTCTTTATATTTGATTATATTAAAAAAAACCAAAAAAACAACAACAACAAAAATGGCAGCACGGTGGCACTGTTGCCGCACAGCAAGAAGGTCCTGAGTTCAATTCCAACATCAGGCCGGGGTCTTTCTGTGTGGAGTTTGCATGTTCTCCCCGTGTTTGCGTGGGTTCCCTCCGGGTACTCCGGCTTCCTCTCACCGTCCAAAGACATGCAGCTTGTGGGGATAGGTAAATTGGAAAATCCAAATTGCCATCAGGTGTGAATGTGCGAGTGAATGTGAGCGCGAATGATTGTCTGTCCCTGTGTGTTAGCCCTGCGACAGACTGGCGACCTGTCCAGGGTGTACCCCGCCTCTTGCCCTATGACAGCTGGGATAGGCTCCAGCACCCCCCGCGACCCTGAAAAGGAGAAGCGGAGGCGAATGGATGGATGAACAAACAAAAAACAATGAAATACGCAGCTGCTGCACGAATGTGTGATTGTTTATTTACAGTGTGAGTGAGTGTGGATATCAGATCTGCGCTTCAAGCTGGATAGTTATTACAACAGCAAAGAAAACTGCTGGAAATGAGCAGGTGCACGTACTACATGGCCAAAAATATGTGAACATACTTGGCAACTTTTTGTTTACAGCAATGTTAATTTTAGACAACAACAAAAAAGTTTTGTCCATAACATTTTGAAATTATGGCAAGTATTGATCATGTTGATGAGATAGAGGTCTCAGAAACACTTACAGCAGGGATTTTCTGGATTACCTCTGTGTTAATTTAACAGACTGGACTCAGGTCCAGTCTGTTAAATTAACATCTCTGCCTTTTCGTTCCCGGTTGTAGAATGTGCTTTGTAAAGCTGATTGTATAACTTTTATTCTGACTTGCAAAAACTTATAACTTCCTCAAAGTCTTTGCTCTTTGCAGGCACTTCTAGCTGATTCTGTTTTATCTCAGACCTGATCTAAGAGTTCAGTAAACATTTGCCTGAGAGCTGAGTGTTATAGATAAAAACCACCAAGGCTCGCCCATCTCGGTGTTTCTAATCACCTCATTAATCTTAGGTTTTGTGCTCTGTTTCTCAGAGGTTTTCTCTCCAGTGTGGAGTCCAAAGACGACGGCGCCCTGAGGCAGGCTGAGAGAGGAGCCATGACACTTACACAGGTGGGCGAAGACATTTACAGTTTCACTTCATGCCTTT
The DNA here is from genome assembly GCF_963576455.1 of Neolamprologus multifasciatus. Lineage (NCBI taxonomy): Eukaryota > Metazoa > Chordata > Actinopteri > Cichliformes > Cichlidae > Neolamprologus > Neolamprologus multifasciatus. Next base: position 20,810,845 of record NC_140460.1, read on the forward strand.
TGTTGCTATTTCACTGATGTACAGCTGTGTGTCTGTGTGCAGATGATCCCAGCTTTGGAAGACGAGTGTGTGCAGGAAGCCCGGGACAGGAGTGTGACTCTGCCGTCTGATTGGTCAGTTAAAGGGCTGCTAGACAAACTCACAGAGGCAATGATGGACGTCCAAGCAGCCGTGCTGAAGACAGCTGCTGTCCTGCGACGCAACGGTACACAAAACACTCTTTAAAGAAGCAAACTTACAGAGGAGTTGGAGCCAGAGGAGTCGAAAGAAAGCAGGTTTAAGCCACGTCCACATTGGCTTCCTCTGTATAAAGAAATAAGTAGAAAAAATTTCCGATCTGGTTGAAAAACCTTGTTTAATTTCTCTCACTGCAAAATATTTCTGTTCTGAATTCCTGTGTCCCTCATCTTTGAAAGAGACAGTCACCTTTATTTCAGCACGATATCTGCGTAAAGTGAACATTGTCACTGCTACCTGCTTGTTTAAATGCATTATGGGGGAAAAAGTAGGTCACTACCATTTAAATGATGTCTAATCTTTACGTCAACCTCTGATCTAAAGGGTTACTGACAGCTGTGCTGGCCAATCACTGGGTAGATGACAGAGCGGCTGGAGATGGCACAGGTCGCCTTCTCTCTCTGCTGGGCGGCCATTTTGACCTGGTCCTCCAGTCCTGCCACTTGGGTCACAGGGTCCCTGAGCCCGCCATGTTCAGCTCTGCCCTGCAGCGCCTGGGGGTGACACCCAAACAGGTAGAGGGTTTCGTGATGTAGACAATAAATATGCAGCATCACTGAGATTAAATTCTTGTATATCAGATATTATGAGTCATCTGTCTCTATTCAGGCGTTGTGGCTGGATGCTGATGTTGAGGGTGTAAAAGCCGCAGAGGGAGCAGGGATGAAGGCCGTCTTGGTGGAAAATCTGGATGCTGCTCTGGAGAAACTGTCTGAATTTACTGGCTTTCAGGTTTGTGTCACTCTGAGTATCTTCTCTGATGCAGTGGGTTTAAAGACCCTCACATTTAGATCTAACTACAACAAAGAAAATGATTACATTAATAACATTTGTATACGTTTGAATTTCCAGGCTGTTGGAACAGTGAGTCCCCCACCATCCTGCAGCCCTGATGAAGTCTCCCATGGCTACATCACCATAAAAGTATTAATATCTATCAGTGTCAGCAACCTGTTGAATTATGAAAACACAACACAGCTGAAATGCTGCTGGCTGTCTTTTCCAGCCTGGTGTGAGGACTCATTATGTGGAAATGGGCTCCGGTCCACCGGTGCTACTGTGTCACGGTTTCCCGGAGAGCTGGTACTCCTGGAGGTACCAGGTAACCTGTTTCCATTGGATATGTTGGGACGCACGAAATAGTCACCTTCCAAAGTGTATTCAGAGGGTGTTTGAGATTAGATCCAGTTAGAGATACACTAAGAGTCTGAGATATACCTTTTTAGATTTATAAATTGTCATGTTTTCCATTTAATTCAAGTCTTTGTTCTCATTTATTTAAGTTTGCAGTTATATTTACTTGTTGTTGGTGGTGTTATGTTTTTTTTTAAATCTTGCAATAATCCTGAAATAAAAGCCATGATCATTGAACAACCCTGTCACCCCTGTGCTAGATCCCGGCCTTGGCTGCAGCAGGATTCAGGGTTTTAGCTCTGGACATGAAAGGATATGGAGAGTCCACAGCGCCCCCTGGTAGGTTGAAATACTGAAAATATAGACTGTACTTAAAAGATGTATGTAGCTTCCCAGTATAAATTCTTTATAATGAACAGCAGGGATATGTCACTTCCCCTAGCCCTTAATGCCCAGGATCAAAAGACCTAAAATGTTCAGCTTGAGGCTTAACTACCACACTTTTACCAGTGTGTGACATCAGAGAAGCTACAACCATCCTTTATATACAGTCTTTGTGTGGACTCAGCTCAGTGTTGGTGTAATTCCTGCCATATTGACTCTCACAGACATAGAGGAATATTCTCATGAGGAGCTTTGTAAGGTACACAAAAATATTAAATCTACAGATTTAGTATTGTTTTAAAATGTTTTTCTGAATCATATTTTTCTCTCTTTTTTCAGGAGTTAGTCGTATTTTTGGATAAAATGGTGAGTATCAACACTGTCATTGAATAGCATGATAACTTAAAGTTTACACAAAAGCTTATGGTCCCCTGTTCCAGTCCATACCACAGGTCACCCTGGTGGGTCACGACTGGGGCGGCTCCCTGGTGTGGGCCATGGCCCGCTTCTATCCTGAGAGAATCAGGTGAACACATACAGACACACACAGTCCCCCAGAGCCTGTACAGTGAAGTCAAAGTGCTTTTCCATGTGCGTGAAGGGCTGTGGCATCGTTGAACACCCCAATGTTCAAGTTGAATCCTTTGGTTCCTGCTTTCGAGAGACTGAAGGCTATTCCAATATTTGACTATCAGGTCTACTTCCAAACACCAGTAAGTGTTATATATATATATTAATGTTAATGTTTGTTTCTGTCACAGAAAAACTGCAGCTTCGTAAGCGGGGTTTGTGTTTCAGGGTGTGGCGGAGGCTGAGCTGGAGAAGGATTTGGAGAGGACGTTCAAGATTTTCTTTTCCAGCAGTAGTGAAGCGGTGCGTGGATCAAATGTACACACACACCCAGCATTGCAGTGTGCAGTTTGAGAGCTAAACAGGTGGAAAAATCACCCACACGTGATGAATGTTTTTCTCTGTACCACAGAAGGGTCGTCCCCCTCTCAGCACCGCAGGAGTGTGCGCTCGAGGTGACGTTTCCTGCTGGTTATCAGTGTTTGCTGTGAATGCTGAAGATTTTTAAATCTTCATTCACAGATCTCATGCTGTGTGTGTGCGCTTTATCACAGGTGGCCTGTTTGTGGGTCTGCCGGAGCAGATTCCCAGGAGCTCTATGCTGACAGAAGCCGACCTGCAGTACTACGTCAGCCAGTACAAAGAAAGAGGCTTCAGGTTGCAGATTTTCCAGCTTCCTGTAGATTGTGTTTTTGTGTGCTCAGCCAACAAATAATATTTATGTTTATTACATGAAAGCATCCACTGTGATGGGTGATTCTTACACAGCCTTTTGTTAAAATTAGCATTTTAATTACATCCTGCAGTTCCTGCTTTTATGTTTATGGCACTAAAATGAGTATTTTGCAGATTGTAGACTGCTGGTGAGAAGAAATTTGATGTCATAAGTAAATATTCCTGAACAGTCAGTTAAATTATCCAGTTCTGTGAAGAGTCACTGAGTAACCTTTGGGCTTTATTTTACAGGGGGCCCTTGAACTGGTATCGAAACAGTGATGCAAACTGGAAGTGGATGTGTTCCCGGCCCTTTGAGAAGGTTTGGTGCAGTGTCACAAACATATTACAGGCTGTAAATTAAAGCTGTGACTTTGGGGTCCCAGTATTGAAGCAAATGCAGAATTGCTTTAAACCTGCATTCTTCCTGATGACCAGCAGGAGGCACCTCTGGAATCATAATCATATCAGAATCAGAATACTTTATTGATATAACAAAGGATAAATCAGACTTGTTGACTTGGCAGTCACATCTTGTTATCAAGCTTTCTGATTCACAGTCAGATGTTTGCGTGTTTTAGCTGCTAATGCCGACAATGATGCTGACGGCGGGTAAAGACCCTGTACTGCTGCCGTCCTTTACCAAGGGAATGGAGGACTCGGTAAGAAACAGCAGCATTGACACAGTCAGATGAGCAATTATTGGTTATTGGAAGTGAATCTGATATTTGTTATTTATTAATTGAAGATGCCAAACCTGACCAGAGGACACATCGAAGAGTGTGGACACTGGACGCAGATGGAAAAGCCGGCAGAGACCAACAAAACCCTGATATCCTGGCTTAAAGAGGCGCACAAGAAGACTGAAGGTGGTACTGTGGCTCCCAAACTGTGAAGAAGGAAGGAAGGAGGAAGGAAGGATTCTAACAAGATTTTCAATGTGGCACATAAAAGTTTATTTAGAACAACTTAGACACTCACAAGCAGTTTTAAGAGTGAATGAGCCTCCCATGAAAAATGTATTCAGACAGAAACTGATGTGCAACCAACAGGGAGGAAAATGTTCTGCTAAAACAGGAAAAAACTGTACTACAAGTAACAAAAATAAGAAATATCACAGTTCAAGATAAAGATTATATTTTAACAAAATGTATAAAATCTCATTATTTTAATGAAACAGCATGAACATTTTCTCTTTAATTTGGAGAACGAAAGTGCCATTATTAAACACTTTTAAGGTCATCTTAAAATCCTAATGTATCTGTTTTGTGGTTGTTGTTTTTGCTTTGTTTTCAGTTTGATAATTGCTTTTTTTTCTTGCACAAGTACTTCTTTTTTTTTTTTTCCTGTAAATGAAATTGAGATTTTAAAAATCAGTGCATATACATGAACACATTTAACAAATAATATAATATTAGTAAAAAAAAAAATACAAATACAAATAATGATAATTATTCAGGAAATCAAGAACAAAACTAATGGGTGGGGGGAGGGGTTTAGAAAGGAAATGAATGAGGGATATAAGGATAATGGAAAGGAGGTAAATAAAGAGGTAATGTGAAGGAAAGGGAGGAATTAAGGGATGGGATAAATGAAGAAATGATGGCAGGAAGGAAGGGGTAGGAGAAAAATAAGGAAACGGGAAGGAAGAAATGTAAAGAAATAGAAGTGAGGATATGATAACAAGGAAAGGTGGTGGGAAAGTAAGTAAATTAGGGAAGGAATGATGACAGAAAAAAAGGGAGGATGTGAGGAATAAGGAGAAGCAGAATGGAAGAAAGGAGGTGTAAAAAGGGACTAAGGTAAGGGTAGAAACCGAGGAGAAGGATTCTTTTTAAACGTTCTCCAAACTTCATGCAGCTGATTCAGAGAAGAACAGCACCCCCTGGTGGTGAAGATGAGCGCACACCTGGTTTACAGCTGTTTCTCCTTGAACAGTTTCTTCCAGGCTGGCATGATATACTCATAGATCTCATCAATCTGCAGCACGCACACACAAACACACCAGCTTTAAGCATGCTTCACAGCAAATAAACAGAAGGTGGCGCTCTTCCCTTGGCTTACCTGTTCAGACTTCTTCACTCCGTATCTAAAAAGTGTCGCCTGATGCTCGCTGTTGTGAAACAGGATGTCAAAGGTCACCTCGCGGCCCATCATGTCCTCGATGGCGGGCTTCACCACACCGTGGAAGTCCCGCGGAGGGTGCGTGTCATCCAGCATGTTGTTGACCTGTTTTAAAACACACTTGAAGTCACTGTCTTTAACAAACTCATCATATATGTTTAACCCACTCATGCTACCTTGTATTTCTTCCCCAAAAGCTCCAGAGGGTCCAGTTTGACCTCTGACCTGAGAGCTCGGCCGTACAGCAGCAGTTTGGTGTCTGAATCTGACAAAGACAAGAAATCAAATTATTTTAAGAGGCAGATTTCCAGAGGAAGGATCAAGAAAAATAAAGTTTATCTGTCATATTATAATCTTTGTTACATGAGCTGATAGGAAACCTTTTTTTTCTGTGTTATATGGAAAACTGAGCCGATTCTTGTAGGTGTACATGTCGTCCATCTCTTCTCAACAGATATCATCACATACAAAGCATAAATCCTGCGTTCTCACATCATGTCCATCTTTCAAAGATGAAAAATTTCTTATTGACAGTTTTACATTTTTGCAGAATTTGAGACTAACATAATAACCTCTTGCTGATGTTCATTGTTTAACACTCTTTTCTATAAAATAATTGTATTTCTTTTAACCAAAATTCAAGAAATTATTCCTGCTCTGGCAGACTTTTTTCACTTGTCTGTGGAAAGGTAAAACCTTAAAAAGTGTCACCAACCTCGACATGTTAGGTGAGCGACGTATGGAACTCCATCCCTTTCTCCATAGTACACTCCGAAATGAGAGAAGTATTTGTTCCTGGGATACTCCACAATGTCCCCTGGGAACAACTTTGGGTGGGAATTTTTCTTTATAAAAATAAAAAAACAAACAGAAGAAGAAAAAAAGAGAGAAAGCGGTAAAAATCATAAAGTTACCACAAACAATCACCCTGTGGTTCTGCTTAACTCTACTCTGGATAAGGCCGAATCAAACTCACTTCAAAAATAGTCCTCGTCTCTACAGGCAAGGACTAAACTTCTATCATCTAAAATATAAACAGACACTGGCAAAAGCACAATCTTCATCACTGGATCTGCACTGCTTTTTTGGCTTTGTCAGTATTCAGTCAGTTGTGCCAGAAAGGGGATTTTTTTTTTTCTTTTAAACCACAAGAAAACCTGAAGTGAGTACAGGCGGCGAAACCACAAGCACTTGTGTGCTATATTACTGTCGAGCAAGTATACTTCTTCTGCCTTTGTTACTATTCATCTTAAATATCTTATACTTCTCAGGTATGAAAAACTGAGAGCAAATTTAATGATGTTAATGCTTAACCAAGCCATCAGGTCTGCAGCTAGAGGTGTTAGTATGAATCCAACCACAGAGTGGTTGGGAGAGCCTTCAGTTTTCAGGCCCCTCTTCTGTGGAACCAGCTTCCAGTTTGGATTCAGGAGACAGACACTATCTCTACTTTTAAGATTAGGCTTAAAACCTTCCTTTTTGCTAAAGCATATAGTTAGGGCTGGACCAGGTGACCCTGAATCCTCCCTTAGTTATGCTGCAATAGATGTAGGCTGCCGGGGGATTCCCATGATGCATTGAGTTTTTCCTTTCCAGTCACCTTTCTCACTCACTATGTATTAACAGACCTCTCTGTATTGAATCGTATCTGTTATTAATCTCTGTCTCTCTTCCACAGCATGTCTTTATCCTGTCTTCCTTCTCTCACCCCAACCGGTCGCAGCAGATGGCCGCCCCTCCCTGAGCCTGGTTCTGCCGGAGGTTTCTTCCTGTTAAAAGGGAGTTTTTCCTTCCCACTGTCGCCAAAGTGCTTGCTCATAGGGGGTCATATGATTGTTGGGCTTTTCTCTGTATCTATGAAGCGCCTTGAGGCGACATTTGTTGTGATTTGGCGCTATATAAATAAAATTGAATTGAATTGAATTGAATAGAGTGTAAATAAAAGCTGGATATAACCACTCTGAAAACGCCCATCAGATTGTGAAACCTCAAGTTGAGCATTTTGGTTCTCACCATCTTAAAGCTAGAAGTGTCAGAATTAGAGCTGGCTGAGAAATGCTCAAAGGATACTGACATGTCAACCACTAGATAGTCTTGCCTTTTTTACCCTAGTAAGGCCAAAATAAACATTAACCCTCAGGTGAGAGTCTTCTTCAGGAGAGAGATGAATATGTTCAAGAACCTGAAAGAAGTCAATCTGCCTTTGACTTAAGCATTTTAGATGTAGGTAACTTGCACTGTAGCCCGCGCTGTAACCTGTCGTCCACCTTCCTACAAATGTAACTAAGAATCACCATCAACACAGGTCATACAGGTATACATGTTGGTAACGGCGATCCGAATAGACTATGCTGTAAATTCTACGTAGATTTCACAGCAAAAACATTGATAAATATAACAAACCAAAAGACTGCCAGCATTTAAAAAGAATGTGGGTTTATGATTGTTAGTAGGAAAGAAAGTTAACTAGCGAACTCGTGGTCCAACATCTGGAGGCTAACATGGGAACAGTGGGGGAGATACTTGATGTTAAATTGCACTAAGAACAAAGTCCTTCTGAAGCAGGGATGAGGGTCATTAGTCTGTCTCCTTTATTCCAGGCATTTGGTCATATAATACACTCTGAAAATATAGCTCTCAATCAAAAATCAGACATTCATCAAACTCCTAATAGTTCATCCTACAGGGACCATGAATATAAAAGAGGAAGAAGGCAGAAAAAGAAAGGCTTCGGCTGCTCCCTTAATAACATGGGCTCACCATGCCAGACGCCCTTCCTGATGGACCATCAAAGGGTTTTGTGTCTCCTCCTGGAATCTAAGCAAGGATCTCTCGCTTGTTAGTCTAATGTGTAGATGACTAAACTTTGAAACCTCTACAGGGACTATGAATATAATATGTTCCAAACTTCAAGGAAGACCATCCAGAACCTGGAATTAATTCATCTGTGATTCAACATTTAAGCTAAAGATTTGTGCCAAATTATCATGTAGATATTTGGACATTAAACTCATATAGATTTTTCGCCTGGGCAGCATGATGAGTAGCTACTTGGAAATTTCACAATTGTCCTAGAAGTTCAACCAACGCTACAGAAAAATATGATGTGTGAATGTGCTCAAATGTTTATCTGAATCTGGTCTTGTTATTTCACTCTGGACTTAAGTGGTAAAGGGTCTGATTGACACTGAGCTTTTTTACTTTCAATTTATGGAAAAACTCAACTGTGGGGGCATAGAAGATGCAACATTTTCAGCAAGGTGGAATGGAAAAGATAAGAAGAGGAAACCATTCAAGAAAAAAAAAAAAAACAGTTCTAAGAAATAGCCGCAATACTATTCTTAACCATTAATGCATGATCTGCTGATCTGGTAACGAGCAGTTTTTGTACATTTTGAGTTGGAAAACAGTACCAAAGACAGGCTTTTGAAGACTTGGGTGGCTTTGGGAAGTCACATGTTTACATTAAATACTTCTGAAGTGAATTCAGAAGCTACTTCATGAGATTTTTTTTTCATTCAAAGTGCCTAATAGTCCATTTAGTGCTCTTTCAGATGAATTAAAGCGCTTACACCAAGCTACAAAGTTATTATAATCAACCATTAGTAACTCCTTTGGGTCCTCTGATTTCAGAAGTAGCACTGAAACACAGTGTCATCTAAAAATTTAAATATTCATGAGTGGCAATTAAAAGCAAGATTCTAGAAAAAGTAATGGTCATACTCACCAGGCCCATGAAGGGAGGATTAAGGTATTCACTGTGGCTGTCTTTGGTCCTTTCTGAACATAAATCCACAGCACATGCACACAGGAACCTCACATCATTTACATACAGCTGTACTCATGTGATATGATGCATCTTCTCAGTCGGTCGCAGTCACAGTACACTGACCACGCTCCTGTCACCCCTTATCACACCTTCTGCATCAAATCATTTGGGTTTCTTTTCCTCCCTTTATATTTTTGCTATATTTTATGTTGCCTGGGATCATTTTGGAGTGGATTTTGTGTCTGAATGCGTGATTCTGTGGTTTTTAGATGAGGTGCTTCATAGTGCACCGACATGAGTCCCTTTGTGTTTCCGATCCCACTACCTCTGGGCGTGTGAAGCAGGTGTTTCCTAAACCGAGGCTAAAAGAGGAAGTAGCTTCAATTGGCTTTTTAATTTTTTTTTCAGCAGAGATAAGTAAGCAAAGTGAGAAAGAGAGAAAGACCCAGAAGCACAGAGAGTCTCAGCTCAGAACCATGAAACTCTCATAATGACTCATTTTAGACCTTTTAATTTGAACACAACACATCACATATGTTGTGTTTTTCCACAGTTCCAACAGCTGTTTCACAATAATGTCCTGACAAGTGCAATAAAGCACTTGAAACATCAAGTCAGCATCAGTCTGATGTAATGTGATGGCATTTTAAAATAGAGACCATCATAGCATGAAGCCATTGAATAATCGTGACCACACCCAGCCACTCCCCACATATACACCCAAAGAAAATCCCACATCAAATGAGGAATTAATGCAACATTACATACTGAAAAAGAGAAACAGTAATAATGAAATCATAATAGTTATTTTATGAGCAAAGTCTTTTTAATTTCTGTCTGATTTTCCAATGTAAAGCAAGTGTTAAATACACAGAGTAATCAGGAGTCTGTCTGATTCAATGTGAGTTTATTTCAGGATATTTATTTAAAGAAAAACATAACAAAGGTCTCCTGATAGCCAGCATAACAAAAACATTTCACCTAAAATTTTATACTGTCCATGCAGAAAGAGAAAAAACATGGTGTGTGTAAGCATGTGGCACTGAAACAGCTGTTTTTTTGTGTGAACAAAGACTTGTTTTTAACTTAAAGTGATCAAAGTCATGAATTGTTGATGTTCACAACCACGGCAGAAGACCAGAAAGAGGATGAAAAAAAAAGAAGAGAGTTTTCTAAGAATAAAATTACACAGCAGACACTTTACTAGGTTCACCTGTTCAGCCAAATGTTGAACCAAACATGAAAATCAGCCAATCACATTGGGGCAACATGGTGCTTTTAGGTATGTAGACATGATCTGCTGAAGTTTAAATTGAGCATCAGAATGGTGGAGAATGGTGATTTGAGTGACTTTTGGCATGGTTATTGGTGGTCTGAGTATTTCAGAAACTGCTTATGTGCTGGGATTTTGCCACACAACCATCTCTAGAGTTTATAGAGAATTGTCAGAAAAAGAAGAAACACCCAGTGAGCAGCAGTCCTCTGAGAGAAAATAGAGAATGGGCAGACTGCATTAAGCTGGTAGGAAGGCAACAGTAACTCAAATAACCACTTATCATAACCAAGGTATGCAGAAGAGCATCTCCGATGATACAACAGAATAGATGGACTACAGCAGGAGAAGACCACACCTCACCAAACTCACCAAAACTGGCCAGAAGATTAGAAAAACATTGCCTGGTCTGATGAGTATCAATTTCTGCTGCAACACTCGGATGGTACAGTTAAAACAGTTAAAAGCTGCTGTTGGTAGCATCATTTACAAACCACAGCCTACCTGAGTATCGTTGCTGACATCTCCATCCCTTTATGAACACAGTGTACCATTTTCAGATGGCTTCTTCCGGCAGGATAACTCGATATCCCATATTTGAGTCAGCAGGTGGAAAACTTTGTTTCAAATTTATAATATTGTGACTTTATTCTTACATATACACACACATGTATATATGTGTGTGTGTATATATATGTGTATGTATGTATGTATGTATATATACATATATACACACATATATACAGCTTTCTTTCTCTCTCCACACACACACACACACACACACACACACACACACACACACACACACACACACACACACACACACACACACACACACACACACACACACACACACACACACACACACACACACACACACACACACCTATCTCTGACTTCTTCTGGATGTTCTTAAAGTGTTTAAAATCATTGTCACAAATAAGTGAGAAATAAATGAATGACATTTTTAATTTTTCGTTTTAATTAATGCTTTCTGATACAGCACGAGGTAGCCACTCGGAGTACATTTTCAAACCCTTCACCCAAACATATAACCCCTGTTTCTTTAACATCACAAGCTTCTGGAGCCTCATGATCACCTTTTCTTCAGGTCCAATGTATTGGTGGGAGGAGAACAGGTGGAGGTGGATGGGACGGATACACATGTCTGAGTAACCAGGGAGATGTGTTGGGAGATGACAGCACAGATCTGAAAAACCAAATCTGAGCAATGACGCGAACCAAACACACGGAAAAAAAAAGTGCAGGATACATACACTCATCTCCTTACACTCCCCCTCCCAACTCCTTCATTAGGCCCACTTAAAGCTTGTGAGATGTTGCTCCGCCCTCTCTGAGAAAAAAAAAAAAAAGATAATCTGTGGAGAAATCCCCCTGAAACCTTTCGGTTCATGGGTATAAGACCTGCGTCCTCTCACTGCATTCATCTGAGAACAGAGCAATGTGTTGATGTCACCGTCACTGATTAAAAACTCTGTATACATGTGTATAACACACACACACACACACACACAAATGCCCCTTTATAAAGTCAGTGCAGCATTACAGTCGTTCAGTCTGTTAAAGGCACCTGAGTTTAGCTCCAACTCGAGCTCACCAGTGTATACATAACACACACACAAACAGTTATTTCCCTTGCTCTGTTAAATAGATGCGACAGCACACTGGCCCGGGTGTAAGACTGTTTGCTTTCTTTGAAGGAGCTTCTGACAAATACATTCAAGATGTGTGAAAATGGGTTCCTGGAGTCTCTCGACGTCTTTGATGCAGAGAGGAAATCTGTGGAACAGCCTCTTGTCTGGCTGCTACAGACAAGAGCGCATGTCGATTAAAAAAAAGAAAAGAAGAAAAAACACTAATGAGGGTGTTTTACTGGCTTTTACCTGAAGAGAAAAGGCTTCGCTGTCCTCACGAACACATGTCACTAAGCTGGGTCTTCCTACAGTCGCGCCAGTGTGGTGGGGAAAAAAAAGCCAGCATGATGCTCACACTGCCCTGCAGGAGTTAAATATTGTTGTGTAGTTTGTGGGTTACAATCACTTTTAAAGTGTGGCTTTGCTCCAGTTTCACTGCCGGCGTTTGTCCTGATTAATGACGCAGCGATTAGTTGAGCAACAAAACAAAACAAATTTTTTAAAAATAGCTGCTGGCATTTTTTTTTTAAACCTCGAGAAATTGCAAACTTGCTACACACGAAGTGAGTTTTCACCTCCGTAAACAGCAGTCAGCAAATGGGTGAGAATCAGCTGCCTTTCTGACGGTCTGCAGGTGATGCAGCATTGGTGTGGTTTTAATTTGCAGCTGTAAATAACTAAAGAGCAAAAATGTGCTGATGCTGATCCTGACTGTAAGCATGGAGGGAACATGTTTAGGGTGGGTGATCCCTGAGAAAGTTTGTCATGTTCATATTCATATTGGTGTCACAAAAATACATAGATCACACTGATGTTTCTGTATCTCTTTGGAGTTCTCTATACAGTTATTTTGCATCTTGTCATGCTCATTTTGTGCTTTTTAATAATGGTTTTGCATCTCTCTGTGGTTCTTTAAAGTATCTTTGTGTTTATCATCTCGATCACTTTAATTACTCAGAGGGCCTGCAGGGCACACAGAGTAATCCTGTGATCCACAGAAACACCAGGACTGTGCTCCATCAAGACGATTATTTACTTTCACCTTGTTTCATCCAGCCACAGAATGCATATAAAAGATGGACGTAACCTCTGGATCAGCCAAGCAAAGCCAAAGTGGAAGTGCCTTAAACTGCAATATTTCTAGTAGCTTGCAGCAGGCAACTTAACTGGTAAGTCAAACTGGTCAGCTTTAAGCATCACAAAAGTGACGTCACCATGGCCACGCCTAACTTTTACATAAAGCATGTGTGTTTATAAGAGGCTAAATATTTTTAAAATTTGACTTTAAAACAATCAGCAGCTCACACTGGAGAAGGTAGACTCTAAAACCCTGAACTTATTATAATAATGATACTGGGTTTTTTGTCGATCGACTAACCGCTGCAGTCATTTTTTGTCTCCCTCACACACACGAACACACACACACAGTATCTAAGAGTGATCCTGTCCCTGACTCTGGCTCTCCTGAGTGTCTTGCCCCCAGCCGAGGCCGTTGATGGGCGCGTGTTTGTCCCAGCTGTCCGTGTTGTGCCCATGCTTCCTCTGGTGGCGTTTGTAGTTGTCCCAGTGGCCCGTGGTGTAGCCGCACTCGCCGCATGCGTACGGCTTCTCGCCCGTGTGCCGCAACATGTGCCTCTTCAGGTTCATGCTCTGGTTGCAGGAGTAGCCGCAGATGGAACAGTGGAACGGCTTGGCGCCCGAGTGGATGCGCTCGTGACGCCGCAGGTTAGCCAAGTTCCCGCAGGCGTAGCTGCACGACGGGCACTGGTAAGGCTTCTCGCCTGTGTGCACACGCAGGTGCCGCTTGAGGTTGTCAAGATGTGAGGAGGTGTAGGGGCAGTGCGGGCAGCGGTGAGGCTTCTCCTCTGAGTGGACGTGGGAGTGGCGGGCCAGATGGTTGGGGTAGTGGGACAGGAAGGGGCAGTGAGGGCAGCGGTACAGCTTGTTGCTGCGCTGACCGCGCCGGGATCCCCGAGACACGTCCCTGCTGCAGGGAGCCCTCGAGTTGTCTTTGGAGCAACGGCGGCAAACCTGGAAAAATAACAGAGCACACAGTGAGAGGAAACCTTAGGAAACATTTCCTGTGGACAGATCATACAATCAAATGGTCATTAACCAGAATCGCCGCTCCGTGGTGGTCATTAGAAAGCCTGCAGTTTAAAACGTTCCCACAGTGGGATAGCCACCTTCAACATCAGTTTTTCCTTCCCACATTCACCAAGTGCTTGCTTATAGATGGTCATCTGATTGTTGAAGATTCTCTGGATTATTTTAGGCGCTTTACATTACAATATAAAGTCTCTTTAGGCAAGTGTTTTTGTATATTGATGCTATATAAATATAAATGAACTGAAAAGAATAAGATAATGAGGCATCTTACACATTTGTTAATCTATTAATACTTATGAGCTTTTAACTCCAGAAAAGACAGCAGCCCTGACGTGACAAAATTGTTCACAAATCCTAATTAGCAGCAGCAGCAAGTTTTACAAAGTTTTTAAATGACAGGGACTAAAAAGTGTTCAGGCATAGAGGGGAAAAGTACTTGTTTGAAGGTGTGCCTGAATGAGGCTTGTAGTAAGGAAGCACTTTAATTATTCAATTTGTGTAGAACAGCGCTATATCAGTACCAGTCCATTAACAACTAAATCATTAAAATTTAAGATTTTTCCTGTCAGGAGGTTGGTTGATGGGACCATAGAGAACTTGTAGATAGAGCTGAAGACACAATACGGGGTGAAAATGGCATGTATTGGAAATCTGACAAAAAAAATTATGACAAAATTGATCAAAACCAATGAGAGAATGCCCGCCATCTGAATCTATGGTGGCCTGAACATGTGCACCAACTTAAGATTACCACTGACTTTTTAGCTTGTGACAGCAGTATGAGGGAGGAAGTCACTCTGCTATCGTTAATGTAAACTGGGAAAATGTGGAAGTTTGTGGTGGGCGGAGCTTCTGTTTTTCTGTTTGTCGTGGAAACAAACTACACATTGTACAACCCCTCATTTCATCCTAAAGTTTACAGAGGATCTTTCAAAGAAAACCAGCTTTGTTTTGGTAAACAAACCTGTCCTCCATCGCCCTCCACCTCTCCCTCTGCCTTGTCGCCCTCTAGGTCGGACTCCTCCAGGGTGAGGCCGCACACCCGGCAGCAGAGCGGGAAGAGGAGGACTGGAAGGGGGCCAGAGGGGGAGCCGAGTCCTCCCAACGTCTGGAGGTAAGCAGAGTCCTGGGACACTCGCAGGGTCAGGTCTGACATGACTGCAGACACATAGGGAAGCATTCAAAATGCAAAGTTGTTTGGATCATTATTAGCTGCAGTGTAAACATGTTCTTCTAGATGTTCCCCATCATGCAGTTCAGTTTTAGGTCACTGAGCACTAAGCCAGAGAGAATTTCTCTTCCTCATTTTGCCGACTTGCTTCCTCTTTTCTGCTCTGCTCACTGCTTCCAAGATGAGAAATCTTCCCCTCAGAAAAAGTTCTTTTTTTTTTTCTTTTAATTCGGAGTTGTCAAATCTCCAAAATGCAAACCCTCCGCATGTCATCAAACCTCTGCTCTGGGTTTGTGATATTTCCAGGTTTTGAGTGTGCTTTCAATCTAAAAATTTCTACATAAAGAACAGCTTAAAAAGCCTGGTTAGTTTTTATCACAAAACTACAGGAATACCACAGGATATATGTGAGCATTTTGCTAAATGGGAAATGCAGGCGTCCTGTGTGTGTTTGTGGGGCTTGACCCAAACAAGCAACAAAGTGAGCGCATCTCACGGTTCCGTCACAAAGACACTAAATTGTGGTAAGAGCCTTTAAAAACAGAATTACTAAGAGACTCGACATCAGAGTGGTTTCCTTTATCAAAAAGAGATGCATGTGACTATAACCAACAGACAAACACACGAACATTTAATCAACTGATAATGAAAAACTGAATACCCAACATGTGGTCACACTGAAGCTGAAATCTATTGCTGCTGTTATAATGATGATTTCACAATGACACAATAACCCATGCTTCGCTCTTAGATCTGCAGTGCTTCCCCTGCCTTTCCCTCGGAGGGCAGTCCCCAACCCCTCCAACCAGAACCTCCCACAAACATCAGAGAGAGAGAGAGAGAGAGAGAGAGAGAGAGAGAGAGAGAACAAAACAAAATATACACATCTCATACACATATATAAGTGTTTTGTAGACATATTTGAAATTAAATTACATCTAAAGTAAGACAACACTAACTTTAAGGTTTACAATTTTATATGTTTTAATATATTCTAACAGGAATTCTTATCATTCATTAAAAATGGATATCATCACAGCTTTATCTCCTGACACTAAGCCACACAAATGTGCTGTTGTTCATCTAGGATTGTATTTACATCATTTTAAAATGGCTAAGTGACTCCCCTTTTTACATGGCTAAATCACCGTGGTAACTGATGCTAAAAAACAACACGGTTGGGGGCCAGGTAATATTTTCAAAGTTTTCAAATTGGCTGGAAGAGCCACTTTTACTCCAGTTCATTCATTTGCAGCATGTTTTAAGTTGTTAAGAAACAAAGCATATAAAGCATGTCTGTGTTATGAACTTTGCTCGTGGTGTACACCTTTGCCACAGACCAGATAATTTTTCATTACATCATGGCAAGAAAGAGGGTGTGCTTTCTTTATCACATGACTCTATGTTATTCACCTAACCTGTCACGGTCCACAGAGCACACTGGAGCACTGGTGACACCAACTTTACCCAAACTGAAAACAAGTCATTACTGTAAATGCATTACAAGAAAAATCCTGTAAACAGGTGTTAATCGGTCTAAAATCCCAGAGGAGAACTTTTCCAGAAAGCCTCCAAACCCACCAAAGAGGGAAACACTGAACAAAAAGACATCGCTGTGACTTCTCCTAAATGACTGCTTTTTCATATTAGTGGCACACCCTGCTACGTAGACGATCTAAAAATGTTATTTATACTGATGATGATGAACTGAGTTTTCAGTCCAAAGGTGAAATATATAAAAGTTAGTTGTCAGATTAGCAATCAGAAAGAGTTTCCTTCAAAGTGATTAAAAAAGAGAGAGAAGCTGCAGGCAGCCTGTGAAATTATTGATTAACAAACTTGTTTTAACACAAATTTATCAGCTTTTTAACTCTGAGACCATAATTAATGTAAAGGTTTGTGTTTACTCACCTTCTTCAGCATCACCGTTTGCCTTTTTCCGTCTTCCCCGTCTTTTCTCCTTCTCCCTCCTCTGCGGTCTCTCCTGCGTGTGCATGCGCTGGTGTCTGCGCAGGTTGCCGAGGGAGCTGCAGGCGTAGCTGCACTGGTGGCACCTGTACGGTTTCTCCCCGGTGTGTGTGCGCGCGTGGCGCTGCAGGTTGACGAGCTGGGCTGAGGCGTAGGGGCAGACGGGGCAGCGGTACGGCTTCTGGCCGTCATGGGTCCGCATGTGGCGTTTGAGATGGTTGGAGTAGCGCGAGGTAAAGGTGCACAGCGAACAGGAGTACAGTTTAGGGGTGGGGTCCGCAACACCGCTGGCTTTGTCTACGTTTCTCCTCTTCCTTTCGGAGCTGCCGCCAAGGGATCTATCGGACAGGTTGGAACCGTCCAACTGAGAAGAGTCGATGGAGGTGCCATGCTGGAGGCCCTCCTCACAGGAGAGACAATAAAGCTCTGCCCCTAGGTCGAGTCCTACACCTGGAATGAAATATATCACATTTTCTAATGTTAAAATAATTAAAACAATATTAATATTAAACAATATTATATTGATTCAGAACAAACAAAGTAAAAACAAACCTCTGCAGCCATTTGTACTGATCTAACCTAGGCATTTGACACAGTGGATGATAAATCTTAAAGCAAAGACTTGTCACAGCAGGGCGGTTCATGAGGAAGAACAACCCCCCTGTGCCCGATGGTTTAAAAATGATTTATCAGGCAGGTTCCAGTGTGTGCAGGAATCACATTTACATCTGTTTCATGTAATTAAAGGAGTGCCCCAGAGTTCAATTCTAGGACCACTGTTATTTATTGTACATACACGTAGCAAAAAGCCACCGTATGGGCAGTTTTTTCCAGGCCTGCAGCCCCTTTTCAAGTTTTTTATTCTGTATTTAGAGGTTTGTGGAACAACATTTGGCCTCAGTTACAAATTTTGGGATGAGACAGCACAGAGTTTCACTGACACTGGCCTCACCCATTAAGGAGGAAATTGGGTACATACATACGCTACAATCATTATGTTGGTCATATTATAGTCAAACTTTAATTTTTATCATAATCTACTCATCTGCACATACTCCAATAACCAGGCTCTCTACAATAACCTTTTAATACAGTACAGCACAAACTGATGATAAACTTTTCATGTATTCCTACAGTTCTGAGTTTGAGTTAGCATATTAATACGTTTATGCAGAATTACAATTGATTACTCTTTCTTGTTTACACCTACCAATCAGTAACCAGTGAGAAAACTAAAACTGGTCTTTTATTTTACATTGAGTTGTGTCTGCTCTCTGAGGCAAGAAATAGACTTGCTGTTTCCACGTTAATGTCAGTGGTGGACTATATAGATGTGACTCATATGCATGTGTGTTCATGTGCTTACATATGCTGGATTCTATCCATCATAGAGTTGTGAGATGTACTGGACACTAAACTCAAATCAAAGAAGTGAAAATATCCCAATATCACTTTGTGCCCAGGTCTTTTTTATTTTTAACTCCACATGTAAACAGCCTGGCATGTTATAGTCAGTCAGTAGTTACCAAGATCTAAGCCTGCCCCCAAAGGTGTGTCTCCCAGAAGCTGACCACATCCCTTACAGGAGAGGAACGCTGGGAAGGTGGAGTCTGTCGGTGCTGACGAGTCGTCCTCCACACTTAGAGAGAAGACAGTCATACCTGAAGAAGAACACACGGTTAAACAGACAGTTGCTTCGACCTCTGAGGAGAAAAATTCAACTCTCATGGGGTTTGAGGAAATACTGCATTTAAAAACTTAATTTATTACAGGAATGATTTATATATTTATGCTGGCAGCTGAGGCACGCTGAACTCACTTCTCTTGAGTGAGGTGTTGCAACTCAGAAGGAAATCAGCAGCATCAGCGCTGAAACAGGAATAGACACAACCTGGTTTGCCTCTTATCTGTAGTTATTTTTATTTAATTTAATAACTATACAGTACTCTCTGTATATAGTAACCATTGTCCTTAATGTACATATGTAAGAAAAATTGTGTATGTTTCTGTTCTGTGTCCTGTTTGTTTGTATATTTGTCTTTTTGGCTGCTGTTACAACCAAATTTCCCATTGTGGGACAATTAAAGGATTATTCTATTCTATGTCAAAACAAGAAACAACATGACAACTTAAGTTAGTCAGTTGGAGAATCTACTTCTCCGAGCTCCTAACATAGCGATGAAATGTCTTTGCCCTCTATACATCAGCCTGTACCATAAGTGACATCACAAAAGCTGCACCAGCTTTCGACTTCTTCTACTCCTACACCAGCACTGATGCAAAGATTATTTCTGAGTGGTGACACCGGTGGTTCGGGCAAAGAGGGAGTCCTTTACAACTCAGTTGCAAGTATGGACCTGTGAGGACTTCACAGTTGGTGCACGAACGCCACCTGCATGCTCAGTCGTTCATTGCTCTTTCACTACAGCATCATCTATGGAAGCCCAGGCAAGTTAAAAAGTGAAAATACTGCATACTTTTCATTTTAGCTCAACATTTGTGACTCTTTAACTTGGCTTCAAATGTGAAATTTAAAATCTATAAGCTATTTTCAGCTTCTCCTTTACCACAAGGGGTCACCACAGTGGTTAGCGCCACACATTTTATTTGGCAGATTTTTACACTCAACGCATTTCACTTACCCAGTGATAAACTAATAATGCAGACTAATTACCCAATAATGCATTCAGCTTACATTCTGTTTAACTTTCTAAATTTTTAATTAGCAAACATTTGACTTTTTAACTTGCGCTACAGACAGTAACGAAATGGGTTTGCATATTATTTCACTTTCAACAAACTCATTGACAAACTTATGGTACAAAGTACCATAAACTCAAAAGCTTAAATATGGAAAGCACATCAGTTTGAACTTGTAAGTCTTTTCGAGCCCGATCATCAAAGGGACCATACCTCGCCTGATTATCAGGAATTGGGAGAACAATGTTTAAAATATTGTGTGAGCACAGGGTCAATGCTTCAGTCAAAACAGAGAGAAAAACTTAATAAAAACATGTGAAATGTTTAAATATGTGGCTTGCTTTCCAACCCAGTGTATGTAAAAACCTGTGTGTGTGTTACTGACCAGACTCTCTATCCAGCCCCATGATCTCCGAGTCTCCAAACTCCAGCTCGCCGCTCAGCAGGAAGTCGCTGTCCAAAACGAGACAGCCCGGCTCACACACGACTGCCCCATCCTCAGAGTCCACTGAGTGCAAACAGACACACAAACATTTCTCATAATTTCCTGTATAAACACACCTGACCAAATGAAGACAAACGCCAAGCCCAGCTTCCAGCTTCCACCTGAGGGTGTTAAAAAGTCTAGGTTTCACTCAAGGGTTTCCCTTTGTGATACGAGCTGTAAAACTGTGAAAATCTGACACAAACATCAACATCTCTTCTCTTTATGTAACAAATTTTCATTTCCTTTTTAAAAAACAAACAACAACCCCCCCCCCCCCCCCAAAAAAAAAAAAAAAACAAAACCCAGACACATTTATAGATTGCAGGGTTGTTGTTGTGGTTTTTTTTTTTTCAAAAATCAGGCTCATGTTTCACATACACATGTTTTTTTTTGTTTTGAAATTTGGCTGCAGAGAACACATTTGATAAACGGGACAGAAGACAGCCGATAACAGGGTTTGTGCTCGAAAACACACAAAAAGAAGAAGAAGAAGGATAACAGCAAAGAAGGTGGAGAGGAAACGAGAAGGAAATCGGTTAGCATGAGATAAGTGCTGAGGAGGAAGAGCAGTGGGGTGAGGAACGAGGCTGAGAGGGTCAGGAAGAGGAAGACGAGTCGAACACAGAACTGATGATACAGGACATTTTTATACTCTTAAACCTCTGAGCGGACATTTGTTGACCCAGCTTAGAGCAATTCTAACTTTTAATGTCACAAAGAAAATAAAAACTTACTAATAATTAAAAATATTTACACTAAACATTAAGGAAACTTAAAATTATTCTCTTTATTCCCATTTTCCTGAGCTTTGAGATTTGAAACCTACAAAACCTACTTTTTCAAACAGTTTGCATAACTATTAACAGTAGTTAAGCGTGGAAAATTATTCTGCTGCGGTTTTTCTGACCTATTTGTTTTTTAGAGGTCAATGACAAACACTGGCTAATGTAATCTTTAATAATTAACTTTTTAATCATAACTAAAAAGTAATTAGAATTTAAGGTTCTGAGACATTTACTAAGACAAGACAAACGAATTCAGGAAAAATATGGGGTGCTTTTGCAGATTTATTTAGATTAATTTAGAAAATTAAGAT
This sequence comes from Neolamprologus multifasciatus, assembly GCF_963576455.1. Lineage (NCBI taxonomy): Eukaryota > Metazoa > Chordata > Actinopteri > Cichliformes > Cichlidae > Neolamprologus > Neolamprologus multifasciatus. Next base: position 20,832,236 of record NC_140460.1, read on the forward strand.
GTTTTTCCTTCTCAAAATGGGCCTCTGGAGGCCAATACACACATCCAATTAAGGCAAAAGTCTGAGTTTTCCTGTCATTTCAGGCTATTTTAAATGTGAAGATTAGGCCTAAGTAAACTAAACCCTGCTAAAAAAAAAAAGAATAAGTGAAAAACATTTATATGAGACGTTTGTTGATTTCTGTTTGGTTGAAACCTTTTTAGTAGGAACCAAAAATATAACAACAGAAGCAATCGTTAGCTGCAGACCAGCAGCCAGAGGACAGAAAGTAACAAACACCACAACACATTAAAAAATTTTAAAACTAATTCAAGCTGCACTGTGACTGCTCCCTGCATCGACTAAAGAAAACAAAGATGCTGTATGACAAGTTTAAGGCTGTGCAGGTGAGTAGGAATTAAGAAGGTAAAAGAGTTTCAAAAGGGTTATAAGGACATTTCCAAGTTATACATTCTACAGAGACAGAGATTATCCACAAATGGAAGACATTTAAGACAGCTGCCAGTCTTCCCAGGAGTGGAAATCGCAGCAAATTCACCCCAGTGTCAGACTGTGCAAGGCCCAGAGAAAATACAAAAAACCCTAAGAGCTTCATTTCAGATTCTACAGGCCTCGGTTACCTTAGTTAAATGTCTATGACAGCACAATTAGAAAAAGACTGATCAACTGTGGCTTGTTTGCAAGAACTGCCAGGCACTGAAAGTCTCTTTTCTCATGACACGACGGCACAGCTTAGATTTCCAAAGCTGCAAATCACAAGACTTCTGGAACTTCTGTAAGTCCTTTGCACAGCAAGATCAAAATCAAACTCAGCATATCAGCACAAACATCTCATAACAGCTGTCAGCGTGGTGGTGGAAGGGTCATGATTTGGTCTTATTATACAGACAGGACCTGGACATCTTGCAGTCATTGACTCAATCATGAACTCTTCTGTATACCAAAGTATTCTACAGTCAAACATGAGGCTGTCTGTGTGACAGCTAAAGATTATTTTACGTTATTGGTACAAACAGGGTCATTCAACTAAATAATGATCCCAAGCCCTGCAACAAATCTTAAATGAATACCTGCATACCTCAATGAACTGGAGCAACACTGTAAAGAAGAATGTTACAGATGGATAAAATCACACAGAAAATGATTATTTGAAGTTGTAGTTGATAAAGCTGGTTCTGCAAGCTACTGCTAAGAGTCCTGTTTAAAGTCTTTTAGTTTTCCAACAAGTCTGCAGGCAGGTAATGTGAGTTAAGACCCAACATCTTACAAATCCCAGATATTTCAGGTTTTCCTGCATTAATATTCCTCCTTTTATTGAAGGTTATAGAGTTCAGTTTTACAGAAGCTTTGGTTCAACTGTGCGATCATTCTTTCAGATAACACTGCTGTGATTGTGTCAGACGTCCAGAAGCTACTTGAGCTGCAGTTAGACTTTGAATGCGAGTAATTTGAATACAAGGATGTACTGGCCTTTTTTTCCTCTGAGCCCCTGCTCACATGCTCACAAGTACACTCCCATCTAGTGCCTGTTTAAATATGTACATCATTAGAAATCTGAGAAGGTCAACAGGTGACTTCAGGTCTCCTAAATCCAGTATTCTCTTTTTTTAAGTTGACTCATGCTCATGCAGTGAAGCAAATGTAAACAAAGGGAGGTGAGCGTTCTACAGGTGACACGTGGGAGGAGAGGAAAACAAAAGAAACTGGAGACACAACTAAAACCTAAAAACGTCTTCTGGCCCCTGTTAATAATAAAGGTGAGGGTGCACAGGAAACCAAGGGGAATGACAGAAATCATACAGGAAGCTGTGAAAGAAAGAGAGGAAGAACGAAGGGGGGGGAGCAGGGGGAGGTCAGGTAGGGAGCCTGCGAAGAGGAAGTGGAGATCGGAAGCAGAGAGGAGGTGGAGAATCCAAGTGAGCCAGAACAGTCAGGATGAGATAACAGATAAACACATCTGCTTAAAGGACAACATGTCTTCAGCAGTCTTCCTCTCAGGGAGATAAAGAGGAAAGGACTCGAGGACCAGTCAGGCAACTTTTAACATGACTGTATCCCTCAGAAATGTGTCTAACTTTATAAAAATGCATTTAAAGTGGACCAATACCCAGCAAAGACTCATTGCCTTATTCTATAGCAGTGATTTAAGATTCATGCGGACAGAAAGGCAGCAAAGAGCTGGAAGTAAACAGCTGGACTTACGTTTCACCGGCTGCGGGTTGGACTGTTTTCTCCGCGGCATCTTCGCCTCTCTTCAGCACGGATCCTGCGCTGTTTTCGCGGTGACACCTCCGACACTCTGCGGGCTCTAGTCCGTCCGTCCAGCAAGAGAGGCAGCCAGCTAGCTAACTGCATGTCATCCTCATCATCACCTCCTTCCTCTTCCTCTTCCTCCAACGGACAGCAGTAGCGGCGGAGTCATCGCCACCATCTAACGCCTGAAGCGGAAGGCGTACACCGGCAACAGCACCAATTAAAAAGACCCACACCTTCCCTAAATTATTACATTACACTTTGCAGCTATATTCAGTTCACAATAAACTTTAAAAACACACCAATCCATTTAAATTCATCACCGTGGCTCATTCTTTGTTATTGTTTCGCAGTAAGTAGCCGGAGCCATCTTGCTAGCCAGCGAGCCAACCGGCTAAAATCAACACTGTAATCTAACTCTCGCTTTTAGCTCACACTAAAAATAAAACTTAATGAAGTCGAAGACACTCCACCGAACAACTTACCTGTGATAATGTCTCTTAAAATACCGCGGGTGAAAATGCAGTTAAACTATTCTCAAAACACTCTTTTTGTTGTTGCCAAACACACACAGCGCCACTACGCCGGGTCCGGGCTCTATGTGACGTCACCGAAAGACGCAGGGGATTGTGGGAATAGTAGTCCTTACTGTGTTTACCAACCTCAAATGACCTCTACATATTATCAATGGAAGTTTGTCTCTGCCACCTCAAAAACAGTAAAATCTCTGTATTTCAACATACAAACCCTGAATTTTAACTTAGGTGTGGTGGAAAAAATAATTCTTTACATATGTATATATCTATAGCTAAATAATAACAATAATGTTTTCTTTTGTTTGTTAGTGTTTTTGGTTTTGGTTTTTCAATGTGAGAAACAAGCTCCCTCAAATTTGAGGTAATCTTGCAATTTTTTCCTCACAAAAAAAATAATATTGGACAATTCATGTATGTTTATGTAATAACAAGAGCAATAATAATAACAATAATAATAATTATTATTATGCAAAGAATGCTGTATTGTATAGAAATCTGTCTTCCTATAATGTTTAGAAGACAATCATTTGATGTCCTAGAGATGACTAACAAGAGTTTAATATTGTGGATTTGTAAAAATAAATAAAGTTAAAAAAATGTGAAGTTGTGAAAAGGAACACAAAAGGCACAGAAATACCACAAAGATTCAGCAATAGGTTCATTTTATTGTCAAAATATTCAACAAAAACCTCAAAAAGAGATAATCCTCTGGTGTTTGTACCACTGCAGACATATATGTTGTTTTAAGTTAAGGTAGTTGATGCCAACACAAATTACAAAATGCAAGAACATATATTTTGCATGATGCTTTTGCTTGAATACATTAAATTAACAAATAGATATCATACAATTGTGATAAACATACCGTGAAATTTACATTAAAACAGTTTATCAATAGGAGAGGTTTTTTTAAAGACCCTATGCATATACAGTTCTAAGTGTCAGGTAGGTTTAACTAACGTAAAAAAAAAATCATATCCTTTTATTCTGTCAGCTATTATTTTTCTGTATGTACAAGCTCTGAATACTTTGACATTTCATCAGTAAAAATGTTTGTGTTGTTAAACTAGAAAAAATAATGAGGTGAATAAGGTGTATTTTATAGGTTGCTGTTCTCTAGTCAGTCACTCAGGCAACATTACTCAGGAGAGATCAAGGCCTGAGTAGATATCATTGAGGGGTTAAGTGTCAGTCAAAGACTGGCTAAGAAAGAAATCATCTATATAGCTGTGTTGCACACATTTATCTTTATATCTTCAGACTTTCTTTTTTAATACTCAAAATTCTGCCACCTATTCAGGATAACACTACACAATTGAAAAAGAAAAAGAGAAAAACATATTCCTTTAACTTGATAATTGTTCCTTAAGAAGAATCTAGAATCCTCTACAATGTTAAAATATTAAATGAATGAAACTTCAGGAGTTTGCATGACACACTGTATTTCTAAAAAACAAACAAAACTGGGTTAATTCAATTCAGTGGGAAATTTCATTTGTTTTAAGTATGGGACCAACAAAGGATCAAAAGCAGTCTTTCATTTTTGGGATCCTTAACTGTCAAGTGGAGCAATGGCAGCAATTAGACAGAACTTCCCTTAAGGTTTTATTTGCTCAGATGCCAACTAAAGATCTGAGTTTTATTGAGCTGGGTTTCTGGGATAGGGTTAACGAAGTCAGGTTAGGGAATTGGGGAGGGGATGGACTGCCTATGAAGATGGAACAAAAAAAACAAAAAAATTGCCACCTGAGCATCCCAAACAAGCCACAGGTACAAATACAGTCATATAAAATCATGTACATATTTTAGAGCTCTGCTCTGGGTCTTCTGGTTTTCTCAAAACATTACCAATAGGGATCATAATTTGCAAGAGCTGAATCAGAAAAAAACTACTTGGTTAATTTCAGCAAATCCTCTACATATATTATATATCAGTATGTTACTATATATTATGTTTAACGCTCATTCACGAGTTAAACATGGACTCAAACTCATCAATCCTCTGCCTGGTGTTTCCTCTGGGGATCTTTCTGTAGGACACTGTTTTGTACTTCGATGATTGTTGGCCATCTTTCTTCTTGTCATCTGCAGCATCAGACTCACCATTCATCACAGGAGACCTTACGGTTTTCATTGGAGGTTTTACTGTGCCAGAGGAGATTTTGCTCTCTTGTTCATCTTCCATCGAGGACTGAGCAGGAGCTTCCATCAGTGTCACCTTGTCCTCTGGTCTGCAAAGTGATGTCTGTAGGTCTGAAAACGCACATGTTTTTGAATAATTTAAGTACTTCTAGGAAATGACTTAAAATTACTTTCTTTTGCTCCATGGAGGTTTTTGTCCACTAATATTTATCTTAGTTGAGTCAGTGTCATCTTTGTGGAATTTTAATGAATGAACTTTCTGGCTCAAATCTTCACTTTCAGTAACTGTGTTCCAGCCAATCATAGCTGCAGTTATATAATATCCAATGTAGATCTGAACATTTGAAAACTGTAACTTCACTTTGGAACGTTTACAGAACAAATATTTCAATGTTTTACACAGCAATCTGAATTTTGGGTCTATAAAACCGTTTTATTAACGACGTATGACAACACAAAAATAAACCTCACCCATATCTTCTTGTTTCTTATTTTAAATGAAAATTTACCTTATCTCACAGAGATAAGGTAAATTAAAATTCATGTGTGTGAGATTTCAGAACTTGTCTTTGTTAGGAAGTCTTAATGCTGATGTAGCCCAGAGTAAAATCTGTTTTACTAGCATTTAGTAAATTCCTGCACTTATTTCCCGCCATTGAACGCATCGCAGGTACATGACTCCAACCACATGACTTTGCTCAGCCAATCGGATGGCATGTGGGTTATAGTAAGCCTGTCCCGGCCAGTGTTGCCAATTTAGCGACTTTGTCGCTATATTTAGCGAGTTTTCAGACCCCCTAGCGACTTTTTTTTCCAAGAAAAGTCGCTAAAAAAAGACGTGAAAGCGCATATCGCTTTTACTCTCAACAAGAAGCGGGTGCTGTAACGCAGTCAGTTCTTCTTTTACTCTTATGCTGTTTTGTGGATCAGGTTTAAAACTACTAATAAACACACACACACAAAGTAACTCCACCAGAGTGCCTATTTCGGGTCACTTTTGCCGGTGTTGTGCCAAAAAGTGATTGTCTGCCAAAAAGTGATTTCCGGTATTTGCCAAAAATTGATTGCTCGTATTTAAACTGCTATAAGTAACTTGTTGGGCTATAATATATCAAACATATGTCAAATGCTTCCCTCATGGATGACATAAAGTCATCTTGAGCCACAAACAACATTCATGTAACAAGGTAGAAGCCGCAATCAGTTTTTGGCAGCGACTTTTATATAACCTTTATTTATGCAGTTTAAAAAAATCTCATTAACATTAAAAATGTCTTTTGTCAGAGTAAGTTGGCCAAGAGGACAGCAGAAACGGCAGCAAATATTACAACAGTTCTGTAAAAATATTTTAAGTAGGGATAAAGGACCGGATTGGTTATAATGTAAGTACAATAACACAGAGTTGTAAAGATACTTGAAAAACTGATTTTTTTAAATTCTATATATAACCCCTTTGTAAACCCTGTTCACCGAAGTCTATTTATGAACATACGTAAAGATATTACACATAAAAAATACACAGAAACATTGGAAATCAGTTTTTGGCAGACAATCACTTTTTGGCACAACACCGGTCCAAGCCCGGATTAAGGAGCAGGGTTGGAATTGTGACATTACAAAAAACAATAATTGCTAAAAGAAATTTAATTTGTAGTTCTAAATAAATTCTAACTGCATTTAGGACGTTTTTTGCTCACTTTATGTCTCGTCCACGATGTTATTTCTCTCTCCAGCAGCTTAGGTTACAATTACATTAGCATGACCAATTATGCAAATTAGGTGATGACGTCATTTAGCGACTTCTAGCGACTTTTAGGACAACCAATAGCGATTTTCCTTACTGAGGAGTTGGCAACACTGGTCCCGGCTTCCTCCTGTCAGACGCGTGGAGGCAAGCCAGGTGACAGAGCTGTTGCAGGTTTGTATTGGCAAACACTTGCTTTTCCCGTTTTAATGCATTTCTTTTAACACCCACTAACTTATGCAACTTAGATGCTGATTACTGTGAGCCAGAGCCATAGTGTTGTTGTGCACTGAACAGAACGGAATTGGTGAGTTTGAACTTTTAATTGACTGTTTGTATTGCTACCAGCTGACGCTAATTGGCTGCTGCCGGTCCAAACAATTTGATTTTGATTTGACCGATATTTGTTGAATAAAAAATGTTGTGAAGCTACATAGTATGTATATAGCAGTTGAAATGTTTCACTTAAATCCTGATTGGTTAAATATACTGTTTATTTATTTATAAATTGTGTACACAGGAACAAGAATAACTTAATGTATTTAGCTTAATTGGCTGACATTTTTGTATTATTCTTGTGATTTCTTATTGGCCTTGTTTATTTAATGCAGGCCAGGTGAACCTTTTGTGGGGTATGAAAAAGGATGGCGAGCCAATGAACGGCTAGGAGCAGGACTCATTCTGCAATTGAAGCTTCCACTGGTTGGGTAGGAAGCTATCAAAGACGACGCTCTGTCCCCATTTTCCAAATACACTAATTTCCACAATCATACACACCATTCCCCCCCCCCCCCCCCCCCCATTTATGGACAACAGCGCTTGGACATCTCTCATGGACATTCAGATAAGACTCACGGACTTCAGTGTGGATCAGTGGATTTGATGTTAACATGTGTTATTTATGGGGAACTGTTTTCTGAGAATCTATATTGCTTGGTATAAGCCGGAAGAATTTGCTTAGTTGTCTTTGTGCACCCACACTAGGTTTCTCATTAATTCAATAGCTGCAGCAGGAGTGATTATTTAAGTTTCCCTTTTCTTGTTATTTTTCTTTGGGGTTTGGTTAAATACATGGTACCTGCAAAAGCATTTTGTGTTGTGTATTTATTAATTACTGCCCATCAGCTCCAGTAGCATTCCTAAATCTTCTGATTAATAATGACCATAATATTTCACTCAATAAGTAGCCTGTATTAACTCATTAGCGCTTCATCAGTGTTACACTGATCTAAAGACTATAACAATAACTTTTTCCTTCCACTCCGCCATATTTTGCAAGCACGTATTTAACTTTTTAGCCAATAAAAGCCAAAATATTCTTAAGAATTAGTTTATTGTTATTCTGTAGATTTCTTAGAAAAAGGTACCCAGCAACATACTGTAATTAAAATAAATAATATGACCAAAAATACTATGTCTATGTATAATAATACCATGTAAATGATTTTACTCAATAATGGTCTTTTCCACAGTCATTTTGAGCATATTTTGATGCTAAAATGTTTGTAGTTTTACGTAAATAAAAGTTCACTTCTTTCAGTTATTCACTTCAGCTCCTCTTCAGTCTTCAGTCTGTTTTCCTCGTAAATCTGATATACCGTGGATCTGCCTTTTTCTTGCTCTCCTGTGTGAGACTCCATTTAAAAAAACAAAAAAAACCCACAAAACATTCTGGAAGTGCATCTAAAGCCAAGCTTATTCTACCTGATAAGTGTCTGATTTAATGTGTGCAGTTCCTACCTGTGACCACAGGTGTCACCAAACCAGCCAGGACGGAAATCTTTCCAGTGAATTCTCTGGTTACCTGTGTGCAATACAGGTGGAGTATTTCTGGAGTTGCCTGCTTCTTCTACTCCAGCTCTTTCACCTGGATGCCGCTCCTGTAAACTGCGCTGCGACGTCTGTTTGTTCACTTAGATTCAGATGGGCGTCAGCACAGGGAACGTTTGTGTCTGTCACACTGTGTGCAGCAGCAGTTTGGTGTGAAGCGTCTGTGCTGCTCAGAAAAGCCTCCTTGTCACTGCTCGGCGATGTGGGATAAATGTCCCTGCTGTGGGTTTTGGCAGTGACAGCCCCTTTCTCTCCGTCTGTGAGGACTCTGGGAGCTTTGTTTTCTGTGCCATGATGCAGAGTTTCAGCAGATTCTGGGTCCTGCAGAGGTGACAGAGGGACAGACCTGATCAGGCCTCTTTCCTGGCTCCTCAACCCATTCTTCAGTTTCTTCTTCTTTTACATCAACTTGTTCTTCCTTTTCTTTGTTTACCTCCTTTTTGTTTTCAGCATGATGCTCTCTCAGCTTCTCCACTTTGACTCCTTCTACATTTCAATTCAATTCAATTCAATTCAATTCAATTTTATTTATATAGCGCCAAATCACAACAAATGTCGCCTCAAGGCGCTTCATAGATACAGAGAAAAGCCCAACAATCATATGACCCCCTATGAGCAAGCACTTTGGCGACAGTGGGAAGGAAAAACTCCCTTTTAACAGGAAGAAACCTCCGGCAGAACCAGGCTCAGGGAGGGGCGGCCATCTGCTGCGACCGGTTGGGGTGAGAGAAGGAAGACAGGATAAAAGACATGCTGTGGAAGAGAGACAGAGATTAATAACAGATACGATTCAATACAGAGAGGTCTGTTAATACATAGTGAGTGAGAAAGGTGACTGGAAAGGAAAAACTCAATGCATCATGGGAATCCCCCGGCAGCCTACATCTATTGCAGCATAACTAAGGGAGGATTCAGGGTCACCTGGTCCAGCCCTAACTATATGCTTTAGCAAAAAGGAAGGTTTTAAGCCTAATCTTAAAAGTAGAGATAGTGTCTGTCTCCTGAATCCAAACTGGAAGCTGGTTCCACAGAAGAGGGGCCTGAAAACTGAAGGCTCTCCCTCCCATTCTACTTTTAAATACTCTAGGAACAACAAGTAGGCCTGCAGAGCAAGAGCGAAGTGCTCTAATAGGGTGATATGGTACTACAAGGTCATTAAGATAAGATGGGGCCTGATTATTTAAGACCTTGTATGTGAGGAGCAGGATTTTGAATTCAATTCTGGATTTAACAGGAAGCCAATGAAGGGAAGCCAAAACAGGAGAAATATGCTCTCTTTCTAGTCCCTGTCAGTACTCTTGCTGCAGCATTTTGGATTAACTGAAGGCTTTTCAGTGAGTTTTTTGGACATCCTGATAATAATGAATTGCAGTAGTCCAGCCTGGAAGTAATAAATGCATGAACTAGTTTTTCAGCGTCACTCTGAGACAGGATATTTCTAATTTTAGAGATGTTGCGCAAATGGAAGAACGCAGTCTTACATATTTGTTTAATATGTGCGTTGAAGGACATATCCTGGTCAAAAATGACTCCAAGGTTCCTCACAGTGTTACTGGAGGCCAAGGTAATGCCATCCAGAGTAAGAATCTGGTTAGATACCATATTTCTAAGCTTTTCAGCGCCGAGTACAATGACCTCAGTTTTATCTGAGTTAAGAAGCAGAAAGTTAGTGGCCATCCAAGTCTTTATGTCTTTAAGACATTCCTGCAGTTTAACTAATTGGTGTGTGTTATCTGGCTTCATGGACAGATAGAGCTGGGTGTCATCTGCATAGCAGTGAAAATGTATGCTATGTCTTCTAATGATGCTGCCTAGGGGAAGCATGTATAATGTAAACAGAATTGGTCCTAGCACCGAACCCTGTGGAACTCCATAATTAACCTCAGTGTGTGAAGAGGACTCTCCATTTACATGCACAAATTGGAGTCTATTAGATAGATATGATACAAACCACTGCAGTGCAATACCTGTAATACCTACAGCATGTTCTAATCGCTCTAATAGAATATTATGGTCAACAGTATCGAATGCTGCACTAAGGTCAAGAAGGACAAGCACAGAGATGAGTCCACTGTCAGAGGCCATAAGAAGATCATTTGTAACCTTCAATAAAGCTGTTTCTGTGCTGTGATGAACTCTGAAACCTGACTGAAACTCTTCAAATAAACCATTCCTCTGCAGATGATCTGTTAGCTGTTTGACAACTACTCTTTCAAGGATTTTTGATATGAAAGGAAGGTTGGAGATTGGCGTATAATTAGCTAAGACTGCTGGGTCTAGAGATGGCTTTTTGAGTAAAGGTTTAACTGCAGCCACCTTGAAGGCCTGTGGTACATAGCCGATTATTAGAGATAGGTTGATCATATATAAGATCGAAGAATCGAAGAGACATTTCCTCCTGTTATCTGTCTGTCTTGCTCTATTCTACATCTACATCTTCTTCCATTCCTCTTCCTGCTCTTTCATCTCCACTTTCATCTATTACAACTTGTTTCATCTCACCCTGACTTTCATCCTCACATATTTTTCCTACTTTCTCATCTTCCTCCTTCTGATACTTAAACCACTCTTCTTACTCATTTTTCTCCACCCCTCTTTTGTTGCTTCCATCCTTTTTCCTCTATTTCCCTCTTTTTCTCGATCACTCTTTGACTTCATGGTTTTCTTTCTGTCTTCCTCTATTTCACCTTCCTCATTTTCATCATGTCTTTCTCCATGTGGCCTCACTTCTCCTCTTCCTCACCTTCACATCCAGCCTCTCCTTCCATCTCTTTCTGTTTTCCTTTCTTTCTCTACACATCCTTCATCCTTTTGGATTTTGTTAATGCTTTCTAGCAGCACGTGTCGTTTCTCAATTCAGTATGGTGACCTGGCGGACACATTTTCAGCCTCATGCTTCATGTGCGTGAGTGGACTTGTAATACTTTAATCAATCAGGTATGAGCTTGCGCTCAAGTACACTGAGTCCTCCACAAGGTTTTACTTCTCTTTAACTGTGGCACAGACTCCTACCAAAGAATCCAGACTGAAGTAAAGAAACTAAAGAGTAAAGTCCTTAATGCAAATTTCATTAAGGACTTTAAGAACGCATCAGAACGGAGAAGAGCGTTGATTTAAGTGGCTTGGCATGGTTGTTAGTCTAAATATTTCAGATACTGCTGGTCTGCTAGGATTTTCCCACACAACCATCTCTAACGTTTACAGAGAATGATCTGAAAAACAGAAAATAACCAGTGAGCGGTAGTTCTCGGGAAGAAAATGCCTCGTTGAAGTCAAAGGAAAATGACTGCTTTGAGCTGACAACAGTAACTCAACTAACCGCTTGTTACAACAGAAGTGTGTCAAGAGCATCTGAATGCACCATACACTGAACCACGCATGTCGCTCTTGTCAGCTAAGGACTGGAAACTGAGCCTACAGTTCACATGGCTTACCAAAATTGGACCGTAGAAGAGTGGAAAAAAGTTGCCTGGTCTGATAAGTCTGAATGGTAGGGTCAGAACTTGGAAGCATGGATCTATCTTGCTTTATGTCAGTGGTTCAGCATCACTTCTTAAGCACAGCCAACCTGAGTATTGTTGATGACCCTGTTCATGCCGTTATGAATCACAGTGTATCTATCTTCTGATGGCTGCTTCCAGCAGGATAACTCACCGAAGTTCAAATCATCTAAAACTGGTTTCTTGAACATGACAGTGAGTTTACTGTACAGAGAGAGACCCCAAATCACCAGATTACAACCCAGTAGAGCTCTTTTGTGATGTGATGAAACTGCAGACAAATCTGCAACAAGTGTGTGATGCTGTCATCTCAACATGGACTAAAACGTATGCCACAAAGAATTAAGACAGTTCTGAAAGGAGGTGGTCCAAATTGTCTGTGGATATTAGACTCCCTCTCAGTCCATCCCCTCATGCTCTATTGTTTCTCTGTCTTTAAAACAACTTCATTCTAATTGGCTGGTTGCCTGTACCTGGCATCACCATGAAAAGACACGACCTCTAATTGAGATAAAACAGAGCCAAGAGTAAGAAAAACTATTAGAAACTGAGTGTTGACAGTAGTCTGAAGCTTTTGGCTACAGGATCACCTGTACTTATGTTTGACAACTAGGTCATGCTTATATTGAAAATGCACTACTTGAACAGGATATATGAGACAGAAAATGATGAAAAGTACAACTGGTCCTCTCTAAGAGCATGTGTAACCAGCAGATAACAGGAGCGTTTTGAAAAATGCTCCAGTGAGAGAGTAAACAGTCAAGTACATGAGTTGAAAAGAACAAAATGTTCTGAAAGTGTAACAGCTTGCATTGATTTCCTTTTAATAGTTTCCCCTCTAAATAATACATTTTTAGGTTTTTCTTCATGCAAACTGCTCACCATGTTTTTGTATTTAAAATTTATATAAAAATAAAGTAGAAAAACTCCACAAATTATTAAACATGCCAGGGTATAAAATGATCCCAGGTGTGTTCTATAACATTATGATAATAAATAATTTTGAAATGTGCAGTAAAAGCAAAGGTTCTAAAGCCAGAGCATACAACCAAAATCCTGTAATTACACAGCAGTACAGACTCCTTGGCTGAGCCTTTTATCTGACTTTAAATGTACATATAAGAGCTTGAAGATCAGCATTCCTGCTGCGGTTTATCCCACTGTGCTATGTAAAGCATTATAAGCTTTAAAGTATGTTACAGTTTCACATGTAGTGGAATTATTTCCATATTTCCCATCCACTACACAGCACATAGTTGTTATCTCACTGAAACCACATCTATACCACTACAGTTAAAGAAATATTATGGTATTTTGTAAATGAAGTTATCTTCACATTTTGCATAATTTAGAAATTGTATAAATCTCAAAAGCAATTGCATTTAGTGTCCAAGATGTGGCAGTATAACATGAGAAATGCCATGCTCATGACCACATGCTGTGTGTTTACAAAAATGAAACAGTGTTACACCCATCTCCAATCCCCTTCCTGTATTTTAACTGTTTGCATGGTGTGTGTGTTACATGCCTAACTGTCTAAACCTTAGTGGGTGAATGTCTAGTTTCAGCTCTTCATTCCCCCCTCACTATGTCCTTTTTCACACTTTAAACCTTGCTTAAGCTTTTGAAATGAGCTGCTGTTTTTGTGAAGCATATTGTGGTTTTTGTTAAGCAACAAAACAAGTTATTAACATCAAAACATTATCAAATTATTAAGTAAAAAAAAGCATCTTTTTGTCTGCATAAAAAGCCATCAGTCCCACTTCCTGCAAGTGATTGCTTTGTCACCGGCACAAATATTTTATAAATACAACTTGTTTGTGTTTCTGTTTATTTTTACCATTTAATTTTTTGTTTTTTTGTTGTAGGTTATGGAGGTTTTCAAATTGTTTTTCATCACAAAAGATGAAAACAACCTTTATGATGCAGCTTTATTAGGAGCCATTAAACCAAATAAAAAGCCCAAATCATCATTCATCAGAAAATTTATTACAATAGTAAAATTGTGCAAGAGTACAAATTGGAGGGACTTTTCCTTTTTTTTTTCAGAAGTTTCACATCATCTTTTCTATGAAAATTTGCATTCATTGTGTTTTACATTCAATTGTGGTACAAGCAAAACCTTAACTGAGAACTGTATTGTGTATTTATTCCATTTTAATAGTAAAACAGGCTCAAATCCTTAATTTTTTTGCAGTGCTGATATAATATTAAAAGGTCAAGGTGCATATTTTTTCTATGGATGTGAATGCTAGTGCTTTTTGTGCATTAGAATTATTGCAATTTGTACATCCTTTGTTTTCACTCCTCGACCAAAAAGAAAAAGAGCTTTGTGTGAGCTAGCAGCAGCAGCAGCAGCAGCACAGAATTGGCTCTTTTACATTTTCTAAAACCTGCCTTCATCAGTAGTATTTTCTAAGTTTTACTTCTCTCGCTTTGCCTCCTGCTGAGCTCTCCAAGCAGCGAGAACCTCGTCGTCTTCAGCCTCCGCGGCAGCTCGAGCCCTAATCCTCTGCCTGGTTTGGGCAATGAAGGTGGAGATGTCATCCTCCTCCTCTTCTGTGGCTTCCTGTCTCCTAGTCCTTCTCCCTTCTGTCTCATTGCTTTCGTATCGTGAATGATGAACAGCGCCGTACGGTCTTCCCGGTTGGCTGTAGCTGTGGGATTGTGTGAAGCCATTGCAGGAATATTCTGTGTCTTCACTTGATAGATCTTCATGTAACCTGGCTCGGTATTTGGAAGTAATGCCATACGTTTCCTCATCATCATCTTCGTCAGCAGCATAAGAGGCTCTTCTGCTTGAGAAGTCAAATTCAGAAGCTGAGGCGTCAAGATCATCATAGGGGTCCTCTGATGGACCAGCTTCAGTTCCTGAAGCTAGTTTTCTCGGGGGAGGCCTGACACTTTTCAGCCAGTCATCAATGTTGGTGTTTTTATCTTTCTCCAGTGCTGGGTTTAGATTCAGGCACCCCGATAGACCGAAACTCCTCTTTGGTTTCTCCTTTTTCTTTGTCTCCTCAAGAAACTCCTCCTCTTTCTTCTTCCTTTCCTCTTCCTCATCTTCATCCTCCTTTGGCTTCTTTTTCTTAAACAGAGTACTGCGTTTGTTGTCTTCCAGGATCTTCTTCTTTTCATAGGTAGACATCTTGTCCCTCATCTCTGACTTGATCTCCTTGTCCATGGCATCCAGTTTATCCAGGTTAACTTGGTCCTGGAAGAGGCTGAAGAGAGGAACACTGGTAGTGGTAATCTTGTTTTTCTTTGAGCCCAGGGTGGAGCCAAGGTTAGAGCCTAATGCTGAGCCTCTACCACTGAGACCTGAGATGCTGCTTGAACCGCCACTGGAGAGGACTGATGCTGCCCTGCCTCGATCTTGTGACAGAGAGCTGGAGTAGAAAGCACCACTCAGCAAGGATGCTTTGTCATCATCGACACTGCGCCTTGAAATCACGTTTGATGAAGCACCAAAGCTCAATTCAGACCCGGCACGTGATGGAGGAGGAAGGCTCATTTCACTCTGCTTCTGTTTGATCGTTTCTGAAACAACATTAGCAATCCAGTTTTGGATGCTAGCCAGATTGACCATTGGTTCACCTCCGGGGCCCTGCACAGTTGGAACTGGGAGGATCGGCGGTACTGGTGGCACAGGATTTACTGGGATTCCAAACTGTGAGGATCTTGTGCTGCGAGCCTGGGAAACTGAAGAAATTATGGAAGATCTACCACTGAGCATGGACATATTGTCATCATTGGCAACACTTGGCGGCCCTGTAACACCAGCTCCAGCCCAGAAGGCTGATAGAGGTATCGTACCACCACTAACGCAACTTTCTGTTTCCCAGCCACATACAGACTGGCTTTCTTCTAAAGTTTTCTTTGAACGCTCCAGAATCTCTTCACGTCGTTGTCTTCTTCTGATTGTTGCTAAGTCCTCGCCTCTGCTCAGCTCCAGAATCTCATCTGTGTTCTCTTCCCCGAGACGCTTCTGCTGCCTCAGCTTCCATGCCTGATACGCTGTCAGATTGACGTCTTGCAGAGATGGTGTCTTGGCTTCTTCCTCACCGTCACCAACAGAACTTTTCTCTCCATCCTCACGATCTTTCTTGTTCCACCCAAACTGGATTCTCTTGATTCGCCAACGTTCCAATGGTGACATCTTCTCCTTATTCTTCTGACAGAAGTTAAACATGGAGCTGGTGTCAGAGAGGATGCTATCTACTTCATCATCAATCGTCTTCTTCACTCCTTCGTCTTCAGTGGCAGTGCTCTCACTGCCTTCATCATCTTCTTTCTTGCGGTACCGAGCAGCTGCTTGCTCTTCAATCTCCTTAAGCCGCTGCTTCCAAAGATCAGAGTAAGTCATGCAGCTGGAGGTGGACATTGTGTCAGAGGGTGGGCGTCTGTTGCGACGCTTCAGCCGCTCTTTCACAGTTCGTATGTCCTCACTGGTTACGCTCTCCACATCAGTGTCTCCAACTTCTTTTGTCTTCTTTGTAAAAACCCCGGGAAGAGACTCCTCATCCTCCCCATCAGTGTTCAGCTGTGCCTCCCACCACTCATCATTCTGGTATTTTTCATTCCTCCTCTGCCACTCCTGAATCATGCTGTCCAGACCATCATCATCATCATCCCCATCTTCCTTGCCCCCCTGTTCAGATAGAACAAACTTATTTGGGACACCATTGGATACCTGGTTGTTGAACCCATTCTGTGCTCCAGTCAAACCATTTTTAAGTGCTGCAGCAGCTGCAGAGGAGGCAATGCTGCTCATCACACTTTCTCCATCCTCCTCCTCCTCCATCATAATGGAGTTCGCTTTCACCTCAATCATACTCTGCTCTTCCTCTGTGTCCGTATCCTCATCATCCTCTTCCCCAAAGATGCGAGTACGCGCTCGAGCATCAATCACAGAGCACTGGCTTAGTGTTTCGTCGTCATCATCTCGCTCCTCCATGAGGGTCTCATTGAACTCTCTCAGCTGCTTCAGGAAGCCTTCGTTGGGGTTGATGGCACGTTTTTTCCTGATTGAGGTCAGAGCCTCCATGATGGTCATGTTCTGGAAGATCATCAGGTAGCAAGCCACCAGGATAGCAGAACGACTGATGCCCATCATAGAAACAACAAGAACCTTTCCTGCAAGTAAAGGGAACAATGATTACCAATACTGAAGAGTTGAGGCAAATACCATTACTCAGCTACACCCAAAGTAAATGAAGTATATTATGTATGTATACAAATTCTACATGAAATAGTCCACAGTATACATCAGTTTTGATGTCTGCAATAGATTAATGTAGTTAATCTAGTTAAACTTGCAATAATGGCCTATGATCAGATGAGGGCAGCAAAACCGTTGACAAAGCAATAACTTATTACATTTTAGATTTTATATGTTTTAACTTAAGTGTGCTGAATCCCTTTCTATAATGTTTATGAAGAAAAACGATTTTTTTATGACCAATATTTTATTTTATTTATGACCAATCTTTAGTCTTTGTCTTCACACTCTTTAGAGGAAATGTCTATCTATTTATTTACCTAAATGCTCCACTGTATTCACCAGTATATATTTGTGTGTGACTGCCTGCTGGTTTTAGATAAACAGGTCAGGAAGGAAAGGCTTTTAAGAGCTTTTTCTTTTAGAACCAGCAGCATGCTGTGGACAAATTCAAGGTTATAAGTGTGTCACAGCCACGCAGCTTAACTGAAACTCACTGTAAAGTAAAGAGTTTCCTTTCTTCAACACCTATTATTTACACACATGTTTATACACCCATTTTCAGGCTCATAACAGGCTGACATCCACTTTCATGGCCAGGTTAGGACTGTCCCTTTACTTAATGACAAATGGAGTAGACATGATATCTGAAGTTAATTCAGAGTTGATTTTTTTATTTTATTGCTTTTCTCCATAATTTTAAATATGAGGCCCAGATGAAAGTCACTGCATATCAAACAGGTCATCATCAGGTTGAATAAACCTGATGAAATCTTAGAGAAATAACAAAAAATGTTAGGAGCAGCCAAATTAACAGTCAGATACATTTTTAAAAGCAGTGACTATAATGACTAGTTCAGCAACATCAAAAGGCCTGAAGGAAGATGAGTAAAAATCATAATGATAGTATTATTTCCATGGTTAAGAAAAACAAGTTCACACGATTTAATCATTTTAAGAACACTCTTGAGGAGGTGGATATATCACTTTTAAAGTCTATAATCAGGTGACAGCTTCATGAATGTAAATACAGAGACAATGTACAACTACTCAAGACACTCAAGAAAAGGAGAGACAGATTAGACCAGAGAAGAGGAGAAAGAGTTGAAACCAAGGATAATGTACCAGAATGATGGGAAGAGAATGGGATAGAGAAGAAGACAACTCATGATCTAAGGGATACCACATGATTTGGTAGAGGCAGTGTTATGGAATGGGCATGTATGGCTGCCAGTGGAAACAGGCGTCTAGTGTCTACTGACGATGTGACTGCTGTCCATCCCCGAGGCATAATAAAAATAAAACCCAAGAGTTTCTCAGATGACCACATCAGTCACCTGATTGCAACCCAGTAGGGCAGCTTTTCAGTTATTATAGCTAAAACGTGATGCAGAGAGACCCACAAACAAGCAGAAGCTGAAGGTTGCTGCAGTAAAGGCCTGGTAGAGCATCTCAATGAAGGAAATGCAACATTTGGTGATTTCAATGGATTTGAGACTTCAGGATATCACTGACTTTTAGTTTTTACAAGAACTGTTAACCCTCTGAAAAAAATATATCCATAACAGTTAACACAATACATCTTGAAGTAAAATTGGTAGAGGGCACTTTAATCACATCTTACCGACTGGTTTAAAATGTGGTATACGAAGGCCAAACTACAAAAACTGTTTCTTTGTCCATCAAATTTTTGGTGTAACTGTATTATTAAGCTGTTGTTTATGAAGTTTTCAGGCAATATTTTAGGGCATGTTAATTAAGAAACACAGTCAACAGCACAGTGACTGTGTCAGCCTTTCCAGGAACACGCATGTTCTCAGTCGACACATAAAATTCTTCTCAGAAGCTGTGATGATGAGAAATTACAGATCAGTTGTTTGGAATATTTCATTGTATCACTGTTGACCTTCAACTGGAGATATGTATTATAAATCTGGAAAAATACGTGCATTGTAGCTCATGACTGTGGGAACCAGAGACCAGAAAATGCAGCATTGATGAAAACAGACCAAAAAAAAAGTCTCAAGGTTTCCCAACTTCCATTTCTAACATCATATGAAGAGGATGCCTTCAGGTCAAGAAATGAATAAGACGTTCATTATAAAGTGGACATACAGCGCAATGACAATCAGGGCTATAGGCTCACCAGTAAGTAGATGGAATTGATTGATTGAATATTGAACTAATTGATTATAAATACTTTAAATATGAACTTTTGAACTAATTGATTATAAATACTTTAAATATGAACTTTTATTTGATTTTGAGTGGTTTTACCCATGGTGATATCACGTTCTGGAGTACCCTCTCTGTCAAGTAAGGTTTTACTGATTGAGACATAATTAAAAAATGTCTTGTCCTTACAAAATCTTAAAATGAGGTAAATATAACCTAATTTAAACAACAACACTTTACATATTAAACTATTTCAGTGTTCACAGTTTTGTTTTTTAGCAGTAACAACTTAAAAAGCAATCATTTTCTATATGTCTTTACCAGTCTTTCACATCGGAAACGAAACAATACTGGAAGAGCATATGGGAGATGGATGCAACCCATAACAGCAATGCTCAGTGGTTAGTGGATCTGAGAGCAGACCACAGCAACCTCCCTGAACAGGGACCAGTAACCATCACAGTGGCAGACATACAAGAAAGGGTCTCCAGTATGAAGAGTTGGACAGCACCAGGCCCCGACATGGTTCACACCTACTGGCTAAAGAAACTGACTGCACTCCATGAGCTTCTGGCAGCACAAATGAACCAGCTGATTGATCATTGACAAGAGACACTTGGATGGCTAACTGAAGGCCAGACGGTCCTGACCCTCATGGACCCCCAGATGGGACCGGCCCCATCCCACTACTGGCCTATAACCTGCCTCAGTGCCACATGGAAGCTCCTGTTAGGCATCATAGCAGCTAAGAGGAACAAGCACGTGGGTCAATACATGAGCGGGGCACCGAAAGGGATTGGCAAAAATACCAGAGGTGCAAAACAACAGCTACTGTTAGGCCGAGCAGTCAGCCAAGACTGCAAGACTAAGCTGACCAACCTCTGCACTGCCTGGATTGATTACAAGAAGGCCTATGACTCAATGCCCCACATCTGGATCCTGAAATGCCTGACCCAGGGCCGGCTATATGCTGGGGCAAGAGGGGGCAATGCCCCCTTAAACAAACGTCCTGCCCCCTTAAGTCTAATTTTTAGAACTTGAGAAAGAAAATAATAGATTACCCACAAACTGAATATGGACAAGATTTACTACAGTAGCTGAAAAATCCGCTGGAAAAGGCACAAATGAGATGATAGGTTTCACATCTCGTTTGCTCTTTACCTCCGTACGCTGTCTGTGCAGGCTCACACAGGACTCGGCAGAGAACTGACACCACACCCTACACCCAGCTATACATCAATGCGACGCATCTTGCCACCGCCTTCAAGTTGGACTCAAGTTTATAAAGAACCATTAACCTGCCTCTGAGATGAAGCGTAGCTACGAAGAATGTACTTTTGCTCATTTGGCTTCCAGTTTTCAGCAATGGTGGTAGCTACTTAGTTTTAATATTACTCTTTCTGGGTCACAAAAGAAACTTTTAAGATATTTTCAGGCGAGAATGTAGCTGTGTAAACTTTTAAATATCTCCTTGATTTATCAAGACATCACATATTTGCAAAAGTGCTCTGATGTTTTCGGAGACGTCTGTTACCCACCAGCTCAATAGCTAGCTGGAGGTACAAGGCTCATTAGAGCTGGCAAGAACAGCGAACTCTGGGCACATCATTTTCTAACCCCCTGCGGTCCCTCGCTACTCAGGTTAAACATGATATATAAATCACTTAGATAACTTAAAAATGTTATTGTTTACTCCAGTGTCCTGTTATATTTTCGATAGCAAGGAAATACAATCTGCAAATTTTATTAAAAGTTATCATTTTGTCTTCATTTTTAGTTACCACATACCTTAAACACTTCAAGCTGTAAGCAAATGATAGTTATATAAGAGTAGATGCATGCAGGTACAATAAGATGTATGCTTTACGTTTTTCTGATTAGTCGACTAATTGCAAAAATAATCGGTGACTAGTCGACTATGAAAATAATTGTTTGTGGCAGCCCTAATCCAGAGCACCCCACCCAACCCCCACACCTTTCCCGCCTCCACTGCCACCATGTGCCCCCTTTACATTTCTGTCTGGCCCCTCATATATGCCTGTCTAGAACTGGCCAAGGCCTGACCTATACAATAGCCTTCATCAGGAATTCAATGAGGATGTGGCGGACAACACTAGAGGCAATCTTCAAGCCCATAGCACAATTCACCATCAAGTGTGGGATCTACCAAGGAGGTGCTCTGTCCCCATTGCTCTTCTCCATAGGCCTGAACCCCCACAGTAAGATCATCAACAAGACTGGCTATGGATACCGACTACTGAATGGAGCAGTTGTCAGCCATCTCCTGTACATGGATGACATCAAGCTGTATGCCAAGAGTGAATGAGACATCGATTCACTGATCCACACCACCAGGATATACAACAGTGACATCAGAATGTTGTTCGGACTGCAGAAATGTAGTTGGATGATAAAAAAGAGAGGGAAGGTAGTCATAACTGAGGGGATCCAACTACCAGAAGGCAACACTGCAGACGTAGAGGAGAGCTACAAGTACCTGGGGATCCTACAGGCAAATGGGAATCATGAAGAGGCCACTGGGAAAGCTGGAACCACCAAGTACCTGCAGAGTGTTGGCAAGTCCTGAGGAGTCAGGTGAACTGTAAGAACAAGATCAATATCTATGCCCTGCCTGTGATCAGGTACCTGGATGGGATAATAAGTTGGCCAAAGGAGGAGATAGAAGCCACTGACATCAAGATATAAATCCAGCACAATCCAGCACATAACAGCAGGGTGCAAGATGCTAGCAAGCAGGGCATATATGGAACTCCATAAGCAAGTGTCTGGCATAGTATACAGAAACATCAAATACGGGCCTGGAAGTCCCGTATTTGACCAGGTCCAGGACTGGTGCAGGTGTGCCGCAGCGGTCAGTTGAAGAATCCGCGAGTTTCTCTGTGAATTTCCCATTACGTCGTAGTGCACTCGGAGCTTGCTTGGAAGTTTAGGGGTTTTTTTCGCTGTAAAAAGAAGTTTTCTTCCCTCGCACAACAGACACTAATGTTTTTGTAATTTTTTATGGAATCAAACTCAAAGTAAGGTCAGTACTTCCACACTTTAAACGCTGCACGCTCATACTCTCTCCCACACTCGATATTTTATCCATTCTTGATCTGCACACAGCTGTTGTCACGAACGTTGCACTCGCTTACGTCACTGTCAAGAGACATTCTCGCAAAAAAATCACGGTTTTAGTAACGCAGTAATGCAGCGTTCCTACGGGAAAGTAACGGTAATCTAATTACCGTTTTTGCAATAGTAATCCCTTACTTTACTCGTTACTTGAAAAAAGTAATCGGATTGCTCTCCGTTCCCCACAGGCCTTCAGTACTCTGGGAGGAACTTCATCAGGTCCCACAGCCTTGTGGGGGTTCACTTTTTTCAGAGCTTTCAGGACCTGTGTGTGTGTCAACTGGAGGATGGTCTCCGTGGGGTCACTGGGGGCCTTTGAGGGAGTCTGTGTGTTCAGCCTGTCAAACCTGGAATAGAAGGTGTTGAGGCTGTCTGGTAGGGTGGTGTCTCGGGGGTCTGTGGTTGTTGTGGTTCCCCTGTAGTTTGTGACAGCTTGAATTCCCTGCCACATGCTGCGTGTGTTGTTGTTCAGGTAGTAGCCTTCAAATTTTTCTGAGTGGCCCCTCTTTGCTGCGCTGATGGACTTCTGCAGTTCATAGCGGGCGGCTCTCTTATACTCCACCTGATCTCCTGCCTTGAAGGTCTCCCTCCTCTGCCTGATTTTCTTTTTAATGTCTCCATTAAACTGGGGTTTTTGGTTGGGGAATCTACGCACAGTCCTGTTAAACACTAGTTTATGTAGTCGCTAACAGTCTCTGTGTATTCATGGATGTCGTTAGCTGTTCCTTTGAAGATGCTCCAGTCTGTAGCCTCTAAGCAGCCCTGCAGGCTGGCTTTTGTACCATCAGTCCAGGTGTTAATAGTACTAACTGGGACTGGGTTTTGTTGTAGATGGGTTTTAGCCAGATTGCTAGGTGATCAGACTTTCCAAAATTCGGTTTTGGTTCAGCTGAGAAGGTATTTCTGATGTTGCTATAACAGTGATCCAGTATTTTATTTCCCCTGTTTGGTTACAAACTGATGCAGTTTAGGCATATTTTTCCGGAGATTGCAGTGATTAAAGTCTACCAGAACAATTACAGCAGCGTTTGGGTGTTTATTTTCGTGCTTGTTGATCATGTCGCGCAGCTCCTTCAGTGCAGCCTCCTCCTTAGCGGACGGGGGGATGTACATGACACTCACAATAATGCACTGCAGTTTTCTGGGCAAATAAAATGGCCTTAACGTTAGAGTCAGAAATTCCACATTTTCAGAGTAGGATTTTGACATGATCTTACAGTCAGTACACAATGATTGCTTGACGAGTCCTCCACCGCGTATCTTGCCGCTGTCCGTAGTTCTTCGGTCTACTCTGAAAATCATGTAGCCCTCTGGTGTTATTGCTTTATCGGGTGTCCTCTCCGCCAGCCAGGTTTCACAGAAACACAGTATGGAGCACTCCTGAATTTCTTTTTGAATGAAAATCCGAGCATGGAGTTCGACCTTTTTTTTTCCAGAGACTGAAAGTTTGCAAGCAGTATTAGCCTTCCTTTGCTAATCATGTGCCAGAACCTTCAGTCAGCCGTTCCCCATCTGCCATGCCTCCACTTCGGCTTGTTGTTCTCAGGAGAGGCCCCTGCCTCAGGCCAGCCTAGCATCAGGTCAGCATAGCGTGTTAGCTCTGGGTAGGATTCCAGCAGGTTTGGGTCAACAAGTCCAAAATTACTGTGCTCTTGCAGTTTTCGCAAGAGAGTAATAAGGAAAAAGAAAGTAAAAAGTAACTTGACTCTGCGATGTTGCCCTCTGAGGAGGGCCATCTTACCCGGAAGATGCTCAAGAGCTCAAGAAGATGTGGTGGGTGAAGGTAACAGTGGTCCCAGTGGTAATCGGAGCACTAGGTGCAGTGACTCCCAAGCTAGGCGAGTGGCTCCAGGAGATCCCAGGAACAACATTGGAGATCTCTGTCCAGAAGAACGCAGTCCTAGGAATAGCTAAGATACTGCGAAAGGCCCCCAAGCTCCCCGGGCCTCTGGTAGAGGACCCGAGCTTGAAGGATAGACCACCCGCAGGGCTGTGATGGGAATTTTAAAAAAAAATATATGGCAGCTATGCAAGTTTGCAATTCTGCTAATTTTCTTTTTTCACAACATCATCCCTCTCTACACCATTTGTGCTCCCCAACAGTTTACAATATTGACAACTGCAACTATAGCACAGCATTCATATCATGACTAAATACTGATGTACTCTTATGTGGTTCTCAGTCAATCCATTGAAAAACTATTAAAAATAATTAATTTAATCAGTTTAACAAAATTAAGAAAGAAATGTAAATATTTAAGCTTTTTAAAAATTATTATTAGTTTTAATTGATCTGAGCATTATGCTTGTAAACTGCTATAAATAAATACAAAAAACAGTTTGTTAATTAACAGCATAATGTTTTCTTAAATGTTTTGCTTGTTTTGACATTAAATGACTCTTAAATATCTTGACATGGAAGATTATTTGTTCGGGGTCTTTCTTCATCACTACAATGGTCTTCATAACATAAAACCTGGCAGAAGTTGGGGTATCTGATATATCTAATATCTAATATTATTTAATTTCCTTGCTCTGTAGGTAGGACAATAAGAAAGATAAAATCATTAATCAGTTAATAAAAATGTCCAAATTTGCTCCACAGTCTCCAGGGAGAAGACAAGATATTATTAAGATGCTCTTGCCATAGTCTTCCAGCAACATTTTAGGCTGTGTTAAGTATGAAGCACAGTCAACAACACTGTGACTATGCCATTTACTTCCAGGAATACTCTGTGTTCTCTGTCAGCACAAGAAATTCTTCTCAGAAACTGGGATGTTGAAAAGATTACTGATCAGATGTTTGGGATCTGTTAATGCGTCACTGTTGACCTCCACTCCAGGACAAGTATTGAAAAAGTGCTTTTAGCAAACCTTGGTAAAATAAGTGCATTGTGTATCATGTCTGTGAGCTAAATGATAAAATAAATGAATGATTAAAGGTCTGTGGGAACCTGAGATCACAAAATAAACACTCTATTGATGAAGACAGACACAAAACCATTGCCAAAGTTTCCGTTTCCTACGTCATAAACTGAAGTTCGGAGATAAAAATAATGTTGAGGGTGATGCCTTCAGTTCAACAGATATATATCATGTGGACAAAAACAGAAAAGCCTATCGGGAAAGAGGCTCAATTTTAAGTAGACACTCAATAGATTGGTGGAAGATTGATAGATTATATATATATTCTTTTCAATTAATTCTATTTTATTTATATAACAGTGACAGCGACTTCTAGGTGCTTTATATTGTAAAAAACTACAATAATTCAGAGAAAACCACAAGAATCATATGCTCCCCAATGAGAAAACATTTTGGCGACAGTCAGGAGGAAAAACTCCAAACAAAAAAAGTTTTGTGAACCATGCAGTTTTTGTTTTATTCTCAGTTCTGTTTGTTCTGCTTGGTCTCTTATTTTCCTCTGGAGACAATTTTATGTCTCTTTCCCACAGTTTAAATCCCAACTCAAAACTCATCTGTTCAAATCTGCATATTCACTGTGAATCCACTGTTTGTTAATTTTATCTTGTGCTTTTATTTTATTGTTCTTATTCTGCCATTGTTTTACTAAGTGTTTTATCCTATTGTAAAGTGTCCTTGGGTGACTTGAAAGGCACTCATAAATAAAATTTATTATTATTATTATTATTATTATTATTATTATGGATGTTGCTATGGATTGCTTGTTTTCTTTGTTGTTATTCTTCTCATTCATGAAAAAATAGAAACAGACTTTCCAACTATGAAAAGGCATCACCCCTGTGGGTTTCCAGTTGTGCTAACATCACCAGTCAGCCTTTCAACATGATTTACTCAGTGTGGTTTTTTGGCAAGAGGTGTGAAGATTCTCTTTGTAGTTAAATATTTAGATATTGGATTAACCTCTTTGGGCCTTAGGGGGTTACTAACAAAGAAGTATGCAAGAGGCTTACAATGTGGCTTAATGCCGTATTGTGTGTTATTATACATAATTATTTATAATTATGTGTGACGGCTATTAGTTTTTCAGTATATTTACTTTACATATGAAACAAAAATAATAGAGGGGAGAGATGCATACCAAATTCTCCTCTGTGTATTATTTACTTCTAATTTTGTCAATAAATCTTACCAGCAGAGTTGATTAGTGTTCAGTGATGTACTCTGAACTCTTCACCACAACAGCAAACAAAGATTTCAGAGGACAGATGAAACAAATCCTGCCTACCTTTGTGCGTCAGCAGAGCATCGTCCAAGAATTCGGCGGTGGGTCTAAAGTGCACCGAGATGTCAGCATCAGGGAAGTCGTCTACTTCAATGCCCATGTACTTAATGTTCATGCCGGCGTAAAATGACTCGTTGGTGTAGACTCCTGTACCGTGAGCTGTGTTCAGGATGTGTGTGATGCCTATTCGCTTCAGACGGGCCTTATTCACTGCAACAGACCTGAAGGGAAGGGGGTGGGGGGGATCTGTCTTACTGTGTGTAAAATGACCCATCCAAACTTTCAAGCAAACAGCGTTACTAAAAAGCCTCTGCAGAAAATGACACCTGAGGAACATCACACTCTGGAGAAGAGCAGGGAAATAAACTTTGGAATCAGCCATCTATCACCCTGTTCTGGAGCTTTCAACCACATCACACAATATTTATCAGCTACCAAGGTTGTTTCAGTTAACACGGAACATTTATCTGAGCAATTTGTGGATTTTTAATAGACCAAAAAAATGGTTGGATAAATTCACCAATAAAGACAGCTTGATTTACACAAAACCTCTGGAACAAGCTGTCAAGTAGACAAGTTAGGACTGTTTGGGCTGATTACTTGTTTATCGCAGATCAGAAAATGGGATTGATAAAATCAATTAGAAGAGGAAAGTTTGTTTTAAGTGAATGATGAGGTGGAATTTCTCTCATATTTGGAAGGATTTCTCTAGTTATTCATTTCCAGCTATCCACTATAAGATTAAAGAAAGGAAATTATATAATTTTTATACATTTTTGAATCTTGTGCCATTGCGTCTGATGGGTACTTGCCATGAAAGCAAGAAAATTTGCAAAACCATTCAAAATCCATAAAAATGTAACAGAATTTTCTGTGAACCCTTACTGAAATCTGAAGTTGAACTGAAGTTCATCTTCCAGCACAGATTTTTGAGATCTGTGCCTATGGTCCGGAACTAAGAATAATCCTCTATGATGACTTGTGGAAAAATAATTTAAACAAAACGAGAATGCACCGACTCACTTTTCGGCAATGAAGATGTTGGGCCACACCTCATCCACGGGATTGATGGGAGCCTCTAGGCGGTCCTGCACCATGGCTCTCTGGATGTCCAGCACACAGGGGGTGTTGTAGGGGCTGCGGTCATCGATCATGTCCCTGACACGGTTGTAGAGATCTTCCACCATCAGCTGCTCAGCAGTTTCCAACATGGACTCTGGGATGGACTCGGACCGCACGCCTCGAGGTGGCAACTCTGAGGAGGTAAGATAGTAATAAACATGATGGATTCTTGATTGATTTTGTTGTATTATATTAAGAAATTAATGTAAGAAGTCTGTGTGACACAGAAGACAGGATGAGGAGGATGCGAGATGAACATCTTCAGGTATGCTACAGAACAAAACCAAGTATTTAGGATCAAAGATTTTGAGTAAAATTACTCCAACTGTTATGTTTGGTAATTTGTTTTGCGTCTTCCTAGATTGTCTCTGTTGCTGCTTCCCGCCCTATTTTGGTAATTTGCCTTTGGTTGTTTTATTTCCTGCAGTTTAGTTCTCTTTACTTTCTTTTATATTTCTGCTCTGCTGCATGTGATTTCTCTGATGGTTTCTTGTCCTACGTGTTTCCCCCATGCCCCTGTTGGCTGCTCTTATTTCTTAGATTCATGTTTAGTTTGGAGTATTTGAACCTTCCTGGAATTTATCCTTTTATGGTTTATTGTGAAGATGAATCAGTTTAGGATTAAGAAGATTTTGTTCAGAGCTCCTGCATTTAGACCCACTCCCCTGTGAAATCATAACAGCTATGCCACTCCTAAAGGACATACCGGAGTTTAATGTGTGCGCAGCTTCAAAAGAAGCATGCCATTAATGCAGAAACAGGTCACTGCAGCTGTCCTCATCAGCGGTCATCTTCCTCCCTGCAGATGAAACCCGTTTTGATCATTAGGCTGCCTTTAATGCAGTCCAACTTAAGAGGAGGAATTTGATGAAGCCACGAATCTGGGATGCATCACATTAAGCTAATTTCCTCATTCCAGTGGATGGCATCTCCATGTAACAAGATGAAGGAGCAAAACGTGGATTGGCTGTGATTGAAGACTGTTGAGCCACATTAGTCTTCATTGCTCGACACACTGCATATGAATGAGGAGTGAAGAGAGACAGAGTCTGACCCCTGCGCAGTGCTCATCTGAGAAATTCATCTGATTGTGGTTTATTATTAATCCGAATCCCCCCAGAGCTTTGCAAATACAAATCAAATTTCAGATTAAGGCTGGTGAGGAATCATGATATAAAAGCTGATTTTATTTTATTTATTTATTTAGCCTGTAAACAGGCATCTGATGTTTGCTCTGTACTTTTCATCAGTAGTTTATGATATATTTATATTTTTTGCCATTTTTGTTTATTTGTTATTAAGTAAAGGAAGCTTCTGTGTGAATTCAATTCAATTCAATTCAATTCAATTCAATTCAATTCAATTCAATTCAATTCAATTCAATTTTATTTATCTAGCGCCAAATCACAACAAAAGTCGCCTCAAGGTGCTTCATAGATACAGAGAAAAAACTAAAAATATGTCCCCCTATGAGCAAGCACTTTGGCGACAGTGGGAAGGAAAAACTCCCTTTTAACAGGAAGAAACCTCCGAACCAGGCTCAGGGAGGGGCAGCCATCTGCTGCGACCGGTTGGGGTGAGAGAAGGAAGATAGGATAAAAGACATGCTTTGGAAGAGAGACAGAGATTAATAACAGATATGATTCAATGCAGAGAGGTCTATTAACACTTAGTGAGTGAGAAAGGTGACTGGAAAGGAAAAACTCAATGCATCATGGGAATCCCCTGGCAGCCTACGTCTATTGCAGCATAACTAAGGGAGGATTCAGGGACACCTGGTCCAGCCCTAACTATATGCTTTACCAAAAAGGAAAGTTTTAAGCCTAATCTTAAAAGTAGAGATAGTGTCTGTCTCCCGAATCCAAACTGGAAGCTGGTTCCACAGAAGAGGGGCCTGAAAACTGAAGGCTCTCCCTCCCATTCTACTTTTAAATACCCTAGGAACAACTAGGCAAGTAGTTCTGCAGAGCGAGAGCGAAGTGCTCTAATAGGGTGATATGGTACTACAAGGTCATTAAGATAAGATGGGGCCTGATTATTTAAGACCTTGTATGTGAGGAGCAGGATTTTGAATTAAATTCTGGATTTAACAGGAAGCCAATGAAGAGAAGCCAAAACAGGAGAAATATGCTCTCTTTCTAGTCCCTGTCAGTACTCTTGCTGCAGCATTTTGGATTAACTGAAGGCTTTTCAGGGAGTTTTTAGGACATCCTGATAATAATGAATTGCAGTAGTCCAGCCTGGAAGTAATAAATGCATGAACTAGTTTTTCAGCGTCACTAAGAGACAGGATATTTCTAACTTTAGAGAAATGGAAGAACACAGTCTTACATATTTGTTTAATATGTGCGTTGAAGGACATATCCTGGTCAAAAATAACTCCAAGGTTCCTCACAGTGTTACTGGAGGCCAAGGTAATGCCATCCAGAGTAAGAATCTGGTTAGATACCATATTTCTAAGATTTTCAGGGCCGAGTACAATAACCTCAGTTTTATCTGAATTAAGAAGCAGAAAGTTAGCGGCCATCCAAGTCTTTATGTCTTTAAGACATTCCTGCAGTTTAACTAATTGTTGTGTGTTATTTGGCTTCATGGACAGATAGAGTTGGGTGTCATCAGCATAGCAGTGAAAATGTATATTATGTCTTCTAATGATGCTGCCTAGGGGAAGCATGTATAATGTAAACAGAATTGGTCCTAGCACTGAACCCTGTGGAACTCCATAATTAACCTCAGTGTGTGAAGAGGACTCTCCATTTACATGCACAAATTGGAGTCTATTAGATAGATATGACACAAACCACTGCAGCACAGTACCTGTAATACCTACAGCATGTTCTAATCGCTCTAATAGGATATTATGGTCAACAGTATCGAATGCTGCACTAAGGTCTAGCAGGACAAGCACAGAGATAAGTCCACTGTCAGAGGCCATAAGAAGAATTTGTAACCTTCACTAAAGCTGTTTCTGTGCTGTGATGAGCTCTGAAACCTGACTGAAACTCTTCAAATAAGCCATTCCTCTGCAGATGATCATTATTCTGCTGCGGATTACATTTTGGATTAAGTCTGATTATCCTGTTGGTCTTCTCTTTTTAAAAATAAATATCTGCACATCAGGATTCATTGGCCAGGTGTTTTACTCGTTCCAAGTGCATATAAAATCCACCCAGAAGCTCTGATATTTCTCTACTTGAGGGCTCTGTTAGGCCTGTTTCCTTTATAAGGGTCTACATGGGTCTGTCTCCAGATCAGACTTACACATCATGCTGAAGCAAGGCAGAAGAATTTTTCTAAGAAAATGTGATTAACAGCAGCTTGTTTAGAATCTCAATAAAATATGTAAAGGGCAGCTTGAGCCTCTTTCCTGTGTCGTCTCACCCTCGTTGATGATCTTCTTGGCAGCGATGGCTGATGAGAGGTGGATGGGCTCCATGAAGATGCTCTCAGCATCAGACCCAGAGATCATGGAAAACCTGGACTCTGAGGTCATGGAGAAACTGGGAGGCACAGACAGAGAGGTTATTATTCATGAGCGCTGCATGACTGAAAATAAGAGCCTAATGCATCAGCTTGCACTGAAATGTTGATTGTGTTAAATGTAGTTAATGCACGAGTTTATAAAATGAGGCTGAGGCTCCAGCTTTGTATTTCCTTTACTCCTGTACACCTTCTGACTTTTGAATTCTTTGATGTAATTTCTGAATGAGAAAAGGTTCACTTGGTTTATTTAATCTAAATGGCTTTATAAAGTGTTCTCAGTCTGATCAAGAGCTCCTCCATCAACTACAGTGAAGTCAATTTAGACATTGAAGAAGTACTTCTTGAAGAATGCAACTTTTGTATTTTAAGGTTATGCTGAACTAAATAACTAAATGTGTTTTCTGGAATCTAAAGAATGTGATAGAAATATGTTAGCTGAGACAAGAAAAAAGCTCCAGTTCACCCATCAAGGTTGCAGAACAGTGACACAATCTTCAACATCTATTATTCACAGCCATGATCAGAAGCTCACATAGACTTATGAATGTGGTGGTGATTTTGATATTTTAATTGTTTATTTTAACAATTGTACAGCATACATATTTATGACTTTAAAACTCGGGTGCAGAAGTTTGAATTTATTTATTATTTATTTATTTCTGTAATCCACATAGTCAAAAGTATATAAACAGACTGAAATATAAACAGATATTTACATCTTTTAATGTAGAGCTAAAAATTCTGCATTGTCTTTTTACTTTACAAGGCCAAGGCCCATTAACCTAATTGATTAGACTCAGCTGCTGAGTTTATCTTTGCCAGCATGAAATTTTTAAGATTGGGCTTAAAACTTTCCATTTTGACAAAGCTTATAAATGTAGTTAGGGCTGAAGACTGGTCGAATATACAGTGAGAATTATGCCAGAGGCTTTTGACCCTGTGTGGATAAGAGAAAATCCAAAATAAACTGAAACTAGTCCACCCAGTTCTTGTTTTTGAATTCTTCCACATTTCATTTACACCAAAATGTATAAAAACTAAAAAAGGATAAAGGATATAAGCGTTGTGTAATTCCATTACAGTCCCATAAGAGCTAAGCAGGAGCTTGGAAACCAGACTTCACCTCTAGTGGAATGTGAGACACTTCAAAGAGGTGCTTTATTTTAACTGCAGGTGGATTGAGCTAAAATGATGAACAAGGAGTTGGAGGCGAGGTATACAGAGGACCTTCCTGCTGCAAATGTCAGAAGTACATTTACTTTAAAATACAATCAAAAGAAAAACTGAAATCAGACATGAAAGTTTGGTTTGACTTTCACAAGTTTTAAATCTACTGCAGCGTTCATGAGAGATGTTCTATGTAGCACCACCTTCCGTGTAAAAACTGTAGTTTACAACTGATTTCACACCCTCACACTGGGGGTATAACAGCTGTCCAAACCACAGTTATTCACTGAAACCACAGCTGCGTTCATACTTTGTTTTTTCTTTACAGAGGATGAAAAAACACAAGTTTCATCACTTGATTATGAACAAAAATAAACTCTACTATTCTGGTTTATTGCTAATTTGCTTTTCAGTTTAATTGGGGCTCCACATATCACAGCACAAGAAGGTGGAATTAAAATGCAGTACTGCCAAATCTTCACTTCACTTTGTGGTCTCAGTTTTATAGTATTTTTTTTTTTAGCAGGATTCAATGTGAAAGGTTTTTCACATCAAAGTGGGCTTAACGTCCTTAATTTTCATGCACAAATCACATTAAATAATTTAAGGCTTCTAATAAAGCAGGCACACATTTTTTTATTGTATAGGTAACTTCTTCAATTTAAGCCATTAACCATGGCTCCAAGCTGTTTGCACGAGAAGGAAACACGCATTAAAAAGAGATTTGTAAAACAGGAAACAAGCTAAATATGGCATACATATTTATAGCTCGTATTTTTTCATGTGTAACGAATTACTTAAGACATCTTTGGACCATGATGAGAATCTCCCATTCCACCACATCCCAAAAGTGCTCTGTTGGATCGAGATCTGAATGTCATGGCAGAAATCAGTCTCATCAGACCAGGCAACATTTTTCCAGTCCTCTGTGGTCTTCTGCTGCTGTAGTCGATCTGCTTCAAGGTTCGACATGTTGTGCATTCAGAAATTCTCCTCCACATATCTTGGTGGTAACAAGTGGTTATCTAAGTTATGGTTGCTTTCCTATCAGCTCAAAGCAGTTTGATCATTCTCTTCGGACTTCTGACATCAACAAGGCATTTTTGCTCTGTCTGAAAAACCTCTGAGATAGTTATGTAGAAAAATCCCAGTAAATCAGCAGTGCTATTTTCAAAATCACTTAGTTCCTCTCCTCCCCCATGCTCATTCTGATGCTCAGTTTGAAGTTCAGCATGTCGTCTTGAGCGTGGCTGCATGGAGTTGCACTTGTGGGGTTGGCTGATCAGATATTTGTGTTAATAAGCAAATCTGCAGGTCACATTAGACAGCTGCCCCTCTCTGAGGAGAAAAGGGAATTTTTCCTTCCCACAGTCACCAATGATTGCTAGGGGTTTATATGATTGTTGGGGTTTTCTCTCTATGTATTATTGTAGTTCACCTTACAGGCAACTTGGAGCAACTGTTGTTGTGATTTGGTGCTGTATAAATAAAATGGAATTGAACTGAATTAAACAGGTGTACCTAATAACGTGTCAAGGAAGTGTAAATGCATTTAAATGGGGTAAAGCGAACATTTAACTGGGAAACTACACAGTAATAGTTTTGCAGTGATACAAAATCTGTGAAAATGGAAGATTTGATTTAAATTTTCAACACTGAAGCAGGAATTGTGCAGTGTTTTTATGTTTGACAGAATCTGTTAATTTCCCAGTCAGTAAACCTGAGTCTGGTGTTCTGTGTTTAAAGCTTGCCTCTTACTTTGGGGAGGGACAGCGAAGGTAATGAGATTGGACTCCGCGGACGCTCTTCTCCTCCTCTTCTTCCTTTCCATCAGGTACCATCTGATCACCTCGCTCTCCATGTTCATTGGCCGACGCCATGGCAACCAATATGCCTCCTTCCCTTGCTTCTGGTGAACCTGGAGCACTACTGACAGAAGAAAATAACAAATTGTGCTGTTTTTCTCTTTAGAGACATCAACAAAAAAAGCATGCTTCATCCTCACTGACTCTCAACTTTTTTCCTGTAACTTGTTCGATGTTTTCACTATTTTATAGATCAATTTAAATAAATGAATAACACTCTCTCTAAAACTTCTTGACAAAAGTGTGACACCAGACATTTGATATGATGCTAAGTCTATAATTTTGTCAACAGTTCAGCTTTGTCATCTGAGTTAATGCCAAAGTTTAATGAAAAAATAAATAAACACAACAGAAACATGATTTTTTAAAAAGATCAAAATTTGTAACTTATTTTCTTAATAAATTTAAACTTTAATTAACATTAAATTAGACTATATTTGGTCAAAATTAAGCTAATTTATTATAAAGATATTGTTCTATCACAATAATTTGATTGCAAGTAAAATATCACAAAAAGGACAAAAAAATTATTTGCACTGTGCTAAAATCCCTCCAGTGACTGTACTAATGAAGTTGCATGAATTTGTGAACAGTATTTCACTGTTTAATAATCTTTAACTTAAGTTTATTGATGGACAAAACAACAGCACAAAGAAAAGGACACTGAAAATATTTCTTCGATCATGCACTATGAAAAATATGACCTGTCATGTCTATTTTAATTCAACCGTATCACAGATTTAAACTACAGAAGTAGACCCACAGTCCTTTAGGGACAGACACATTTTAATTCCAGGTCTACAAAAAACAAACACACACAAAAAAAACCCAGAACATGAAATGCTGAAAGCCGTGTTAGTTCCAGAATAGTTGATGGACATATACATATTTGGTGTTGCTGTCCCTCGTTCTCACTGCTTGCGTGTGTGTGGATGTGGGTGAATCTGGGAGCACCAGTTTACAGGAGTCTTCAGGCCTAGCAGGTGTGCCCTGCAAGGTGGCAGGCCACACCTGAGGAAATGACCACACACACACCTGCAGCTGATCAAGGCTCGTCGGAGGAGCTACTTAGGAGTGTGGCGGAGCGCTCTCCGACGCTGGATCGTTGTGTGACTACCCATCAGTGTTTTCAACATATCAGTGAGTGTAAGGCAGCCACAGTTTGAAAGTGTCTAAAGTCTGCCTCTGTTATTTCTCACGGGGAACGTGGAAACGAGAGGGCAGCAAACACGGGGTGCGTGGACACTTGGAAGCGAGGACACAGAGCACAGACACTGGGAGGAAGACACGGCACGGGAGTCTGGGGTGCACAGGGATTTATTTTTGTGTGATTATTTACTTCACTGTAAATATATGTATTGATTTCATTGAAGAGTCCTGCATTTGTGGTCCCATTTTTTTCCACGTTCCCACGGTTTGCCAGCGCTAACCCTGACAGTTTTGATGTGTTAACTAATTATAGAGAAAAGTATAAAATCACAGTGGTCATTATGTGTTCAGACACACTCCTCTCCCCTACATTAGCTACATGAAGTTATATCTACAAATCGGTATCTGTGCAGTTATTGGCAGTATTGACAATATTGGATCAATATCAAAATATACAGCATCGCACAGTACTACTCTAAATGATACTTGGTTTTAATACTTGCATAAACACTGATTGGCTCTAAGTGGAATTGATGGTGTTAAACAGAAAAGGAAAACTCAGATTTCTAATTGCCCTGCTCTCATTAAGCTCAACATATGTAGCTTGAGTTTATGTCAGTGACAGTGGTTAATAATCAGCCTGAAGGGAGGTCAGATTAAGATTTAAGAAGTCTGATTCTTTCTTCTTGTTTTTCTCTCAGCTGTGATTACAGCTGGAATAAATCAAAACACCAAATATTCTTTCAGTTATATTGATCGACAGTCAGTAAGGGTCAACAACAGGCAGCC
Source organism: Neolamprologus multifasciatus (assembly GCF_963576455.1). Lineage (NCBI taxonomy): Eukaryota > Metazoa > Chordata > Actinopteri > Cichliformes > Cichlidae > Neolamprologus > Neolamprologus multifasciatus. The sequence continues at coordinate 20,868,551 of NC_140460.1, forward strand.
ATGACTAAGATACTAAGCAATCAGACAGAGCCTCATGTTGCTATAAGTGTGTGTGTGTGAGCTGAGGCCTTCCAGCAAGTCTATTTTTAAGGCGGTGACAGCTGCCTCAGTCTGCAGGCCTCACAGCAGCGCTGAGACCTAACAGCTCTGTGCCTTAAACAGCAGCAGAGGAAGAGCTGCTCTCAGATCAGATCAGATGTGTGAAAATTCAGAAATAATAAACAGGACTTCAGCTGCATAGAAAACATCTCCTACCTGTGTCAGTGTGTGTCTGAGAGTGAGTGTGTTTTCCTACCTCTGTCTGAAAGGTGCTCCTCTGAAGCCGACTCCGACCGCTCTGACACAGCCTCCTAAAGTTAGACCCTCTCACCTCCCCCCACCCTCGACCGCCTGGCCACTGGAGGCCCTGACACCTGACACCAGAGCTGTGGAGTAACTGAGTACTCTTACTCGAGTACAGTTCAGTCAACCTTTACTTAAAAAGGCCTCATTTAAAGACACAACCAAACTGAGATGGAGAGACACACACTGATAAAAATGCAAAATAAATGCAAATTAAGGAAATGTTTATTGAATAACATTCATTGCAGGAGGATTCAGCTTTCTCTAATTTCACTGAGATTTACATCCACAACATGATTATGTCTCCTTCCCTCCTACTACCTTTCCTCCCTTGTCCTTTTTCACATACTTCTTCTTTCTTCCTTGATTCCGTTGGTTTCTTTTCTCAGTCCTTTTCCATCTCTCCTCTTCTTTTCCACCTTTGTTTCTTTACTTCCTGTTCATTTCCTCCTATCTTTTAAACTGATCTCCCTCCCACTGCCTTTCTTCCTGCGTTGCCTTCCTTTTCTTTAGTTTATTGCCTACCAACAAAAGATAGATAGGTTACATCTGATAAGCGTATGTCTTATATGTAACAAAGTTACACTCAAAAAAGTCAACTAAGGCAGTTGTTTGATTTATTCAATAGACATTTGTCTATTTAACATGAACATATTGAGTTTAGGTTTTTAAATCATTATCAGTTGTTGGTTTAACATAAAATAACAAAAAGTTTAATGAACTAGATTTGCATTCTTCAGTTCAATTAAATGTAATTATTTTAAATCAACAACTCTAAAACCGATGCCTAGTGCGCATGCTCAAACTTCCCAGAAGTGAAGAGGCGGGAACGCGGAGAAAGTTTTGTGTTCAGTGAACTGCCGTTTCCCTCTGCGGAATCTTCCACAATACAGGTAAGTAATAAATAACTGAAAATATCTTAGTCAAACGTAGTTGTTCCGTCCGTTAATTGTTTAACAATGTTTTTAATTCCAAATGTGTAATTTGTCATTAGACAGCGGGAGTGGAGCAAATACAGTGAAAATAGGGTATTAGACGGTGCCAATCGGTACCGTCTAATACCTGATTTCTAATCCGCTCCGGCTATATTTATATTATTATTAGCATTTCCATTTCATTCTTTTTTTTGTTACCCGTTTTTGCAGTTAGTCTTATAGTGTTTTTAGCGGTTATTAATGTGTTTAATTCAATATTTAACACGTTTGAAATTCAATTTCAAAGTAAATGAAGTTAGCTAAAGTTGTATGGTTGTCTCATTGAACTTTTACCTAGCTCTGTTAGCATTCACTTTGGTTTTAAATGACGGTTATTGCAAGACATGGTCTTTCTTCGCTTTTTTTTTTTTTTTTTTATTATCATTTGCATTTCTTCTTTCTTTCTCTCTCCTTTTTTTTAAGCATTCGGCCTCTTGCAGTAATGCAAGTTAAACTAGCATGCGCGAGTTGCTAAATATTAGCTGTGTCCAAATTCAGGGACTGCATCCTTTGAATTGACTTAAACGCTAGTGCATGGGGAAAAGAGCATAAACACGAGGTCAGAGGAAAAGGCAATGGCGGATAGTTATGAAAATTGCCTGTCGGACCTTTACCGCAACTACCAGCATCTTTATTGCATAGTGTGAAACACTGCTATTACATTTGGCAACAGATTGGATATTTATCTGTGAATTTTATATTGCAAGAGGTATTTATATGTATTTGTATTTTTTTATACGTTTGCAACAAAGTAAAAAAAAATCCACTGTGGAGTTTTTATAAATTTTTTTGTCTGTTTTCTTTACCATAGTAACACCACAAAGAAAGCTGACCCCTTTTCTGATTGTTTGTGCCTCCTCTTTAATACATGGTAAGTTTTTACCATCATATATTTTTATGATAGTTTTATGATTTAATCAAAGTTAAAAAAAAAAAAGGTGGTCAATAAAACCATCCTTAAAACTGCTTCTCTTTTTTTCTTTCAGTGACTTGTATGTGGCAGTGCAAGCGTTGTTCCATCAGGGAGAGTAGTAGGTAAAAAATATTGAAACACTGTACAGGGCTCGCAAAATCGCTAGCCCGACATCCCGGGGCTAGCGATTTTTCCAGTCGGGCCACCAAAATCTATCTCTGCCCTGCCCGTCGGGCTGTCATAGGAAGGAAAAATATATGTCAATGCTTTTGCATTCTTTCGGAAATGTAGCTGGGTAATTATGTCATTGGCATTGGTGAGCCACTGTCAATATGTGACATATTGAAATCGCGTTTGAATTTGCGCTTGTTTTTTGCTTTCACTTTGCAATCGCGCGAACTGTGTATAGAGAGCGACAGCACTGATTGGTGAGTGATGATAATTTGCGCACCAATTCCTCTGACATAGTCTTATCAATTGTTAGCTTACTATGCAAACATGACAAGTGAAATCTCCCGCAGCAAGCTTAAACATGTGAGAGGTTGATTGCGCAGAGAATCGCTGAGCGTTATGTAAGTGCGTGTGTAAAAGCAGCAGGATATATATTTTAGTTCTGCTAAGCCAAATAAGACGGGTCAGGGTGAAGAAGTGACAGCCAAAGAAAAGCTTACCACAAAACGGAAAAATTATGACAAATCAGACTATAAGGCAAAAAGAAAGTGCAGCTTTATGGTTTCATGGACAAAAGAATTTCTGTGGCTGCAATATGACAAGCTATATAACCAGGGGTGCACATAAGTGGTCCGCAGGTGGCTGGCTTCAAACAAATGATGAACGCACAGAGATGTGGTGCAGAATGTGCCGTGAAAATCCCACTCTAGCGGACAAAAACAGTGCCTTTTATATGGACGCAAATGCGCGTTGCAACTTCTTATCTGGTGCGCGTCTTTTATTTTGACAGCGAATGCGCACATGCGGACCACGTATGTGCACCCGTGTAAATAACATAATGTTCTGCCGGTTGTGTTGTTGGTTTTCCCTCGATTTCTGAGTCGACAAGCGCCTTTGTTACTGGGACCAGTACATTTAAGAAAGGCCCCCATTAGAAATGCATTATTGCTCAGTCTGCAATATCTTTCCCAGAACAAACACCAATTGCAAATAACATACTAAAAATAAACCTGAAAAATCTGTTTAGACCAGCGTACTATGTTGCAAAGAGTGAACTACCACTGGCACAATTTAGCAGTCTTTGCAAACTTCAAAAAGCAAATGGCCTAGATCTTGGTTCCATTTGCCTCTTACCTGTGACTTCAGTGGAAATTTTAAATTCAGGATCTGACACAGACTGATTCATGTTCTACACAGACAGCACTGATGTCTGCATGGTCTTCTAAAAGCAGCTTTAGTCAGCTTAGATGTGAAGTGAGTGAAATATACAGTTGAGTTTTTAATCAATGTATTTGTTCTCTATTGCAGATTGACAAGGAGTTTCTGCGAATCACCAGAAAGCCTCTGCTATCTACTTTCTTTGCTGAGCTTGACCAATACGCGCCACGCTTAATGGAAATCTTTCTGAGCAAAGGAGGGACACCTGGAAAGAAAATAAGAGGTCTCATGCTTGCCATCTCCAAGGTTTGTATTAGGATTGAGTAGATTTTGTCATAGGCAGCAAAAATAACTTTTATTTGGAGATGAAGTTGTCAATTTTGTTTCGGCTTAACAAATGGTACATGCCATGTTCTAACCTAAAGAATAATTATGCAAGTTAACTGATTACCCTAGCTTTAAGAAAAACAGCCTGGTTTTGGCTCATATTATCTCCTCCTCCTCTCCAGCATGACAACATCCATACCAGACGAGCATGCATCTTGAAGTCTTTGTGCATCTACCTAAACGAAGACTATGAGAAGTTAATAAAGGAGTACTTGGTGAGTCATTGTGACAGCATGTTGACTGTAACATTCTCATATGGGGCGATCGTGGCTGAAGTGTTGGGAGTTTGCCTTGTAATCGGAAGGTTGCCGGTTTGAGCCCCGGCTTGGACAGTCTCGGTCGTTGTGTCCTTGGGCAAGACACTTCACCCGTTGCCTACTGGTGGTGGTCAGAGGGCCCGGTGGCGCCAGTGTCCGGCAGCCTCGCCTCTGTCAGTGCGCCCCAGGGCGGCTGTGGCTACAATGTAGCTGCCATCACCAGTGTGTGAATGTGTGTGTGAATGGGTGGATGACTGGATATGTAAAGCGCTTTGGGGTCCTTAGGGACTAGTAAGGTGCTATATAAATGCAGGCCATTTACCATTTTATTTACCATACAAATTGTGACGTTGCCTCAAATGCAAATCGTTAAAATTAAAATTTTGAGATTAGCAACAAGACACCTGGTATTGGGGAAAGGATGTCTTGAATACCAAACAGTATTAAGCGTTGCAATAAAGAATTTATGGAATTTGGTATTGGAAGGAAATAAATTTATGCATACCGTAGTTAAACTTGATACACAAACATACAATGCATTTAACATGCATCAAGACAATATTGCTTTTGAATCTGCACTTGGATTAAAACAAGTCTTGTTGTTTTTTCATTGCTATGGTCATCAGTATTTGTAAATAGAAATGTCTATGAGCTGTTTAGTACTAACACTTCTATACCTGTTTTATTTTAGCAGCTGAGTTAGCCTTTTCTCGAGTCCTGTCCCCCTAAGTTACTCTTGCTATGTCCGACAAACAAATGGTTTCCTCTGCGCACCAATGGGTACCCAAATGTGCGAGCAGACATGCTTCATAATGTTTGGTACATTTACCTGGGAGTGGGGCCATCCACACTGTTTAATCCATTCACGTTGTTTTTGACTTTGTGAATGGAAAGAACACAACTCCTCCAGACACAATCTCTCGGGGTATCGGTGGGCACACTGCTTCTCCATCTTGCTTGAGGTTAATGTTTGTCAGACACAGTAATGGTTGCTATAATGTGTAATTGGACAATGGCCCTTTTGGGGGAGGGGCTGGTGAGAGGTCAATTATGCCACCTCTTTTGACATGAGAGGTGTATTTTATAATTTATGTATTGGAGTAATAACTAACAACTACTTTAGTGGTGTAATTTTCTGTTTATTACTTTGACTACTTGGATTTTATGAACAGCATAGAAACAGTTGTTTAAACAATCTCTTAAATTTTACTTTGTTGTTTTATATTTGTTCATGTAGGATACGGACAGCGAGGCAAAAAGCTGCATGGAGCAAACTGTGATGGGGGTGTACGTCATCCAGAAGGAGGGTGCTGAACCTGAAGATGACCCAGAGGACGTTGGTGTCCTGATTGAGGGTGTGGAGGCTAACACTGATTTGGGTAACATTGCACAAGCATGGGCTCTGTTGTTTGGACTCATATACTGTTTGAACCTGAGCTACCCACCAGAACTTAAATGCACCTTTGAAGTCCTCCAGAAGATACTTTTAAATCTTGATGGACAAAAGCCCTCTTCAAAGGCACAGTTTCTGAAAAACAAGCTTATGGGGTGAGAGCACTTGAAAATGATTGATAGGTCTTGAATGGTTCATTGGTGCAATGGTGATTTCCAATATATAATGTTAATATTTGAGTTGTTTATATTTTTTTCTATTATTTAAAAAAATATTTTTAAGTTTTTGGATTCTGGATAAATACAGAAATATAAAAATTGGTCAAACTAATAATTATTACAATGAGATACACCAAACAAATATAGATTTTCATTTCAAATAATTAATTGCATTTGGAAAAAAAATGTCATCTGTCATTTAATTTGATGTTAAGCCTTCTGTTTCTATTTTAGTTTTACTTCCTAATTTTTTTTTAATCCCTATATATTTTTTTTTTTTTTACCTATGGATTTTTTGTTGTTGTTGTATTGCCCCCAAATTATTTCTAATTTTTTTTTTTTTTTTCCAAATTCACACAATAGTAATTCTATTTTGTCACATGTTTTAACTTGCCAAGTGGGAGATGTATTTTTATCTTTTAGTTTAATTTTTTAAAATACAGTTGAAATATTTAGCAAATTTTGCATCTGTTTTTAGTTGTGGAAGCTTTGGTTCGAACATATTACCTATGTAAATAAGTATTCTAACGTTATACCTTTTGAAGTGGCATAATGCTTGCAGGTGTACAAAAATGGTAAGCTTTTATATTGTCCACTAAATCCAGTTAATAAAGTTAATGTTATCATTATCTGATTGTGACTTTTTTTGTAAAGTAGTGGGTTTCTAAATGTGTAACAAATGTAAACAAATCTAATTGAAATAATTCGATTGAAATGAGTGAAATCATCAACCCCCATATTGGTTTATTAAGCAAGACTTGCAGTAGTTGCCTTGATTAACAAAGTAGTTGTTGAAACAACAAGATTTAATTGTGTTTTCCTAAACGTTTTAACGTGTGTAGAATGAATTAAAACAAATTTCACTCTACATACTTAAATAAATCACTTCAAATCAATGTAAGTATACTATGTTGATCCAACGTAATCAGATTACATTAAACCGCCAAATGCTAAATGTGTTGGTTTGACATGATTGAAAATGGTTTATTGTACTTGGTTAAATCGTGTGCAAAATGGGTGCCATGATTAAATTGTGTTCATCCAACAACACATTTTTTTGAGTGTACATTGTTGCATTAGAAAACTTTATTGCATTTATGTTGTAGATACATTGTACAGTACATTGTATTCATTTTCTTTAAAGTAACAATGTTACAATGTTGTTGCATCATCAGCAATGCTGCAAGCTTATCAAATAATCACCAAAAACATAATGAAATGTGTTTGGAGGTCAGTTTCTTTTTCATTTATTTATGACGTTTTTTCCTTTTATTGAGTCCTTTTCTTTCTCCTGTAGTTTATTTCTTTGCTCTTTCTCTCTACTCCTCTGCTGCCCTCCCCCTTTCTTCACTTAGTGTTTTTTCCTGTATTCTGGTTTCAGACAGCAGGTAAACTCTCTGCGTTATAGTCACTCGGCATGATAACACGCTGGCTTTGAAACACAGGAAACAAAGCTTCTAAAAGAAAGGAAAAGGAAGAAATAAAAACTCCACACTGATGTATCACTGGACTTCAGCACAGAAAACAAGTGATAAGTGCCTCCCTGTCCTTTAACCACATGACTAACCATTTCAGTGCACAGAACTGTTTATTTTTCTTTTTTTCTTTTTGCTTTTGTAACACGACCTCCTGTAGAAAGCTGATTTTATCAGTCAGTGGTAGGAACTACAGTCTCCCAACTGTGTCTGTGTTTGTGTGTGTCTGTGTTTGTATGTGTCTGTGTTTATCTGCAGTCAGCTGACAATAATCTGGACTATTTATAGTCTGAGAATGCCAATGCTAATTTAAGTCACACACACTCACACACACACTGATATTATGAGCTCATTATTTCGAGTTTAAAGGCTTACAAAATGAATTCTAATCACTGGATGTTTCAGCAGATCAAACTGAATTTAAACTCCTCTTTTCCCATGAGAGTCTATTTCCACTTCACGTGATGTGTTTCTACTTGGTCTCATTAGATTAATAAGATACACGAGTCTTCCTGCATGCATGTAGAGCTAATTATGGAAAGACTTTATTTACTGTAACTGCTGAATAAAAACCAGGAAAAGCTCTTGGATAAAATATTGTAATAATCACAATTTCAGAGTCTTCCTGTGGTGATTTCTAATCCAGCTGTTTTAAGCAGGAACATTGGCATTAATACAATGATATTTTTCTGCTTCTGCAGACCAACTCTTTATCATTTGCTACAAAATTAATGATTTTGCAGGCATTGATCTTCACACCACAACGTCCAGTCCATTACAGGGGTGACACAGGGCCTTTTTTTCTGCCTGTGTTCATAAAATCAGTCTTGAAGGAAACCCTAAATGAAGCTATAGGATAGAGGAGGATTGGCAGAGGAGCTGTGACTGAGAACACATAAGTATTTTTAAATCTCTATGTATAAAGTGGTGTGAGATACAGCTCTGCTGTAGTATGGCAGGAAGGGACAAAGCTGCTATATAAGATGATAAACTGTGAGGTTGAGCTCTCTGCTTTACTGTCATGCTCTTATTTTGGAAATGTTGGTCCCTTTATAATTGAGTCAGTATAAAACAGCCTTTCCTGGGTTGACTCTTCCTGTTTCTTCTTTTCTTGGTTTCACCCTTTTTCCCTTTTTTTTAAAAAAAAAAAAACAACCTTGCTTTGCTTTCTTTGTTTTCCCTCTTTTGTAAGGTTTTCACCCATGTCCAAGTGTTTCTATAGTCCCAACTCCCCACCTGTCCTCCTGACTGTTTACCCTTCTGTGGATACCTGGATTGCAATTTTATTTATTTATTCAGTAAAACCAAACCGTCTTTCTCTTTCTATCAGCATGTTTTTGTGTTTAACTCCTCTCTCCTGTCAACGCCTCATAACACGAAAGAGAAAAGAAAAAAAAAAGCTAAAATTTCATAATAGCCTGAGGTGTTCGGCTGGAAATGATGATCACGGCGTCCCTTTGTAACCATGGTTACTCACTCTTGCATACCTGTGTGCACAGTTTAACAGAAGGAACAGAGACACTGTGCTGCTGTTAACACTGACATTACTCTGAGCAGCAGGCATGATTTTATGGTGACAGTGTGACAGACATGGATATTTCTCACTGGCCTCTGAAGTTTCCTTTAATAACTTTGTTGTGAGTAATGAATTTATTTTTCAATTAGGCCTAAGTGAGAAATTGGACACTGGTAAAGTGTGTGAATGTCTGGCTCAGTGCGTCACAGATTGCACTGAGCCACAGTGAGATTACAGTGGGTCCAAATTCACCCTCCTAAGTTTGTATCTGAGGAAATGTCCATGTCTGCTGTAGCAGCAACAGAAGACAACACATCCTCTGCCTCCTCTTGCCTGGGCCTTGTATATTTCTTTTTTTTTTCTTCTTTCTTTTTTTTCTTTAAAAAAAGCTTCTGATATATAGTTGAAGTGCTTGATCTAGTTAGTCACCACAGCTGCTGAGATACAACGCTTACAGCTTACATAGCAATGCTATGTTGGATCTGCTGAAAGGATGCTGATTAAGAGGCTAAATAGAAGAAAGCCCATGCAATGTTCAAACTGCAAAAAACCCATGGGCTACATCTCAGATGCTACAGACCTCATAATCAGAAAAACGACCAAGTATGACTTGTTTGAAAGGATTTCCCGGTATAAGCCTCTTCTCGCTAAAAAGAACATGGCAGCTTGAATACTTGAATACTTATAGAATAATATCCTTTGAACATATGAGCCCAAAGTGGAGCTGTCACTGAGCTGACCATGAACTCTTCTGTATACCAACGTATTCTAGAGTCAAATGTGAGGACTTCTGTCTAACAGGTAAAGCTTGGACCAAACTGGATGCCAAGCACAGCAGAAAATGTACAACAGAATGGCTGAAAAAGAAAAAGATAGAGGCCCAGTCAAAGTCCAAATGTCAACCTGATTGAAATGCTGCCGAGGGACTTTAAGAGGGCTTTTTAGCTTCTTTTGGTTCCTTTAGGCCTGTTACAAAATAAAACTTACGATTATTCTTGGAGCAATCACGAAACACTCCGTTTTATCAACCATCTCAAACAGTTTTGATTTAAAGGTGTGTGCATTAAGAATGATGAAGCCCACAAACTTTTAGAAGCTTTTAAACTCTTTATTTTATTGAAGAGTAATCGAAAGTGCTTTTGTCTAGACACAATAAAAGGTGAAACTGTAACTAACACTGAGTAGGTTTTGTACATGCTCCACACAGCACACATGTGCAGACACTGTAGGTGTTCACCCATCAGCCATTTATGCTCACATTAAAAGATTTCCAGGCGTGTAGGAGTGGCATGTTGGCTGCTTGAGAGTTCAACACGACAGAGGAATAGCAAACAAATAGTACTCTGTGAGAAAAGGCACGTACGGGCACAAGAAGAGGTAACAGCACGACGTCTAACTGCAACATCCACAAGAAAAAAAACCCACAGTGACGGCACACTTCTCAGTGTCAGAGCTAACAGGGCAGCGGTGTGTCATGGTCCCTGTGCCTCCCCGGCCAGCCCAGTGTGGCCACAAGTGTTTGTTGTTATACTCTCTCTCTGCTCCCCTCGCCTTGCTCTCTCTCTCTCTTCTACCTGTCTGCCTGGGCGGAGCTCTGATTGGGCTCCCGCCCTTGGCCCACGCACCTGCAGCTGATCTCCGGTGATCTCCTGGCACTGCACTGTCAAGATATCATCATCATGTTGGAAAAAGACTTTTTAATGGAATTAACCAGTAAATACATGTAAAAACTCTCTGGTAACCATGGCAACAGGATAGGAACTCATTGCTTTCCACTGCTAAAGTATGATTTTGTGGTCATTTCATGTATTTCTGTGTCCTGAAACAGCTAGTGGGACAACAATGGCAGCCACTTTGACAATAACAAGGTAGAAATTATTAGTAAGCTACAGAACCCACCTCAACACAGTGGTTACAGCATTTCTCTGAGGCTTAAGGAATCAAAAATTACCCAGTGTATCCAGCTGGTAAAATGCTACTGGCTTTTCTTTGGTGGCATGTTTGGCACTCTGATGCTGGAAACGTTTTAAGACATTCTAAAACAGCCAAATGATTTCATGATATTGTTGGGCTTGAATTTCAGGATGCTGACTGGTCAAATCCTTCTCAGGGTGTCTAGGATATAAATTATGGAAGAGTTTGGACATTCAGAAGTAAGACTGGTACATCAAGAGGCCTTATGTCTTAGACACACAACAGGTATCCCATTGGTCTGAAGAATAGGGCTAGAACAGCTTTCTAATTTTAGCTGTCATTACAATCTGGAAATAGAGTAAGATCAACTGGCACCAAAGATCAGCCAGCAGCAGATGGACAGATTGGATTTGCTCTTAAAAATATCCTTCTTTTTCAACCAACTCTTTGTATTTAACCCCTGACGAGTCCTCAGACTCAGTGAATACTCTTTGAATTCCTTGGCCTAAATACAAAATGTAATACTGCAATTTAAATGCATGCACTGGTTCTCTTTGCTCTGATTTCCAAAATATGTCACTTCGATCCAAGAAAATAAAGAACACACTACCTGAGGGTGGTCTTTCATCATTTCAAAAAATATATATAACACTTTTTGTAATAGTGTTATTTTTTAATCCTGACAAAAACCATCTGTTATTAAAATATATATTATTGTGTAATAGTCCAGAGGGGGAGGGCTTTACCTTATTGAATATTCTCTGGAAACTAAAGAGATGTGGCCAGAGGTAGAAGTTTGTTAATCCTGTGAGGTCTCAGTGATTATACTGATGCTTAGCGATTACAAAGTCATTTTGTTATTATCCCAATTCCCAAAAGTTACAGCAATCAGAATTCCTTTTGCTTCTCTCCAAAATATAGGGTCCTGACTGAGACCTCATAGAGTTAAACATACTGAGTACAATGAAAAGAAATTCACAGTTTCTGTCTTCCTGAGGGAGTGGAGTTACTTTTCCTTGATTCCTTATATTTCTGGAAAAAATCTCTAAATAAATCTTTTGGGACTCTGGACTGAAAATGTAAAAGGTTCCTCCGCTGAAGAGAAACAGGTGTTCTCATCTGCCAAGTCCGACTTCTTGGCAGCAGCCAGCTTCATGTCGTACCATCAGTGTGAGTTTAACTTTGGGGCCAAGCCTTTCCGTCACCCACATATATATATATATATATATATATATATATATATATATATATTTTTTTTTTTTAAAAAGAATTTTGTTTTTGTTTTCTTTTTCTCCCCAGTCTGGGACACCCCCTGAAATGTGCCAGACTCACATTCTGAAAGTGATGCAGAGTGTGATGCAAATATTCCCCTACAAGGCTGGCACATGTAAGTACAACACAATGGAATAGGTTGATATCCTGGACATGAAGATTGCCATATTTACAGCTTTGTAACATATATGTGTAATATGCACCAGATGTTGCTTTAATGACACTGAAAGAGAAAACAGTGGGTTGAAAGTTAAACATACCCCGTAAATCGAACACCCTTCAACATCAGATTGCACTTTTTCCTGAGAAGACATACAACCCTGAATGAGAAGCTTTGGGGAAAAGCAGCGAGTGGTAATGTGACATTTATATTATTTTATTTACAGTTACGCTTCCTCAAGTTTGATGAACTCCATTACCCATAAATAGAGCTCAGTGTTAATCTCATCTGGAAATCCAGCTTCTGTGGATGATGTGCTTGCTTGTATTAATTTAGTCTTGATTTTTTTTCCTCTTAACTATTGATTTCTTTGATTTTAGCTCTAGGACAGTGCACGTGAAGCTAAAATTTAGCCAAGTGTCTTTGAAATGATCAGTTTCAATACTGTGAGGGACCAAATGCTGGTCATCAAAACATAATGTTCTTTATTGCATCAGTATTGTTGGTCCATAGTCTTTTAAATGGTTTCCAATACTAGATCAGGATTTTAGCAAGCTAAAAAAAAGGCTCTTTGAGCCTGGAGATTTACTTCCTGTTGTTAAGTCAACCAGGTGCTCTTCTTCTTTGAAGCTTGAATGGTGTGGAACAGAACAGTATCACTTTCCAGTCAAACCAGCAGGTTACAGGAGATTTTACTTTGCACATTTTAAAAGTCTCTGCGTTAGACGCATTTCTCAAAGTTTATGGATCTCCTTCCTGTGACTCAGCCACTGTTGTCAACAGCAACAGGCAGCAGAGGGACAGCCGCCTCACTCTTCTCAGAGTTGCCACCATCATTCTTCCTAGTTTGGTGGTTGGTTGTCTTCTTTTTCTCCTTCTTCTCTGCAGTATCTAAATTGGCCCTTGGGAGAGGTGGGAACTCCCTGCAGTATGGCGGCGGCAAGCATGGCACTAGATGCACCTCACCACTTTCATTTAAGAGCTGGACACAGGTGTAGAAGTCCTGCGGTGAGGGGCTGGTGCTGAAAGTGAGGTCTGGAGTGGGAATGGTGTTGGAAAGGCTGGGATGTTCCATCATGCTGTAGTCCGTCCGGGGCAGTGATACGATCTCTGGCATCGGCCACGGGGAAGGAATACTCAGAGGTGGGGTGAAGGCTTCAGTGGGTAAAGAGCAGTAAGGTGGCACACTCTGCATGTACGAGTTTGGGTTTAGAGCTGTGAGCTGATGGCGGGCGGACACTTCTGAGGGCGCCGGGTTGCAGGGAACTATTAAGGTGTCCCTCTCTGATTCCAAAGGGTTATGTGCGCCGCTGCTGTGCTTCGGTGTGGTGAGATAGACGTCATCAGCGTTGACGTGGTCCCAGACTTCCTCACAGTAGCTTGGAGGCCTGTAGCTGTGGAAGTTACTGAAGTGGCGGTTGATTTCGTCCAAGTTCCCCTTCTGAGGATGGAGGTGGGGATGGGAGGAATAAATAAATAAAGAAAAAAATAATGAACCAATGAGAAATTAAGATGTAGAAGAAAATGGGAAAAGAAGAAGAATGATAAAGGAAATAATAGTAAGGCAAATTAAGAAATTAAGAGGAAGAGGATCAGGAAAGCAAAAGCATGAGAAATAAAAATTAAGAAAAGAGATGAGGAAAAATAGAATCAAAATGTAAATGGGAAATGAGGAAAGTGATAGAAAAAAGAAAAAGAACATGAGGGCAATTTTCAGTGAAAACAGCAAAAGAAGGAGAAACATGAGGATACAGAGGATAAGAAAAAGAGGGGGAGGGGAGATAAAAGCAAACAAATGGAGAGAAGGCAATAAAGGAGCAGAAGTACAAGGTCAGGACAAATGGCTAAAACACGACCCTGAAAGCAGGGATGCATGCACGCATCTTACCTTCAGCAGCAATGGGTCAATCCCGATGATCCGTGGCTTTGGAATGGGTGGCAGGAAGTACTCTTTTATTCTGAAGGTGAACGTAGACAGAGAGGAGGTTTGAACATGTCAGTATGCAAACAAAAACAACACATTCATCCTCCCACGCTGTAACAGTTTGACCCTGAGAAGAGACAAAACCTATCGCCGTTCGCTCATTTGTCCACACTGAGGAGTGAAGCTAATCTTTATTTTTCACAGTGTGTTTCTGTGGAGCCTCTGAAAAGTTCTCATGGAAAATATTATTCTGAACCACTTTCTGCTTTAAATAGGAACTGTTGGTGTGTATTATGGGGCAGTGCAGATATGATAAATTATAGGGAAGAGAAGCTCAAACACATGATTCAGAAGTGAAGCCAAAATATCCTGATCATCTCCTGGTGGCTGCATGTAGTATAGCTCATAAGCCACACCTCCTCTATTTTGTGACTACACAGTCTACACTGTAGACTCTTTTGGAAGTTTGGTGGTCTGAAGCATTCAGGTGTATATTAACACAATGCCAAGGAGGAAAGACAAGGGCAATGACCTCGGAGATGCATTTGTTGTGGCCCATTAACCTGAAAATGTTTTTAGGCCATTTTCAAGCTATGTCCATAATTTCTCTTGTGAAAAGGATTATTCAAAAAAGAGAAAACAACTTCTCTCTAAAAGGAACATTGCAACACAGCTTAATTTTGCAGTGATACATCTGAACAAACCAGAAGACATCCTTTGGGCGGAAGAGACCAAAGTAAAGATGTTTGATCACAATGCACAAAACAAACACAGTGTATCAGCACAAACAATTCATACCAGCTTACAGCATGGTGGTGGAGGGATCATGAGTTAGGCTTGTTTTGCAGCCACAAGTCAATGAGTCGACCATGAGGTGCTCTGTATACCCAAGTATTCTAGAGTCAAATTTGATACCATCTGTCCAACAACTAAAGCTTGGCCCAAACCGTGTCATTAAACAGGACAATGATCCCAAGCACAGTAGAGAATCTACAGCAGACTGACTGTGGCTCAGTCAAAGTCCAGACTTTAACCTGATTGAAATGCTCTGGTGGGACTAGATTATTTTTAATATGTAGTGATATGTAAAACCTTGAAAAAGGGTGTACTTGCCTTTAATTGACACACATAAAATAGGCAGCTTCACGGCAGCACTAAGCTAGCACACACACATTGAACGAAGTCGGTGTTCCAGCCATAAAATTTATTTAATCAAACGATGCGTGTGTGTGTTTGTGTGTCCGCGCGCGCATGTGTATATGTGGCAAGACAAAGATAGAAACAGATGTGTATTTTTTCTCACCTCTTGCTTTGTAGAACAATACTGAAGGTGATAACAAGCAGAGCCACAACGCCAACTCCAGTCACCAGAATCAGCACCAGCAATTTACCTGCACAGGTAAAACACACCTTGAGTCACCGTCCCTCTCCTCCTCCCCTGCAGCTTTACTCATTCAGTGACACATTTAATTGGGAAAAGGGATTTTTTTTAACAGAGGAAATCTTTTGTGGTGTTGTGGGTGGGCCTAAGGGGCTTGGACCCACCAATTTAACAAAGAGCCCATCAGGAATGCCTGTGAGAGAGATTTTCCTCGATTTCATGTTAAATGATTATAACAAATACAATTAAAAATAAAAAATGAAAAAAGACTATCATTTTCCAATCTTTGAAGATAACATTCATTAATTTATCATTCACACCAATCAGAACAGGCCATTTCACACGAGCTGATGCATGTTAAGCAAGCAGGAGTCATTCAGCAGAGAATCATTAAATTCTTTAATTTCTTTTCTTTTGCATTGCATACTGCTGTGGATGCCATATCTTGTGACATGGCATGATGCTTATTGAAGCAGCATGGCTCTCTCCTGCTGTTTAAAACATATTTACACTAGCCTTAGGGGAAAAAACTAATTTTCCCTGAGATTGTTAATAAATAGGTCACATGTATTTTACACAGTAGCTTTTTTTCACAGTAGAACTACACAGAGCTGAAAATTTCTGCGTATTGTTCTCTTTGAAAGCAGAGGCAGTTTCTATTGTGAGAAGTTAATGAATTTAAATACAGTGAGCCTCTCGATTGATGAGAGTCAATGTAGCTTATCAAACAGTTTCTTTCTTCAGCTCTCTTTTACTGTGATCTAGCCTATATGATGGAAATAATTCAAATAAGACAGGATTTATTTAATTTCAGTTGGATTTCAGTGTCTAGCCATCCATCATCTATGGAGTAGTAGCGCATCTAATCTGAATCCCTCCCAAATGACTGAAGTTCTCACCCGATCACTGAGGGAGAGCCTCTTTCAGTCACTGCCCACAGCTTGTGAACTGGCTTATATTAGTATTTCTAATGTACAGCAAAAATAACAGTGATTGATTGGGTACTGCTTCCTTGATTGATACAGGCACATGCACCTGCTTGTAATAAATAGAAGTGGTAGCATTAAAAACATTAACTTCTGTAATGTGAATCCTCAGCTCAAATAGATCTGATCCATTCTGTCCAAATTCAGAATCCTGACACTGCACTGAAAGAAATGCTGTTTCTATGTCTGAAAAACTGTCTTTTTTTGTTTGTTTTTTTAATTTGATTTTTAAAACAACATTGCATGTAAAAGAAATATGCTTAATGTGCTTAAAAAAGCTTAGCATGTGTCTGCAGGATTAATGTCTAGTGTCAAGCTGTAGATGAATCCTTCCTCCTGTGCCACAGCACTACTGAGTCTGTGTTGAGAGCTTTTAACTGGATGGTGTGATGTCTTGTCATTGCCTGTACTAAATGCAATGTGATTTTATGTCTGCATTATAAAGCTTTAGTTAGGATCTACAATAAAAATAGGTGCTTAACTTTTTTGTACTTGCAATAACATTTGTTCAAAATGAATCTCACGAGAAACCCACAAAATATAATTTAAAAATGCAGAAACATACTGTGTTCACTGCAATTAAAACAACAATAAATGTAAAAATAAGAAACACTTGAAAGTCAAAACCAGAAGCATGTAAATCAGCACCGTTACTCTGTCTGGCTGCTGATGTACCTGCAGACTGCCTCGGGGGGATGCTCATCAACAGCGCGGCGCTCCAGTCACTCCACAGCTTGGAGTGCTGCGCACGGCAACGAACTCGGACCACATAGTCATCCACCGGGAGTCCAAGCAGCTCCACCTGAGGCTCACGCAGAGGATACTTCACCTGCAAACAGACAACATGTTCTATGACATGCAGACCATAATGAACTACTTTATACGTAAAACTCTGTCTAAAGAAGAGTAATGAACTCACTGTAACGTGTATAACATTTTCTGCCACATTGTTTTACACAGAATTTTGTTAGCAATTTTTTTTTAAAGTTCTTGGTTTGTTTGTTTTGTATCTTGAGATTCTGTGTGCTCAATTTAGGGTCTCTCCTCTTTTTTCCTGACATTTTGTTGAAGTTTGCCATCCTCATCACATTTTTGTTTGAGCTTGTTTTCTCTAATGTCTATTAATTAAATGCTGTACAAGATTCAAAATATCGTCTTCTATGTAGATGATGTACCCAACATCTTCCTCACAGCCACAAGCTAGTTTCAGTGAATTACTATAAGTTCTCATTCACCTGAAACCAAAACTCGATTAAAACAAATGACTGTAATCTCACATTTGAATCAGTTGTCTGCGCTTAAATTATTTTTAAAAGTAAAATAAAATAAAATAAAGGCAAATATCACCAATTTAATTCAGAAACACACCTCAGTGATGTAAAGATTTCTTTTCTTTCCTAAATAAATACCCAGAACTGTAAATGTAAAGATCTTCCCCCAAGAACTCATCTGTAGTTCATTATTACTTCTCTCTTTACCTTCCAGTTGTCTGGCTCGGTAATACGTCTGTACTGCAGCTCATAGACCAGCGTGATCCAACCGTACTGCACATGGGCAGGCACTGGGTAGGTCCAGGAGATCAGCGCATTGTGGCCCATTTCATCACCACCAACGTCTGTCAGGTTGTGGGTCAGGTTAACTGGTGTTTCCGTCTGAACTGTGAACAAAAAAAAAAAGGATCCAGAACATGGTAAATAATAGTGTATCAGAATTGTCAAAATTCTGGGTTCTCTTTTCTCTTAGACTTGGGTAGGAACTATTAGTACCCTACTTATCACAAAGCATATTGGGAGGCTTTGAGAGTACTATACAGGGATGTAATATAAACACTACACTCTATATATTTTGACATTAAAAAATGTCAAACTCACTATGTAGTGAGTCGTGAAAATGTATTGGAGTGTTCTCAGTAAAACTCTAATTGAAATTCGACATCAAAGGGTATTTGTCAGAGGGAAATTCACCCTCTGACTGATTCATCTAAGGTGTGTTTGCTTCTTCTTAGGTGTGCAACATTTGAGTAATGAGTCATGAGAATAATTCGTTTCTAACACTGAAACTGTAACCTTTAACTTCCATTCCAGTGAAACCGCCTATCTGCAGCTGTTAGCTGAATCTCCTGCATGGCTGTGATAAGAGCGACGTCTCTGACCTCCCCTGACATCTGAGGCACACAAAAAAAGAGCACTACACTGCTGGTCACACGATGCTGCTTCACGCACGTGTTCAATGATAATGATGCCAAGCAGACCTCCAATCTGCAACCCCTCAAAACCAGCTCAGGAAGTGGACTGCTCTGGTCCAAATGTGCAGCATCTGGATAATAACAGACACTCAGTCCCCAATAAATGAGATTAGCAGCTGGCAGAAGCCTCGTGGTCGTTACACGCAGAATCTCAATATAAGCAGGGTCTGAGGCCTTTAAAAAACTTCCCTCAATTAAGGAATGACCTTGTGAATCTTATATTTAAGTAAGAATGAATGGCTGCTTATAGACTCAATATGAAGTGAAACAAGATTCTAATTACATCAGGAGCTCACTCACATGGTTAACCTTGAAATGCTCCACAGCTAAATTACTTCAGTTCAGACTGAGCATACTGAGAGATTCTGAGGCTGGTTTTAACTTTATTATTAACTTTATTTATTAATAAATAATAACTATTTATTATTTATTTTTTAACTTTATTATTATCTTATATTATTATTATTGTTGTTATGTATTATCTTACAACGCTTCAGTAAGCGATAGGCAGGTTGCTTCTCTAAGACCATTGCTGATGTCTTTCCTTCTTGGCATTGAGTTACCGCACATCTGAATGTTCCTGACTAGCAAACTCCCAAAACTTTTATAGAGGTGCTCACACTTGCTGATGAAATGTAAAATATTTGAATTTAAAAACGGTGAAATTTTATTTTACCATGACTGTATATTTGATTAAGTATTATGATTTGTTTCTGTCATAAATACCTTTTAAAAACTAAAAAGACCTTTCACAAGTAAAGACATTTTATGTGAAATCAAATTTCATACTTTTTAAAACTTCTTAAGAATGCATGGGAACCCTGATTTATCTACCTCATGTGGAGACATATAATTACATTCTCCTTTTTTCACACAACTAGATTTCCATTTGCTTTGCAGACTTGTGCTTAAGTGTTACTTTTTACTGCCATTAACATCGGTGGAGAATAAATCCAATTTAGCCAAGAAGTCAGCAATCATGTCACTCGGGACGGTGAGTCAGTGGAACAGGGCAACAGGATGTGAGTAGAGGTTATTAAGCCTTAAAACATATTCTGGCAGAAAGCAACAGGCTCTGAAAATAAGTCAAGAGAGCAGTGCTGGGAGAAAACCATTAATCTTGTGAATTCATAAGTGAAAACATTTATTTTGCCACTCAATCTGCTCTCAATGCTGCTGTTTCTTTCCAAACTGACAGCTGCTCATTAAAGATGTTAAATGTTAAACTAGATCCATTTAAATAGAGCTGAAGAAGATCATTCAGGTATGGCACTGTGCCATAATGAAGGAGACGAGGAAATCACTTTAGCTTTGGACGAAAGCAAAGTAAAATTTGTTTTCCCAAATTGAATAGGCTATGTAATAGACTGAACAGCTTTCTAATCTGCTTGATTTGTTGCCATTCCAGCTAAAAATGGAGTTAAGAGCCAAGCCAATTGGTAATGTATTTTCTGATTCAGGAATTTAAATGCATGGAAGTTGTGAGGAGACAGCAGACAGTGTGTGCTGCAAAAGTACAAATAGAAAGTGCCAAAAGAGCCAAATGTTGACAACACAGCATTCTGACCTGTCATCCAAACATGGTCCCTCTAGGTTACAAAAAAAAGCATAGCCAAAACACTTACATACAAACCAATGTGTGACATCACTGTGGCTGTGTCCATCTGTTATATACAGTTTATGTGTAAAAGGTATTCCCTCAGCAGACGGTACTTGTTGCACTTAAAGACAATTTTAAATCAAAACTCTAAACACGACCTGTCCAGACGACGTTATGTGTTGAGGGTAAGTATCATGGTGATTCAGCCAGATAGCCACAACGCTTCCTTTAATTCCCTTCATAGCGCACACCTCAAATCCCCCTATAATCCTCTATTTAGGTTCAGGATTAATCCAATCCAGATGAAGTAGGTGGGTAATTATTCACGCCATCACAGTGACTATTACAGTTTTTATTAACTCCTAGTTCTCGGCAAACTGGCAGCTCTGTCAACTGTCAAGTGCTCTTTGTCTTTTTATGAACTTGAAGACAAGCCTAAAGATCCTCCTCTGTCCTTGAGTGTTAATTTTTTTAATGAATGGAATGATGTAATGATAAAGAGGTAAAATTTACAGCTGTACTTAGTTAGGGCTAATTTTGAGCAAGGACAAAACCTGTTATTTACATAGTGAAAAAAGGTCATATTGAGCTGCTTGTACTAATAACACATTTGGTTGCTTTTTACCAGATACACATAAAATTACAGCTCAATTATGATGACAGTGAGGAAAAGTTAAAAACCTACTGATTTCCAGTCCAAAGTCTTTTGGCTCTTCATGTACAAATGTTTTTCTGTTTCTGGTTTATATCGAGTTTGAGATTAGAACAAGTTCTCCTTCCTGTGAACTTGCTGTGAATTATCTTGTTTATGCAATCTTTTAAGTTTTCCAGGAGGTAAAATGAATTAAAGCCTGCAGACAATAAAGTCATCTCACTTTTGCCCTTTATTTCGCTGCTGCTTTGACGACAGGTGGCACAGCTGGCTGTCTGAGCATGAAGATTTCTTTTTTAAAAAAATGGGTTTATCAATACTCAGACATGAATTTTGAAGCCTTGAAACTCGCTCTGTTTTCGTCTGTTTTCTTGTATCACTTTGTTCTCAATGTTAGTCAGTAAATGAGAGGTCACAAGGAGAAATCTGCACCAAAATCCATTTCCAATGGAATCAAATTCCATTTAACAGAACAGTTTTGTTGTTGGCCGAATAACAAACGAACCAAACCAAAACAAAAAGAAACAAAAAACTGAACTTCTGTGTAATGGAGTCATATAATTAGTTTGAATCAGTATTTTTAACCCAGATCCGACCCCTTACCTATTTCCGCCACGTCCAGGCAGTGCTGCTTGGAGGTGTAGTTTCTGTGGGTGGTTATGGCGGTCACAGTCAAACAGTACACCGTCCATATAGATGTGTGGCTGCTGTCAAAGTGGCAGCTGTTGGGGCCACCAGTCACATAGTCTGGACATTCCAGTTTGGCTTCCTTCCTTCACAAAATCAAAGAAAAAACACAT
Source organism: Neolamprologus multifasciatus (assembly GCF_963576455.1). NCBI lineage: Eukaryota > Metazoa > Chordata > Actinopteri > Cichliformes > Cichlidae > Neolamprologus > Neolamprologus multifasciatus. The sequence goes on from NC_140460.1 coordinate 20,890,289, forward strand.
TTAGATAAGCACTAACAAACAAAAAGGAAATCAGTAAATTAACACTGGACATCTTTTTAAACAATACTTGGACTTTCTTTTCTTTTTGGCCTTTTTAACAGTCTAATTTAGTCTAATTTCCAAGCAGGTTTGCAATAATTTATCACACTTGTTGTAGCCATCATGAAGCCAAACATCCAACCAGAGGGCTGAAGAACTGTTTTCAGCCAAAAGAAAAACAAGGTATCCCACAACAGATGGTCTCACTCCTGAGGACCTGAGGTTAACACATGGAGATTACAGAGAGAGACACACACATTCTGGGACAAGTTCTCGATCAAACCCCAAACCAAGACTGAATCCAGTCCTGACCTAGTAGTCCCAACATCTGAAACCAGCTTAAAACCAGGTTAAAACCATCATAAAGAAATGGCCAAATCAAAGCCCCAAATCAGGTTCAATGTTAGGCTAATGCCTCAAATTGATCTTAACTGTAATATTTTAAGGAACTTGTCTTTAAGTTTTGAAACTTTTCTATATGGAGGATAATCACAAGCTTATGTTTAACCTTATTAGCATGTTTGTTTTCAGTCATAGTGAGGGTATTTCATGTAAATAAAAAGTGTGTAATGGCAGTTTAATATATTAAAACACAAACACCACTGAGGTGTGGCTGCAGAGTGCAATCTCCCTCTCTGAGCTGTGACTTTATTCCTAGCTGCTTTGGTGTTTAGTAAGGTTTTGTCTTTTTTTTATTTTTATCAGATAATCCCTGATCTACATTTGTTTTCCCAAACAAACATACAAAGTGCAGCAGGAGATGAAACAACAATCAGTAGGAGCTCTGAAGCCACATGGAGGTCAAAAGCACAATCCAATTTGTCCTGATTAGTGGCAGCGTTTTCTTTGCTGTGGCTGCCATCTGGGCCAGCTGGCATCTGTCTGAGGCCACGTGAGTCTGCGTTCAGGATTTCAGAGCAGCTTGGAAATATTGACCTTCTTAAAAGCTTCCCGGTGACGCGAAGCACGAGAAATCAAACTGCACAAACTCACCTGACCCAGGAACTGACCCAGTGTGCTGCTGATCTGGGGCTTCTTTTATAGTTTCACAAGGCTAAAGCAAGGCTCTTATTGTTTGTTAGGGTGGCTGTTTTACAAGGTTTTATAACGCAATATGTTTACACTAACACCCACTAATGTGGGTTAGTGTAAAGCATTCATGAAATTTGAAATAATTTGATAACCATTTTTAAAGCCTTTTAGTCCCTCTTGTATCAACAACTCAGTCTCAAACATATGCACTAAGGCCACCAGTCAACACCTACTTCTACTGTTTATTTTAGTCCTAGTTAACTGTGAGATGTGGAGTTCATACTCTTTGGAGTAGGTGAGGATGTGGGTGACTTCCTCTCCGTCTGTCAGGTTGCTGAGTGGATGCCACCAGCAGGTGAAGTCCTCCATGTTGGGCGAGCGGCAGAAGTAGATGTGAGGCCTTGTCGTGGCGCCACCAGCCGCCTCTGTGGAGTCACACATGGGTGGAGTTAGAGGAAGTATATGATGAAGTTATAGTCTGCTCACCACATCTTTCTTCCTCAAGCCCCTCAGTTTAATTCATTCTGTCTGTTACAAGCCATTTTAGCTACTTCCTCTTTAAGGTCATCCTCCCTTTGACCTAACATTCATTTGACTGTCTGTCTGTCAGTTTGAAATATTTGACCACATTTGTGCCTGTGATATCATACACGGCCAAGAGTAGAAAAAAACTGAACCTGAGTGTCTGAAACCTGAAATTTTGCTCACAATGAAGACCTGTTTATACAGTGACCTTCATTGTTTTAAACTTGTATGTATGACACACAATAAGAAATAGCAGCTGTGGTGCAAAAATCATTGATGATTATGCTAACTATCATCCAGGTTAAGAAACAGGTTAAAGAAACATTTGTAGAAATGAAATGTGCACAAGATTCATAAAGAACTCAGGAAGCTTTTACTTTTTGTTTTGTAGATTTAAGTGATGCTTTTGTCTTTTTAAAGTATGTTAATCAAGAAGTAGGACAACTGAAGCAAACATGGCCCACATGACTGCAGCAAACTGAAAACTATTGCAATCATTTCTAAAAACACGTCCTCTCTTTTTTATGATTTATTGAGAGCAGACTGATGATAATTCAACTCCTGTCAAATTAAATATAAAAGACAGAGACAAAGCGGGCATACAGCTGCGCTCCACAGTAACTCTTTGATCAATCGGCTCTTCTTCAGGCACAGCAGGGATTTTGGAGACTCACACTGTGAATACAAACACAGTGCTCTCTAAAGCTTCTTGCTTCTTAACTCAGATAAAACTGAGGTCATTGTACTCGGCGCTGAAAAGCTTAGAAATATGGTATCTAACCAGATTCTTACTCTGGATGGCATTACCTTGGCCTCCAGTAACACTGTGAGGAACCTTGGAGTCATTTTTGACCAGGATATGTCCTTCAACGCACATATTAAACAAATATGTAAGACTGCGTTCTTCCATTTGCGCAACATCTCTAAAATTAGAAATATCCTGTCTCAGAGTGACGCTGAAAAACTAGTTCATGCATTTATTACTTCCAGGCTGGACTACTGCAATTCATTATTATCAGGATGTCCAAAAAACTCACTGAAAAGCCTTCAGTTAATCCAAAATGCTGCAGCAAGAGTACTGACAGGGACTAGAAAGAGAGAGCATATTTCTCCTGTTTTGGCTTCCCTTCATTGGCTTCCTGTTAAATCCAGAATTGAATTCAAAATCCTGCTCCTCACATACAAGGTCTTAAATAATCAGGCCCCATCTTATCTTAATGACCTTGTAGTACCATATCACCCTATTAGAGCACTTCGCTCTTGCTCTGCAGGCCTACTTGTTGTTCCTAGAGTATTTAAAAGTAGAATGGGAGGGAGAGCCTTCAGTTTTCAGGCCCCTCTTCTGTGGAACCAGCTTCCAGTTTGGATTCAGGAGACAGACACTATCTCTACTTTTAAGATTAGGCTTAAAACCTTCCTTTTTGCTAAAGCATATAGTTAGGGCTGGACCAGGTGACCCTGAATCCTCCCTTAGTTATGCTGCAATAGATGTAGGCTGCCGGGGGATTCCCATGATGCATTGAGTTTTTCCTTTCCAGTCACCTTTCTCACTCACTATGTATTAACAGACCTCTCTGTATTGAATCGTATCTGTTATTAATCTCTGTCTCTCTTCCACAGCATGTCTTTTATCCTGTCTTCCTTCTCTCACCCCAACCGGTCGCAGCAGATGGCCGCCCCTCCCTGAGCCTGGTTCTGCCGGAGGTTTCTTCCTGTTAAAAGGGAGTTTTTCCTTCCCACTGTCGCCAAAGTGCTTGCTCATAGGGGGTCATATGATTGTTGGGCTTTTCTCTGTATCTATGAAGCGCCTTGAGGCGACATTTGTTGTGATTTGGCGCTATATAAATAAAATTGAATTGAATTGAATTAAAGCATGACACTCTTGCACAAGCAGAAAAACAACTGGCTGAAAACAGGGGCAGACAAATCAATCAAGCACTCATCAACCACATGTGAACAGTTGGCGAGTGTCAAAAAACACCCTGCACCAAAAAGGAGGCAGGAAAAAATGTATTGATAAATAAATAAATGTTCAGAAATAATTAAAATAAATGAATGAACATATCAGTTGAATGATATATAAATATTTATGGATTCATTTATATTTCTGAAAAAAAAAAAAAAAAAACCCGTTGTAGTTTGTGTCCGCTCATCATGGACGTGAACTTTATTGGGCGGTTTGGGTTTGTAATAATTTCTTTAAACTGATCTGTTTCCAGGGTGGCACGATTGTACAGCATTTAATGACTTTAAAAACATGAGAGTTCACAATTTTGAATTTATTTTGAATTCTCTAATCCACAGAGTTATACATACAGACTCAAATATATACTCACTTAAATCTTTCAGTGATGCTGAGGGTTCTGCAGAGTCTTTTAACTTTTTAAGGTGTATTAACTTCTTATTAGCGATCATTATTGACTACATGTGGTTGCTTCATTGTTCAGCACAACAGCACTAATTAACAGCAATCACTGGACTGACTAATACTCAGAACAATGGGAAAATTCAAGGAACTTAGATTAAGATTTGCAGATTTACACAGGTTAGGAATGTCTCTTGGAGCCATTTTGTAAACAACTGGAAATTCCAAGATGATCAGTTCAACATTTCAGGAATTTGTATCTGTAACTTTTTTGCAACACCTTAAAGTTTGACTGAAATTTGCAGCTGTCCACATGGACAAGCCAAATGCCTTCTGGAGAAAAGTTTTGTGGTCAAACAAGAGAAAGTTTGAGCCGCCTGGCCACAAAGACAAGAGGTATATTGGTAGATAGAGGTATGTAAACACTGTACCATCTGGCAAGTATGGTAGCATCATGCTATGGCGCTGTTTTGCTGACAGTTGTACTAGCATATTACATAAACTGGATGGAAAAATCAAAAAGGAGGACTACCTCCAAATTCTTCAGCTTCACCTCAAATCAACAGCTAGATTGTCAAAACGTCTCAAGCAGAACAATGATTTAGAAAAAAACAAAACAAAAACAAATGTGTGGCCAGGTGCTTAAAACATGTGCTGAGCAACTATGCAGTGTTTTTTCTTATATCTTTCTTTTATCACTTCAGCAACAAAAGGTTTCCCGAGGTATGGAAAAAATCAATTATTTCTCCATTCGTTAAGACCACAAAACCTACATCATTAAATGATTTTAGGCCTGTCACTTTAACATCTTTAGTGATGAAGTCTTTTGAATAAATTATCAGGATTATAATTTAATTATAATTTAATTATAATTTAATTATCGGCCCACTACAATTTGCATACAGGCCTTGTAGGGGTGTTGATGATGCAATGGTCACTCTGTTAAATTTCCTATATTGCCATCCCGATGGTGCCAAAGCATCATGCTCAGCTCTCATTTATTGTTTTTTCTTCAGCTTTTAATACTATCCAGCCACATAGCTTAGCTGATGAACTTCTTAACCAGTCTAAACTTGATTTTAATCTTGTTGGCTGGATTTTAGACTTTTTAGCTGACAGATCTCAGTGTGTGAGAGTAAATGGCTGTTTTTCCAAACAGCTGAACTCTTCTACTGCTTCACCACAGGGTTGCTGCCTCTCCACTTTACTATATATACAGTAATGAATGTCGCAGTACACAGGCTAACAGGCATCTCATTACAGATGCCGATGACACAGTCATGGTAAGCCTCCTTCATGGTGAAGAGGATTCCCATGGGCCTGTTGTGGATGAGTTTGCTTCTTGGTGTGATCAGTCATTTTTAATGATTAATACCTTGAAAACCAAGGACATGGTTATTGACTTCAGGAAGTCACCCCCCCCATCCTGCACTAACAGTGGTAAATGGTGCAGCCATTGAACTGGTGGACAGTTATAAGTATTGGTTGTTCTTGATAAGACTCTGTCCTTTGAGCCACATCTTGCTGCTACAGTGAAAAAGGTTCAACAAAGACTACTTTTTAAGGAGATTGGGTTTTAATGTTTCTTCTGAAATGATGACCCTTTTTTTAAATAAAAGTTTTATTGAATCTGTTTTATTTATTCTGAATCATTGCTTGGTATGGTAATATGTCTTTTAACAATAAGGCCAGACTTAGCAATCTGGTTAAAGTGGCTGGTCAGATTTCAGGGAGGTCTCAGGTCCAACTTGTGGACTTTTATAACAGGCAGGTGCTGAGGAAGGCAACCTCTGTCATGTTATGCTCAGACCATCCTCTCTTTAATGATTTTCAGCTGCTTCCTACCGGTCATGGGTATAAAGTGCCTCCAGTGAAGACAAAGAGACATAGCGTGCCTTTTGTACCTGCTGCTATAATCACGGCTAATAATACTAAACCATAAGGGTTGTTGCCATTGCACATTTCCATTTTTTTATGAAAAATTTGGGCTGTTTTCTCTGGGCTTTGTGTTGTGTTTGTTTGTTTTTGTCTGTCTGTATGAAAAGACTGCAAATCAATTTCCCACTGGGGACAATAAAGTTACCATTGACCATTGACCAAAAACAAAACAAAAGAAAACCAGATAAAATCTGTTTTTTGAGTGGATGAAGCAGGCTAAGATTAACCTTCTGGAATGAACTTCCCAAATCCTCAACACCATCTATATTGACATTTTGTGTACCGTGCTTTAAACCCAGGTCTGTGCCAGAAAACCAACCAATTTAAGCTAATGCTACCAATTCTGCCAAGAAGAGGGGTCAAATATCCAGCCAGAAGGCTTTTGACCCTGTGTGGATTAGAAAGAAAATCTAAAATAAGTTCAGACTTGAGCACCCAGTGCTTGTTTTTTTTTTAAATTCATTAAAGATGTATGCGTGCAATCATTCCACCCAAAGAAATCATTAAAACTCAAAAATTACTATGACATTCCATGAAACTTCTGTCCATCAATGTGTATATAAAGACATTTTTCCTTTTCTATTTAAAAATAATAATAATAACAGAATAAAAGAATCTTATAAATGAAAAATGTATTGTTTGCTTGCTTTAATTTAATCTAAGTGTGGGACAAGTGAACCTTTTAAAGCTAATTTGATCTGATCACTTGTGTAAACCTTTCTATGTTGGGTCACATCTATTCATTTCCTTTCTATTCTTGTGTTTATTTATACTGTCTCAGCCCAGCTTAAGAACAGCAACAAGGAGAGGGAGACTAGTGAGGTGGTGACTTAGGACAAAAACCTAATGTATTGTAAACATATTATATATGACAAAACAGCATGGTAGTTATTAATAAAACACTGTGGGAGCACAGCAGTGTGTCAACTTTGCCTTTATTACACACAAACTATTAAATCATGTTAAATCATTAAACAATACCTGCAGGGTCTCTGTATCTCTGCCACATGCTGTGGGTAAACGTCCCAGCTATTATTTCTGCACCTTAAGACATTTTGCATCTAATAAAAGATGGAAATTAAACCCCACGTTTCTTATCAAAATCTACACAAGAAGGAAAACTTGCTAAAAAATTGTTCACCTCTTTGTTTTCGGTATCTTTGGATCTCAGTGCAGCATTTGATACAGTTGACCACAACATATTACTCAAACGACTGGAGAACTGGGCAGGTCTTTCAGGAACTGTACTAAACTGGTTCAAAATATACTTAGAAAACAGGAAATACTTTGTATCAATAGGTAACTTCACATCTGAGCAGACAAGTATCACATGTGGAGTTCCCCAAGGTTCCATCTTGGGACCCCTTCTGTTTAACATTTACATGCTCCCACTGGCACAGATTATAAAGAACAACACAATAAACTACCATAGCTATGCAGATGACACACAAATATATATCACAATGTCACCAGGAGACCGAGGCCCTGTACAGGCTCTTGGTAAATGCATTGAGGAAATGAATGACTGGTTGTGCCACAATTTTCTCCAGCTAAACAAAAACAAAACTGAGGTAATAGTCTTTGGCGCCAAAGAAAAACAATTACAGGTCACCAGAGAACTTCAGTCTATACACCTAAAAACCACAAACCAGGCGAGAAATTTGGGTGTAGTGATGGATGCAGACCTAAACTTAGAAAAACACATTAAGACAATAACAAAATCAGCTTACTATCACCTCAAGAATATTTCAAGGATAAAAGATCTGATGTCTCAACAGGACCTGGAAAAACTAGTCCATGCATTCATCTTTAGTAGGCTTGATTACTGTAACAGCATCTTTACAGGTCTACCTAAAAAATAAGTCAAACAACTACAGCTCATTCAGAACTCTGCTGCTTGAGTCCTCACTAAGACCAAAAAAGTGGACCACATCAGTCCAGCTCTGAGGTCTTTACACTGGCTGCCTGTCCGTCAGAGGATAGACTTTAAAGTTCTGATGCTGGTCTATAAAGCTCTGAATGGTTTAGGACCAAAATACATCAGTGACCTCCTGACCCAGTATAAACCTTCCATATCCCTCAGGTCATCTGGATCCGGTCTTTTATCAGTTCCCAGAGTCAGAACCAGACACGGAGAAGCTGCATTCAGCTTTTATGCTCCTTATATCTGGAACAAACTCCCAGAAAGCCCCAGATCAGCTGAAACGCTCAGTTTATTTAAATCCAGGTTGAAGACTCACTTATTCTCAGCTGCATTTGAATAAAGCACCAAATCCGCACTTAAGCTTAAATTTCAAAACTTACATTTTTACTACTGATTTTATCTGTTTTGATTTTATATACTGTTTTGTTTGTTTGTTTGTTAATTAGTTTGTTTGTTTGTTTGCTTGTTTTAATCAATTTTAAATCATGCTTTTTATTTGTTTTTGTTTCTAATGTCTCTGTAAAGCACTTTGAATCACCTTGTTGTTGAATTGTGCTATACAAATAAACTTGCCTTGCCTTATCTCCTGAGCCGTTTTTGGCAAACTCGCATTGCTGAAACTAACCGGCTGAAGCAGCTTCGGTGCCAACACGTGCGAACTGCTGGAGAGAAAATCAAATCTTTCGTCCCAGTAAACACATGAAAGCATCTAATGAAAAAGCTGTGACTGACTGGATAATGGAAAGGTAACAAAATGGCTATCCAGTCAGACTGCTAGATCTCACACTCACACACACCCCACATAAATAAAGTGGGAAACAACAGGGAGGAAAATCAATTATCCAGCTGTCATCTCTCCTCTGCTTCACCTCGACAAAATCCATTCTCTAATTTCATCAGTTTCTACCTCAAACACACATACACACAATTATCCAGCCCATCTCTATCTGATAGACTGTTAGTCCCATGACTGTGATTTAAAGCAGCGCTCGAAAATTGATTGGTGTCTGAAAGCAGAGGGAGAGTGGTCCAGTCCGCACAGACAGCATGCTGTTTGTTATAAATTTTGAAAAAAAGAAAAGATCAACGGCATCATCCAGGCGATGAGGTGGCACTGAGCTCTGAGCACTCTAGGAATTAACCGAGTTTATAGCTTTTTTATTTTAGGCACCTACTTTTTGTTTAATGAAGCAGTGAGGCAGAAATCCCCTGCCTCCAAATAACCCAAGTACATCACAGTTTTATAATTGCAAAAATTCAAAGTGTACTGCACAGATTCTTTAATACAGGATTAGAGGTTGTGTATGAAAGGTTTCTGCAATCACAGTGCTGTTAAATAATAATCAAAGCTCTGATAGTAACGGATGCACGCAAACAGCAGATTGAAGTTTGTAACTAGAAGAAAAGTAACTTCTCTGATGGATGAGAGAGATGAAGTACTCAGTTATCAGCTAATGTATAAAATGTATGAGTGCAACACACAGACTGAGATACCTGCTAACGAGTAACTGCTGTGTCCTGTTAAAGATTTATTACATGAAACGTGGAGCTGCACAAGACTTTAAATATAATTTTGTGTTGGGCAAATCTTTTGCAAAGTGGAAAAAACATATTTAGACTTTTTACTTGTGTAAAAGTTATAATCCTACTTAAATAGCTTAAAAGTAAACAAGCTGGAGAATCAAAGTAATTTGTCTTGTGAGATTAAAATAAATGTCTATGTATCGAGCTAGCTATACAGAGCATTCTACTTATGTAAAATGACCATTATCAGAATATTATATACATAATATATATACATTTATTAAGCTATAATTATTATTATTCATTTATTGATGTGTACACATCTCTTTAATGTTCCACCTTGATCTATGACAGTAAAATTAATCTTCAGAATAATAAGATGCTGATGCTTAATCATTTTTAAGAAAATATTTGTATCAAACAAAAAATTTAGAAAGCTCTGCACACCTGAATTAATGATAGGTGCTAGAAATTTGTGAAAATATAATGGAGTAAAAGCAAAGGAGTGTTAAGCAGCATAACAAAAAAATATGTAAATTAAATACAAGTACATCAAACTAGTACTCGAGTAAATGTACTCAGTTACACTCCAACTGCTCTGGTGTTGAGCAATATAAGATTAATAGTACTCTGTTCCAATGACATTGGTGGGGGGCACTACAGGGGCTCCCTCTAGGCAACAGCACAAACACTTCAGTTACTGAATTTGATTCTTGCAGACAGAGCAGCTACAGCCACCTGTGCCTCCATCCACCTCTGAAACACTGCGACCACACCCCTAACTTTTAAGCTTCACCTGTATCCAGACAGACGCTGCATAAACAAGTCAGCAATTGTTACTGTGTACCCGACGTGTGAATCTTGAACAGTTATCCATTACCAACTGCTTCAGAGCAGCAAAATCAGGCACACCTCATGTCTGTGTTATCATGTTAAAGCAGGGCCTCGGTGTGGTGATTAATGTAATGAAACACTGCTTGCCCGTTGAGATGACGCAGTGGGAGGCGAGCAGTAATCTCATCTGAGAATTCGTGGCGCTTCAGTCTGCGAGCAGCAGGGAAACAAAGGCCTTGTGTTTGCTGTAAGAAGCTCAGGGAGCCACGCTGCAGGGACTTTCTCATGAAAAACCAACAGTTCTCAGAAATAAATCAGCTAAGGAACGCACGCTGGGCACCAATAATGCTGGACAAATTTCTACCTGCAGATGCACAGCAGTGCTTACAATTAAATTTTTCACAAAACATTATATCCGGCTTTAATTGCACCAACAGAACAAGAGAAAAGAAAGAAGGCGATTCTTAGAGCGACCTAGTTTAATATATGAAGATATGAAGAGATTTCAAAGGACCAGCCTCGCATTTACATGATACAACCGGAATATAGTATGATTATTGAAGTGTACCAGAATTGGCTCTCCACCAGTGTTGTTAAAAACAAGTGCTAAATTTATTTTTGATGGAAACCTTCAAGCCCTCTCAATCTGCACAGAGCAGAGAAGGAGGTCAGGAAGTCAGACAAAGTATTACCAGAGAGCATCAAGTCAATTTTCAAAATAACAGAACAGACTAAATTCTCTCCTGAAATGATTCGAAGCAAAGTGCATCAGAGACGTGATGACCTGAGGTCTGCGCTACGAAGCAGGATTTGGGTTTATCCAGGGAACTTCAGGGTTAATCCTGGGTTTTCAGCATTACAAAGGCAGTTCACACCTTACTGGGTGCATCTCCATGGTAACTTATGCTGCAGACCTGATCTGCTCTGGAGGAGGTTATGCTCCAGATTAGAGATCAACAGGTAGAAAATCACCTCCTGTTGACCGATTACTTCCCTGCAAAAATAGCATGGCCATTTCTAGAAGATCCCTCAGACATCTGTGCACGGAGTGTAGGAGGGTTGAAAGAAATATAAATTATTCAATGAATTTTCTTTTCCTGATGGTTCATACAATGATCTCAAATACTCCATTTCCCTAGCAATTTATAAAGAAATTATTGGTCAAGGCTTTTGCACAGTACTGCTCATAGTGCTTATTTTTACAGGACACAACAGCATCTGAACTGGGACTCAAACTGGCAACCAGTGGATTGCCCGCATATACATATATATATACATATATATATGTGTATATATATGTGTGTATATATATATATATTAGGGGTGCAACGATACTCGTATCGATATCGAACCGTTCGATACAGTGCTTTCGGTTCGGTACGCATATGTATCGAACAATACAACATTTTTAATTTATTTTATCAACTTTCCTTCTGACAATGCTGTCTGTGTTGAGTGCTCAGTGGATCTGCGCTCGACAGTGCAGCCTAGGCGGAGTAGTCGAACACAGATTCACTGAGCACAGGGCAAGCTAGCAGACAGAAGCTAGGCTAGTTGCAACATGGCAAATTGAACCTCCCCCACCCTCATTCAGATCTGGCGTTTGGAACTATTTTGGTTTTCATGTGACGTATGACCCTGAAGGTAAGCGTGTCATGGACAAAAGTAAAACAGTATGTTGGATGTGCCAGCAATGCTCAATTGGTGGGAACTAGTGTGTTAGCGCAGTTAGCTCGTTAATGTGTTGACGTCTTCCAGCCCCACTCATGAGGCGATCCGCGGTAGCTCGTTAACGGAGATTTGCCGTGTTGTGACGTTAACGTCATTTCAGATTAACGCTGACAGCACTAGTGGGAACACAACCAATATGACTGCACATTTACTCCGACATCATCCTAGTGCAAAGACAAGTGGAAGCAGACAAAAACAAGCACGCATGCTACAAGCTTTACCCGAGTCATTTAGACAGCCGTTAGCACATGATTCTCCTTATGGGGACCTGATATGTTTAATATGCTGCTGAGAATATAGCCCAGAAGAAGCGTATAGTATAGCTTTTATTTTGGAAAGAGACATTTCTCCATAATAAACTCTCTTTTCCAAAGATGAGTGATTCCTCAATCAGATACAGGGCTCGCAAAATCGCTAGCCCGACGTCCTGGGGCTTTTTTCCAGTCGGGCTACCAAAATCTATCTCTGCCCTGCCCGTCGGCCTATCGTAGGAAGGAAAAATATATGTCAATGCTTTTGCATTCTTTCGGAAATGTAGCTGGGTAATTATGTCATTGGCATCGGCCACTGTCAATATGTGACATACTGAAATCGCGTTTGAATTTGCGCTTGTTTTTTGCTTTCAGTTTGCAACGTGAACTGTGTATAGAGAGCGACAGTACTGATTGGTGAGTGATGATAATTTGCGCACCAATTCCTCTGACATCGTCTTATCAATCGTTAGCTTACTATGCAAACATGACAAGTGAAATCTCCCGCAGCTTAAACATGTGAGAGGTTGATCGCGCAGAGAATCGCTGAGCGTTATGTTAGTGCGTGTGTAAAAGCAGCAGGATATATATTTTAGTTCTGCTGAGCCAAATAAGACAGGTCAGGGTGAAGAAGTGACAAAACGGAAAAGTTATGACAAATCAGACTATAAGGCAAAAAGAAAGTGCAGCTTTATGGTTTCATGGACAAAAAAATTTCTGTGGCTGCAATATGACGAGCTAAATAACCAGGGCTGCACATAAGTGGTCCGCAGGTGCGCATTCGCTGTCAAAATAAAAACCCGCACAAGATAAGAAGTTGCAACGCGTGTTTGCATACATAAGATTTTCAGGAGGAGGACAGACATTTGTTTAGAACTCTTAAAGATGTCGAAGAAGCTCCTTTAAGCAATTACTGTGGTGTTCCTCCACCTCCAAAGAAATGTCAGAAGGAGTCCGAACCACAAAAGAAGCGCGTATTCTCGGAAAAGTGGTTGCAGGAGGTGAGCTGGCTTCAAACAAATGATGAACGCACAGAGATGTGGTGCAGAATGTGGCGTGAAAATTTAATAAATGACAAATTAATAAAAAGGCATGAACATTTTTTTTGTATCGAAAAAATATCGAACCGTGACACCAAAGTATCGAACCGAACCGAACCGTGAATTTTGTGTATCGTTGCACCCCTAATATATATGTGTGTGTATATATATATATATATATATGTGTGTGTGTGTGTGTGTGTGTGTGTGTGTGTGTGTTTTTTCTCTCTGTGCCATATGACTTTTAAAATTTTAGAAACGGATATATATAAAAACCATCTATTTTTTCTAGATTGTAATTCTTGGTGAAATGATGCAAAACATAACCATAAAAAGATGCTCCTGCTGTTGATCACAAGCAGGTCCTGCAGTCTGGCACAGGTAGTCGCAGCTTTTTAGCATTTGGCTGAGCCTCCTGTAAATGTCAAAACAAAAGCAGACATCTGGATATGAAATAAAGCAAATACCATGTCCAGCCACACTGATTTATTGAATGCCAGTTACACACACACACACACACACACACACACACACACTGAAGACATCAAACTAATTTGTTCTGACATTTGTCAAAACCGTTTTCGTTGTCAAATGCACAAACAGTCATCCGAGTAGAACAAAGCCAGACAAATCACAGAAGGCTGATAACACTGCAGGGTCAGAAGTGCTTCACAGCTAAAGTTTGAAAGGGAGAATGAGATTACAGCCATATGTCATAAATAAGAAAGAATATAAAAAGGTTTACTCGTAAGCTTCCTGGGATATTAGTTGTGCAGAAAACAAAATGTCTATAAACACTTCCTGCGTGAACCTATACTGCTGTTTCTGAGCCAGGAGTCAGTCAATTAAGCCTGTGATTTCTGAAGGAAAATGTCTGGATATTAGTCAGTTATCAGTGAGCTAAATGACAAGAGAAAGCATGTGAGTCATACAGCAAGAGTTCAAAATTAAACTTAAAGTTCGCAACTTGCCATATTTCTTGATTCTGATTGAAGCAAGCCACTCCTGTTACTGAAAATGACCAAGTCTGCGGTTCAGAGCAGGTACAGTCACTGAGAGGGAGCAAGAGAAAATCTCTGCAGGGGACTTAAGATAAAGGCTGCAAATTAGCTGTTGTCACCAAGCACCAGTGTGCAGGACTGAAAAGTGAAACCTGTGCTTAATGGTCACTCGAGGCTGGCTCCAGAAGTGACTCAATCCCCAAAGACTCGCACATTAAATTGACCAGCTTTACAGCAAAAATGAACTTGTTTACAGCGCGATATAAAAAATATAAGGCTTTGCTCTCCATATGGATAATTTCCACATTCATAAAAACAGTGTGTGTGTGGGACGGGAGTGGAGTAATTGGAGTAATTGCATTTATTGAACTGGACCTTTGGATTGTGTTGGTGCTATTAGTGCTTTTTGGAGCATTTTAAGTAGAATTATCTAACAAATAATGTGTCTTGCTGTGCTGGTACGGGGAGTCCATCCAGCAAGTGTGCAGTGTAGGGCTTTTTTTTTTTAAATCTATGCACACAATATCAAAAGAGAAGCATGGAAGAAGACAGCGCTGTGTGGTTTCTTCTGTAAACATCCCCTCGTAGACAGTTGGTCACTAGTGGACATTCCAGTTGCCTAGGTAACTGATTGACTATCATGACTCAGAGACTGAGGACCCAAATGCAGACTCATGAAACAAATTGACAATTTTAATAGACCTTTTAATGGATCCAAACAAAAATTATAATAGCTTGAAGAGGCAAGCAGAATCCAAAAGCTTCAAAAGCACAAGGGAGGACAAAGGGAAGCCAGCATTATTTATAGACACACAGGGTAATCAGGTAAAGGTTGACAAGATGCAGCTGAACATAATCAGGACAATCAGAGAAGAGGAGAGAAGTAAAACAACACCACGAAGAAAACAGGAAGTCAGGGAACAACTAAACAGGGACAAGAATGAACTTTAAACTGAAGGATGCGATTAATTAATGAGAATAATTAATGTCATAAAAACACACACAGAAACTTGTGCTGAAGATAAATGAGAACTCAAGGGTTGAAGACTAAGTAGTCAATGAAAACCCAAGCCTCAACTATAAAGGTTACCCACAGGGCATAACAGTGACACGTCATGACCTATGGGTTACGTTATCTGCAGTACATCACTGCTGTCAAGTGCCTTTGGAAACAGCTGTGATTGGCAAATGCAATCAGGTGGTGATTCAGCAAGTGCTTGATTTGCTATTGCTTTCTGTTCCCTTGGCCAAGCAGGCATTTTCAAAATAAGTTGATCATTAAATTATCATTATCGGTTATCGTGGGAAGCTAAATTTGATTATTCATGTAGCTGTACCTCCATACTGTGTGTGCCTTGGGCATTTCTTCAAATTAGTTCAGATGCAAACTAACCCATCAAAACACCAAAGTCAAAGAAAGACATTAACTAACTAACCGAGGAAGCAGTAGACAAACAACTCTCATTCCTGCGAATTAGAAAATACTGCTTTTGTAGTTGCTTTGGTTGGTAGCAGATTGCCAGGGTTGCTTGTGGTTTGCATGAAAGTTGCAGATTTGTCTGCAAACACCTGCAAGCTACTCACCAACTGGTTGTAAAACTGTGAGAGACTGCAGTTGATGGTTCCTGAGGGATCGCTGACTGGTCTCTAGGCTTGTGTAACTGAGACCGGTTACACGCATGGCTAAAAACTGTTTTGCTGCTGATAACACTGCACCCTCTCATCCATATATGAACACTTCTCCCTCCAAAAAGCCAATAAAGAAAAAGCCAAAAGATGGAAATGTAATTATTTGAGCAGAGCTGGTTTGTTCCACAGAACTGAAGTTTTCGTTTGCTGCCGTCTTTTGTCTCCTAAGGCATTTTGTTTTCGATAAATACACCAGAGCATACATACTTGAATTGCAGTGTTGAATTATTCACTCAGTGTAGCCTTGGAAAGATATCTCTTCTTCCTCAATGAAAAGTAAGTTATTCAACACATTATAAAAGCTGAAGCACAATTTTGTAACTCAAATTGTGGCCATGAGATAATCTCTTATTGTGCTGTGTGTATCTTCAAACACAATCATGAATTCTCACCTAAACATCACTCAAAAATCAGATCAGAAAGACACAGACAAAGCGTGTTTGTGCAGGCCTAGAGATAAACCCGTGTGATGCTCTGAAACATGAGCAGCCATCAGGTTTGTGAGTCATCCTGCCTCTCCAGCTGAGGTATCGATGAGCTGCCGACATGTCCATCTGAGCGGAAAGAAATTGTCAAACTCAGCTGGCAGCCGTCTGAGGCTGATCCCGTCAGACAAAGCTGCTGCTGTTCTGAGTTTATTTTTAAATGTTCACACTGACTCCGATGTGAAGGTTACCGCAAAAAATTAACTGGAAACTTATCAAGCTGATTGAAAGTGCCCATTACGGGACTCTCTGTGCGATTTAAATTGTTTAAAGACATGAACTCAGTAATCTTGAACAAAGCTGATGGACTGCTCTGTTAACAGTTATTCCCTCGCCAAAGGGAGGGAGTAGGTTATCGGTTCTATGTGGTTGTCTGCTTGCTACCACAGTTTTCACAGGCTCCACAGTTTTCAAGATATCATATTCAAATTGTGTGATGGTAGGTACCAATAACAGCTTGAACTGATCTCATTTAGGTGAAAACTGGATCAAGGTCACACCAATCATGAAAATCTGTAAAACGTTTATATTACCCACAATTTTTTACCGATCATCTTCAAACTTCAAACAACAGCATAATAGACCTTTGCCGACACGAGAAGCTAGGTTGGTTAAGTATTTCACCTTGTCCTTCATCGTTAGCGCTCAAGATCAAAGATGACCTTGAAAAAAAATTTCAAGAAACCATATTAAGTAATATATCATATGAAAGGACATAAAGAGAACTGTACGACACACTTTGTATTTTTTCAATATGATTCCCTGCAATGTCACAATGATGCAATAAGAGGCTGGCATCATCATACTGTAAAAAAAACCAAAAACATAATAAAGATCAAAGCTTTAGTACAGCCATTGCCCTTTAGGGATAGCTGTGCTCTCTGACTGCTAACAGACAAGACAGTAGAACAAAATGCCTCCCATAATAATGACAGTGCTTTTCAAAAGTAAATATAAGGAAGGATAATGTAATTAAAAGATTCAGAGAGTCTGTAAAATCTCTGTAAAGAAAACACGAGCCAGCAGACCATCATTAAATGTTGGTGCAGTTCAGGCGCCACCCGCAGCACTGCCTTAAAAACTGATTCTGTGGTGGAGATTGCTGCATGAACTCAGGAACACCTCTAAAGGCAAAACTGTCAGCAGTAAACACAGCTCATTAAGTTAAAACTCTACCGTGTAAGGAAAAAAATGGACCCAAAAACATCTTCTTCAATGCGTCTGAGCTTGTTTAAGATGGCCTGAGGCCAAGTGGTGCGGGTCTGACCAATCAGAGTCTGAGACACTTTTTGAAGCTCATGTATCCTGTGGCCTCCAGGCTAAAGAGGAGAGGGACCATCTGGTGTGACATCAGCACAGGTGAGCAAACAGTTTTGAAAAAAAAAAAGAAAACCTGGGCATTAAATAAATATTTTGTAAATCATTTGTAAATCATTTGCTCTCAGACTCACCATGGTTGTGCCTTTCGGTGTGAGCGTTGTTCTGGGCGACGATCCTGCCGTAACTCATGGGAGGAAGCAGACAGAGCAGCAGCCACAACATCTCAGAGCCCTCTGTTAACCTATCAACACAAATAAACATTCAAATATGAGCTGGGGAAAAGACCTACTAAACACCTAATGCTCCTAATGCACTTACTGCGAGAAAGTTTAGTTTCCATCTGATAACAGTGAAGTCTATCTAAGTCCACTTGTCTAAGAGTCACATGTTCAATTTTAAGGGGCATCAGTGAGTTCACCCTGCAGCTCCTCAAGTCCAAACACAACAGCTTTGCCTCCTCCAGTCATGAGACACATCACAAGGGATGAACCCCCCCTCACTTCCTCCTTTCTCCCATCAAATCAGTCCTGAACAACACTGCCGCCTCACCAGATTCCCATTAAAAACTTCATGCATTCCTAAAATTACAACTTCTTCCAATGAATTAATAAACGTATGGGAGAAAAAACTCATTTAGATTTATCTGTTTACCTCCCAGTGTTGACAGTCTTCCACGCGTTTGCAGAAGGAGCAGAAAACAAAATCTGCCTTGGTGCATGTTACACAACAATAAAACAACAGAGAAAAACACTGTTCATTGGTATGGAAGTCCATGAATGCCCAAACTGGAATGTGATAATAATTAAATTTATTTAACTGAAATGGACTTGTAATAAAAAACTAAATAGCAAACAGACAGGTTTTGCTCATTAAATTATCCAAAAAGGATGTCCTCATCTATTTTTTTTGACCATTTAACTGAATGAGATGTAACACAGCACACAAAATACTCAGTAATCATAGAATTAACTTTTTATCCACATTTTTAAATGGAATTTATAAAAGAAATTGTCCCTTTTTAATCATTATAAATGCAAGTAATTGCCTTTACTCTTTACTTTTTAGCATTCTATGCAGTGACTAACTGTAAAAGCAGATGCTTTAGCCATTTGCTAATGTGTAGCATTTAGCTGTTTGGTAACACAATGCCACAAGATTCCCAGGAGAAGACATGCCAGCACATTAAGCCCAATATCCGAATGTGAAATGCACAGAGAAAAGCCAAAAACCCAACTCAGACTCTACAGGCCTCAGCTGGGATGGGAAATGTTCAAGTCGATGACAGAACAATTAAAAAAAGACTAAACAAGCATCACTTGTTTGGAAGAGTTTTCAGGATAAAACCTCTTCTATCTAAAAGGAACAGGGTAGCATGGTTTAGGTTCACAAAGTTGCATCTGAACAAACCACAACACTTCTTTAGCAATATATTTTGGAGAGACAAGACCAAAATGGAGATGTTTGTTCACACAGCACCGCTTTTGGAGAAAACCAAACACAGGACACCTTGCAGTCAGTGAACTGACCATAAACTCCTCTATATACCAAACTATTTTAGAGTCAAATGTAAGGACATCTGTAAGGACCACCAGCTAAAGCTTGAAAACTTGGTCATGGAACAGGACAATAAACCCAAGAACAGCAGCAAATCTCCAACAGAATGGCTGAAAAAAAATGAATCGAGGTGTTGTAATAGCTCAACCAAAGTCCATACTTCAGCCGGACCTGATTCTTCTGGTGCAACTTTAAGCAAGCTGTGCATAAAAAATTACATACAGACAACAATAAAGTGAGATACTGTTAAAGTCATACAGAAAACAATTCACTCTGATTTGGTCATGTGCAGTACAGGTGATGCTGTCTGCATTCCTGTTCACTTTGTATAACTGGGTCATACTACCTACAGAAATAGTCTGACTATTCTGCATTAGTTGGACGTATTAGTAATGGGCAGGAGAAAGAGAGCACCATGAAGTGGTCGAGGAGGAATCATCTGCTTATAAATGTGATCAGGATGTTAATGTGGTAGAGGAGTGCAAGTACTGTGGCATGCATGTTAACATAAGGCTGAACAGTTGGACCAAAATGTATACAAAATGAGGCTGTAAAGCTCCGTATCCTCTGGAGATCCTTATATGTGTGCAGCAAAATGCTGGAGACTTTCTATCACTCAGCTGTGGTGAGCTCAATGTACTTTGTTGTGATCTGCTGGAGAAGCAGCATTGGAGCTGGTGACACATACGGACTGAATAAACTGATTACGATGGCTGGCTCTGTGATTGATTGAAGACTGAAAACTTTTGAAGTTGAGGTGGAGAGGTCACTGACCAAACTGTTATCTGCCGTGGATAATCCTGACCACCCTCTGCACCACTTACTGCAGATAGTGGTTAGGAGTGAAGCACCTTCTCTAACAGGCCATATGTTATCACCAACTCTAATTGGATTATACCTGTGTGACCTGGCAGAGAGGAATCTGCCAGCTATTATTATAGTCCTTGTACTACTATGTTACTATAATTTTATTTTGACTTCTAAGCTCCTAAGCTACTTAAGCATGGCACGTAGTTTTTTCCCATGACTGCATTGTGACATTTTGAAGGACCTACCGAAGGATCTGAGGCTGTGAACTAACTTTTATGGAATCAACATTTCTGACAGACCCAGACCCAGTGCTAACATGTACATGGAGCCAGAGGGCAGAAAACAAGAGGAATTGGTAATTCAAATCAGTTGAATTCATTTTCATTTCTATAGTGCCAATTCACAACAATTCACCTCAAAGTACTTTATATTGTCAGGTAAATACTCTAGAAATATATCCCCAAATCACACAACCTCCTACAACCAACCACTTGGCTACGATGAGAGAAGAACTGCCTTTTAAAATGAATAAAGCCCCAGCAGAAGCAGGCTCAGAGAAGGGCAGCCATATGGTGAGAGGAAAGGAAAGTGAGCAAAGAGAGATTGGAGAAAAGCAAACTAGAGGAGAGAGGCCCAAAGTTTACTAATAACTAATAGTTGCAGAGTGGTGTACACAACGTAGAGAATGAAAAGAGTTTAGCGAAGAAGAAATGGCCAGTGCATCATGGAAAGCAAGAGTATATCCTTCAGTGTGCATATTTGTTTAATATGAAAGGTGAAGGACATATTCTGGTCAAAAATGACTCTAAGATTCTTCACAGTGTTACTGGGAGCCAGAGTAGGCATCTGGTTGGATACCATATTTCTAAGATTTTAGGGCTGAGTATAAAAACTTCAAATCTGCCTGAATTTAGAAACAGAAAATTAGAAGTCTTCCAAGTCTTATGTCTTTAAGACATTCCTGTAGTTTAATAACTAATTTTTGTGTGTTAAGATGGGTATCGTCTGCATAGCAATGAAAATGTATGCCGATTGATACTATGCTGTCTGTGAAAACCAGCAAGAAACTGCAGATCTCTGAACTAGTTAGTGGTGACTTAGTAACTTTGTTTGTAAGCCAGAAAGACTTGCTGAAGCTGTACTTATTTTTTAGAGAAATAAAGTCAAAGTCTGGGCACTAGACCTTGGTCTGTAAAATCCAAAATTGGTTGTTTCAAATTAGCAATTGAAAGCTGGACTACCCACTAAACTGACAAAACAACCTTGACAGAACAGATATTGGACATGTTTTTGGATATTAAGTCTAAAATATTGGCACTGTTTTGAAATTTGAGGGATTTTTGCCCATGTGTAAGGTAAGATACTGACAATTTCTTCTTTTACGGCTCAGTCTGATGGGTTCATTTTCCCACAGCCGATATTACATGACTTAAAGTCAGCGGACTTCTTAACTTAGGCTTAAATATGACTCCAAATAGTTAAATATGCATTACAAACACATCTTCTGAACACTAAAAAAAGAAAAACTTGGTGTAAATTCACTTTCAAATTCTGGATGATTTCCAAGTTGCTGTCTTTTGTTCTCCTCTGTAACTCTAACAACTGCTGATGCTCATTCGCTCCAGCTTACATCAGATCTTATTTATCTTTCGAAAAGTGAATTACCCTGCAATGTTTGCATGACCCACAAAGTGGTTTAATAGTACTTACTGTCACCAGAATCCTCAGAGACTAGTCAAACCATCTGGATGAAAAGATTAAAACACTGTTGGAGAGACTTTGATGTTTCTAGAAATAAAGTGCTGCAGTATTTCGACTTGTCCCCTCACAAAACATGATTTTTTTAATCAAAACATATCGTTGCCGTGACACTGACCTTTAGGTTGCTGTGTTCGATAACATCAACGATATCAGATATTAGAGGGTCTGCTCAAAGCGCATTACTTTAATCAGCTTACTCCACTGAACTGTTTCCTCAGAACCTACTGAGCATGTGCGAGAAGTCATAGATGCACATTTACACACACTGCTGAAGGATCAGGAGAGTGGATTTATTGATATGTTTTGGTGGTTTTCTCTGCAGAGGTAAAAACATAAGTCATTCTCAAGACGTCCTGTGATCGAGGGGCAAAAAGAAGATAAACATTTTCTGTCATATCTATGTCTTTCTATTGAGAATGAGGGTCTTCAGTAGGAAAAACAAAGACTTGTAGTCTAAAGTCACTAATAAGCTGGTTGAATGCTGGATTTTCTTGGCACTCAGGAACTATTGAGGACTACTCAGCTGCAGCTTCCTAGAATCAGCTAAAGTGACCATAAACAGATTTTTCCAGGAGCTCGGCAACTTTGCAGGGTCTAAATGTGGTTTCTGGCCTGGCCGCCGACAATATTTCAGAAGTGACAGTTACCTGTCAAACAACTACAAGCCTCATTTCTGATTACCTGCACTGACTGTGAAGTTTATTTCTCTTTGCAAATTGTAGAAAAAACCACGAAGTTCCCCTCAGCAGGTGGATGCAGTGGCATTAGGCCTACATGAGGCTTTCACCCAGGAGTCTGAGGTTCCATCACCTCTACTACTTCTACCACCACTTGTTTGTCTTTCATCCATTTTAACTTTTCTGTCTTTAGTTTTTTTTTCTTTGTCATGTTTTTCTTCTTCATTTTCCTAACACGCTCCAGATTTCCACTCCATGTCTCCTTTTCATTAATGCCTACTTTCTACTTTTCCTTCATACCATATATCCATATTTTAATCTTAGTTTGTTCTTTGCTTTTTCCTTGTGTCCCTAATTTTTTTCTGATCTTTTGGATCCATTTCTTTTCTCAGTGTTTTTTTTTCTTACCTTCCTTCTTACACCTATATTGTTTACACTGTTTACTTCTCCTGTTCATCTGCCCTTATGTACTTTTACTTCATTTGCTTTCACCCCATCTCCTTATTTCTTTTTAGTACTTTGTTTAAATCCTTTTACCTGTCACGTTCAAGCTTGCCTTCCTTCTTTCCATGTTATCCACCTCCCTCTGCCTTTCTTTTACTGCTCATAGCTGACCCTTACATATAGCTGATTAATGCTTTAAGCTTGGACTGAATTTCTGGGCCGTCCTGTTGCTGACAACTGTATGGGCATGAACCTCCATTAGCAACACGAGACATGAAACAACAGGAGGAAACAGTATAAATAAATCTGTCAGCCTCCCTCATCATGACTGCGTGAAGCCTGTGTGACATTAATGAAGCCACACGGGGGCTTAGGGCCTTTAAAGTCTGGTCTTATGAAGGCAAAGATGACAGAACTGACATGCAAACAGCAACAGTAGCAGCAGCTCAGCTCCATCCTCCAGCTCTAAGACAACAATCACAGCAAATAATTCCCGCCTTGATCTCACAGGATTACTGCGAGGCCTTGTTGGTTTTTATCTGGCAGCCTCGGCTCACCCTGACACGCCACAAGGCGCAACACGACCGCCTCAAAAAGCACAAAAAAGTCTCGGTTTCTAATCCCTCGGCATCCCTCACCAAACATCTGACCTACAAAACAAGCCAAACACTTCTCTGCACTTCAGATTTTATGTTTATGTTTATCATACCCCATGCTCTGTATTTAGGGATTTAAAGGGCTAACGCTTGAGATAAAATAAGCTCTTTGTGTTTTTATTTTGAGGCAGTTCAGTTGGTTTGCAGGCTAGGGTTTAAAAACACCACCTCGTTAGAACTTCAGTTAACATTTTTCTTAATGGGTTTTGTGATCGTTTTGCATTTTTGTGCAGTTATTTGTGTCTCTTGTGTGTCTTTTTTAAAAATCTAGAATATTTTTTGCATTGCTGTGTCAGTTTATATCACTTTAAGTCTCTCTGCCGTTATTTTGTGTCTCTTTTGCAACTTTGTGTGGCTGGTTTGCTTTAATTTTTACTCTTTGTGGTCTTTTGCCATTTAATTGTGGTTGTTTTATATATCACTGAATTTTCTTTTGTATCTCTGTGTCTTTGGCATTTTTATAGTCATTTTGTATTTCAGTGCTATCATTTTATGTCTATTCAGTGTCTTTTTGAATCTTATTCTCATGTTGTGGTCAGTTGATATCACTGGGAGTCTCTCTGTAGCTCCTTTGCGCCTTTTGCCTGATATGTATCCCTCTAGAGTAATTTGGTGTCTCTGTGGTCTCCTTCCATTGTCCACTTGTGTTTATTTCACATTTTTCTGAAGCCTCTTTGTGTGTTTTTCAATTCATTTGTGGTCATTTCCTGCCTAGTTCTTTGCATTTCTTAGTGTCCTCTAACAACTATTTGTGGTTCTTTTATGTTTCTGTGAAATTGTTTTATCTTGTTGTGGTGAGTTTATATCACTTCTCTCTGTGATCATCTTGTATCTTTTTGTTCGGTGCTTGGTTTTCTTTTGAGCGTCGATTTATAGCTGCTAGATGAGCTCTGAGACTTTCCAAAAAATATTACATCTTTTGACTCAGCATCTCTGCCCTGTCTGCCACTACACACTAGTGAACTATAATTACAACTGAAAAACAAGCATCATTTCAGTTTCAATGAAAAAACGTGACGGCAAAGAGAATCCTCACGTCCACTGTGAGCTAATCAGTCACATGGATCTTTTTTTTTTATGACTAAAGCAGATTTCTTTCGATCTTCATCATATTACTGCTGAGCAATTAGCTAACTTACAGCTTCCTGTCACGCAGAAAATATCTAAAAGCCTGAGGGAAACATGCCAAATGAGCTCAATGCATGTGACTCTCTGAACTGGTCTTTTTCTGGCTCACTGTTTGCAGTTTAGCCTTAGAGGTCCTGCACAAACTGAGGAATGTCCACTGCTCTTCATTCATGCTCCCAAACTACAGAAAAGCTCTTTGATGCTGCTGCTTTGTGCTTCAAAGTAGACACCAGTTTCAAGTGAACATAAATTATTACAAGTTACAATGTGCCATTGACTGCTAATGTGCCCTTAGAGAAAGAATATCCAACTCTATTACAGAACTTGGATATCTGGGACCTAAATTCACTGCAAAACCTGATGTTTTTCAAAGATATGGAGACGACCCTACCCAGTAAACATCAGTCAGTAAATTATCACAAAGGCTCATCTCACATTTGCCACTAAAATCTTGATGATCCCCGAGACGTTTGGGAAAATATTCTGTGGAGCGATGAAACAAAATCTGAAGTTTTTGGAAGGTTTGAGTCCTGTTACATCTGCATAAAGCTAGCAGCATTTCATAAAAAGAACATCATTGCAACAGTCAAACATGGTGGTGGTAGTGTGATGGTCTGGGGCTGCTTTGCTGCTTCAGGGTGACTTGCTGTAATTGATTGACCGGTGAATTCTGCTTTCTATCAGAAAATCCTGAAGGAGAGTTTACATCTGACCATCAGTGCAGTTGGGTTATGCAGCAGCACAATGACCCAAAACACATGAGCGGGTCTGGACTTAAATCCAATTGAGAGACTTTGGCATGACCTTAAACAGATACTTTAAGATTGCTTTTTTTCCTCCCTTAATAAATCAAATCATCGTTTAAGAAGGTTAGGATATGTATTTTTTTCTAATCCATTCTTCTTTTGCAGCATTTATTAGATATTTATTATTATTTATTTATTTGATGGTTTTGAAAAAAAAAAAAAAAAAAAAAAAAAAAAGATTTGATGGTTTTGTTACAGACTTTTCAAAAAAGTGTTTTGCTTTTCTTTCACAAATGTGGGGATTAAATTGTGTTAAAATGCACAAAATAGTGATGTCATGTTTTGTGACGAGGATCCAGGCACAGAGAGACTTGATGAATTTAAGAATCTCATGATTTAATAAAGAAATTTGCAGACTTGCACGGAGATGGTAAAATTATGATGACTGATAACGCAGACGAAGACAACAGACAATGAGGACAGGGAGGAACGGGGTTTAAATGCACCAAAGTGACAGTCAGAGAGAACTCAGGACAACATTTAAGGATGCAGGGACTGACAGAAACAGGTTTATCTTGCCTGGCTGGGCAGCTCTCTGGGTGCTCAGCACCCCCAAAAGCTCTGATCCTAGAATCGCCCCCGAAATAAGGCATAAATTATGAGAAACTTCTGCACAATGACTTCTTTTTGAAACCAGGTAATTCCCCCTTTGCTGGCTGTTAGAAACAATACAGTTCAACAGTACAGTTCTAAGGCAGTTCCCCACTGGCTCTAATGCAGGTTTGTCCAAGTGGTCTTGCTGTATCCCTGGCAAAGCTGTCACTCAGCTGCTGTTGTTGGGTAAAATCAATGTCAGTCACTACGCTGTCTCTTCTTTTCAGTACCATCAATAAGTGGAAAATTAATTTTCTACTCAGCAGCCTTATGTAGGAAACATTAATTAAGTTGTTGATGGGAGACTGCAGTTGCAACACGTAATCAGTTATAGCTAAAGTTCATCTATAAAAGGTGCTATCTCTGTTATAAGCAGGCACGTGCAGGTGGGGGGGCTAGAGGGGCTTGAGCACCCGCCCCTTTCCTGATGGGTGCCCAAAGTGCCCTTTTGTTGAGGCAACTTTTTAAAAAAAATATTATTAATTCTTTTTTTTAATGTGTGTGTGCGTGTGGAGTCCTGTCTGTGCCCCTCAACAATAATATTTAACTATTAATCACAATTTTGCTAAATAAAAGGGTCTGGCTTGCATCAGTCACATGATCACATTTAACCAATGATCGCCCTTGACGGCAGAACGCGCTGGTTACGAGCCGGGAACGAGCTCACAAAGAGCACGCGCATTTTTTGCGGTCCGGAGTTGTAGGAGAAACATAAATTAACTCAGAGACACAGACTGATGCGACAAAACCAGTAAGTAGGTGTACAGCGTACACTGTAGTGTATAGCACACAGGAGTATTAGCTTATTACGTACACGTTGGTAAGCTGTCTTGTTCCAACTGACGAACTGAAACAAACGAGCGTGCTGCGTGTGCAACAGCGTGACAAACATTACCTGTCCTTTTATTAACTGCACAAGTAGTGCTGGTCATAGCTGCTGGCTGCCTGTGTAAGGCTGTCATGGGTCTGTAGTTCTGTCCACCGTTTTAGGGAACATATTTAGTTTTAAAGTAAGTTTCTGGGCTTTTCCTGCCTTTCTGGAGGGATTATATTTCACTAAAAAATGATCTAATATGCATGTCCACATAATTATGCATTATTATAATTATAATATATTAAAAAACACACGCTGTATTTTAAAGAACATACATTAAGAAGCAGATTATATTAGATTTATATTTTAAATAAGACAAAATTTGGATTTTACAGCAGTAAAATTATTGTATCTCTACAGTTTAAAAATGTAATAAGCTTTGCCCCGGCACAGAGTGGATAATGAAACAAATGGAATCATCATAAATACATTATTTCATATTTATTACTTCCCCCTCCTCATTGCTTTATTATTGTAGCTCTAGTAATAAATAATAATGTAAGGATTCTGGATCAGCACCGTGATGCCCATAGAATATACAGTATTCTGAAGAAGGTCTAAAATGTCACTGTGTGTGCGTGCATGTGTGTGTTTTATGTATATGGATTTTTTAAAAAAAATATTACTCATGATATAACATTGTCCAGACATGCCTGGTAAGGACATGAGGAGGAAACAGTAGGAGCTGTGTGAGACTACTAAAGGCAGTGGATCCCTCAGCAGCTGGATTACAAAGAGCACATGTACCAGTTGTACCAGCTATAACATTTTTCTCTCATCATTTTGTTATAGATTAAGTGCAAGAGTTGTTAGGTGTGGATTTTTAAATTATAGTTTATTGCAATAGCAAGTTGTGCCTTGTTCTCAGATAGACAGCAAGTGGAGAGTGATATATGAAATGATGGGATGGAAGTAGAGCTGGGCGATATATCGAGTTTTTAAAAAACATCGATATATTTTTATACGAGATATAAGATGTGACAATATCCTTTATATCGATATAGTCTATGTTACGTTATAACTATACTTGTGGAGCCGCAAGTTTGCCTCTGTTTCGTCCACTTTTGTCTTTATGCAACGTTACTCGGCCTCGCCTCTCCTTCACTGAACACAACTCCCCCTCCTCCCCCATCGCTTCACCTGCAGGAAGCGACAAGATGGACACGGCAAATCTCCGTTAACGAGTTACTGCACATCGCCCCGTGCGTGGGGCTGGACGCCGTCAACGTGTTAGCTAGCTAACCACGCTAACGAGCTAACGCCATGCAGCCCAGAGGCGCTGCACAGCCTAAAATCCTTTCATTTTCTCAAAAGTTGACAGTGCGCCTTATGTATGAATTCTGGTTGTGCTTGATGGCCGCGAACCGATTTTATGTGGTACACAGCGCTCAGCAATCTGTCAAAAAATGTTTTAGTACGACTTCGGTAAGCTACGGAGCTGCACCGCTTGATGGATTGTCGGAACATTACGGCTACCGCGGAGCCTCGCGGAGTGATACGTACTGTGCTTCAACGTAATATTACCCTACTGTGTATAAGAACCATAAATGGCACCTGTTAAGAGACGTGGTTACGAAGAGGATTTCAAACTCCAGGCTGTCAGTCACGCAGTAGACGTTGGGAACAGAGCAGCTGTGAAATCTGTCTTTGTTACTATGCTCAGCGTCTGTTAGTTTACATTTTGACTGCACAATTGTGAGCTTTTTGTTATGCACAAAAACAACATTCTTTTCTTTTATTTATGGAGCATTATTATTTAATAAATGCTCATAATTTATTTTTGAGTAAATTTTATGTACATCTATGCTCTATGTTAATAAAAGTGCCTGTGTGACATCTGGGACACAGCTTTGACTAAGAACTCTCTTTTTGTTCTTACTTTATGGCTTTAAAAAAAAAATAAAAAAATCAAGATATATATCTTATATCGCCGTCCAGGTAAAAAATATCGAGATATGAATTTTGGGTCATATCGCCCAGCCCTAGATGGAAGGAAGAAGAGAAGCAAAGAGTGATTCACAGGCAGAGCCTAAATTATTTCTCACAGTTTTTTGTTGCCTTATGGTTCCAAGTGCTGTCACCAATCTTTGCATTTTGTTATTATCTCATGACACTTGTTTAATCAGCTACCATCTCTCCTATGGACTTTTTAATGTCTATAGTCTCAGATCAACACAGCCCTGCCCTCCAGCACTATCCACAGCAACCCCTCAACAGCAACATTGTACCCATCAGGTAAAACATCGGCTACGTTGGCTTTGCCTTGTTGCCCATATTAGATTCTTGATGAATGTGTGTTGTTGTTATTCAGCCTGGTTCAATGTGCCCCTTTTTAACCTTGAGCACCCGCCCCTTTAAACCTCTCTGCACGGCCCTGGTTATAAGCATCAGGTTACTTTGGGCAGAAGTAACCTGATGAGGTCCTTGACCTGGGGATTGGCCAAATTTAAATCAGCTAAGGTTTGATGCTACATAAAGTTTTTTATGAACTTTATGTAGCATGTTGTAGAGTACAGCATTGCTGAAAATGAAAAATTATTGCTTTGTCTGTATTTCATGTATGCCTTATTTAATGGAAATCAATGCCACAGGTGGTTAAATGTGTTGGGTTTTTTTGTTGGGTTTTTTTAAATCACAATTGTAAAATGCATGGCTAAGGCTCCCATCTCTAGGCCTTGGCTAATCAGGAGCTTTGTGGTTTGATCTGCAGCTCCTCCGGCAATATTAATTGTTGGGTAATTGCATTAAAATGCTCCAAAAGGCACCAATGGCACAAACACGATTGAGAAGATAAGTTAAGTAATGCCAATTAGCGGAGACGAGGCAGAGTTAGTCGCCCTGCATGATAGATACAGGGCTTAAAAGTTAGAGAGTAAGACGCTGTGAATGTGGATTGTAGTAAAACAAACAAACACGTGCCTCTGAGAGAAGGAAATCACTCTACATCTAATAGTTCATTTACTATTCGTAAGTTGAGAGAAAGACTCTGCAACACGAGACAAACTCATGGACTGTGGAGTCGAGTGCATAATATGACCACTGTTATCATATTTAAGGAAACAAATAATTGTGTATTTTCCCCAGAACATGCTGTTGACCATAAAATATGAAATCTAATTATGTTTCTGAAGAATTCAGCGAAAGAGCATGAGGAGGCTCTGTGCATGATTGGTTTAATGACCACTCATGTGGTAGTTATGATCCAGTTATACATTTAAAAAGTTTTCTGGACAGGGGGAATTGAAATCAGATTATCTTGGTTCTGTTGTAAAAAATAGACACCAAAACACTATTTATCAATTTAGGAAGTTAAGTCGTTAGCTCACCCTCTGACATTAACATACATCTCAACAGATGTGATGAGATCACAACTGGGCAGCTGCAAGTGAGAGATGTCTGGTGGTGCAAAACCTGATTATAGTGGTTCGACAAGTTAGTGCCAAACAGGAGGTGTTGTTGCTGGAATGCTTGTTTCATAACATGGGTCACACTATTTGAATTCTGAACCTTTGTACTTTTAGACTGTTCCAAATGCACCAGCAGCTAGAAATTTGTGCTAGACAATAAAGGAGTGAAATTCTACATCAGTAAGTGAAATATTTTTGCAGTAATTCAAAGGAAGCATCAAAACAAATTGTGGTCAACAATGTGTGGTGAGTAAAGTCAATTCGAAAGTAAAGTCCTTTCGAATGCGTGCAACAGCTATAATGGAGCAAAAGCTTCTTGGATTCTCTGTTAGTATAATTAACCTCAATCAAGCACAGAGCAAGCCATATTAATTGTTAACATGGTCCAAAAGGAACCAACAGCACAGACATGGTTGAGAAGATAAGTTAAGTGATGCCAATTAGCAGAGACAAAACCCAGTGGATGGCTATCGAACTGAACCTGCACTGAACCTGCTATTTGAAGTGCCCCGAGTTATAGAAAACTATTGATTTTTATAAAAGTACAAAACCTGTAAATTTGTTGAAAAGAATTTCACATTTGTTGTAAAAACAAGAAAAACAAAAAACAGACTGTAAACATGTTCAATTTACCTGAAAAGTGGAACATTTTAATATGGAAGTCTGTGAAACTCTAGGTTCTATAGACTCCCATGGTGATGTCAATATATATAGTACGACGCTGTGCAAAAAGTCTTGAGCAAGAAAAATGGATCCTGTGATTTACCGAAACATACATGCATACATGGAAATAATGTATATAAAATCAAAACAGAGTTTGACTTTTTCTATCCAGGCATGATTTTACTGCATTGGCAGTGTTTGGGATCAATGTCATGGTAAAAAATGAAGCCATTCCTAATCAGATGGTTTTTCATGGTGAATCAAGATGTGATGGTACGTCTCTGTGTTCTTAATTCAATCATTTGTTTAACCACGAACCATGACAGAGCCTCCACCGTGTTTTACTGATGGCTGTAGACACTCACTGTACTTCTTTCCTGAACTTCTCCCTACATACTGACAATGATTTACGCCAAAAAACTTCAAATCTGAATTCATCACTTCATCAGACCTGTTGCCACTGATTTACAGTGCAGTTCTTGTTCAACTTTAATACCTCAGCCTTTTCTCCCTGTCTCCCTTCATTAAGAATGTCTTCTTGACAGCCACTCTTCCACTGAGACCATTTCAGATAAGGCTTCAATGAATACTAGATGATCAACTGAAGACCCAGATGCATCTCTCAGGTCCTGCGTTAGGTCTTTGCTGGATTTTTTCCTGTTTTTTGAGGACATGACTTTCAGATAGGGCTGCTCGATTATGGCAAAAATGATAATCACGATTATTTTCACTGAAATTGAGATCTCAATTATTTGACGATATTTATTTAACCCTTTAAGACCTACCATAGAACCAAGTCCGCCAGAGCTTATATTATTTTTTTACATGTTGTAGTGCCATTTGTGGGAGCATTTCAAGTGGCTATACATCAATACAACTGTTATAGCCCATATTTTAATAATATGTACAGTGGGGCAAAAAAGTATTTAGTCAGCCACCGATTGTGCAAGTTCCCCCACTTAAAATGATGACAGAGGTCAGTAATTTGCACCAGAGGTACACTTCAACTGTGAGAGACAGAATGTGAAAAAAAAATCCATGAATTCACATGGTAGGATTTGTAAAGAATTTATTCGTAAATCAGGGTGGAAAATAAGTATCAATAACAAAATAACAAAAATACAACTCAATACTTTGTAACATAACCTTTGTTGGCAATAACAGAGGTCAAACGTTTACTATAGGTCTTTACCAGGTTTGCACACACAGTAGCTGGTATTTTGGCCCATTCCTCCATGCAGATCTTCTCAAGAGCAGTGATGTTTTGGGGCTGTCGCCGAGCAACACGGACTTTCAACTCCCGCCACAGATTTTCTATGGGGTTGAGGTCTGGAGACTGGCTAGGCCACTCCAGGACTTTCAAATGCTTCTTACGGAGCCACTCCTTTGTTTCCCGGGCGGTGTGTTTTGGATCATTGTCATGTTGGAAGACCCAGCCTCGTTTCATCTTCAAAGTTCTCACTGATGGAAGGAGGTTTTGGCTCAAAATCTCACGATACTTGGCCCCATTCATTCTGTCCTTAACACGGATCAGTCGTCCTGTCCCCTTGGCAGAAAAACAGCCCCATAGCATGATGTTTCCACCCCCATGCTTCACAGTAGGTATGGTGTTCTTGGGATGCAACTCAGTATTCTTCTTCCTCCAAACACGACGAGTTGAGTTTATACCAAAAAGTTCTACTTTGGTTTCATCTGACCACATGACATTCTCCCAATCCTCTGCTGTATCATCCATGTGCTCTCTGGCAAACTTCAGACGGGCCTGGACATGCACTGGCTTCAGCAGCGGAACACGTCTGGCACTGCGGGATTTGATTCCCTGCCGTTGTAGTGTGTTACTGATGGTGACCTTTGTTACTTTGGTCCCAGCTCTCTGCAGGTCATTCACCAGGTCCCCCCGTGTGGTTCTGGGATCTTTGCTCACCGTTCTCATGATCATTTTGACCCCACGGGATGAGATCTTGCGTGGAGCCCCAGATTGAGGGAGATTATCAGTGGTCTTGTATGTCTTCCATTTTCTGATGATTGCTCCCACAGTTGATTTTTTCACACCAAGCTGCTTGCCTATTGTAGATTCACTCTTCCCAGTCTGGTGCAGGTCTACAATTCTTTTCCTGGTGTCCTTCGAAAGCTCTTTGGTCTTGGCCATGGCGGAGTTTGGAGTCTGACTGGTTGAGGCTGTGGACAGGTGTCTTTTATACAGATGATGAGGTCAAACAGGTGCCATTCATACAGGTAACGAGTGGGGGACAGAAAAGCTTCTTACAGAAGATGTTACAGGTCTGTGAAAGCCAGGGATTTTCCTTGTTTGAGGTGACCAAATACTTATTTTCCACCCTGATTTACGAATAAATTCTTTACAAATCCTACCATGTGAATTCATGGATTTTTTTTCACATTCTGTCTCTCACAGTTGAAGTGTACCTCTGGTGCAAATTACTGACCTCTGTCATCATTTTAAGTGGGGGAACTTGCACAATCGGTGGCTGACTAAATACTTTTTTGCCCCACTGTATGCATTAAGTCCATAGTAATTACATTAATTGCAAAAAAGTGCAATAAACTACAAAAAAATTGAAAATCGTTTTTGTTTTTTTTACATATATTTCTACTTGGAGAAATTTAAGAGGTTTATCCCTCAAAACTTTAAATACAAAAAAGTTTGCAAAGAAAACAGCATGTGCATCAAAATAAACTATTTCCAGCAGTGCAATTCGAGTTCTAAGCATCCCAGAAACTATTCAGAAAAGTCAAACATGACTTATAAAAACACCAGTATAGGCTTTTAAGGCCTACAAGTAAAAAACTACATTTTCCGCGAAAATGACAACAAGCTGATGGCATAAGATGTAAGTTTTATATGCAAAAAAAATTATTGCGCTAGCTTACATGGTTCAGGTTCTGTAAAATAGTTACACAAAACGAGCGTGCTGCTCTGACCGGCTTTAAAGGGTTAACAATAATAATGTATTGAATAATGACTTTAAAAAATAATATAAAATAGTGTGCAAATACTGATAACAGTGCAAATGTTTGCAATAAATGAAAAATGTAAACATCTATGTTTAGTGAACTTTGCAGTGTTGCTCTGTGGTGCAGCTACTACACCGTAGCAAAGTTTACACACTGTGTCTACTTGATCCACGTCTGACTCCGCGAACCCATAATGTTTCCACACCACTGAAGTTTTTTTTTTTACCTCTCTTTTCAACCAATGGCAGTCACTCTCCTCTCCAAATAACTTCTGCTTAGCTTTCCGAGCTTCCCTCGGGTCCTCTTAATTGTTGTGACGCGTGTTCGAAATGCAGAGATGTGCGCTCGATTTGCCACACGGAGCAGCGCGAGAGTAAAGCATGAGGGAGCTGCTAATAATCGGCTCAGTCATTTTTAATGATCGTTGAAAGCCCAGTTCAATTAATTGAGCGGCCCTACTTTCAGATACTGCCCATCTGCTGTATATAATTCTTCTTTTGTTCTCCACTCACCTACATTTTTAAGGACACATTATGCCAAATTTCATGAAGCTCGGCCAACAAGAACAGGAAAAGATGACCTTAAATGAGACATATTCATGTTCACCTCTATGCACTTCTACATATTCTCTCCTCTGGACCAGGGCTACAGACACAGAAAGATAAGCAGATAAGTGTGACTTCTGAAATCTGAAGGTTAACTATTATAACCCTAAACCTGCATTCATTTCCCCCCTAAACTACCCCTAAATACCTACAGAGTAAAGCCTCATTTCAAGGTAAAGAACAAAGCTTGAGAGTCTGTCATTTAAGACCATCAGGTGTAAATGCAGGTGGAGCAGGCACCGATATGCAAACAGGTGATCAGCAGCATGGCAGCAAAATAGGAAGTGGAAATCAGAGAAGAGCATGTGCCATGTCTTCCTCTCCGTCTTTGCTTTCTTATCAAATCGAACTTGATATTTCCATTTCCAAACACTGCAATCTTCATACTGCACAAACAACTGCAGTGATACACATGCAGGAAACAGGAAACCAGCTCAGAGCAGAGCTGTGAGTCAGCCCTCTAAAGTAACTTTGCTTGTTTGCACTCACACATATTGAGCGGTGAGATCCCAGGCAGTGAAAGCAGTCATTCCCTCGGGCTGCAGGTGCTAAAAACTAAAGGAGCTGCTGGTCCACTCATCATTGAATTCTTCCTAATACCCAATTTGTCTCAGGCAAAGATGTTAGAGCCCAGCTGTAGATCATTTAATAAGCTTTTATTTATTATTGTATTAATTAAACACTGAATCAGAATTTCTCTAAATACTACAAAAAAACTGAAATGTAACGTCCAAAGCACTACTGAAAACAAAAAGGGAATTTAAAAGTGACAAACAGCACAGAACCATGGGACTGTGACAAAAGCAGCTTGAATAATATTCCCTGTGTGAGATTTACCAATGGGATGTGTTGACGAGAAATCAGCTGATGTGGGCAGGCACTGAGATCAGCTGATCTGAAGAGGATTAAGGTTGAGCGTCACTCTGTTGACATTCTGAATTTATGCTCAATTTGTAGGATGAAACTGCTTCATCTGTTGCTCTGGTTGTACGTGTTACAGGGATGTGTAGAAGGATATACGCTCCGCATGTGTGTGTATGTATACACACTGAAGTCAGGTATCATTTGCTTTCTTTAGTTATTTTTTGTCATACCTTAATAAAGATGGAAATAAATAGAGAGAGAACAGTGAATAGTAAAAAGTGAGCACCTATTAGCAGATTCCGAGGACGAGGGGCTTCTCTGAAAGTTTTCCCATAAGGGAAAACAAGGCTAAATGTCACGAACCGGCATTTCACAGTGAATTATGGAGAAAAAAAAAATCTTTTAACATAATTCACTCAACTATTATTCACTGTACTTGACTAAATCCCAGTCAGAGGCAATAAAGAGAAAGAGAATAATAACACAACAGGTCTGCTGGCTTATCGTAAAGATCATAATTATAATTATCTGAACATTTTTATCATTTAATTTGGCATAATAATTATTTAATTTAATAAGGTTGATGCATTTAAAAACACATCCTTTCTGGGAATTTGCATGAAATTCAGGTATAATTTGAATGATGAATTAAAGAAAAACGAATGTGGATGGGGATAAAAAGGTCAGGCTAACAGGTGTTTTTGACTCTGAAGGGGCCTTTACTGTAGGGCGCTTGCAGCGGCAGCAAACTAGAGACTCAGGTAGCAGCAGGAGAAACAAAGGGAGCACCGTGAAAAGTTGACAACCATCACCTATGGCAATGCTCCACTCACGGAGAACCGTATGTAACAGGTTTGCATACAGAAACTTTCTTGTAGATCAGGGATGTAAAACTCATTTTACATTGGGAACCATATGCAGCGCACTTTGATCCTAACTGGTGAAACTCCCCTTTCTGTCAGTGTAAAGTAGTTAAACTGCAATCCCTGAGATATCTTGGCAGTTGAAAAACAAGTGCAATTTCAACAGTATGCCTCAGTTTTAGGATCTGATCATGAAAAGCTGCTGTAGTAAATTAAATAAATGTGTCAGCGTGGCTCTTTGGGCTTAAATTGTAAGACATAAATGTGAAAAATTATTGAAAGACTTGTTGTAGCTCATTGCCTAGACATCCCTGTTATAATAAATCAGAACTTTCCTGTCGCTTGCTTGTTTGTCTCTTACTTTTATTACTGTAGTATGAATGACTGTGGGTGAGCAGAACAAGCTGTAATTTGTATCAAAATACAGTTAAAAGTCTAAAATTTATGTCTTTTGTCACATTTTCCAAAGCTGTCCAGTGGGAAAGATTGGAGTCTTTGGCAGGCTAATTTTGATCATTTTGAGAGCTTTGTGGTTAAAAAAAGAATATATTTTTTTAATCCTGATTATCTCGCTTTCAGTTTCATTAGAAGGGGAAATCGTTAGTGAAATTAAAGACCCGATTACTCACCCAGTCTTAAGGGGATCAAATGCAGAGTGAAACATGCCGGTGGGAAGATTAAAGTCGAATAGACTCTGTTATTCCTCTGGTTTGCATCTCTGTGAAGAAGGATTCAAAATGCAATGGGATAATGAGCCCAAACACGCCTCAAAGCTTTGAAGATCAAAGGAGTGCTGACTCCACGGTCACCTGACCCTGACCTGGCATTGTCATGAAGACTGAAAAAGATAACTCTCCTTGCGTGGCAAGTTGCTATGTGTTTCTCATCCTTTCATTCTGATGACATGCAGGTATGCAGCCAGTGAGACACAAAAGAACACAAAAAAACAATTAAATGTTTCCATGCTGCTGTGTCTGTGCAAACCTGTGATTGTGAGCTTATAAAAGTGGTCAGGGGCTGCAGCAGACATTCAAAAAGCCATTAAAATAAACCTTATCTCCTACTTTAAAAGAATAGGGCTACTGCATCTGCTGCTGCTTCGTCACGGCGCTGCGCTCCCCACAGGCGAGGCGCTGACCTTTAAAAATTAAGTTTCTAATTACATCCAAACACACAAGCAGGAAAATACGGGCTGAACAGACGTGTAGTGACTTTAACGAAGGGAGTACAAGTTTATGTATCACTGTACCATCCAGTTTATCAAACCTGACGAAGGCACAAAAGCTTGATGACTTTTAAAGAGCAACAAAAGCCCAACAAAGGAGGTGGGTGGTAGGGGGGGCTGTAGTAGGCGGGCATCTATCGACCACACACTGGTGAAATTCTGCCCCCTGTTGGTGATGGTTTTAGTTAAAACCGCAGAGAAAGTAAAGCCTTCGTCCTACCCGCTGCTGTTGCCCTCGTGGTCGGTGGTTCACGCCACAAGTGACATCACATCCCCTGGCACAAACCACATTTTGGTGTGTTTTCAGCCAATCGTGCATCTCTTGATTTTTATAACAAGTGCATAATAAGTTCAAAGTCAGGTTGCTCTTCACTGTTTCAGTGATATATCCACACAGAAGCTCTGATATATCCCTCTAATTAAAGAGAGGAAAATCCTGCAACAGCTTAAAAAGCTGAGACTTTTAGGAAAAAATCTTCCATATTGGGTGCTATACAACCAATGGTGACGAAGGAAAAATGTGTCTTTCCCAATCAGTCGGTGGGTGTTTGCTGAAGGCTGCTGCCTGTCGTTAGGTAAAATCGTCTTGCAAAGAGGTGCTGAGTTTGCCAGTAATTTACAAGGAAGATGCCAATTTGTGTGCAAACACTTACTTACTGCTTACTAATCATCAAGCAGTAGTAAAACTCAAAAAGTAGCAGTAGGAAACTGGAAACAGAGAACGCCCATAATGAATGTTTTATCAAACACGTTTCAAAAGACTCAGCTTTTACTTTGAAGTCTGTATTTCCAGTTTGTGTTTCAGCTGATCAGAAATCTCAAGGAGTTTCTTGCTAACCGGCCCAGGAATGACACTTTACCTAGCAACCATGATTATGAGTTGATCCTGGACCAGTCTGTAGGCCTGTGTGACCAGGGCCTTCTTCACTTGATCCTACACTGTCACCAAAGTTGTGTACAAGTTAACAACACTGCTAGCATAATGGACAGGTTTTTTGACAGGGCTCCCGTCACAAATGCAGAGGTTGAAGCATTGCAACATCATGAAGATTTTCTCGTAAATCAAGGGGGGCTAGCAAAAAAAGATTGGGAACCACTGATATAGAGGCTTCAAAGTAATTGCCAAGAGGTGTTACCAAGATGGTTGCCAAGCGCTGAGAGTTTGTTCCAGAAAGACTTTAATTGCGCTCCATATTTTTCACCCTTTTGAGAGCTGCTGCCTTATATATTTATTTTTCAGTTCTGGATTCATGTACATTTCATTTACAGCTTAATCAGAGCAGCATGACTTGTTTCTTTCCAGCCTGACATGTGTATGTGTGTGTGTTGTGAGTGTGTTTGTGTGTGTAAGCGATACAAGCTTTACTTAAGAGTCCAAAGGTCAGCCTGCGAGTGCTTTGTCTTATTTATTTTTTTCTAAACAGCTTTTTTTCCGCAGCGTATGGGATTAGCTGGCTGCCCTATGTTGAACTCAGACCGAGACAGAAAATCCTCAATTCACTGACCCGCTCCGACAATCCAGTGTAAATTCTTCAAAAGAAAAGCACACAGGCCACAATGAAAACGTCTGGCTTTAATGTTGTCACTTTTCTGCTCGCTGATCTGCAGACCATGCTGGAGTGAACAGACACCAGAGGCTGAACAGCCTGCAAATGACAGCTGCTCAAGCACTAATGCCAACCCTTTAACAGCCAAAGACGAGACCTGAAAATCCTTCCAGGAATTAACTTGTGTTCACATTCCTGTAAAGTACAAGAACATGTTTCTGTCACTCTGTGACCACGGTTCTAACTGTCATGTGTAGTGATAAGTCTTATCTGGAGGATGTATGCTGCTCTGTGGTTTCCATTTTCCACCAAACCATCACAGTGCCTTGGGCAACGCACAAAGGAAATATAGATCTGAATGGACAGGGGTGTTCGATCCACAGGAACTCACATGTTATGTTTGGTGTTCAGCGTTATATAATCCTGCATGTCCATGTTGACCCAATCCCACAGCCATCTTTGATGAACACAGCCAGAAAATTGGAGTCTGCTTGAAACAGCTTGAATCTGAGCTGAGAGCCTTAAACACAGTGTGTGCTCTCGTGATTTTGTTGTTTAAGAGGCCTTAAACGTATTTAGGTAAAGTTAATAACTGAAAAAGGTAATAACACAACTTAAATCAACAAATCTGAATACTTCATGACTCTACTATAGATTTCAGGGCACTGAAAGTCGGGCACAGTTCAGTTTTCTGGAAGCAGAACAGTCCTCTAAAATACTTTTAAAGTGAACCTGCGTTGCTTTTAAATAACGAGGTCAGTGACTGTACAATTAATCCCCGTGAGCCAAATGCTCAGGGTTTAGGATGCTGTTTCTTTCTTTGTCTTTTTTTCTAATGTCACAGAGAGTGGGTATCCCAGCAGGCAGTTCTGATATGGCAAAAGATGGCCATCTTTTGCCATATCAGAACTGCCTGCTGGTCAAACTTTCACTTTAATAGTGTCAGCCAATCAGAAGAAGTGCCTCAAAGAGGAAAGAGCTAAAACAGGTTGTTTCAGACAGAGAATGAGCG
The DNA here is from genome assembly GCF_963576455.1 of Neolamprologus multifasciatus. Classification (NCBI taxonomy): domain Eukaryota; kingdom Metazoa; phylum Chordata; class Actinopteri; order Cichliformes; family Cichlidae; genus Neolamprologus; species Neolamprologus multifasciatus. The sequence continues at coordinate 20,930,450 of NC_140460.1, forward strand.
GAAGACAGCATCTGAGTTTGGACGACAGATCTGGTATACTTTCAGGTTCTTTAGATGCTCAAAATTAAATCTTTCTCCCTTCTTCTTGAGGCTGGTTGGGATCTATTGTGGAAAAGAGTTTGGTTTTTTTCAATATTTCATTTTCAAACTGCAAATAACACATAGCTACTTCAGTAGGGTCCATCAATAATATATTTAGAGGTGGAAAGGAACAGAATAGGTGCCCTTTGTCAGGCTATGGTTGCCAGTTGGGAGAATAACCTTGCAGTTCAGGTAAGTCTGTGGTTCAGCTTTATATGTCCATCTTAATGTATGGATGATTAAACAGTGTAAAAGGTGATTAGAGCAACGATCAAAGAAAAAAGCTAACTGGTGGAGTCATTGTTAGGACAGATCAAGGCTCTTAAACTCTTAAAATCCACATTGCCTTTTAGCCACTTGCTAAAAAAATTATTTTAAATAAAATGCATCAATTTACTTTCTAAAAAATATACCCTTTGTGCTGTGAGAAAAATCGACAGTGCGCCTTATAATCCTGAGCGCCGTATGTATGAATTCTGGTTGTGCTTACTGACCTCTAACCGATTTTATGTGGTACACAGCGCTCAAAAATCTGTCAAAAAATGTTTTTTGACAGATTTTGCAAGAAGATTTTGGTACAACTTTGGTAAGTTACACCGCTTGATGGATTGTCGGAGCATTATGGCTACCGTAGTAAGGAGCCTCGCGGACTCGGAGTAACCTGGGTCCAAAACTCCGTCCCTTCAGGTCCCAAAGTCAAACGAACTCACTGAGAGTTAAAAACTGTCTAAATTTTTTCATCTTTAATAAAATGATAAGTGTTGCTGCTTTACCAGGTGTAACAATGAAGTTTAATATTCAAGCATCCATGAAAACATAACCAACTTAGAAGTTAGCAGGAAGTTAGCTCGCTAGTTTCCACCTAAACATGATATATCATGTTCTGACTGAGAGATTTCTGAAAAAAAAAACAACTTACAGCTCTGCTATCACTTCCAGCATAAATGAAGACAACCAAAACCAAACAGCAGTGAATTTTGTAGGGTTACTGAAGTTGGGCTAGCTGGTATATAATGATGTGCTATGTGATCGCTAGCGACACAGCTATGTTAGCATAACATAAACACAGTGAAGCTGGAGGATGAACGTTAACCTTTTTCCACTTGATAAAAATTAACATGAGGGTTCCTGATGGTTAGAGACAAATGCAATCACATGGCAGGATACTGTAAATGGACCAAACTTCAGTCAGGAGAACAACTAAGATAATCCATCCACAATACGAGGTTAGTCATTAATATACTACAACAACATGAGAATAGAGCAACTGCAAGAGAATTCAACATTAATGAATCAATGGTACGGAAGTGGAGGAAGAAAGAAGAATAAGCTGACTAAAGCTTGACGTATCTGACTGTTTTGTTTCACTTAATGCACCTTATAATCCAGTGCGCCTTATGGTCCGAAAAATATGGTAATATACCACACAGTATCATAAGCCTGGTAATCATTACAATTAGGGCTTTGCCAAATAATACCATCCTCTTATATACCAGTATAAATTCTTACATGGTACAAACGTGTCACATTTTAAGATCAGTAATATGGCAACACCAAGTCTGTAGCTTCCCTAGCATACATAACAACAAGCTCAGTCATGGATAAGAGTGAGAGCCACGTGTGAGCCACCATTGACGGTTCAGTAGGAAAAAAAGGGAACTATTAAAACAATCTCGAATAAAACTCAATACTTGAGCAGAAAACTGCTCCCACTAAAGGTGGAAACAACAAACCTGTTTCACCACTTCACAAGCAAATAGCCATCAACGAGCAGAACCAGGCCACAAAAAACGAGACGCTAGCAGCTGGTGATCTGCTACCCAAATGTAAACGAATTACTAAGGAGAGTTGCGCCAGAGCACTCGCTAGCTGTACTCTATATGACCATGAGAGTAAATACTGGATGGAAATTACTGACATGGTCACATGGTGGAAAAGCAGAGCTTTAATTAGTGCTTGCATGCAAGGTAACACGGTTAAGTTACTTTATTTTGGAAAATAAAAAGCCCCTCATTTTGTTTCCGCTAATTAATGCTGGTATCGTTTTTCACTACCATCAGAAGTATCACTATTGCAAACTTCCTCGTAATATTGTGACATCATTTTGAAGCTACATTACCCAGCACATTTGTCATCATTATATGTGATTATTAACATTGTTTACTTACACCACACACTTTATTTCAAGTAGACCTGGTTTTGGAACAGCTCATAATATCTTCTGAAACTTTCTTTCGCTAGTTTTATTTTGTCATTTTTTTCTTTTACATTCAATTTATTTTCAGATAAACGGAAACTCTATTTTTATAAACAGAAACATTACCACCATCCAGCACCCCAATTCAGTGTCCTTGCAATTCTAGACTATCATTTCCTTATGGTGTAGTAAAGTGCATTTTATTATATGTAGCTGTTTTGATGTCAGTAACAACAATTATAGTGACTACAGTGGTATTTATGAATTTCAGTCAAAGCTTGTGTGGTGGCAGGTCTCATGAATAGTCATTAATAGGCATGGGTCACTTGCTGTGCCTGACCTCCTAACATTTTCCTGCACAAAACTAAAATGCCTTCATGATTATAATTTAAACAAATTAATATTAAGGTAGGTGGATGCCATTCTTGTATCCTAAGTGAATTTTAGCCGATTTGCCAAATAGTTTAAGGTGCTAACTCTAACTCTGCCCCTAACAGGTTTCAGGTCACCTAGTGCATAAAAACCAGAGGAAGTGGAAAGAAATGGATGGATGGATAAAATATCAGCAGCACGGCCCAAAGTCCAGTTAGTGGATCATGTATTTTCACCTATCACAGCAGAGGAAAGTCATTGAGTTTGATTATGCAGATAGCAGCCTAGCAAATCATTCCACCTGGGATCAACAAGATAACTTGGTCAGACACTATGGGATGTTTCCGTTATTTTGTCAGAGTTCAGCTCTGCTTAAATCGATACTGATTTTTATCTGGTGTCCATTTTAATACATTCATGTATTGGTGTCGCCGTGACCTTTTCATTCTCTTGAAAGCATTCAAGCATGGAAATCAAATGGAGGATTTCACTGTGGAGAAAAGCAATTTCTGAATAAAAACAGGTACAGGACAACACTGACCCAAATGTAGATGGCGCAAAAACTACGGGAAAAAAGCTGCACACTTGATTAGATCTCCCAAAACTTTGAAAACCTGAAAATCTATTCCATCATTGCCTTTGCTGTCCGCAGCAGATTGGGATTCAGCAACAACTTGGAGTCACTTCTGACCAAGACGTGTCTTTAACTCACAAATTAACCAAATCTGTAGACCTTGCTCTTTCCATTAGTGCAGTATTGTTAAACATCCTGTCTCAGAGTGATGTTGAAAAACTAGTTAATCTATTTTGCTTCTTTGAGACCAAGTGGTCTATTATCCCAACAGAGCACTTGGCTCTCAGACTTCAAGTTTGGATTTGGGAGAGTGACACTATTTCTGCATTGAAGATTAGACTTACAACTTTCCTTCTTGATAAAGATTACAGTTAGGGCTGGATCAGGTGACCGTGAGACATCCTTTAGTTAAACTGCTATAGGCTCAAGCTGCTGGGGGACTTCCAAAACACAGTCCTGCTCAAATGTGATGATCTGATTGTTATGGTTCTCTCTCCAGCATTGTAGCATCTTATCTTACTGTGTCAGACTGAGACAACTGCTGTTGTGACTAAAAATACAGTAAATGAAAGAAAATGAAAAGAAAAGCATCTACAGTCTTCAATTTACAGTTAGGTCTGCAGCAATGTCAACCTCAAATGCAACATGAAATGCTCAACTTGTGTTTTTTTTATTAGTGGTTTTATATGCTCAGTGTTTCTGAAGTGATGAGCAAACGGAAGATAGAGAAACAGAGGAAATAATCATTAAATAGGGTTAATGATTGTCACCCTCTCTCTGACTTCAGCTGGGCTCACAGAAAATAACTTGGATGCTCTGGTCTGAATCATATTAATCTAACAGATTCCAAACTGTTCTTATAAAGTCTTCCTCAATATTAGCTATGGAGCTCCACAGTTTTTTGTAGTAGCTTCGATATCTTTCATGTTATGTTTCTTGTTCACAATATCATTAGAAAGCATTTCCAGGTATGTGCAGATGGTACCCAGTGACTACAAATCAGTTAGTTAGAGTGCAGACACGTCTGAAAGGCAACAATGTAAGGATTAAACAAAAATAGAAATGCTCAATCTGTGTGTTTTACTGACTTTATAAATGCTGTAAATGCCCTCTGTTCCCATACTTGAGCTGCATTTAGAAGTTTCAGTTAGAGAAGATGACAAGATCTACTTTCTCCTGACTTTAAAAGCCCAGTTCATGCAGACAAAAGTTTTCAGAGAAGAAGAAGGTGGCAATGTGATTAAACATTTGCAACGACGACAAAGAAGAAAAGAACAGAAGTGTTCACAAAACTGCACCCAGAATTTCGTCCTTGCAAATCCCTGTGCACAGTCGTCTCTTAATGTAAGGAACTGAACTGATCTTGAACAAGCCTCAGAAAACATCTTGTTTATGGCTCATTGTTGCGGAAGTGGCTGAATGTATGCTTGCTGCCATTCTTATCTGTTATAACACATGGGGTCATGAGGGCGGAGGGGTTTACTGGGCAGAGATGAGCTCACACAGAGCTGGGTGTCTGCAGAAAAATCTTAAAAAGCATCGATTTCACGTTCTGAAATGTCACTCTTGTTTTCTATCCTGCTCCAGGATCTGACTTTAACTTTTACATCTTTCCAAGGTCCAAGTCACAGTTAATGGTTATCTAAGAATTAATACAGCATTAATACACTAAGAAAGCCAAATGTTCAGTTCATTAGACTAAAACAAACAAACAAACAAACAGTAAAGCAACAAAGTGCCACATTTTAAAATCTGGAATGATGATCAGATGATTTTAGGTTACATTAATCGACTCTTTCAGCTAAAATTCAGGGATTTTCCTGAGCCCTGAATAGCTGCTTGTTGGTGACACCAGCCAGCCCGTTCTCACTCCCGAGGCGTAACATGCCGACGTTTTGTCACGTCCCGCGGCGTTCCTGAGGAACGCGAAAGGAGGCCTTCGGCGTTCTTATGGTACGCGGCGGGTTATGGCTGAAATCCAGTGCAATGACGCTCCCGCGGTAATAGACGTTCCAGCCCTGTATTCCAGCCCTAAACCGAACCTTATCCCTAGCCCTAACCATAACCTTTTTCCTGACCTTAACCAAGACTTTAATGATGTTAAATAGCGTGTTTCTAAGCGATTTGAAGAAAAAGAGCGAACATGTGTAGATTGAGTCCATACGGTTCTCATATTTCCTCATTTTTCCGAGGTCGTCATTCAGGAACGTGGTGGGTAGCCCAAAACGTAATATGTTGACGATTTGTCACCTAACGTAAAATGTTACGCTTTGGGAGTGAGAACGTGTTGCACCAGCACAGCTGACCGGCATCTACTGAAGGCAATGAGTTTGTCTTATTTTATTTAACAGAAATATTTGGGGGTTTTCCTATTATTCCTGAAGTATTTGTGTACAAAATGTCTATAAATCTTGAGTAAATGAACCCCAACTTGAATTAAATGCTTACAGATTTAATTTTATTACAGCGCTGCTTATTTTCCTTTACCTCTGCCTGAAACCTTACTCTTCAATAGCACATAAACATGGGCACTTCCTAGGTCACATAGGGCCCAATTTGATCACAAGAAGGTTAGATTTCTCATTAAATTATTCATAAAACGGTGGAACATCCTGACATCTTTAAAAAAAATAAGTGCGTTTTTCAATGATGTGTCAACGTCTTTCCACATTCAGTGACACAGCTGTCATTACATGCACCACACGATTACAGATCAAAGAGGAAAGATACACAGCCATTGCTTTGTTGAAACTAAACAGAAGTATTTCACATCTTTTATTTGAAGCAACTTACATCATCCTAGAAATAATTTTAACTTTCCAGATGTTTTCACTGTGATGAAGCACCGCTGCATCACCACAGCAGGTGTTGTGTCGTATCGATAATGTCTGTAATTAATGACTCCACTGCAATTTTCACACTTTGTGAGGTTACCCAGTGACCCAGATTGGACACAGGTTTGACACTCCTGCTGTACATTGACAATGGTTTTCATTGATATCTCTCATATTTTTGGATGGTTTTTTGATCAAGAAGCAGACATGATATTTGAACTGTGTGGTATCACAAAAGGTCAAACTTCAAACCATACTGAGAGATATTTAAAATGGGCAGAAAACAACAATTTTAAGTCAGAGCACTTAATTAAAGTAACCTGTATTAAAAGTGAATTACAATAATAACTAAAGTAAACTGAATGCCATCCTCAATATCCTGAACTCGATAAGTGCTTAAGAAACTTCACGAATCTTTTTCTTTTCTTTTCTTGTCCTACATCTGCTTCTGCATCGATTATTTTTTGGGGAAAAACTTAAATTTGACCATTTGTCTTCTCAAAAAGGGACTTACAAAACACACAGGAGCAGGTGTACAGACATACTGAAAGGTGTACATGTGCTCCTCAGGCAGCAGTTTCACTGTCAGGTGTAAAGAAATTTTAAAAAGAAACATATTTATATCAAATGTCAGTAGATAAACATGTTCACTCCAACACACAGAATAGCATCAGTTTTAAAGGTAATTTACAATAGTTACTATATTTTCGATGGATTCAAGGTGTGTGTGTGTGTGTTTGTGTGTGTGTGTGTGTGTGGGGGGGGGGGGGGGGGGGTCAGTAAGCAAACTATGGTAAAAGCTCTCCTATTGGGGTTTTGCATAAAATAAATAAGCAGTAATAAACAGTTGTGTGATTCTTCAGACAGTTCACGCATTTTCTTTCCGCTTTACATGAAGTTTGTAAACTGGGATCTTCTTGTTAACCTTAGAAACTGGCGCACTTAACCTGCAGATTAAAAAGCAGGAATCCGTCTTACCTGGAGTAAGCCTCTTTAACGCCTCCTGTGGCGCGATTCCTCAAACACAAACCCACGCGGGGAGCAGGAACCGGCCGGTGGCCCGTCGATTGAGCAGATAGTGGGGATGAAGTCCGTACGAAGAGTCGGGAGCTGTCCTAACAGCTGCTGCTGCTGTTGCTCGGTGCTGATGCGCTGTCCGCGGAGCGAATGCGCCTTTCACCACTCTGTCACAATATTTCTGTCCCCCTCCCCTCTATAAGGAGCTTTTCCTCCACCTGATCCCGCGTCATTAGCCAAACACCAGCTGGAGCTCTGGACTCCCCCACCCATCTTTACTGAACCACCTCCTCGTCTCCATTGCGCTCTGCTCCGAGGAGCAATGTGTGGAAGACAGTTAGTGCCAAAATAGAAATACAACGTGTGCGCTAAATGAAGCAATTTAAACAGAAACAAAAAAAGGTAACATTCTTAAATAAATTCTAAATTAGAGCCAGTTTGTTCATATGAAGAAGTCCCAGTTTTAAGAGAAAGGAAATTTATAAATGACTAAATAGTGTTGGGGGTTTTTGTTTTGTTTTTTGCACTAACTCCACTTTGCAGTTATTTATTTGTAAAAAATGTTTGGAATCATGTATGACTTTCATTCCACCTCTCATGTGTACACCACTTTGTATTGTATTGTATTGTATGGTCTCTCATTCATTTCATGTGAAATTCCAATAAAATTGATTCATGCCACTGTGTATATATATATATATATATATATATATATATATATATATATATATATATATATGTATATATATATATAGTCACCACCGCTCTAATGTATTTACTACCAGCTCAGTCAGCTCCATTCTTCAATTTCACTGGCAGTCACTTCAGTGGCTCTCCTGGAAGCAGGGACACGTTTCTCTTGGTTCCCACCCACTTCCCATTGCTGGTGCTTATTTCGCAGTACTTTCAGAATGTCTTTCACTTTCTATGGTCTCTCTTTGGACTTTTGGATCTCCCTATTAATCAGTATATTCTGGTTATACCTCATATTACTGTCTATGTTACCACAATGTGTACATATCTTTCTGGGAAGCTGCATGTCAGGCTACCTCATAGGTTTAACAAAGTACTCAAATGTAACATCCTGTTTGGAAATGGGCACCAATAAGTGAGGATGTCCTGTCGTAAATTCTTATATGGTAAACCTGGATTAATTAGCAGGAGAAAATGAACGAAAAACTGAAGGATGTAAACTATGTTAAATTTTTGATACTGTATTGATAAAAAAGCAAAACAAAATGTGTTGGTTTTTTTTTGTTTATTTGTGTTATTTTATCAGCATTTATGAACATAATGTTCACGGGACAAGCAGATTGTTGTGATTTAAGTGATTATGGTCAGAAACAACTGAGTTGTGAAACTGAAGAAAAAGGTAAAGGTCTTCCCACTACTTGGTTCCAGATGACTTCTGGTGCATTAAAAAGAAATCCATGAATTACAATGAAACAAATAAATGAAAATAAATAAAATCTCTATTATTAATAATTAATAAAAAGTCAAATGACATTACAAATTTAATTCAATTCTAGTTTATTTGTATAACACCAAATCCCAGCTACACGCTGTAGAATTAAGGAGAAGACACCTAAAATCAGACAGCCCCTCTGTGAGCAAGCATTAGGTGACAGTGGGAAGGAAGAACTCCCTTTTAACAGGAAGAAACTTCCAGCAGAACCAGGCTCATCTGACACAACCAAAGCAATGATGTCTTGGGATGTTTGTTACAAGCCTCGCCCAAATGATGAAAGAATAAAAATACTAATCCCACAACATTACAAAATAAAAGGAAATACCATCAAAATAAAAGTCACTATTTCATTTATTTCAGATTTCCAGACTTTAGTGGGGCCACATTATACATCTGAGCGATATATATATATATATATATATATGTTCACAAATATGTGAATTTTATAGACTTTTCTTCATCTTGATTTTAAAAAAGAGGTTTAGATAAAGCTACCTACAAAGGTTAAGGAATGAGTCTACAAACCAAATGGTTGGAAACCACTTGTTTAATCATACTAGTGCACAATTTCTAAAGACGTCATCTGTTTTTTAGTATATAAAATATTAATTGGAGACATAACTGCGTCTGTCAGATACACGTTTTGCAGTAAAAAGTACAATTATTCACTTTAAAATGTGGCGAGGGAGAAGCATAAAATAACACTGACAGCTTTTGGGGAAAAAAATCTTGATCCTGCAGCAGCGCTGACAGTACCACACAACGTGTGAAAGAGCAGTCATCCTGGATCAGTATTAGCTCTGCCCCACGGAGACAAAAATAATCAGATTATTCTCAGGAGCAGCTTGTTTGATTCAGGGCCCTTGTGCTGCAAGGCCTCCACTGTATGTTGCTCTGTTTGTTCACTGTGTCGCTGCCGATGTTTAACCAATGAGAAGAGCATGACTGCTCCCCAAAGCCAGGAGGCATGACTCAAATTAGTTAGAGTGCATCGTCCTTTGAATGATTCATCAAAGAGATCCCAGATCCAGAGACACAGTGACTGAGGCGACTGCCTGGATAAATGAAAGCTGATGTGAGGTGGGGTTGTGGTAGTGGAATATTTTTCTACCAGATGGGACACGGATATGTCACATATGATAGAGCTGAAGACATTAGCCAACATAAACTTTGTTTTATAAATCTGTTATTTAATTTAGGTTGAGGTTTGAATAGTGCTTTCAGTTTTCAATTCCAAAGATTACTGTTTTTACAGGGACAGATTCTCAACTGCAGCACAAACTTGTAGATTTTTACTGACTGGAATTCTTCCAAGCAGCTTTTAGTGTCTATAATTAGCCCTGCCGTGGAGTTGATGCCCTTCTACAATTTTGTCCAGCTCTTCTTTTGCATATCCATTCCCTTGTGTCACCTCTACATTCTGTGCTGGGAGACCTAGCAAAGATTCCTGTTGCAGCAAACATGACCGTCCATTCTTGGAATTGGTCTACCTATTAACTTGAATGAGTTGCAGGCACCATCTGATTCTGCCAGTAGTGACAAGGACACTAGCAATAAGGAAAGAGAAATTACCTTTGGACACCTTTTTTGAAGATGGACAACTGAGTCATTGTGTTTCACTGTGAAGCTAAACTGTACCCGCTGTCAACTGTACCTGAACTGAAACATTGCTTGAAGTGCTTGCAGCACCAAAGGAACCTGCTGCGTTCAGGCTTGTTTTAAGTTTTGAGTACCTTTGATTTAATTGCGGGATGTTTTTAATTTTGAATTAACAACTCAACTAACAACTTTTAGAGTCTCCTTCAGCTGGAAAGTTAAGGCCTTGTTTTGAGCAGCCTCCGGACTCACTCTGCAGGTGGCATTTTCCTGCATTTCCTTCACCTGTTGTTGTAGCCAAAATAACTCCTCAGCGTACTCTTCAGTCTCCAGCCCATGACTGCGACAATTTTGAAGTAGACGCTTTAAATCTCGGACGATGTTTTGGTGGGCTATGAGGTTTTCACAAGTGCTTGCTTTTTTGCTTTTTTCTTCATTTTGAGGGAAATTACTTCATCCCCCTTTTCTTGACTTGTCATCAGTGTTGGTCAAGTTACTTGAAAAAAGTAATCAGTAACTAATTACTGATTACTTCCCCCAAAAAGTAATCCTGATACTTTACTGATTACTTATTTTCAAAAGTAATTAGTTACTTAGTTACTTTTTAAAAACCCAATTTACAACCTGAATAGGTGATAAAGTGATAGATCTTTCAGCCCAATTCTACTTTTTCTACATAATCCATCATACGAAATGTAATCAAATGGAAAAGTCCCTTTTTAAAACTTGTTTTATTAGTTTTAATCTTTTAACTTTATGCATCAAGCAAAAATTACTGTAAATTATATGCAACATTCTCTGACTGGAAGAAATTTGTTTAATATTTAAAACTATTTTCTGCACATTCCAGCACATAATATTTTTTTTTTGTGTGTGTTTACACTCAGTCTTTCAAATAGATGCAAGTAAAACACAGCAGAAAATAAATAAAGTCAAAGACTCAGCGGTCCTTTTGCTCTATTTTCACCTGTAAAGCAGGAGTTGGGTAGGCGGAGGTTTACCCTGGTGCAGGTGTGCCGCAGCGGTCAGTGGAAGAATCCGTGAGTTTCTCTGTGAATTTCCCATTACGTCGTAGCACACTCGGAGCTTGCTTGGAAGTTTAGGGAGTTTTTTTCGCTGTAAAAAGAAGTTTTCTTTCCACGCACAACGGATGCTAATGTTTTTGTCACTTTTTATGGAATCAAACTTAAAGTAAGGTCAGTACTTACATGCTTTAAACGTTGCACGCTCATACTCACTCCCGCACTTGATATATTATCCATTGTTGATCTGCACACAGCTGTTGTCACGAACGTGGCACTCGCTTACGTCACTGTCATGAGACATTCTCGCAAAAAAAATCACGGTTTTAGTAACACAGTAACGCAGCGTTCCTACGGGAAAGTAACGGTAATCTAATTACCGTTTTTGCAATAGTAATCCCTTACTTTACCCGTTACTTAAAAAAAGTAATCGGATTACAGTAACACGTTACAAGTAACGCGTTACTGCCCATCTCTGCTCGTCATTACAGCTTGATTCCATTTTCTCTCTCAGATGCTAACACGGCTGAAGCAGCTTAACCTTGCACTCATGAAGTTCCTTTGAAACTGAGATCTCTCAATTTTGGATGTAGGACTTCACATGAATATCCATAGTTTGGATGTTTGCAGCCGTCATACCGCTTTTTTCTTTTCCTTTTCTATTTTCTACACTAATAAAGTGTGATGAGTGAAAACATTTAGTTAGCTTTTTCTCAACATCCTAAGCACCTACCTACACCTTAAAAAGGCCTTTAAGAAACAAATTCCACCACTCAGCAGCCTGACTGAGCTGGCGTATGTATTGTTAGTTTTTATTACCAGCTACATCCATAAACTGTAATAGCTGCAGGTAGTATTTTTGTTTTCCAGACTCTTTAGAAGTGAATAGTTACCATGGCAACAACAACAAAAAGCTGAAGCCATTATATATAACCCAAACTATATTTCCTAGCTTAGTCAAGCAGTTTATATTTCATTAACTTCACTATGTTGTTTCCAATGAAAAGTGTCTCTGCTGTGTAAGACCTTGAGTCAGTGTGAGTGCTGAACCCCTCCAACCTCCCGATGGGGATTTGTAAATGCATAAAATATTAATTAGGCATATTGGGCGCCAATTATTATAGATGAGATCAAACACAATAAAACTGAAATATTTGAAAATGGTTGTGAGATATTCAATATTGTCATGTTAATATATCAAGGATGCACTGTCACAATACTTAATACTGCAGTGCATTGTCCGATAGACTGTGATTTAATCTGTTTTGTTTTTTTTACCATATTCTTTTTTACTATACACAGCTATTTTTAATTCTGTTTTATGTTGGCATCTTAAATTTGAGAAATTTAACCTTCTTATGCAAGCATTTGAATGTATGCTTATTTTACTTTAGTGGGATTATTTTCGATTTCACATTAGATTTCACTTTGTTATTGAGCTGTATAATAATCAACTGAACTGCTTTGTTTTTGGTTGTGTTTAAATTCATTTTTTAACTGCTATAAAAACAGCGAGCCATGATATTTACCTGGTGATTCTATTGAAAATGTTTACAAAGGCAGCAACCCTGTTAGTCAGCTCCCTCTGTCAGCATCCATCTGTCAAAGTACTTTAAGCCTTCCTAGCTGAGTTATTGGAAAACAGGCTGTAAACCTTTTTAATTCTGCTACAATACTGGACATTTTAATATGGGAATCTATAAGAATCGGCTTAGTTTGGGGGCCAGCCTCAAGTGGACATTAGAGGAACTGCAGTTTTCCATGCTGGCTTCATTTTGCTTCCAGAGAGAAAAGAACACAGGGTGAAAATTTTCAGGTGAGGATAAAAAATACAAGCACTAGTTGTCCATGACAGTGGTTGTGTGTGTGCGGTCTACCTCTGCTTGTATCACTTCATGTTGGCACTGTGAGTACAATAGTTCATTTTTATGTCATGTGGTCCACAGTGCATTTCATGAAGGTCAGGGCACTGAAAACAGAGGACTGAGTCTCAGTGGGCAGCCCTAATGGAAACAAACTCCATTAGGAACCCCCTCCCCTCACCCTCTTTTCTAAGGCCTTGAGAGAAGCCTTTATGCGTTTTTAGTGGTGAATGTGAATCCTGGTCGACAAACGTTCGAGCCCTGGTTCTGGTTTGGCAGCTCAAAGGTCTCAGCTGCAGTGCCTGCAGCTCTTTGTGATTGTGAAATGGGCCAGCGGTGATGTCACAGTCGGCATGCAACAGATTTAATCTAATCCCCTTTCCCCAGATTAGAAAGAAAAATCACTAGAAGGTCTTTTGTCTAAATTACACACCATGTGAGCATTTGTTTAACCTCCATCTTCTATAGCAGGTTTACCATATGCTGTGACGCTCCACCCTGGACTAACTTTTGACCTCTTTTGTAGGCTATACTGCTCACGGCTGACATAGAAATACAGTGCGAAGCTGCGGAATGACGAGTGAATAAATTATTCATTTCGCAGGATTTCAGCCATAAACATTCTCCCTTCAAACCAAGCACATTTCAGATGGAGAATCATAATTATTCATTATGCTTAACTGAGGCATTGCGAGAAGTGAGGAACTGCACCAACGTGGACAAGTCATTTTAACCAGGCTGAGCTTCTTAATTGGAAGATATCCAAAGACTGTTTAGGGTGTAAACGACACCAAACCCTAACTAAAACCAACAGGCTAACTGATAGTTAACTAATAGTAGTGTAATAGAGACAACAATTACTGTAGGTTTGACTGGATGACTTTGTGCACTTGGAGAACTTGCATAATTCATTTGGATTGTTTGGCACAGGAGGCAAAGTGACAAACACAAGCTGGATTTTATCCCAAGGAAAAAACAAATAAATAAAATAAAGCACCTATAATGTGGAGAGCTGAGGGTTTACATCAAATATGTGGTAAATGAAAATAATCACAAAGGTGTACATGGCACAGCAGCAGAGGTTTTCTTAACGTGCTAGCAACCTCTCCAGAATGTGTGTTTTACGAAGATGGTGAAAGAATGATACTTTCAGATAGGAATAATGTTTTCCTGGTACATGACATCAAGCCTCTTATTAGCCTCTATTTTTGCCAGTTTGTTGTAATAAAGTCAAGTAAGGTCCATTGACAAAAACTCCTGTTGATGGACTCTCCAAAACTAATGTTTTCATCTGTATTCTTGGATTGGCCAAGAGAGGTGCTAACGCAGCTGGGCAAATCTCCTTCATAAGCATATAAGTCTAAAGGAGGCATGGCATTTCTTGTCATTTAGCTATCAATTTTTTACTACATTTTCCTTGCAAGAGTTTACAGAATGGTCTGAAAAAGAGAGTTCTCTGGGCGAAATGCCTTGTTGAAATGGACAACAGCAAATAAACCACTAACTAATAACTAACTTGTTACAACCAAAGTATGCAGAAAAGCATCTCTGAATACAGCAGAAGACCACATTTAGTGCCACGTTTACATGGGCCCACTAAAATTGGATAACATAGGAGAAAGCTTGTGTGGTCTGATGAGTCTTGATTTCTTCTTCGACACTGACATGATAGGGTCAGAATTTGGAGTAAACAACATGAAAGCATGGCTCAGTCCTGCCTTTTATCAGTTCTTCAGGCTGTTGGTGGTGTAATGGTGTAAATGATATTTTTTGACACCCTCTGGTCACGTTAGTATTATACTGGGCCTCATGTCCATCCCTTTATCTCCACATTGTTCTTGTCTTCTGATGGCTGCTTCCAGCAGGATAACACACTGTGTCACAGTCATCTCAAAAAGGTTTCTTGAACATGACAATGAGTTCGCTGTACTCAAATGGCCTCCACAGTCACCAGATCTTAAGCCAATAGAGCACCCTTGGCATGTGATGTAATGAGATATTCATTTTGGATGTGCAGCTGCTTTGGTGGTAAAAGGGGGTCCAGTGTATGTCTACAGTATTTAACCAGTAGTATATGAATTAATTAAATTTGCTTCATTGTGAGCCAGTAAAACTATATAATCTCACATGGCCCTGTCACACCACTTTAACGTTAGCGTTGAGATGGACACCTGTACTGGAGTACCAGGGGACCAGCATCAATATTTAGACTCTACCTTGTAATCTGAAGTTTTGGGCTCAGCACATAGCTTTAATCTATTACAAATATTTTCATCAGTACTGGACAGAAGTGTTTACATTTTGCAAAATTGAGCCAAATGATCCTCAGCTGGTCTTGATCGACTCATGAAAGTTTGGCTGTGACAGACAGCTCGATGTGATCTTCACAACTGTGTCAAACAACTCCAACATGTTTCAGCAATAAAAAGAAGATACACCTGCACTCTGTGTTTGTGTCTGTGCATGTGTGTGGTATTGGACTCATTCTGTCACATCTAATGTGTGTCACTCTGCCATTAAACTTCAGTCTCATTCGATCTGAATAATACATATCCCCCATTCTCTTCAACAACCATCTGTCTGCTTGTTCGACACTCAAAACTGACATACAAAACCTAACAAAACACGCACACACACGTTATTCCAGTGCACAAATGCAAACCAGCATGCAACATGGACACACGGATGTGTTTAAATTATCTCAGTGGTCTGATCTATTTCAGTCTCTAAATAATGGCACATTACAGCTGAAGATAGAAATGACCAGTGCTGGGCAAGTTACTTTGAAAAGGTAATTCATTATAGTTACTAGTTACTTCTTCAAAAAAGTAACTGAGTTAGTAACTGAGTTACAAGATTCTAAAAGTAATTAATTACTTGAAAAGTAACTATTGCGTTACTTTAAAAAAAAAAGTTTAACATTTTTTCCAGGGTATTATTGGCCATTTTTAACTACTTTTGATGTTTCCTCTATATTTCACCTTTAAAAACTATTCACTTTGCCTTGTTTGGTATCATTCTTTTCAGCACAACCTCACATGTCTGAATTTACAGTTATGTTTTCATTTTGACATACTGTATTAACACAATTGATCTATAATCAGACAAAAAAAAACGTAAAATCAGAGTAGAAAATGGATATTTTTTTTTACTGTAACAACCACAAACATGTTTAATGAATCATGTTCATAACTTTAAATGCAAATATAAATTGTCAATTTTATTTTGCAAACAAAGTTATTTGCATCCATTTACCTTTGACCTTTTATTTAAATAACCATTTTAAACTATTTGCATAACAATCAGCTGTTCTGCATTCAATAAGATGCCACACAAAGTATTTGTGCCACTCCAAATATTTCTGTCCACTATAAAGGAGAACATCACAGCCTGATACCTGCAGCTCTGACAGCAGCAGGTGCATCACTTCTGTTTTTTACCTGGAGACAGCAGTCGCCTCATTGTTTTGACACACCGCACAAAACTATCCACAACACTACACACTAACTACACAAGACAACACATTAATTACACACTCCAAACACGCTAAACATCACAAATCTCTCACATCTCAAAACTCGCTCTCTCTCTTTTTCTGCTGTCTCTCTCTCTCTCTTTCTGCTCTCTCTCTCTCTCTCACTCCTAAAACTCCCCCCTCTTCCTAAACATCCAAATGTCATGTTGTCATATATTTTTTGATTGGTTAACATGGTGCATTTTTCCACCAACACGAAAGGGGTGGGTTTTTTTTTTTTTTTTGGGGGGGGGGGGGGGTTGTTTTGGGGTATTTTTTTGGTCATAAGCAGAGAGTGCTTGCTAGCGTTGTCCTTAGACAGTAAACGTGACGAAACTAATCAGGACAAAACGCCGCATATATATTGTTTATCATGACTCTGGTTTTATGTGGCCTATCAACACAATTTAAAAACTGGTAAATATCACCTTGTTGCTTTGTCATCTTGAAGGAGTCATGTGATTGGCTTACCACGACTACTTTATTCTTCCTCAGTCAAACAGCAGCACTCATGCAATTGTTTTGCCCCCCTAGCTGCAAAAAAGTGCCAAAAAGTGATTGTCTGCTAGAAAGTGATTGCTGTCCGCGGGAGCGCGCGCAGCTGCTTAAAGCTGTAGCGCCCAGATTACTTACATAGACAGCTACTTCTGTACAACTGATGCGGTAAGGTGCGGTAAGCTGAAGACAGCTTCAACCATCTGGTTGTTGAAAAATAGTAACGCAACCACATGGCATTTTCTTGTTAGTAACGGTAACGGCGTTGTAACAATAGAAGTAGTAATTAGTTAGATTACTCGTTACTGAAAAAGTTAACGCCGTTTGTAACGCCGTTACTTGTTATTCCCATCACTGGAAATGACAGCTCTTACAGAAGACTGACTGGTCTACATGGAATAAAAATATCATTAAAAAAATGTATGCAGTAATACCAGACTACACTCTAGCAATTCAACAGCTTAAAAAAAAAATCTTCATTTACTGCAAAATGTAGACAATTTCTAGTAATAAATAAGCCATCCAAGGCTGAACACATCTGTTGCCTGTTGCATGTTTTTGTAGGTGACTGCATACCCACAATATTCTTCTGGGAACCATTTTTTTTGTGAATACAGTTCAGTTTTGAGGGCTTTAACACTTTGTTTTTGTTCCTGTATGTTCCTGCCAATGATAAAGAAGTGAAGAGAAATGGAATTCCCATTATTATTAGTGAATTTCTAGTAAAGATGATAACACAGTTTTTATGGTCATACAAAACAATTAAATACCAAATCATGCTCCAAAATGTTGATATCATTTTAAAGAAGCATATTTAACTACGATATCTGACGGTCTGTTAACATACAGATAGCTAGCTAATCTTAAAATGACTCTTCAGTACAGAAATGAAGCCCAACAATCATGTTTTACAGTCCCGTGGTCTCAGCCTCAGATACTCAACAAATCAAACAAAGCTCATGTGAAAACAAACAAACAAATGAACAAAATATTTTCTCCTTCATTTCTGTCAAACAAAGCTAAATGAAACGTTTCCAGCTGTTAGTATCGTGGTTGCTAGGCAACCTGGGCAGCGTGACGGAGGCTAGACCGTCCCATTTCAGAAGCCTCACACTTCCGGCCTTAGCGGTCTTTGAATACGCGGCCCTTGAGGACCGTTAAGGCTGCGTACTTTAAGCAGGCTGCAGACCCTGAATTGGGATACAGCCATTATGAATGGTGATGCTGTGGCAAACAATGCCTCTTCAGAACCCCTAAGAAGGGTCTGGGTTTTAAATCATCTGGTCAGCTGAGGACTCATTAGAGATGTTGGAGAGGAAGTCCTTTCACTTTTTAGCTAAATTTAAACATCTTTTGTCTAGATTACGCGTCGGTGACCTGAGAAGAATGCAGCAAGTTGGGGGTTTTTGCAGCAAGTTTATAATAGCAGGAATGCACTGACAGTTTTCTTGTTTAAAGAAGTTTCTGGCATTTATAGTACAATGATAGTATGCTTTTTAGTCTATTTTATGATAAAAGAATAAAAGAATTAAACTGCTACATAAAGTTTAAGATTTTAATTACTATGAATAGTCAATATTATACATGTGGTATTTTTTCTACCTTCTACATTCATGTATTCACTGTCTGTTATCAGTCATGTTTTACACTGTGTAGTATTTCCTGGTAGGTGGCAGTAAAGCGCCAACATTGTTTCTGCATTTGCATGTTGGTGATTTATTGCATGCACACAAACCTGTGCGCTGTTTAAATCATGTTTCATGGAACTACAGATTTGTAAGCCCTGGCATTTACTGAGCAACAGTCAGATATTTAACAAGGAAAAGATGACACTCAAGGGGAACTTTACACTCATTTCCAGCATACACGAGGGACGCCATTTTAAGGCTTAACTACTATTGGTGTGATGTAATCGGCAATGTTAAATCCCTCAACACAATCAGCAGTGATCTGATTGACAATAATCCCAAGTGAAAGTTGGATTTCCATCCATGCAATTGTGCTAAAAGCACCAGCTTAAAGTGATGGAGGTCTTAAATCCAGATAAAACTTAAAAACTATGACCTTGATATCATTTTTAAATGCTTTTGATTTTATTTTATCCTTCCCACAGGTTTTTATCCAGAACATGTTATTGTTCTTGGAAAGTTTATTTTTCAAGGAAAGAGAGCTGGTTTTAGTTTCACTAAAAAGGGATAAAAGACAAACAAAAACATGTCTTCTAATGCAGGGATTATCAAGATGTTCCTATCAAATATATCCAAGTGAACAGTTCCATCAAATAACCCTTAGCTTTAGGTACCATCCACATAATGGAGACTACTAAAAAAATTACATTATAGGCATTTTCTAGAAGGTCAGATATTCCAGGAACCCCCAGGAACACTTTCAATACTATTTGAGTTTGGAATCCCATCAACTCCTGAGTCCCAAGGTGCCACAGATACTTCCAAAAGTCCTTAAAATGTTCCTAAGCAACAAGAGGCCATTTAGCGCCACCACAAAACTCAGTGGAAAAATGTCAAGTGATGAGTCCCATGAGCCCCCAAATTGAACATCAAGACCTCTAAATCTCAATCTAATTATTTGTATGCCTTTAACCCTATCAAGACCCCTCTAGCCCACTGAAATCAACTTAAGGATGGTATGACCATCAAAATCCCCTTAAACATACCAAACCTTACCAAGAACCCCAGATAAGACAAAACTTTGACATAAAAAAGCCCATGAAACTTACTAATGAACACTGAATGCAACAGAAATCCTTCGATGAACTCTAACTCATATACCCCTGGAACCACCTGCTGGACCTTTGGGACTCCATGACTTGTCTCAAAGCCTCTGTAACCTCTCTAAGTTCTCTGCAACCACTTTTTAGCAAGGAAAAAGCTTTAGAGTGACTCATGAGGAAACTCTCAAAAAAGAAACAAGTATACCCATTCTGTGATGTGTCCCCAGAGTTAATCCTTAACTCTACCTCATAAAAAAAAAACTATTTGAGCCTCCATCAAAAGACTCTTGACTTATCTAAGAAACTCTGCAACCCTCGTGTAGTTCGTTACAATCCTTAAGGACCCCTAGATCTTTTCATTGTCATCAGTGGAAAAGATAATAACTCACTGCTTTTTTTCTTTCACTCAGAATCACACACTGCAGCTAAGCTTCTTTCTAATTTTAAAAAACACAAAAAGCTCCAGTTATTAGTGTCAAATAAAGCATCTTTCCTTTGCTCTGTGTTTGATTCAAAAGTGCTAATATGTTTGGCTTTTTCTCTTCTGTTGTACTCTTCGAGTGTAAATCAAAGTTAATGTTCGGTTCATGTGTTTCCCTTGCTGCAGTCTAGTTTGAAATAGGAAGCGTGTGGAAATTCACCTTCTGTTTTACTTCATGTTTAGAAAACTGCCACTTCCTCTGACAAAAATTTACAATGTCGCCATCAAGTACCTAGTTCCTCCTAAACAGTCATCTACCCCTCGAGTGTCAACATACCTTGGACTCGACTGCTGCTATCAGAATACCCATCCTCACAGCTCATGTTGGTAAGAGTGTCATTTCTTATCTGAATGTCAGGCTTCACACCCCCACCCCCCCACACACACACGCACACACACGCACACACACACCCCTCCACATTAAGACCAGTGCTATGACCATAAACCAGACTTTAAAAATGATCATGTTCTATTCAAGAAGGTTTCCAGTTGTCCCTTGTGCGCCTTAACTTGATTTCAGGGACCACTAGGTTGTGTCTCAAAATGGTTAAAGCAAAGGGATCCTAAAATTGGGCAAGTGTTTCTGGAAATTCTTTGTTATTTATTAAACATAAATAATCAAATAAGCTTATTAGCTCCGAGCCCTCAACTTCATTCCGATTTGACCTGCAGGTGGGTGGCAGTTCTGTGTGCTTAAAATGAACATTTAAGGATATCCACTTGCATTGACATGTAACAGACTCAAGAGTAGAAAATAAGTAGGTGCAACTGAGTATTTAAAGCAGTTTAAAGTCTGAGCTTTTGCATCTTTGGTCATGTTTGGCCCTTAAAAAAGGCCGAATAGGACTTCTTTACAGGATATAAACATATTTAGTCCAACTGCAATCAACCTGAAAGAAGTTATTTGATGTTCTCAGTCAGAGCAATGTTTTAGCTGGAAGTGCAGAGTAATTGGGATAAAACCGATCTTATCATTGTATGGACCTTAGCTGTGGTCAACTGTTAGCTGCTACCCTGGACTGAAAGTGAAAGAAAACAATTGATAACAAAGTCCTTCACACCTTCTTAGGAAAATGAAATGATTTCTTTTTAACTGTGTTGGCTTAAGGGTTCATTATCACCTTTTTTTGTTCTCCATCTAAGGGTTGTTTTCTCAAACTTTGATTAAGAGTAACTGGAGGAATGATGGGAAGGAAACTGCCTCTGCAGAAAGGCCACTTCCTCATTAGTAGCCTGAGAAAGATTATAAAAGGTGTAATCAGTCACAGCAGTCTTCACTCTCCTCTTCCACCATTTCCTGTCTCCCTTTACATTGTCACACTAACACTCTCTTTCACACACTCCTTTCAGAAACAATTTTCATAATGGGGAACTTTGTCGCCAACGAGGGACTTTCAGTCTTTGTTATTGTGAGTATATTTAATGATTTTCTCCTTTTGGCTTCTGGTTCGGATTTCTCTGGTGTGATTTAGTTTCTTTGGGTTGTTATGAAATCTACCCACAATGACGTATGTTCGTTTTTGTTGTTTTGTTTGGGGTTTTTTCATTCAAGCTGCATTGTCACCAGTGTCTCATTAATGTGTCATAAAATAGTTAAGGCATATAAATCAGTGACTAAAAATGGAAAAACAAGATTTTTCTTCAGAAAATTATGATTTTTCTTCTTATTGATTGAATAGAAATGAAATAGGCTTTGGTTGAAACAGTTAAACATTTTTCCAAATATTTAGTTTTAATTGGTTAAGCTAAAACAAAAAAATGGCTGCTGCAGATCGTGGTATTAGATCTGAATTCTTTTCTGTGTCAAGGATAGAGTCATGAAACTGAATGAAGTATTCTTTGGCATCCATTCTAAATTTGAGTTGATGCCACAGTTTTGAGCCACGTTTTTAGTTGCACTTCAATTACAGTCTGGCTTGTTTTCTGAACAAAGAAAAGTCATTTTCAGCAGGTAAAGAAAAATGTTCCCCAAGTTAAGCACTGAAAGTGTGCCATTGTTGTAGTGGGACTTAAACAAGTGCACTTAACTGATATTTGCACTCCTGATGTGTTAATAAAGATTTGTAGATCTGTATTTGTAGCTGATTTAAACCTGAGTGTGTTTGGGTGCATTTTACAGCTGGTGTGGCTGGGGATCAACGCCTTCCTGTTTGTCCATTTCTACATGGCCTTCCTGGTAGAGAGGTGGTATTACACCAGAGTCCTGCTCGGGGTGAGTCCGACCTGCAACTTCACTTCTGTTGCACAGACTTTCACT
Source organism: Neolamprologus multifasciatus (assembly GCF_963576455.1). Taxonomy (NCBI): domain Eukaryota; kingdom Metazoa; phylum Chordata; class Actinopteri; order Cichliformes; family Cichlidae; genus Neolamprologus; species Neolamprologus multifasciatus. The sequence continues at coordinate 20,952,951 of NC_140460.1, forward strand.
CCAAACTGAGTCAGTATTTGTAGATTTCTAGTTTTTATTTCTTCAGAGAATTTCCAAGCTGTTACACACACAATAGCACCTATTTCAAAAGTTGTAGGCAAATATGAAAAAAAAACAAAAAAAACAAAAACAGGACTCTGCCTTTTTCAGTTCCTCAAATTATAGCTACAGTAAAAGTTTAAAAGTTTCTAACATTACAACAAGAAAATTAAAGCAGACCCTGCAACCCCACCCACTACTCTTTTTAGTACACTGTAACTATGCAACAGAATAGAGAAGTGATACAGTGCAGAGCCACGGCAATAAGTTAAACAATCTTGCATTAAAAAGAAATACATTTTTGTAGTTCTATGTTCTAAATTATGAATATTTTATTTTGTTTTATGTGATATTTGGGTTTTTTATATGTTAAGATAAACTCGAGTCATGATACCTATCTATACATGCAAATGAATTAATAATGGTCTATTTTAGCTCCAAGAATTGAAATCGCACAAATGTAAAACAGGATTGGTCCACTTACCGTACTGTGAAAAACAAAGTAATAGTGCTACCATGTTCTTTTTAGAGAGAAGAGACTTTCTCCTGGCAACGCTTCCAAACAAATCTAAACAATGAAAGCAGTAAGGGTGTACTTGGGTTTTGCACTGGACTGCATACAATCCTGTGAAAATGTTCCCTTTCTCATGACTGAATCTATCTGTAACGTATGACCATTTTCTAGGCAGTAACATGTATAATTCTTATGTTATAACTTTAACCCAAATTAGCTGAACTGGTTAATACACTGAAACGAGGAAGGGAATTTCCCTTCCTGGGGTTGGTTAAAGTTTCTGTTGTGGAAATGCCAAAATTTCCTGTACGCAAGAACAAAACCCATCAGTTTGTTAACACTTCCACAAATAATTGGTCCACATGGAAGATATCAGAGCCTCATATCTCCTATTCAAAATAACCACTGTGAGAGCTAACAATTATTCCCTCTCACCTGTTTATGGATGGGACTGGCTTACGGTGATGATTAACTCCTCATTTCATTCACTTTTAAATTACAAAGTTGCTATCAGAAATTGCACATGAACTATTAATGCTGCAACTTAATTAGTTTGTTGTCTGGCAGCCAACAAGAACATTTTTACAGATTTGTAAAAGTGTGAGTGACGCACTAAATGTTTCTAATGTTTGAATGCTGGGAAGTTATTAATTGCCATTTGAAAAAGTTTTTACTGTGATAAGAAGAAAAATAATAATTATATTTTAAACTAAGTCCACAAAGAGTAAAGGTTAAATGCGGTTACTATAAAAAATGGCATGATCAGATATAAAAATAGGGAAAACAGATTTAAGTAACTTAAACTCGCCAAAGTGCTTGCTCATAGGGGGTCATATGATTGTTGGGCTTTTCTCTGTATCTATGAAGCGCCTTGAGGCGACATTTGTTGTGATTTGGCGCTATATAAATAAAATTGAATTGAATTGAAACTATGTCATCTTTATACTTGTTTGTAGTCATTAATGTGCCTGTGAGATATAATTAGATCTTCATTGGACTTTGTAATAACGTTTTGTGTTTGAACAGTGCTATCAGCCTGCATCAAAGGCCATTTCTGTCGGACTTTGCAAATATTTCTGATTATATCTTGTGCAAATAAAACTTGACTTCCTGTAACAAAGTGCCAACACTTAGCAACAAATTTAGGATTCTTACACCTGATATACACATATACACCCATGTTAAACACTTCTTATCTACATAGGCATTATTCGACAAGCAAACGTGCACACAGAGAAGGGAAGTAAGTTACAGCTGGCTTCATGACACACTGACTTTGGACCAGCAGCTGCACATCTGGCTTCAGGCCAGCAGAAGTGAAACATTGCAGCTCGTACTTTCTGTTTTTCAAATTCTAATATGGAGAGATGAGGAACAGTATTCAGCGTGGCTGCATCCTGCTTCTTTAGAGAGACTGTATTCCCAAAAGTGTTGAGAAACCTGTAAGCTCCAAAAAGAACCTTAGGAAGGCTTAAAAAAATGAATCATTTACACTGAAAGAAGGGCTGAGATGATGATTTGGGGATGAGGGACTGGGTTTGAGGTTAACAATACCATGTTGAGATGAAGTTAATTATTGATGTAAAACAGAGTGGTGAGAGCACACGTGTATTCTCACCAGCATTTACTGGCTCTGTAACTGCAGTACAATAACATTCTGATGGAAAAGATGAATAAATAAAGAAAGTGAGCCATCAGGGATTAGCTTCAGCTCATCAGGGCTCTTCTGGGGATTAGAGGATCTAGATAATATATGCATGCATGCATTGTGGTACCAATGACACGGTGTTAAATTAAAATGTGTGTCAATCTCTATGGAAGTCTATGACTGCCAGTATTAAATGACAGAAATGACTCTAATGGAATTTTTCGAGCCATTTCCAACTGCTGTAGGGTGTAAAGTCCTGGATTGGTTCACAGCCCATCAGACGTCCATAACCGTGCTCTAATTTGATTTATCTTGTTGTTTTGCCTGTTTTTAAATAAGAAAATAAAAAAATATATATCCATTAGCCTTGTTTGCAATGATCTATTTAAGGTTTCAAGTGACACATTAAAAGGCTTTCAGACTTCCACAAGCCTCACTAAATAACTGCTGCTTGACATTTCCATTTATTGTCCAGTTCTAGTTCTTCTTTTTGCTTAACACCTGTCAGCAGTTAAGTTTCAGGTTTATATAAAACTCTTTTCACCTCCTACTGCTGAGCTGTTATACGTGACTGGTGAGGGAAGGGAATTTGAAAACATTTTATTGTAACACACCGTTTTTTTATACTCTCCACAGCAAGCTTTGCCCTGGGCCAGAGCTCCTGCTGCCTGCCTGAACTTCAACTGCATGCTCATCCTGCTGCCAGTCTGCAGAAACCTCCTCTCCTTCCTCCGCGGCACCATACAGGTATTCATTAAGGATAAATAACAGATAAATGAAAATCTGGCTTACCACAAAACGACAGTATATAGCATGTAATGTGTCCCATTATGTGGAAAACACTTGATAGAATTAATGAGGGTATAGGACCAGATTCTTCTGCAAACATTTGCTTACCGGCCACTTTATTACTTTATTAGGTTGAAATGATTTCAGCTTGTGCAAAAGCACCTTATCCTACTAGAAGGAACCAATTCAATTCAATTTTATTTATATATCGCCAAACAACAACAGTCGCCTCAAAGCACTTTATATTATAAGGTAGACCCTACAATAATACATACAGAGAAAAAACCCAACAATCAAATGACCCCCTATGAGCAAGCACCATTAGAAGTTAGATACACTGTGATCAGCAAAAATACTGTAGAGTACTGTAGAAGAGATGCTTTGCTGCAAACTTTGGTAGTACCAAGTGGTTATTTGAGTCATTGTTTCCTTCATTTCACCTCAAAGCATTACTGTCCTCTGACCTTTGGTGAGCTGGTGAACTTAAATCAACTTGATTCCACATTCTGATACTCAGTTTGAACTTAGGTCGTCTTGACCATTGATGCATGTTTAAATGTACTGGGTTTCTGCCATGTGATTGGCTGATTAGTAGATGTTGTTAACCAGCAGTTGAACAGGTGTACCATATTTATTAATGCTGTAGTGGTGTATTTGCTTGTGCTTTAATAATCATCACTTATTAATTTATTTTTGTGTGTTTCTCGTTTAAATTCAGTGCTGCAGCCGCACAGCAGCTCGCCAACTAGATCGAAACCTAACTTTTCACAAACTGGTGGCTTACATGATTGCCTTCCATACAGGTAATTTTTCTTTTTTCTTAAAATGTTAAAGGGGTTGGAGTAATCATTACCCCATAACTAATGATAGCAATGATTTAAAGCATATTAAAGTTTTAAGATAGATTTTTTTGACATAGCTTGAGGTTGATAAACACATGACTACAAAGTCACTGACGTGGGTTTTACAAGTGAGTCAGAATCTGACTAAACTGGTCAGTGGAATATACAGATGAGTTTGTGAGTTTGTATATCCCACTGAGTAATGATTAATAATAAAACTGCATCTAACTGTAACTTATGACCATTTAATGAGTAGTTATGCAGTAATGTCTGCCCAAACAGAACTGTATACATTTTGGAGAAAAACACTGAATATTTATAATGATATTTTTCCTTTTTCTCTGTTTCTTGTAGCTGTGCACATTATTGCACATCTGTTTAACTTTGAGTTTTTTATGGACGCCCAGCTCAATCGCAACACCAGCCTTCTGACCTTTGTTCTGTCAGAAATTGGTAATGGGGACAACGCCTCCTTCCTCAACCCTATCAGAACAAATGAGACGGTGAGTTGTTGCCATTACCAGGCTGCCCTCATTTTTTCCTTTTTAGTACAAAAATAATGGTGAGATTAGTCATATGAGCTGTCTGAGTTTTCTTGTATTGCAATGATGTCTTGAGATCTCTGCAACTTATTACTAAATTTTGTATTGAGTAGTATTACTTCATCTGGCAAACTTCCCTTTTCTTAAAAAACCCTCAAGATCAGTTGTGAAATTTCATCTTTAATGATACTGTTTCTCAAATACAATTGTTCATAAGCCAAAACAGAAACTTTTGACAATTGATATAAGCAAAAAAACAAAAAGAACATAAACCTCATTCTTTTAGACAAAGATTGGATGACCTTTCCTAAAATGACACAACATGCACAAGAAAAAGTAAATACCATCAAAACTTGCAGGTCTTTCTTTTCTTTAACAATCACTGTTCAAACATAACTTTCAAAAGGAGTGTACAAGAAAGAAGTGTTTACTTTCCTGTAAATTACCTGGAAGGTAGGCAAGGTTAAGCAACTCCATAACAGCCCAAGCCTTACAATGTGTACTTACAATACAAAATGGGGAAAAAAAATTTTGTTTTGTTTTTCTGCAAAATTACCAATACATTTTAATTACTGCTTAAAAACGTCTTCTTACTGTAAAATAGCAAAATTGCCCAAACTCCCACAGAAAGACAATCTAGAAGTAAAACAAAAGTGATCATATTTGGTGCACATGATGAAGAGTGGTCAAACAGAGGTCAGGGACATGGTGCCTTCACAGTGATCCAAGAATTCCTCAGATGTACATAAGATTTGGTGATTTTAATTTTGGTGATTTGGTGAATTTAATTTTTAATTCACCAACATTCCAGCTGACTCTTTAGAGACTTTTAGGCTTTCCATTTCATTTCATAAATTCCGCTTTCCAACATTTCTAACATTTGTTTCCTTCTTGTTACCTTGTGTTAAACAATCAACCTCTGTGATATAGGGAAGTATGACAAAACAGCCATTTAGTAAATGAGGGAAGTTAGTCAACAAACATGAGGTGTGTCATTACAACTGAAGCAACTGAAAAACTGAGGCGATGACTTGGGACTTCATCCCACTCTAGATTAATCATCTGTTTGGCCTTTTTAAAGAGACAATCTTCTCAAAATGTCATCTGTAAACTGCATTTACAGAATCCTACCATTGTCATGTTCACCACCGTCGCTGGGCTGACAGGTGTGGCCATCACGTTAGCACTCATCCTCATCATCACTTCATCTATGGAGGTCATCCGCAGGTCATACTTTGAGGTGTTCTGGTACACGCATCATCTCTTCATCATCTTCTTCATTGGACTGGTGTTTCACGGCTATGCGTAAGATAGCACAAAATTTCAACCATAAAAGGACTGCCAGCTCTGTTTTTTTTTCTTTTTTTTTACATTAGTTGTCTTTTTCTGACCTGAAACACTTAGCCACATGTATTTCCTCTTAGAGTATTTTGCCCTCAATGAGCTTATTACAAATGATTTACTTGGTTTCTGTCTTGACCAGACTGGATCTAGCCACAACTTTATGTTTCTATCGTTAATGTTAGTGCACTTGTTGGAGCCAGAAGTGATATATACCAACGGTATATACTGCTATACCGTTGGGCAATGTAACATAGGAGTCTATGTGAACTGGCTCCCTTTTGACTCCCAGCCTCAAGTGAACTGCATAATTTTTCAGGACTAGCGGTTTGATTTGGACATTTGGGCTTGATCTTGGTCTTTAACTCATACACATGTTATAATGATCATAGTTTTAACTAATAGTCAATACTATTTGATTCTTGAACTGTCATTACTCTGACTTGGTCTTGAATCAGTCTCTAAACTGGTCAAATTTGTACTTACCTGTGATTGAGCTTTATAAATCATTCACTTAGTTTTAAGCATTTACAAATTTACTGTGTGAACAAAAATATTGGGCCATGCCGCTTAGTCTGTGAATTCAGCTCTTTCATACAGTCCCATGGCCACGGATTCAACCAACCACAAACTCAACCATGCAGTCTGTCTTTTCAAACGCTATTTCAGGAATGTTTGATTTTACAAATCTCACTGAAATTGCTGGGAGCCTCATGGCATTTCTTTCTTCTTTCCATTCTTTCCAATCTTTCCATAGTCATGCAGCTCCTGTAGGTGTAATGTGCAGCTGGCCCAGTACTTTTGTCTACATAGTTTATAATAATATAATTTCCATTAAATTAATTTAGTGAAACTAAATTCCCAGGTCTCTCTTCAAACAATCATTGATACACATGTTTAAGTGCTCATCTTTTCTCTGTGTGTGTCTGATTGTAGGCGTATTGTGCGAGGACAGACGGTGGCCAGCCTGGACACAAATAAACCTCAAAACTGCTCCGACATGTTTGAAGACTGGGGTAAAAATGGCTCCAACTGTGCTGTCCCAGAATTTGCTGGAAACCCACCTGGGGTTAGCTTTGAATTTCTAAACTTCTTACCAGCCCAAACACTCTCAGCAAGTTGCATCTCTTCTCAGGCTTTTAAGAAAAGTACTTCATCCAATATTTTCCCCTTCTCCAGACATGGAAGTGGGTGTTGGGTCCCATGATCCTGTATGTGTGTGAGAGGATCGTCCGCATCTACCGATCCCATCAAAAAGTGGTCATTACTAAGGTCGGTCCTGCCTCAGTTACACTGGTATACATTTTTTAGGAGCTGCACCAAGTTTGTTTCAACTAAATATCGGTAGAAAAATTATTTAAAAATTCATCTCTTTCAAAAAAGGTTGACTTTTAGCTGCATTATTACACTAATACTACAACTGCAGATTACACTTAACACAGCAGGTAACAACACAAAGAATTTTAGAGTTCCATGCCATGGAAATTATTACTACTTGAAACTGTACTTACTTTCAATAGCTACTATGTGGTCAAAAAGGCTGAATAAATAACTGTAATTATAATTCTATTGTCCCTGTACCTGGTCTTCAGGTGGTTATGCACCCTTCCAAGACACTGGAACTGCAGATGAAGAGGAAAGGCTTCAGTATGGAGGTGGGACAGTACGTCTTCATTCAGTGTCCATCTGTCTCCAGGCTAGAGTGGCACCCCTTCACTCTGACCTCAGCCCCTGAGGAAGACTACTTCAGTGCTCACATCCGTATTGTCGGGGACTGGACTCAGGCGCTGTACGAGGCCTGTGGAGGGGATAAAAACGAGCCTCAGGAGGCCTGGAAACTGCCCAAGTAGGAAAGATTGACAACAGAGGAAAATTGTGCTTTAAATTGCTTGTGATTACATTTGATGATGCCTATCCAGCGCGCCTTTGAAAAGTTGTCAGGAGGGGTTGCATTTACAGCCCTGAGAGGTTTATTGTGTATGTCTGTTTCTCTTCCCTCACATAAGAAATGAGTAGAGAGGCACAAACAGTAAAAATCATACAATATTAAGAATACCATCTTTTCACAGTGGTCCTGCTGTACAAATTTTAGCACTAATACTTTTCTATAAACCAGACAATGAAAGAAGGAGGCCTTTATTTTGAGCTGCTGCCTCGAATCACCTTAAGGCCAGTGTACTGTTTGCTTGGATAGACCTTGATTGGACTTGCTAGACAACAGCACAGTGACCAAGTCTTCAATTATCCCTTAATAATCCTGAAATTATGTCATTATTTAAGTTGCTTAAAGGCAAAACAAACAAATAGCTGTTCTAGATAACAACAAAAAGAAGCTAATATTTAAAAAAATATACACATTATATAACTGGCCTTAGATATTTTTCTAGAATTTGAGTCGAAGCCAAAGCAAATGTAAAAAAATGGTAGTTAGCTTGAGACTGAAGTCATGTATGCAGCCTTCATTCAAAATGGCAATGCACCATGCTTCCTTGCATGTCTGCTGGAGGTTGTGCAGCCTTCAGCCACTTTTGGAGGCACAGCATGGCAACATCGCAAATATTTCTCCGTCCAAAGGGAGACAATATGTAATATGTCTTTTTTTCAGCATTTTAACGTCCACAGTTTTCAAGATATCTTTTTCAAGCATTTGACCTTACCTTTATTGTTAGCACCAAAGGTCAAAGCTGACCTTGAAAAAAATCTTTCAAAAAAACATATTGATTAACATGTCATATGAAAGGGCAGAGCTGCACAATACATTTTGAATTTTTTGGATACAACTTCCTAAAAAGACACCATAACAATCTGACATTATCACGTTGTAATAAAAATGTGATAAAACAAGTTTTAGTACAGCCCTTGAACATCAAGAGGAGGCTCTCATGCTCATGCTCTGTATAGTTCCTTGTGTAAATCTCAGTATAATGTTGGTTACTCAAGCCATTTCCAGTTCCACAAACTTGTAACTTAAGCTTAATTAATTTGCCATAACACAGACAAATAAGAGAATAAACAAAGAAAAACTCACTATACACTACAGTCACTAAAGTAAAGTCATTATTGTAATTAAAATGTTCAATTTTTAGATCTTGTGATGTACATCATGAATTATTGGGCCATCACAATTATCTTGTTAAAAATAAATAAATAAATAAATAAATAATGGAATCTCTTAGAATCTTAACAGGGTCAAAACATTTAACAAAAAAAAAAAACATCAGAGAAGAAGATCATGTGTTTATATATTCAACATAATAAAGATTTTCTGGAAATTAGCATTAACCTAATAAATCTAATAAAGTACTAGGAACTTCCAATATGTGAGTGCTTAATTTTACACACAAACATAAATGTGAACAATGACAGTGACTAAACATACAGTAGCATTACCAAGCAAGTAGCATTATCTCTCTGAGGGACAAGAAATTTCTTAATTGCTCACATTTTAGCAACAGTTGCACATTGGAAATGTCAGATTTAGTTAGTGGTGGGTTAAGGCACAGAGCCCATGGGTCTTTAGTTAGGGTGTGGGGCTAAAAGTCCCAATACATCCACATGTTAAGCAAGTTAGCAAGTTAATCTTTGAGATAAATACACATAATCAAAGTTTTATTGGGTAAATAAAGCTTGACTTGAAAGCACAGAGCAGAGTAAAAACAGGATATAAGATTATTTTGTGTATATTTTGTTGTCAGGGTGGCCATAGATGGCCCGTTTGGTACCGCCAGTGAAGACGTGTTTGGTTATGAGGTGGTCATGCTGGTGGGTGCAGGAATCGGAGTGACTCCCTTTGCCTCCATCCTCAAATCTGTGTGGTACAAACGCATCCAGAACAACCAAGATGTCTTTACCAAGAAGGTGAGCGAGAACTTTAAACAAAAAAAAATGTGTTTAAAAAAAAAACTAACCATATCACATAAGCCCCACATGAAGGGTTCATAATAAAACAAAAATAAAAATTATTATCTACAACGTCTGTCTGGAAGAAATGCTAGATGCTACATATCCATTTTGCTGTGAAACTATTTACTGAAGGCTTTGAGTTAAAAAGTGTGAAATAAGGGTGTTTGAAATGAACCAAAAAATAAATGATAAATGTAAGTAAGTCTGAATGTCAGGTTAATAAACTGTTTGCCAGATCTACTTCTACTGGCTCTGTCCGGAGACCCAAGCCTTCGAGTGGTTTGCAGACCTGTTGCAGTCCCTGGAGGGCCAGATGACAGAGAAGAACATGATGGGCTTCCTCAGCTACAACATCTACCTCACCCGCTGGAAGGAGCAGGAGGTATGAAGGCTGAACTGACAACAAATACCATTTTTTGTGATTGAAGAAAACGTCTTATGTTATGGTTTAATGCATGTGGTTCTTAAATTAAGCAAAAAGTCATAAATAGAAAAAAAGTGACATCCATCTGTCATTTCCTTTAACAGGCGGCTCATTTCCGTGTTCACCATGAGGCAGAAAACGATCCGATCACCGGACTGAAGCAGAAGACCTTTTATGGGAAACCTAACTGGGACAATGAGTTTACCAATATTACTTCGCAGCACCCTCGGTGAGCCTCTTTAACGTTATTATCTCTCCATAAGCAAACACAGTCCATGATCTCATCTACTCAAGAACTGCTCTTACCTCTTCACTACATAATGACTGAAAATGTAGTTACTAAAAAACGTATCTCATCTTATTAAACTCATCTCTGGTAAACTGGGAGAAGTGGTCAGCACATCATACCACTCTCAGTTATAAAAGAATGAAATGGGTCAGCATATTTTCTTCCACTTTGCCTAATTTTAGGCAGCTTTAAAACTGAGTAGATTTACTCAAGTATTTTATTTAGTACAGATTTTTGTAATTTTATTTGAGAATATTAATATCATGCTGTGTCGTACGTTAGGTCCATTACAGCTCAGAGTGAAATATCATATACAGTTACGTAAAAAGTCAAGGTTTTCTGATGCAGTAAATAACAAATATATAACTGCTTGCATATTGCTAAATACCCAAAGACATAAACAGGAGAGTCTTCATTTTGTAGAGCACCCTTTAATACTGATAAGACATTAATTGGTTAGTCAATAAACTTTACAATTCCTGCATACCTGTATGATACAGTTCGGTACATCAAAGGAAAAAGTTTCTCAAAACAATAAAATATCAGTCCGGCACACTGTATACGTTACCAATGATGTATTAAGGTAAAACGTTTTAGTCAGACTGACCTTCAGCATGTACAAGTTATATTTTGTGATAATATAAACTTTATAAATTGTGTTTCTCCTTGTAATTGTGTAAACTATTTTATCAGCAGTATCTCCCAAGTTGGTGCCATTTTTCGTTACTTTAAAGGTCATTTCATACTGTTTTTTATAGTTTTACCAATTACAAATTAGGTAAATAAGAAAACACTCAGTGTATTAATCCAGTATGGATTTTTATCTTTCTTTATTTTATCTTTAGCTGCAGGCCTGTACAAACTTACTAATAATAATGGATTGCATTTATATAGCGCTTTTCGGGACCCCTTAAAGCGCTTTACAATACCACTATTCATTCACTCTCACATTCATACACTGGTGAAAGTACTGCCACGTTCTGCGCCAAACATTTATTTATTTTTCATCCATTTCCTGTTTCTTGAAATTTTAATGCTTGTATGTGTAGTACCTCTATTTAAATGGGGTCCCTGGGATCTTTTTTATAACATTGGATTTAACTGCCTTTAGGATATAGTAAGTATTTAAAGCACAGACTTACAAATACACAAATTCAGTTATTTTGTTGGAACTTTTGAATTGTTTGCAAAACAGCAAAATGCAGGTGAAGTTTTGCTGCTAATTCATTGCCTTTTGATTCTTTCTGAAGCTATTTAAGCATGACCACTGAGTGGAATACAGCCATGACTGTTGCTCTGATGAATGCTATAAATACCAATATCTATAATCAAAGTGTTGGGGTGTTTTGTGCCTGCAGATCTAAAGTTGGTGTGTTCCTGTGCGGTCCGCCTCAGCTGGCAAAATCTCTGGAGAAACAGTGTATGTCTCATTCAGCTGCTGATGTCAAGTTCATCTTCAATAAAGAAAATTTCTAGGAAAACAAAGAAAATCAGAAACAGCAGCTGGATCATGATAAAAAAAGGGAACTTTCCAAGTAGCTGTTTGATTATAATTTATCAAGTTTCCTCTGAAAAAAGAACAAATTTACATTTGGAACAAGTGGCAGCTCATCGGTGACGGGAACAAGCTTCTCATCACGTCTTCACCGCAGACTTCTGCAAAGATACAGTTGTTACTCAAAATAAACCCTGTGGCGTTGTCTACATTACTGTCTTCTCCTTTTTTGTTCCATCAACAAGTGAAACCGCCACTTTCAGAATGTTTTTTCTCGTCTTTTCTTTTTTTTTTTTTTTTTCCACCTCATTGATTTTCCTTTGTGCCAGAAGTGGATTCATCTTCTTAAAAGGGGGTTTCAATTCCCTAACTGTATGAGGGAAGAGGTGGGGGCCTTTAAAGCTTTGGCTGCTGCAAACGTTCTCCATGGACTGAACAAGCTCCGGGATGCTTTATGCTTTTGTGCTGCCGTGTTTTTTCTGTGAGAGCAGAAATGTGGCAAAGACTTTTATGGCTAGAAATGTTTTGTTTAGCTTGTTTTGATGGAAAAAAAATGGACCAACCAGAAGCAATCTTCTGCTGTGTGATTATCTCCTGATTTCTCTGAAAAAGTTGTATAGCTGTTTGATCCAATCCAAGAACAGGAAGGAGCAGAAGGCTACCTGCTTGAGTGCTTTCTGGAGAAGGGTCTGTCTGTTTCAGAGGTCTGGGTGGTGTTGCTCTAACGTGATAAGAAAAGGAGAGCTGTGGCATAAATCTGGGTTATATGCATGGTTGGATCCACTAATAGAGGCCCTGTCACCTAAAGTTCATTTTACCATGTGAGACTGCTTGTTCTCAAATAATCAACCACAAAGGTAAACACATTTAAAATTGCTCTCAATCTTTTAATGAAAAAACTCAAACTCAATCTCTTGAGTCAAAAAGATCCTCAAAGGAGACGAGAAAGTAGTTCCACCTTTTTATTTTCATATTTAGCTGATTACAGTGTTCAAAACTCTTAAACAAAAGGTATATTTAATGATAATTATTATACAGTTTGGTTATTGCTGTTCTTTTTGTCATTCTTTTCAGACACCAGATGTTTATATTGTTGTCATACTGTAAGTCAGGGGCGTCAAAGGTAAGCCTGGTCAGCTTTAGTGGATAGATGTTGAACTTTAACAGCATTTTGATAAGTTCTGTAGTTTTTCCTACTGATAATGACTCCCACCACTCATTGCCATCCATACTATGCCAAAGTACAAAGACATTTTCTTTGAATTAATTTTCTACACGTTTATCACGTTTTTACTGGTTCAGCCCACTTCACATCAAAGTGGGATGTGTGTGGCCCATGCAGTAAAATGACTATAACATCCCTGCTGTAATTGTTTTGGATTCACTGCTTTTTTCTTTTTTAAATAGTAAATGAAAAAACTTTGGGAATCTGCTGAAAATATGTCTTAACTCATAATGTCTAATAAAAACTAAACTAAATTTAAACTTCCTGACTTTTCACTGCACACAGCTTCAATCTGTTCAAACTTTGCTGAAGGACACTTGTGAATACGCTCTTTTGTTGCTTTTTAAACAGAGAATGAAATGTTCATTCTTTTCATGTTGTAGGAAAAAAAACACACCTTTGATTCTGTTTCTGCAGGAGAATGCAGCGCTTTGACTGCAAGGTCTTCCTTTCCAAATGGCTCTCAGAAATCTCAGGGTTTCATCATTGTGTGAAAGATTTTAATCAACAACGTGTTGGTATTTAAATAATGAATACATTTTCTCCAGAGCCTCTAAAGCTAAACGTACAGCATGAACTGTTTAATGAAGTAAAGACATTTTAAAATATTACATAGACGAAAAACTCAATTTAAAGAAAACTTCTGTGAGGTCTTGGTTACTAGTTGTCAAGCTTCAAGACTTTAAAGGTTTCTCATTTTTACAGTTTCAGTTTATTAAACCAACAGATAAAGTCATATTAAGTTGCACTAATTTGTACAATTTAATAATGGAAAACGTAAACATCTGTATTGCTGCTAACTTTTTGCAGTATGATCTCAGTTTAATTATTGGGTTAACAGTAGTTTAGTGCTTCTGTAACAGGTTTGGTAACCAGCACGTCTGAGGACAGGGAGGAAGGAGCCATGCAAAAAAAGGTCATTCACCAGCTTGTGCATCTAGTTTTCAAAGCGCAGCCCTACTCGAAAATCATGAAACTAATGGAAATGCGTTGAGGACACAGTTCTCTCACAGTCAGCTGTCCTACTGTGTGGTGAGTTACTCGATCCACGTCTGCACCGAGAGAAAAAGTCTCTGTGTTTGTTTCCTGCTTTGCTTCTGCAATCTAAGAAAGATATTTTCCACTTTTATAACTGTGGTTATACTTCTCTGTGAGTGTACTACGGTTTTGATTCTGCAAAATGCCCTCCGGTCAATGTTGGTAACCCATCTAGTTAATATGGCCACACTGTCCACAATGCCCAGCACCCTCATAGAGTCTCATTCTGACAGTCTGGTTAGAAACATGCACACGAGGCACACACACTGCTGGGTTCATGCTCTTCTACAGCCCTGTTCAGCTCTCGTTGCGTAACAGCTCATTTCCTGGTATCTTCTCCACACATGAGGGTTTGCTGGAACATGGGCATCCTTCCTGTGATGTTGAGCATGGCTGTGCCATCCTGTTGGAGCTGGACTATCTGTGCAACCCATTCAGGTCACACAGGTACTATCTCAAGCTACAAGCAGAAAAAAGCAAACTAAAGAAAAATAGTTAGGAGGGATATAGAGAGAGTCACCAACTTCAAAGCCGTTCCTTTTTTTTTTGATTGTCTGATTGTTGTCAACTCTGTCCCTTTGATTAGCACCAAAGTTGTTGAAATAGACTCAAAATCCATGAAGTTTAACTGACTTTCAGTTAAACTGTGATAATTTGCACAAAACTTAAATCCAAAATATGTCACAACTGAACAAAGTAGCACAAGAAAGTACAAACACATTAAAACCGTGCTTCAGTAAACAGACTTGGTTATTTTAAGATCAGCAGGACTCTAGTCTAATGTCACCAGGCTGGCAGGATGAGTTTATGTGCGAAAACAACAACACATGTAGAATTTATAATTAGTGTAAAAGTTTACAGGTACTCTTATGTGTCTGTGTGCACATACTTATTAACTCTCACCACACTCTAAATGGCTTATAAAAGACTCAAGTCTGCTACCTGTCCACATGTAAAAACGTGCCTTTTGAGCCTATAAGATCATTTTAAAGACTGGGTCAGTGTTTGCAAGACTACGACTGAATTCCTTTTGAGATGATTTCCCATAAAGCTCCTGGTGGAAATTTACCAGCAGTAAACAAGAGCTTTAAGCCACAGCTTTAGACCCCCTCTCTGATTTATGTAGAACAAAGTGCTGATGGATGCCTAAAGTAGGTCTTTATTGGTATTTTAACTACTTTGCTCCACAGGTAGATCGATCGGTGGAAATGGCGTCACAGCAGCACGCTGATCCCTGCTTAAGCAAAGCTGTCCTAGTTTAACGGTGACATCTGACGTTTGTCTGCGACACTGGTGCAAGGCAGACATGAATAATCTTTTATTCCAGTGAAAAACGGGTCAAACCCAGTTCTCCAGTCGGTGCTGAGAGCTGCTGTGTTTCGGCACAAATTCGAGGCGCTTGTAAACTCCCTGTCATTGCACTACAGAGGGAAATATTTTACTTTTCTAAGTTTGTTAAACTAAAAAAAAAAAAACATTCCTGCAATCAACTCATAAAAGAAACACCTATAAAATGTTATTCCTTTAGGTTTAAAATTAAATATTAAATAGGGTAAATACTTCTTTATTTTACTTCAGAAAAAAAATGTATAAGACATATTTGTATAATCAGTTAGGTTTACTTTATTTAAATGAAAGAAGATTCTTAAAACACTGTTGCTAAAGCATCTTATAACTGTTCTGTTTAACTAAAAGAAGCCTAAAATGATAAATGCTACAAATAAACACATCATATAAACAAATCTTTATTCAAAGAAAAGAAAAAAACAAAAAGTAGCTAAAATTATATAAAAATGTAAAATAAAGCAGGATAAAATCAATGGGATCATAAATAAGCAGAAAAAATAAAACAGAATTACACTTTTATTAGTGTAAAGAAAGACGAGGGGAAGCTGCTGCTCGTTCTTAAATGTCTTCGTGTTTATTATCCTGCAGCTCGAGTACAAAAAGTGTCTTTTCTCTCTCACCTACATGATTCACAAACAGACAAAACACTGAAGGACCTGATTGAATGTGTCGTTGTACAGCAAGCTGTCAGGCGTCTGGGATAAATGCAACTGAACATGAAGCTATGAAAGCATGGCGGTGGCGCGAGGGGAGTAAATACATTACGATGAAGGCGTTTCATGCACCTGAAGGCTGGAAACTGAAGCCATACAGCTGTTTGAGCCACTGCAACTGCTGCTCAGAGCTCACCGGTCTAAGGGCGCTGACAGAAGGCACAGACAGCTGTACGGGTGAAGGCTCTGTGGCACTTGGTGTCCCCCTGCTGGTCACAAGAGCACACTGCACTCCTCGTGGATTCATTAATGTGTGTGCGTTTGTCTATGCGGTGGCCACGGCAAACACGCTGACCACACAGTACATGGTGCGGTTTTCCCACCTCACCGTGCAGCTCCCTACAGACACGAAAAACCAATGAAAAAACGTCTATAGCCGCACATCGAGGAGGGGAACAACACCCCAAAATCAACACATACCGTCCATGGCAGTGTCCCAGTAGCAGGAGTTGGCTGTGTGGAGGCCGGCACCCGTTTTCTGCATCACAGCACACGTCACTGTGCACAAACAAAGTCACAAGAATTAGTTTTAAAGCGTCTCTTTATGTTTCTCTCAGCATTTAGTGTCTGGTTTCATTATTTTACCCCACGAGGACAAAAGATTTTTAAAAACATCTCTAGATCAGCTGATTTTTTTCCTCTACAGTAACTGTTTTATGTTAAAAAAAAAAAAAAAAAAAAACTGTTTCCATGTGGTACAGGGCCCCCTGGTGGGCTGGTATTGCAGAAATTTGTGAAATTACTCACAGTACAGTACAGTTAGATATTTATATAAACATATTAGTTTATATATATATATATATATGTATTGCAATGTAGTTTTTATCTGAGTGGCAGCTGGATCACACATTGGCCTCAACACTTTAACAGTTTAAAGCCAACAGTCTGAGATTTTTATGTTTTTTGAGTTCAAGTGAACTTCAAGTGAATCGATCCCCCTCCTCTATTTTTAGAAGAGATTAGAGGTTGATGAGAGTGAAGATTTAAGATTGGCTGGGCCCCCTGGGACTTTGTTTTTAAGTGACAATTCATAGCAGGCACGTGCAGGTGGGGGGGCTAGAGGGGCTTGAGCACCCGCCCCTTTCCTGATGGGTGCCCAAAGTGCCCTTTTGTTGAGGCAACTTTTTAAAAAAAATATTATTAATTCTTTTTTTTAATGTGTGTGTGCGTGTGGAGTCCTGTCTGTGCCCCTCAACAATAATATTTAACTATTAATCACAATTTTGCTAAATAAAAGGGTCTGGCTTGCATCAGTCACATGATCACATTTAACCAATGATCGCCCTTGACGGCAGAACGCGCTGGTTACGAGCCGGGAACAAGCTCACAAAGAGCACGCGCATTTTTTGCGGTCCGGAGTTGTAGGAGAAACATAAATTAACTCAGAGACACAGACTGATGCGACAAAACCAGTAAGTAGGTGTACAGCGTACACTGTAGTGTATAGCACACAGGAGTATTAGCTTATTACGGACACGTTGGTAAGCTGTCTTGTTCCAACTGACGAACTGAAACAAACGAGCGTGCTGCGTGTGCAACAGCGTGACAAACATTACCTGTCCTTTTATTAACTGCACAAGTAGTGCTGGTCATAGCTGCTGGCTGCCTGTGTAAGGCTGTCATGGGTCTGTAGTTCTGTCCACCGTTTTAGGGAACATATTTAGTTTTAAAGTAAGTTTCTGGGCTTTTCCTGCCTTTCTGGAGGGATTATATTTCACTAAAAAATGATCTAATATGCATGTCCACATAATTATGCATTATTATAATTATAATATATTAAAAAACACACGCTGTATTTTAAAGAACATACATTAAGAAGCAGATTATATTAGATTTATATTTTAAATAAGACAAAATTTGGATTTTACAGCAGTAAAATTATTGTATCTCTACAGTTTAAAAATGTAATAAGCTTTGCCCCGGCACAGAGTGGATAATGAAACAAATGGAATCATCATAAATACATTATTTCATATTTATTACTTCCCCCTCCTCATTGCTTTATTATTGTAGCTCTAGTAATAAATAATAATGTAAGGATTCTGGATCAGCACCGTGATGCCCATAGTATATACAGTATTCTGAAGAAGGTCTAAAATGTCACTGTGTGTGCGTGCATGTGTGTGTTTTATGTATATGGATTTTTAAAAAAAAATATTACTCATGATATAACATTGTCCAGACATGCCTGGTAAGGACATGAGGAGGAAACAGTAGGAGCTGTGTGAGACTACTAAAGGCAGTGGATCCCTCAGCAGCTGGATTACAAAGAGCACATGTACCAGTTGTACCAGCTATAACATTTTTCTCTCATCATTTTGTTATAGATTAAGTGCAAGAGTTGTTAGGTGTGGATTTTTAAATTATAGTTTATTGCAATAGCAAGTTGTGCCTTGTTCTCAGATAGACAGCAAGTGGAGAGTGATATATGAAATGATGGGATGGAAGGAAGAAAAGCAAAGAGTGATTCACAGGCAGAGCCTAAATTATTTCTCACAGTTTTTTGTTACCTTATGGTTCCAAGTGCTGTCACCAATCTTTGCATTTTGTTATTATCTCATGACACTTGTTTAATCAGCTACCATCTCTCCTATGGACTTTTTAATGTCTATAGTCTCAGATCAACACAGCCCTGCCCTCCAGCACTATCCACAGCAACCCCTCAACAGCAACATTGTACCCATCAGGTAAAACATCGGCTACGTTGGCTTTGCCTTGTTGCCCATATTAGATTCTTGATGAATGTGTGTTGTTGTTATTCAGCCTGGTTCAATGTGCCCCTTTTTAACTTTGAGCACCCGCCCCTTTAAACCTCTCTGCACGGCCCTGATTCATAGGAGGGCAAACATAAGAGCGTGAAAAGGTTAACTCTAAATGTAACAAATACACACCGATGTACTTGTACGGCTTCCCCTGTTTGACGAGCTGCGTGAGGCAGCGCTCCACGATGTTCGCCGTCCACTTGTTCACCTGACTCTGGCTGTAGTCTCCGCCGCCCACGACGTTCTCAATGCACTGACACAAACACAGAGAAACGGCATCACAGCGCTCAGAGTCATGTGTTAGTCAGCCGGTGTTGCTGGCGCCCGAGGAGACTGAGACAAAGAGGCACTGAGTGCAGCTTGCTTCTGAAGGTTTTTCAGAGGTTTTAAAGATACTTTTTTATTATCTTGAATTTTCCCAGGAGCACAGAAAAACTACGCAAGCTTAGCAATGAAACACAAATCAAAAAGCTTTAAATTATGTGCAAAAATGAATGACACGTAAAAGTTACATTTAAAAATAAGAGTGTATTTGAGCTGTTGGCTAGATTTAATTATTATTTATATCAAACGAAATCGTTTACTTCACAATCGAAGCATCTCTCTATAAAAACCTGCTGTTGAAACTTATATTTTTATGACTTAATACTTGGGAAAAATGTTAAATGTGCTTTTGTTTTACTCCCCAAAGAACAAAATCAGTGTTTGTTTAATAAAGACCTAAAAAACATGACGACACTGTGGCGCAAAACGGGTTAAGACATTAAAGGGATTTATAACGCTGCATATAAAAGTAAACCTTACTTCTTTGACTATGGTGTCAGCTTCTTCTGCATTGAATGAGCCCTAAAATAGAGAAAGCAGATCCTCATGTCATAATAAAGATAACATGACAGGACTTTAGTTAAATAAACATACGTTTATGGAAAAAACACTTTTTAGCAACAGATATAACGTTATTGGAGCACGTAAACGTTTATTTTTAACAGCACATTAAGCAGTAAAAGCAATAGCAGCTTATTTTGAATATTATAAATTATATTTATTGATTTTAGGACGTTTGCATTAAAAAAAAAATCGCCGCTATCACTGGGAGTGGCTAGCTAGCTCATTTCTGCTGTCACTGGTGAAAACGGTGAATTCGGATCAGGACTAACCTCGCTTCCGTTATGAAATTCCTCCATTCCTCCTGTCATCTGACACCGGCTAGGGCTGCTTTTTTTTTCTTACTGACAGAAGAAAAAACAAAGCCAGAAAAACCTTTTGTTCACAGATAAAGCGACAGGAGCTCTTAGGGACTTCCGGAGGAGCTGTCAGCGGAGTCAACGACGCATGAAAAGAGCGATCCAAACCAGGAGGGAGTAGCGGCGCTTAGCTGACCGCTGACCCCTAATGGAGGCTCAGTGAAATACAGCCTTGAGACAGAAATACAGACTGCCTAAATTAAAAATGTACATGCTTGACAAGGTACAGCAGATTGAATTTGGAAGAATGTGAATGCTGTTAGGATGCTTCAAAGACAAGAACCTAAAGAAATCTACTTCCCTATGATGCAGAGACGAAGAATGGACATGGCTAATTAGAAGAAGCAGAAACATAAGTATGAGGGTAATAAGCCTACTTTCACTACCACATGATGAATTTTGGTTCCAGATTTAGTGTTATCCACAAGGTTTACATATATGGAGAGAATATACGTGGACATGTGGAGATATGTGGACAGGATTGTATTGCTAGGATTAAAATGAATGAAATATCGTTTTTTGTTTCTTGTTGTAGTTGTAGTTGAGAAAGTTTGCTTCATGTGTTAAGTTATTGATTGAATTTGGGTAACAAAATAATCAGCTTCCTCCATGTCTCTGCAGTGCTAATATCAAATTTTCTCACTGGGCCCCATTGCAGCTTTGAATTAACGACACCGACCCCCTCATTCAAAACAAGTGGATGGCAGGCAGATAAAACTATGAGAGTTCCTCTTTCTGATTTACCAGCTATTATTATATGTATTGTATTAATATAAATGAAGTTTTGTTGGCACACTCATAACACATAATCCACAATTTATCAACCGCTGCAATAATCTAATAACAGATGCAAATTAAACATAATAAAATTCATATCCATCTATCATTTCAGTTCTGGTCTTTGTGTTTGTCATTTCACAGGCTGTTGATTGCGAGTCTGTGAGGAACTTTGAACTAGGGTTACCCGCACTTCGCGGACTACGTGGGGCGGGTACTCTGAAGTGCGAGAAGGGTGGCAGAAGTGAGAGGCTTGTGAAATAGGACGGTCTGGCCTTCATTGCGCTGCTCAGTTTGCCTAGCTACCATGATACTAACCACAAGAAACGTTTCATACAGCACTATTTGACAGAAATGAAGGAACATTTCTGTCAAAATTTTCTTTTTGTTTGTTTATTTTTTTTATGAGATCACTTTTATTTGTTGAGTATCTGAGGCTGAGACCACGGGACTGTAAAAACATGATTGTTGGGCTTCATTTCTGTACTGAACAGTCATTTTAAGATTAATTAGTAAATAACAATTAGCTAATACTGTTCATGAGACTAGTCATCTTACTTTGGTAATGTAAATATAATATGGCCAATATTATTATTATTATTATTATTATTATTATTATTATTATTTATTACAGCAGTAAGCTTGGACTCTGTGTCAAATACTGAGCTTCAGTAAAGATTCAGTTTGCATTTATTTAAATTTCCTATCACCTTAAATGTTCACTCAAAGACAAGTATCTTTTACAGTGTATATACAGATGTATTATATATAAGAGACAAATATTGTTTGTTTAATGTGTTGCCATTACATTACATTTGGCTCAATGCTTACATATATGTGTAAAAAGCAAATGTACGAGCTGTGATAACTGTTTCTGATAGAATGAAGAGTAGACTGATATATTGAATATTCCTTTATTGGGTGAGAAAATCAGACCATGTCATAACTGCTTTAAGTCATACAGAATAGATATCAGAGCCTTAAACAGGCTGACTTCTGCTAAATGGGTCAAACTGGGCAGAAAGTATCCAAACACATAACATCCTTATAGAATATGATGTAACACTATAGATCAACTTACCTCAGAATATATAAAGCATATAAACAATTACAGCAATATGATGCAACAAACACAGCAGTGCTACTAATCCAAAATACTCAAAGCTTCATAGAACTGAAACAAACATTTATTTTTAGGTCCATTCTGCTGCTGATACATACTTTAGGTTTCTGAACATGAACTTGTTTCTGCCTTTCATAGTGTGTAACTTGAAGGCCCTGAGTACTTTCTCCCACACTGAAAACACTGGGATGATAAAATTATTTGAGCATTACCTAATAAGACTGATTCAGGACAGACAATTAGTTATTTTAAACATTTCTAGCAGTCCTTCACAAACAGGGAACAGTCTGTCTATTCTCTCCATCTGTCAGCTGCTGCTGGCTCTTCCTCCTCCTCTTCCTCACACGCTGCTGAGTTTGTCTTGGTGGATCATCAGGGGTGCAAAGCCTCACAGATGATGTGCAGCAGAGCATCAGAGAAAAAGAAAAAGAGAGAGAGTGCAGGACAGACAGACAGGTGACAGTCTCAGGTGTACACACTGCTACAAACAGAAGGATTTAGTGTTTGTGTTATTACGAGTGCTAAACAAGAAGAGTTCACAGAGGGTACAGTGGAAACATGTGTGACTCCATCTTTCTTTCAGCTTAACGAGTGAACCGTCAGCTCGTTCAAACAAACATTAAAGTCCGTTTGGCTCGACACCACCGAACAGAGGCAGCAATATAACATAGCTACCATTAACAGTGCAGTGAATCCTGCTTGTGCCGTGATATTCAGGACTGCAAACCGAGCAGCATCACTGACTTTCAGCCTGTTGTGTTTGTGGATATATGACTGACTTTAATTATCCATAAAATCATCACATTCTCTGTAAGATTAAGGTCGACTATTGCACGACGTATATTTAAAGTAAAGGCTTTAAAACCAAGTTAACGCTGAAAGTACAAACATCTCAAATGTCACATAACTTTGCCGACATGTGGCCAACAGTAATGTTTTAATGTTCTTCATTAATAAGCATTCGCACATAAGTGACATAATATTCAGTACTTACTTTTAAGAGTTTAGTCTTCGGCTGCTCCGCTTCAGCCATCCGCATTTTTTTTACGGAAAAAATATCCACACCCACCGCCGCACTATAAATTGTGGGATATGTGGGGCCACAAAGTCTACAGCCTTCAAATTTGGGGAAATGAAGGGCGCATTTGTCGATGCATTTGGAGTACACTTCGAATAGGGACACCCTTTGTCGTGTCACTGTGACGTAATCGGTCTACAAATGTGCACTACGAAGCGTGCGGTCGCTGAATTGGGACACAGCTAACATGTCTTGAAGTTCTCCAGAAGCCTGGTAATGAACTAATCATTTGATTCAGGTGTGTTGACCAAGGGTGAGAACCTGCAGGACACCAGCCCTTGAGGCCTGGAGTTCGACACCCCTGCATAGAGTAAGCAGTGCTAAAATATAAAATCTCCATCCATCCTTTTCAATGTTGCGAGCCTATCCCAGCTGTCTTAGGGTGAGAGGCAGGGTACACCCTGGACAGGTTACCTATCCGTCACAGGGCTAGGATATAGACACAGACAACCATTTGCACTCACATTCACACCAATGGGCAATTTTAGAGTTTCCAATTAACCTATCATGACTAAATGCACGTCTTTGGAATGTGGGAGGACCTATACCAGAAATAGACTGCAAGCCAGTTATTCTTGTACATAGGAAGAGAAGATAACATGTAATTCTTGTTTCATATGTAAGCATTGACCACACATTTTCAGCCAGTTCTCCAATGTGGAGAACTAGCATCTCCAACGTTGCTTGCCAGACTGTTTGTCCATGGAGAAAGGCAAGGTAAACCCTGGAGGGGTCTCCAGTCTATCACGGGGTAATACAGAGACAGGCGACCATTCACACACAACATTTTCCAATAGCCTAGCAACACTCACTGAATGTCATTGAACTCTGGGAGGAAGCTGAAGAGAGCCTGGAGAGAACCCATGCAAACACTACAGAGAAGGTACCAGCTGGTAGAATCAAACTCAAATCCTTCCTGTGAGGCAACAGTGCTTACGATGCACCGCTGTGCTGCCCCCATGTCAAAGTTAGTGTATCAATTTAAAATAAATAAGGAAACAGCGACTTACCCTGGCAATTCATTTCTCTTTAGTGTAATCCCGATTATGTACAAGAGCAAGCCATTTTTGTTTTCCCAAATTTAGCAGACTATCTTCAGATTTACGAGTCAACAGTCAGCAGCTGTACCAAAACAAAAGGGTTATGTTGTTGTTTTTGTTAATGAAGCGTTACTTAACACAATCTCACCTATATATTGGTTTAATGCTGATTTGTTAATTATCCCACCATGGAGACATCATGGGAGAGATTAGAAAGGAGCATGCTCACCATTCCCTTTCTATAATGATCATGAAATGTAGTAGACCAAATTCTGGATTTTGAAAGTCAGTTTTCCCATTTAGACAAAATTTTAATCCATGCAGTTCATGTCCTCTTTTTTTTTTGCACTTATATAATGAGCCAGATGTTTTCTGTGGGTGATGCTGGACTGTTGGCAGTTCATATTGGCACTTGTGGGGATTGGTACCAACCTTTTTTTTCTCTTTCATGAAATAGCAGGCGCAAAAGTTATAATATAGATCCTTTAGATCAGGGATGTCCCGCAAAACATTTAGCAGCTGTGCGGTGTCTGTGCCATCAATGTTCGGATCGCATGCGATGGAGTAAAAATCAAAAGCTTTATCAGACAGTTGCAGTTTAATGTTGGCTGACAAGTCTTCAATGCGTCGCACAACTGTATTTCTGGACATGCTGACGTTGTTGAAGTCCTGCACTTTTTCCGGGCACATTATTTCGGTGAATTTAACGAGGCCATGTTTTATGAGGTTTGCCATGTCTTGCGATGAGTTGGGCGACCTCATAGCTGGCTATTGTAGCCTCTTCCTGGACCTTTTGAGCATGAAAAAAATACTGTTGCTGACCCCGCAGGAGAGATACCCTTTGCTTTAATTTCTGCTTTCGCTCAGCACCAGTGTAGGATGCATAGGCCTGATGTTTGGTTTCATAATGACGTCATACATTATAGTCTTTCATAACTGCCATAGTTTCAGTGCAGATCAAACAGACACATGTCCCCTTGAATTCTTTGAAGAAATATTCACTCTCCCACCGTGTCTGAAATTTTCTGCATTCACTTTCTACCTTTCGCTTCTTTGGTTCTCCTATGTTTAGTAACTTGGGGTAAATTTCTTCTGTGATTGTCCTTTTTGGTGGAGCTACTTCCTTGATCAACAGTAGCTCCCCCTAGTGTTAAAACTAAGAAGTGCAATACACCCAATACCCCCATCATGAAATTAATTAATTAATATCCAACTGTGAACTCCATAAATGAAAAACAAAGAAACAACCACAGTCAAGTTATCATCATGAGTACTGTAGGAGCACCTTGTTGATGGATTA
Source organism: Neolamprologus multifasciatus (assembly GCF_963576455.1). Lineage (NCBI taxonomy): Eukaryota > Metazoa > Chordata > Actinopteri > Cichliformes > Cichlidae > Neolamprologus > Neolamprologus multifasciatus. The sequence continues at coordinate 20,978,424 of NC_140460.1, forward strand.
ATTTAGAATTTCACATATTCTTGTGCCATTGTGCACCTGTTTACAGGTTGAGTGACTCTACATTGTCTTGGGTTAACATAGGTCATCCTGCACACAGAGACAGACAGAGAGGCAGACAGGTGTGTCTCTCAGACGGTGCAGAAGCATTCAACTATCAACTGAACTATGTATAATACAAACAATATAAAACAGTCACATTCTATAACCTGCTCTGACTTGTGTAGATGAGTCATTCTCGTGGTATTTATATTGTCTGAGATTTCTATGTAGTTTTGATTCCCCTGTTGTAGCTGCTTAGATGTGTCGTTCTCTCTCAGGTTAACATTTTTGATGTATGGATATATGATTATTTTGTTTTCATTAGTCAAAACAATAGTTGCTTGACTCATAGGCTGTAAGGTATATCCCTACTTAGTCACTGCAAGGCATTGGTTTTTTACCTGCTTCTCTGCACACAATGTGAGACAGTAGGCCGGTGTAATGGACGCTCAAAAAGAGATTTGAAAAGAAATGCACCTAAATGCTGAAGTGCTGGTGTGGTAAGATGAACTGATACTGCATGAATCATAATGTTATTGACTCTGATGGTCACATCATCTTTTAGTAACTTTATCTTCTAAAAATAAAGCTGACCATCTTTACCCACATAGCAAAATTGGCATGGATCGAATCTGGGCCACACATTGTGCCTACACACGGTCCACATGCTGCAAAGAATGTTGGCCATTTGGTGGCCCAGATCTGGTTTACCAGAGGTGGCCCACACATGGGCTAGCACAAGACCAGTTGCAAACACCTTGGGGTGGACAGGTCGCCAGTCTGTCGCAGGGCCAACACACAGGGACAGACAACCATTCGCACTCACATTCCCTTGCACATTCACACCTAGTGGCAATTTGGGTTATCCAATTAACCTATCCCCACAAGCTGCATGTCTTTGGATGGTGGGAGGAAGCCGGAGTACCCGGAGAGAACCCACGCTAACACGGGGAGAACATGCAAACTCCACACAGAAAGATCCCGGCCGGAAACACAAGACCTTCACAATAAAACAGGAACTGGAATATTACACAGGAGTGGGGGAAAGGCAGCCAAGAAGGAGCAAGGGAACACAAGGGCAGACATGACAAATGGGGAAACATTATGGAACAAAACAAGGAAGGGAAAATCAGGCACAAGAACTCAAAACTATATGAACACAGATGCACAGAGGGAAACACAGGAGCAAAGACACAGGGAAAACTAACAACCAAAAGTTAAACATAAAAACCTAGGGACTAGGACTAACAAGGTGGCCTCAAATTATAATACAAAATGACAAAACATTAAAAACTGAAACCGCTGGGTCATAAGACCCAGGATCGTGACAAGAAGTAAAGTTAGCCTAATGGAAAATTAGAAACAGTGTTGAAGAAACATTTTCATTCATTTTCAGGATCCATGTGGAGGCTAAAATCACCCACAATTGTTTTATCTGTACTGAACAAAGAAAATGCACAAACTTAATAACACTGCCCAACTGGGATGATTTAGAAACCCAATGACATTACAGTTTTTTCTGAATGCTTAAACCCAACTGTGATTCTTATAGCACAATTTCTAAAACTATTAATACTTATAGCAAAACCACTCACTGAGTTTGCGAAACTAAAAGCACAAACACTGCTTTACACTCAGTTTGCCATTTTGTAACACACACTCTGCAAACCTGTAGCTACAATCCACTGCACAGCACTCTTTTTGCAGAACTGTAAACACAACTCACTGCTTTACACTCAATTTCCAAATGATCAACACACTCCTAACAAAACTATACACATTTATGGCCATTATTTACACTATTTTGCCAACTGTCTGGCACACTGTCACATGTGAAAACTGTTTTAGATAATTAGTTCACTTTCCAATCAGCCTAAGCACTATAATACAGGTAAGCTGTCCATGTGGAGTACAATGGAGGGAGCAGGAAGAGTGAGAAGAGTGAGAATTAGAGGAGACCGAGGAAGAGGATGTGGAGGTGAAGCAGTAGGACAAAGAGGACAACAAGGAGGTGAAGTTAGAGGAAGAGGACAAGGAGGTGAAGTTAGAGGAAGAGGACAAGGAGGAGCAAGAGGAGGACGAGGAGGGGGAGGAGGAAGGGTAAGAAGAGTAAGAAATAGAATTACTGATGACATCAGCTCTACATTAGTGGACCATGTAATAAACCATGGAATGAGGAGGCATGTGGGGATATTGACCAGGCATCATGTCGGGCCTGGATACGCCATTCCAGGAGATATTTTCCCCGGTGCCTTGGACTCGAGGACATTGCATTTGATGTTGACGAAATTTTGTGGCCGGACCCAGAGAGACGACACGATGTAGACTGATTTCTTTTTTTTCCTCAGTGAAATTACTGTTTTGTTTGGACTTGGGAATAAACACTTGTGTTTGTTTTGATGTGTGTAAATAAACACCAGTACTTGAAGTTTGGATCCCTCCATGTTTACAGACCTATGACAAAAGTATGAGCTCAAACTGACATAGCCTACTTTGTGCACAGAGAAAGCAAAAGCCAGATGCGTTTTTTATTCATACCATCAGTGTTTAGTTGGTGCATTGTGTGCTTATTAATATGATGGCTTGTGTTAACTGTTGGATACGAAAATACCATTTTTACAAAGGTGTGGAGAGTTAAGCAAGGGTTATTCGCTTTTGCAAGAAAACTACGTTTTGCTGATTTGGTGAAGAGTTTTCTTATTTGTGTGTAGAGTTTTGCAAAAATAGCCAATAGTTACAAAAAATGTGCTTAAGCCATCAGAAAAAACTGTAAATGAAAAATCACACCAACCCCTGTGGTGTGGGTTCTGTTACCATGGAGGGACTAGTTTCATTGGTTTTGTTCCACTGGTTTCGCTCCTTAGAGTGAAGGATGCAAATCAGTAAGTTGATCTGAATGATTGCTTTAATCCTGTAATGAATGATTTCTATCCTGAAGAAAGTGGCCATCCATACAAAATTGGGAGCGACTGAATAGTTTCTGAATACTCAAACAAAAGGTTCTCAGCTCACTTGAACACTTGAGATCTCTTGTTTTCAAGCTGTTGTGGCAGCATATGTCCAAACCCCTACAGACTTACTATATTTAATGTCAAATTTATTAGTCATTATAATTTTAGACTTGTAGAGGGTAATCAGGCCTCAATCCCAAAAGCCCTATGGATTGTACCTCTCTGAACAAGGCATACTGACTATCCTTCAGTATTTTTAATGAAACTGCAGGGATACCGATGGCTGGTGCTTTAACCAGCTGTTGAGTGTTCTATACCTCCAGCTGGACAAAGCAGTGCATTTGCTGCACGGCAGTGCTGTAGATGACAGGCTTCTACTCCTTTACCAGGAGCATGTGGCCTAATTTGCCTATCTTGAATTCACAGTGGTCATCCCTTCCCTCATGGTTATCATACTTTGCTTTACTGCAGCTAAGGTCTGATCATTGATAGAGGCATTACTATACTGTTTTGTGCACAGGAAAATGGAAGGCAGAGGATTAAATGGAAAAGCAAGCTTTAACTGTGTGGTCGCGAATTTTGAAGCCATCCTGATAACCTTCTCCCACCAACGATGTGGAGATCCACCCTCTTTAAATCCAATTAAAATCAAGACACTGAAAAAGATGCTCTGGACAAGAGTATAATTCTTGGAACAGAGTTTAATACACTGAATCATATGAACAGCAGGAAAAATACATACAGACATTTAGCAAGAGAATTACAAAGCAGAAAGCAAGCAAAGCAAAACCCTGGGGTATACAGCCTTAAGCACAGACAGCAGAGCAACACAGAGATGGACAGAGAGTAACAGCAGAGGGGAAAAAAGTGCTGGGGGTGTCCTCTGGTCCTCTAATATATAGGGACCAGTATCCCCGCCCCCTGCTGCTGAGTAACTTTTCCACCCGTTCAAACACAGCTACAGGGGTCAGGTAGCTGTCAAGGTTTTGGCCAAAGGCCAGTCAGGACTCTGACTACCCCTTGCTCTGGCTTATCACAATAGGTCATGACATGGTCAAACATCACGCATTAATCCTAATTATTAAATCTTACACAGCAAGTGGCACAATCTTATAATATATAATCTTATAACTACTTTGCTTAAGACACTTCAGTGTAGTTCAAAGTATGTGTGTGTGTGTGTGTGTGTGTGTGTGTGTGTGTGTGTGTGTGTGTGTGTGTGTGTGTGTGTGTGTGTGTGTGTGTGTGTGTGTGATTATATCGTATGATATTTTATCGTGATGTGTTCAGGATCTCTGTTACAATGTTACTGTTTTGGTTGTGATGCATGAACAACGTTGAGCGGTATTAGGGAAGGTTAGTTACCGGAGAGTAAATTATTCAGGAGAACTCTCCCCTTACATTAACTGCCCTGTAACTGTACCACCTTAATAAACCTCGGTGAAGCAAAATGTCTTGTGCTTAAGACTCTACATGAAAGTTAAAATATATATGTTCAGTACACATAGATATATAGTGTATATAGTTAAGTAGTTATACATATCATACAAAAATCCACTACAACTGTAAATAATAAGTTCCAAAAAGTAAATAAGGTAACAGAAGTGCAAAATTATGAAAGGTTTACAGTACTGAAAAAGGAAACACAAGGAACCAGACAGGTGCAAAGAATCAGGACAATTGGGGTGACACTAAATTAAAAGTTATCATTCGAAATCACCAAGTAAAATAATAAACAACTTAATATTACCAAAACTAAGACTCATAATCTATAAGAATAATGAAACCATAAAATCAAGGATCCCAAAACACAATGGATAAAAACCAAAACTTTAACAGCATTAAACTTTAAAAATAACCTTTTAAACTGTAAAACAGCAAACCAGAAAAGTTTGTGAACAGGAATCTAGGCTAAAAATATTAAGGAAGAATTCATAACAGGAATCAAACACCAAAACAAGGGGTCATGACAGAATGCACCGTTAATTTGCTATTAGAAGGGTTATTTATTTATTTAATGTATTTGTAATTTTATTTATTTATTTATTTGCTTCTGTACAACCCTGCAAGAACCTTGAACTTTGGTCTGAGGATTTGAGAAACTAAAGGTAACGGTCTGACTCGAAAAGGCAAAGAGTCAGCAGAGTAACCTGAGTCCTCAATACAATAACTAACAAATTGTCCTTCGCGTAGTTCCTTCCATTGGACATCAGTTGAGCCTTTGCCACTCACCTGAGTGTAATACTGTCCCAGAATTAAGACTTTCTGTAGCCACAGCAAGGGTCGTGTATTCTGGGGCTGTTGCTGAAGGATCTTTAAACCTGACCATATTTGCAGGGGACAAATCTCTCAGTGCCTTTTTATAGTGGCAGAAGATCAGAAACAGAAAAAAGCCTGGAAAACAAACAAGTTTTAGACAGAGTTTAAGCTTCAAAATATGGTTTATTGGAGAGGCATTATTTCAGTTTTTAAGACACACAAATTGAATCTATTACTAGAGACTTCTTTATGTTTTGGAGGCATTTCAATTCTTACAAGAAGTTAATGGGATTATGTTTAATTAATTTAATTCATTACTAAACGGTAGTGGGTATAGTGAACAATGACTCCAGACTGCATAAGATTAATACCTGGTTTGGTCTTGTGGTAAAACAGTAATGTCATTAGTTTATGCAAACTATTTCATATTTGTGTGTCAAAAGCAAATTTACAACACAATATAGTTGATTATATTTTATTAGATTGGCTGATTGATTGGCCTGTGCTTGGCTGTGCCTCTGCCTTTGTCCATGCCTTGGTTTATATTGCATGTTGTTCATCTCCCTCAGACATGTGATCGCCATTTTTTGCTGGGTGTTGGATGAACAACTTGTTATGTTTCTTCTAATTAAAAAAATTAAAGACATAAATTTACAAAGGATTTTTTAACAGAACGTTGGAATGGCAAACTTTATTGCTAAGGTTTCTCAGGACTTGCGGAGGTTTCTCAGGACCCCCTCTGCGAATTGCTACCTTATTGTGGTGGAAGGGTTTGTGTGTCCCGTGCATCCCAGGGGCTATGTTGGGCTTCTGCCCCCTGGTAGGATCTCCCATGGGAAAATGGTCCTGGGTGAGGGACCAGACAAAAAGCGATTCAGAAGAGCCCTATGAGAAAAACACCTAGGAAACAGTTCATCCTGCCCGGGATAGGGTTACCGGGACCCCCCCGGAGCCAGGCCCCAGGAGGGTGTCACAGCCTGAAAAAGGGACATGGGCCCATCTTCCTGCAGGTCCACCACCCGCACGAGGCATCATAGGGGTTAGGTGCATTGTGTGTCGGCCAGGAGCGCAAGCCCTGGCGGACCAATCGCCGGCTACCAAGACTGGCATTTGGGGCATGCAATGGCACCTCTATGGCGGGGAAGGAGCCTGAGTTAGTGAGTGAGTTTGAGAGGTACCAGCCAGATATAGTCGGGCCCACCTCAACGCACGGCGTGGGCTCTGGAACCAGTCTCCTGGAGAGGGGCTGGACTCTGTCTCAGTCTAGAGTTGTCCCTGGTAAGAGGCGGCAGGCTGGGGTGGGTATTCTAGCATCTACTCAGCTTGCTGCCTGCCTGTTAGGGTTTCTCCCAGTGGACAAAAGGGTTTGTTCGCTGAGCCTTTGGATCGAGGAACAGGTCCTGTGCTTATGCACCGAGTGGCAGTTCAGAGTACTCAGCCTTCTTGGATTCCCTGGGTGGGGTGCTGGAGGGTGCTCCGTCTGGGGACTATGTTGTCATACTGGGAGACTTCAATGCTCATGTGGGCAACAGCAGTGAGACCTGGAGGGGCATGACTGGGAGGAACAGCCTCCGGATCTGAACCCAAGCAGTGTTTTGTTCTTGGATTTCTGTGCAAACTACTGTTTGGCTATAATGGACACCATGTTCGAAAATAAGAGTGTCCATAAGTGCAAATGGCACCAGGATGCTCTAGGCTGCAGGTCGATTTTGTAATCACATCACCAGACCTGCAGGGCTGAGCCGTCAAATGATCACCACCCGGCGGTGAGTTGGATCAGGTGGCGGGGGAGAACACTGGACAGATCTGGCGCACCTAAAAGTATAGTGAGGGTGTGCTGGGAACACCTAGCAGAGGCCCCAGTCCGTGAGATCTTCAACGCACACCTCTGGCAGAGCTTCAACAGCATTCTGAGGGAGACTTGGGACATTGAATGCAAATGGACCATGTTCAGCACCTCCGTTGCCAAAGCTGCTGCGCTGAGTTACGGCCACAGTGTGGTTGGTGCCTGTCATGGTAGTAACCCCCGAAACTGATGGTGGACACCAGAGGTGAAGGGATCTACCAAGCTGAAGAAGGAGTCCTGTAGGGCTTGGTTAGCCTGTGGGACTTCTGAGACAGCCGATAAGTACCGACAGGCCAAGCAGAACGCGGCTCAAGCAGTGGCTGAAAAACTTGGGTTTGGAAAGAGTTTGGAGAGGCCAAAGAATTTCAGACTGCCTCATGGAAATTCTGGCAAACCGTCAGGCGACTCAGGAAGGGAAAGCGGTGCTCTACCTGCACTGTGTATAGGGCGGGTGGAGCGCTGCTGACTTCGACTGAGAAAATTGTGGGGCAGGAAGGAATACTTTGAGGATGTCCTCGACCATCCCACTGGCACTTCTTCCGTGAAGGAAGCAGAGTCTGGGGACAAAGGGGATGACCCGCCTATCTCTGGGGGCGAGGTCACTGAGGCAGTTAAACAACTCCTTGGTGGCAGAGTCCCTGGGGTAGATGAGGTCTGCACTGAGTTGATGAAGGCTCTGGATGTTGTAGGGGTGTCCTGTTTGACACGCCTCTACAATGTTGCATGGAAATCAGGGGTGGTACCTCGGGATTGGCAGACCGGGGTGGTGGTTCCCATCTTTAAGAAAGGGAACCGGAGGGTGTGTTCCAATTATAGGGAGATCACACTCCTCAGCCTCCCTGGGAAAGTCTATGCCAGGGTACTGGAAAGGAGAGTCTGTCCGTTAGTCGAACCTCGGATACAGGAGGAACAATGCGGTTTTCGTCCTGGTCGTGGAACACTGGACCAGCTCTTTATCCTCTCAAGGATACTTGAGGGTGCATGGGAGTTTTGCCTTGAAGGTGCATGGGAGTCTACATGTGTTTTGTGGACTTGGAGAAGTCATTCGACCGTGTCCCTCGGAGTGTCCTGTGGGGGGTGCTCCAGGAGTATGGGGTGTGTGGCCCATTGCTACGGGCCATTTAATCCTTATACAACCGTTGCAAGAGCTTGGTCCGCATAGCAGGCAATAAGTCGGACTAGTTCCTGGTGGGTGACGGGCTCTGCCAGGGCTGCTGTTTGTCACCAATTCTGTTCATAATTTTTATGGACAGAATTTCTAGGCACAGCCAAGTGGCGGAAGGCTTTGACTTCAGTGGTCTCAGAATCTCATCTCTGCGTTTTTGCGAATGATGTGGTTCTTTTGGCTTCATCTGGTGATGGCCTCCAACTCGCACTGGAACGGTTCGCAGCCGAGTGTGAAGCAGTGGGAATGAGAATTAGCACCTCTAAATCTGAGGCCCTGGTCCTCAGCAGGAAAAGTGCCCACTCTGAGTCAGGGATGAGTTCCTGCCCCAAGTGGAGGAGTTTAAGTATCTTGGGCTACGTTCACACTGCAGGCGGAAGTGCAGCAAATCCAACTTTTTTGACCCTGTGCGACCCATATCGGATCATGGTATGACAGTGTGAACGGCACAAATCCGATATTTTCAAATCATCCGATCTGGGTCACTTTCGTATGTGGTACTGAATCCGATACATACCTGATGTTTTAGAAAGCGACTGCTGTTTGAATGGTCATGTCGCATTAAATCTGTCTTTTATATCACTGACACAAGACAGACGCCAATTATCAGTGCCGGAGAAGCGCCCGAGAAGACATCGCAAATGCTTCCTGGCCATCCCGTGTAGATGTTAGTGAAACAGTTGGGAAGACAGCGTTGGAGAAACGTGAACATTTTATTTGTACTGTATAATCTGCAGATTCTGACAGAAATCAGCAACTATCATTTGAAGCACCGCTCCTCTCTAAAACAGCAATAAGGATAATTATTGGGCCATATGTAAATAACAAAATAACTTTATAACTTAAAGCAAAACTGGGAAACGTAAAGTCCGAAACAAGTCTTTATATTAAGGGCCAACAGTCAAACAATATTTTTTGGTCTGGATCTAAACAGAGCGCGTTGTGTGTGACGTCGTCTTTTGCGCATGCGGGCTGCTTTGAGGGTTCACACTAGAGCGCGTTTGCTGTCACATTTTATTTGTAGTGTGAACAAGCAGACAAAAAAATCGGATTTGATCAAAAAAATCGGAATTGAGCATTAAGACCTGCAGTGTGAACGTAGCCTTGGAGTCTTATTCACGAGTGACGGGAGAAGAGACAAATTGGTGCTCCAACTCCAGTGATGCAGACCTGTTTGTTGTGGTGAAGAGAGAGCTGCATGTAAAAGCGAAGCTCTCAATTTTCCAGTCAATCTATGTCTCTACCCTCACCTATGGTCACAAGCTGTGAGTATTGACCAATAGAACGAGATTGTGGATACAGCAGAAATGGGCTTCCTCCAAAGGGTTGCTGGCCTCTCCCTTAGAATTAGGGTGAGAAGTTCAGGCTTCCGGGAGGGGCTCAGAATTAGGGATGGGTATCGAAAACCGGTTCTTGTTGAGAACCGGTTCCCACTGTTTCAATTCCTTGGAATTGTTTGCCATTTTTGCAAACGATTCCCTTATCGATTCCAGTCGCCCCGAATGACATCACCACGTTGCGGAGCGTCATTTACCTGGCAGGAAACACGGCGCCTTTAAGCGGCTCAAACGCTAAAAAGTTTGGTTATACTTTACGAGAACGGATGACAACAGGGCAACTTGCAATACTTGCAAAGTAGATATTTCATTTAAAGGAGGAAACACTACGAATATGCAAAAGCATTTGCTCACAAAACACGTGATAACCTCAAATGAATGTCGTGTTTTTAATTGCGCTCCAGACTAGTGAATCTCAACCCAGCAGCAGCGGTAACGTTTGCACGTCCTCTCCCGTTAATGCGGCAGGTAAATAATCAACTAACAGTGCATATTATGTTAGCGCGATCTGCCTTATTACAAAACCTGCCATTACTGTGCGTTTAGGTGACCATGATGAGAGAGACAGACAGAGTCTGGCTCAGATGCTGGCAGTTCTCGCTGCAGTCTACCGGTAGCGTCTCCTTTCAGGCCTAATGTCTAGACTAACGTCACCGAGCAGTGGCAAACATCTATTTGCCACAGCAGATGGCCCTGATTTTCGGTAAGTGAATGTGTTTAATTGTAGGCAGGGACATTACTGCATATTCTTGTGTAATTGCTACAGAATAATTTATGTTATACTTTGTTATTGCTACAGAAGAATATTTATTTTATTATTTTACATTTACAATTTTTTCCCCCGGGGACCCTGTGACACCACATTGAAGAGCCATAGGCTGCATCTCTTAAGATCTCACTGCTGGGTTTGTAAGGCCATGCTGCTCCTAAATTTCTATCTTGTTCAAAGAGAAGATCTAAAACAAAGTTCTAAGCTAATCAACCTTAGTTTTCTCATTTTTTAAAAAAAGAATCGATAAGAGAATCAATAAAGAACCGAATCGTTACACAGAATCGAAAATGGAATCGGAATCATGAAAATCTTATCAATACCCATCCCTACTCAGAATACAGCCGCTTCTCCTCCACATCGAAAGGATCCAGTTGAGGTGGTTCGGGCATCTGACAGAAGATGGCTGGATCGATGGATGGATCAATGGGCTTCTTACAACAAGGAAAGGGTGGAACCTAAAAATTTCTTTACCAGTAATTAAGATGTGCTAACACATTTGGTATTTACTATCAAAAGTGTAGCATCATATTGGTCAGTGGATCTGAGGTTTAACAAAAACTCAATTGTTTCTTTTGTGAAATAGAATAATCATGTAACACTTACACAGCAGTGGCAGCACCACCATTATCCCAATGCTTGCAGGTCCTAATTGCACTCTTTTGACTGGCTGATTATTGCCATCCCATTTTCCACACACAACTCCATCCTCACACGTGCATACTCGAACCCAGACTCTCTGTGGTTCTGGGCAGGCCTTTCCCTGCTGATCTTTAATCACCAGTTCCACCTCATAGATACCCGGCCACATGGAGTCTTGAGCCCGCAAGATAGCCGCAGTATCTGTCAGAAACCACACAGAGATGTTACACATGTACAGAATGAATGTATATTATTCCTGAAATGACAATCTTACAGATTAAATTAAATAGAAATCAGTTTTATTTACATAACACAAATTCACAGGGTCTCAGCGTGTTTGAAATTCTACAGCAAAGAGCCTACAGTATTAGAGAGAATGCCAGCAATCGGATGATCGCCTATGAGCAGCACATGGTGATGGTGGGGTGGAAGAAAACACAAAAGTTATCATCCCGCTCGTTGGGGGCACATGGGAAGTGAAAAGAGAGTGTAAGGAAGAAATGCTCATCATGGGAAGACCCCCACCCTTTAACAGCACAACATTAGAAATGGTTCAGGGGGACATGATGTAGTCCTAACTATAAACTTTATCAAAAAGAAAAGTTTGAAGGCTAAAAAGTCGAGAAGATCTCTGCTTCCCCAAGCCAAACAGTTAGGTGGTTAGACAACAGAAAGCTGAAAGTTGTCTCACCATTCCCAGACCCTATCACCTAATAGCAAAATATTCAAGACCTATAAAGATTTGAAAAAAAAATCTGGATTTAACAGGGAGCTGATGAAAAGAAGCTAATATAGGAAACATCTCTCTTTCCAGTTTTGCTAGTGTTCTTACTGTAGTTTTTCACTGACTGAAGGCTTTTCAGCTAGCTTTTAAACCAACCTGATAATAAGGAATTATTATCTGAGCAAGCAAGGTAAGCAGTGCTTACCAAGTGAAATCTAAAAACAGACACCAACTAACACCAGCCAAAGTAAAGGCAATCTCTCCTCATATATCAATAGGCATTCTTTGTGATAAAGCTTCTATCATCGTTTGTTTGCATCCACTAACCGGTGCAGCTGGCAGCATTTTCGTATTGTTTGCATTTATATTGTGGATGAACTTCTGGTTTTTGACAACAGACTGGTTTAGTTTGCATGCTAGACAAGATGTTGCTGATTCTGTTTTTAATATTCAGGGAGACCTGCAGGAGGATAGCTAATCAGGGCTAAGTTACTCTGGCCCACATCAGCTACATGGATTTCTTCTTTTTTTTGCAACTTTTTTCAACAGGACTCTAAGATAGAGAATGCTACGCATACAATTTGCAGGTCATTGAGCAAAATGAAGATTTGAGAAGGCACATGTAGTTCATGATAGGAAATATGTCACTCTGTAAAATAGTGTACGCTTAACAAGACCAACTAGTGGGACACCATTGTGCATTAAATCAGAACAGGACAAAACACAAAGAGGAAGTGCAGAATACCACAACTTTTTGGTAGTCCACTGGAGATTGACAAGTTTACTGGTAGTTTAAGAATATAACCTCTTATTTGTAAAAAAAAAAAAAAAAAAAAAAAAAAAAAAAAAAACCTGAAGTAAATTTGCTTTACAAAATGTGGAAAACAGAAATATAAGTTGATAAACTAAATTCCAACATATCATGCATTTATGTATATATGTATTATATTTTCTATTGTATTTATTCTATTGTATATTTAACTAGATACATTTGAAATGATTGGAAGTAATTTCCTCACCATTTAGAGTCTCCATGTGCCATTTCCCTTCAGTATTTTCTGGGATAATCTCAAACTTAAAAGGAGGTCCATTAGGATATGCATCCTCATTGTTAGCATTCACAATAATAGAATTCTCAGTGGTGCACATAGTCTTGATGTCACTGGTCACGATAGGGCAGTGGTCATTAAATTTGTCCAACTGGATGGCTATGGTACCAGTAGCTGTTTTAGCAGGTGTGTCTATGATGTAAAAACAGAAATAATAATATATAATTCATCACTTTTTTTGAAGGTTTTTTTGGTTTTTCCTTTCTTCAGAAACAGGCTAATGGCATTCATTCTGTACCTTTTGTAATGCAGAGTACTTTGGCAAAATATGTCCCATTGACCAGGTATGGAGACTCCCTGTCAGGTATTCTGTTGAGTTTGATCTCAGCTGTCTCTGGGTCAATAGTCAACCAGTTATCTGGGTCTGAGCCTTTGGCATACCTACATCAGAGATAGGCCACAAACCAGTTATTATTGTACTTAGGAAGAGAAGATAACATGTAATTCTTGTTTCATGTGTATGCACTGACCTGACATTCTCAGCCAGTTCTCCGGTATCTTGATCTATTGCAGGATTGCTAGCAACAACATCTGTAATGTTGAAGGAGGTGTCTTTCTTGGAGATGGCTATAGCTTTGACTTTGGGATCAAAATGTGGCCCCTCAGGCTGGTTCTTTACATTGATTTTGATGGGATAGATTTTATATTCTTCCCCCCCCCATTGCCAAGATGATCCTCCAGAAAAAGGTGGGGCCTTGTTCCTTACAGTTAACCCCAATACAAAGTTCTTCACATTCTCATAATCCACAGGCTGTGAAATGGCAGACATAAAGAATAAAACTGAAATAGTGGATTGTGTAAATATAAGTATATTAGAATTATGTCATAACATGACATAAGTATGTCATGTATTATGAGTGTATATGTCCTCATATAAGGGGCATCCTGCCAGCATTTAATAAATGCATCCCACAACACACTGCATAACAACACATAATTTCTTCAAAATTTAGTCTGCTGTACCTTATCAAGCATTAAGATGCCCTCGTTGGTGTTGGGGTCTGTTTTAATGCTGAAATACCCGCCTTCATTGCCTCTGACAATATTAAAGACAGCTTTCCAGTTGTCTGTGGCCTTCAGATCTAGGTCCTCTGCTTGGATCCTCATTACCTCCACACCTTGTATGTTCTCCTCAATGCTTCCTTCATACTGCAGTGGAACACTTAAAAGTTATTTCAACATTTTTTATGACACTTAATGTGTTCTTTCCTGAAATCATCTAAAAAGGCCTTTGGAAACATATTCTAACACATTGAACACAAAGTATATCATGTTAATATAGAGGACTGTGAGGAAGAGAAGTACCTGCTCTTTTTCCAGAGTGGGAAGGTTGTTGTTCACATCACGGATGTTTATAGTAACATTGCCTGTTCCAGTGTTTCCTTCTGGTAAACCTTTTAGGTCTTGGCCTTTTACAGTCAGAATGTACTGACCACATTTCTGAAATCAGAAGATTGTATGCTGTATATTACAAGACCATAAGAGCAACTGAAGAAATGTGTGGGCTGTCCAAAGTTAGACTCTCAGACAAATTTGTAAAAGGGACACATTGGGGTGAATTCACTGTTATGGTTGTGGTTTGCTGATCAAAAGGTTAAGCATTAACGTTACAGTCCCATATACTGCTGCAGTTAAGCTCATTCTCTATCATCAACAGAGTTGCATATTATTGCTGACCCTGCACATTAACTTGAGTGCTTGTGATACTTAATTTAGTGCTACATAAATAGATTGAACAGAATGTAATGCAACCACTTTGCTTTAACACCTTGTTGAATGAAAAAGATGAATTACTTTTTTTTATCTAATCATACCTCTCTCTCCAGAAGAGTGTTTTTAACACAGATGGAACCATCATCTCTGTTTATGTAAAACATATCGTCAGGTGGATTCTGATTTATGATGGTGTAGGAAATCACAGAACGTAAAGACCATGGTTCATCAGCATCAGTTGCTGTTACTTTCATCACAAAACTACCTGAAAAACAGCATGAAATGAAACAGTCATAAAACTTAAAACAAACAAAAAGAATGGCATTAAATGGCATTGTTTGTTTTCTTGTGATGTAAAACAATGACTTACTTTCCACTAGAGCTTTAACTTGTAAAAGTTTAAGTCATCTGTAACACTATTTACTCAGATTCTGGCCAAACTTTTAGAGGCTTTTATAGATTCTTACAAATATAAACTTAACTATATAAGAATTCAGACACATTTGTTAACTCTAGACTGCATTTACCTTACATGATAACTCAATGTTTTTTATGCTATCACCTTTAGCAGGTCATTGTAAAAATTTGATCACCCTGCAAATACAAAGCCACAATGTTTTCTTTAATTCATTAAGAAATCATGTAGTATTACATCTCCATACATTTACGACGGGATTTATACCACTGACCTTCAGGACTGAGCTCATCAACTTCACCAGGCTTTATTTGCCCAAACACTGGAGCATTGTCATTCTCATCTACAATCCGGTAAAGGTACCAATCCCTTTCTTCTGCAATCGTGCCATTAGCAAACTTAATTACAAGCGTTAGCTGAAACGTGGAAGAAAACAACTTAAACTATCTTGTCTTTCTCATCTATCCTATCATAACCTAAAACAAAAAAGTGTATGTAGTAGGGGTTTCTACCACCACCGAAACTGCAGTTTATATCCAGTGTTGGGTGTAATGCGTTACTAAGTAACGCGTTACTGTAATTAAATTACTTTTCCACTAAAAAAGTAGAGTAACGAATTACTGTTCATTTTTAGGTATTTTAATTACAGTTACTTACAATGTACTTGCGTTACATTGTAAAATAATTAAACTCGCTGAATATCATTATTTAATTTCAATAATTTATCTTCTAAACGTAGAAGTAAACTCTGCCGCTTTAACATCTCTGTAGTGCAGGTGCACGTCATTTCGCGCCAGTTTGCTGCATAGTCGTATTCTAAAGCAGAAGATGTCGGACTTGGCTGAAGCGTGTGGCTGTTTCATGAGATGGACATATTCCCGTCTCTTCACTTTTCTGAAACAAGCAGACAAGAATATTACAGTAATATGTAAGCTATGTCCTGGGGAGAAAAAACTATCGGCTGCTGTTAATAGCACGAGTAATCTACCGAAGCGCCTGACACAAGAGCATAGACGAACACTTCTGAGTGATCCTTGTTCGTCATCCATGGATAACACCGCGGCAACTCCTGCTAAGCAGGCAAAACTTGATTTTACTTCAGCAGCACAGAAAGCATCTGAAAGTGAGCTTAAAAAAATGATTGCAGGCTACATTGTGGAAGAGATGCTACCGCTGCGTACTGTAGAGTCTCCGTCTTTTAAAAAAGTTGTTTATTATTTAAAGAGTTTAGTTTCTATTGTTTGTCCACTCAAGGTTTATAGGGATTTTAAGAAGTATTTAGTTACATTACTTATTTAGTAATTAAGTTACTTTTCTGACACAGTAATTAGATAAGTATTTTAAATATAATATTGACTAAGTAATTAGTAATTAATTACTTTTTTAAAGTTACTTACCCAACACTGTTTATATCCATGTCTTTTCAGACTCATAGAACAAATGTAGTGTATGTAGACTTTGAAGGAGCTGCTTTTGAGCATCAAATATTAGTGAAACCAACTATGAGACTAAATATGAAATATGGTCATATATGAGACACATGAGTTATGGAGTGGATCAATGGTCAGTTAAAAAAAATTGCAGAATATTGTGATGGCATAGTGAACTTTACCTTTTGACATTTCAATATAAATTGACCCTATCCTGTTTTTTTTTTTATCCTGTCATCAGAATAAAAAAAATGTATTGAATGTAATACATATTTAGGATTTCATACATTATAATCAAATGTATGCTCTGTGAAGGTAGCTGATCCTTGAGTTCAAGTAAAAGTTTGTGTTAGAGTTTGTGTAGAGTTTGTGTTTGTGTCTTCCAAACAAATTAAAATCAAGAGTTACAACTGATAGTAAAGTGGCAATAAAATAAAGAGTTTAGCAAATTGTTGCTAAATATTTCAACATTTAACACATGAAGGAAAAAGTGTTAAATCTTATGAATGCAATAACAAGGTACAATAGAAGAGAATCACTAACAGAATAATAGGGGATGAATTCCCTGTCGAGAACTTGGGTCAAACGGATGTGTCCAGTATGAGGGTCGCTCACAAACACATTGAAGGGGTACTTGTCTGCCCCAACACCTGTCAGAGAGTATGTAACATTTTCATATTCTGAGTAAACCTGAAACACACAGAATAGCACATAGATAAATACTTCAGGGTTGGCAGACCACCATCTATTTGTCCATCTAATGGCTATTAAACATTATTTGTTTTTGAAAATCAAAAAGTTAGTACAGTCAATCTGTTCATGGCAGCTAACTAGAAAAAGAAAAAAGAAAAAATGGCACACCACATTTTCCAATTATTATTGCAATTTCACAAACCTCACCTATGGCCAGCTGAGCTCTGAGACCTGACACAAAGAAGGCACTTGTTGATACAAGGGACTGAAATGACCTTCCCCTATAGGGTATCTAGACTCTCTCTTAGATATAGAGCGAGGAGCTCGGTCATTTAGGAAGAGCGCAGAGAAGAAGAACTTCAAAATGACTTTTTTCATATATAGTACAATATGGTAATTACTTACTACAATGAGCTGCTTCTTCCTGCTTTATTGTGCTTTAGAGTTAGCACGAAAAATTAAAGTTGGGAAACAGTAACTTACTTTTTCAATGTAGTCTAAATTAGTGTAATCTCTATTTTCCATCAGCGTCTTAGGGAAAATGCACATTCTTCGCTTTTTAAGTGACCTGTCTTCAGAGTTGGCCATCAGCACAGCGACAGCCTGCAGCTGTAACAAAACAGATGTTTGTATGAAGAATTTCTTAACAGAATCTCAGCTACATACAGTTAACTGGTTTATAAATTATCTCTCATCATGGGAGAAATCTTTTTTTTTTTCTTTTCAGTTTTCTTATTCATTATTAGATGAATTCCTTTTAAATATGATGCCAGCAGCATTTTTCAAAAACGTTGTGACAGGAACATAATCACAATTCACTACCTTTAACGATCAGCAAGTGTTTTAATCAAAGACGTTTGGTCAGGACAAGCAAGGCAAGCAGTGACTGCTTTATTTAAGTGTCACCTAAAATTTAATAACAGGTTAACAGTCATGTATGCTGACTGTAAGCAGAGCATGAAAAACTGGTTTTATTGATGATAGCTCAAAAGTCTGTTTTCAGGATTCCCTCTGAAAGTTTTTCCCATGACATTAACTAACATTCAACTGTGAGTTTCTTAAATGACAAACAGAGAAACAGGTAATTGGAGTACTCATGACAATAGATTGACTGACATTATAAGAACTGTAGGTAGAGTTTATAGACTGATTTATGATCAGTATCAATTAAAACCTGGTATAGCCCCACAGTGTTAAAATACTGGCCTGAATTATTGTTTCAACCAGCTCGTGAACAATTTTATTTTTTCTCTAAAAGTTGCAGCGAGTGAGCTGTTGCAGCTTCAGTTACTGCAGTCCTTAAAGTACTAGTACACATTCTCACAGAAACAGAAAAACAGGTTTTGTTCTGAGGTGTTAGTTAGTCTTAACTACACTGTTAACTACACCACTCAGTTCAATGACCGGCCTGTGAAAACCAGCATACAGCTGTTACATGTGGATTAGAAAAAAGTGGTTTCAATAATATTATTGTTATGGAGTGCAGATCGAGCAGGGTTTGACCCCTGAGAGTCAGGAGCAGAGCTATGGAACGCCAGGACTGCCATAATGAATTAATTAAATACACCATTAAATAATTAATTAAATGTGTCAATAATTAATTAAAATGGGAAATAATTAATTAAATAAATAGTTATGACACATGTAATTAATTAATTATTGACACATTTAATTAATTATTTATGTATTTCACATTTTAATTAATTATTGACACATTTAATTAATTATTGACACATTTAATTAATTATTTATTGACACATTTAATTAATTATTTATGTATTTCACATTTTAATTAATTATTGACACATTTAATTAATTATTTAATGATATATTTATTTATTTCATTTTGGCAGTCCTGGCGCCTGGCTCTCATCATGAAATAATTTTATCTGTCAACCTCACCCGTCAAACGCAGGGGGCGGGGTTAACGCTGCCCATGCAGCTTCTCTAACATTTGATTGGTTGCCGTGCAAAGTAAGTCAAAACAGGTCGATCCTAGATAATCGATTGCTTGTGTAGACTTGGGGCAGCCAGGTATCCCAGAATGCATTTCAAATCACAGGCAGCAATGTTGGTGGTGTAGTTTTAAAATACCCCGTTTTTCTGTCACCAACTACACTTTTAACTGTGTTTTAGCTGCGAATGTCGCGCTGTAATCTTCACATGGGTCAGGTTGTCAACATAGAACATGTTTGCAAAGGTGCTCAGATGTTTTCAGAGATTTCAGTAGCTCTGCTAACAGTCAGCATGCAGAGTGCACCGAGGGGGTTACGTTAACCGGTTTGTTTACATATTCCACTCTCCGTGTTCCACGTGTTGCATTCGCAGATTCTCATTTTCACCGAACGATCGTCTCTTTCCACCTGGTCTTGTGTCTCTGTGCTTCTGTAACATAAAGGACGAGCTGACATTTTTCTCACGAAACCAGCGATCAGCTCAACAGGCCCTCAGTTTACCTGCATGCATCCTCCTCCTCACCTGTCAGCTGTTTAACACCTGCTGCTAATTCAAGAAACACGCCCACGTTACCTGGTGATAGTCACAGTTTAACTGGGCAGCCGGTGCTAGATATTACGCAACCTCAGCACATTTTTCTGGACAAGATAAGTAAATATAGTTTTTCCCGAGCGCAGAGCTGCTGGAGCTTGTTTCCCAACAGAGCACGAACCCACTTTATCAGCGGCTGATGTCCAATCACCGGCACACAGCTTTGAAACCTGAGCTGAGTTTTAGCTCTCAGTGTTAAACGCTGGACTTAATTCACTCAGGTTTTGTCTGTCGGGTCACGTTTACTTCGCTGTTTTATTTACAACTGAGCAAATCGGTTTGGCTGAGGTTAAAGTTACGTTTCAGAACTGCACAGTTTTACAGACGTTTAATGGTTCACTGTGTTAGACTGAACCATTCGCTTTTCTTTATCTGGTGTGTTTTGGATTTAACAGTAAATTTTGAGATTAAACTGACTTTTAAAATGTTTTTATACAAAGAGGAAAGAGAAGGCGCATTTCCACCGAGAGGAGCAGAGTTTCCAACTACATGTTCATAATGCAGACTGCAACCTGGACAGAAATATTATATCATCTGTTTTTTAATAGGTTTTCTAAGCACCAGCGATCTGTTAGAATTTTTAGAGTTTACTTAACTAAAAATAAATGAGGTTAACATATAATTTGTGTGATTTTTCTCTCTCTCTCTCTCTTTTTATTCATTTTTTTGCTTTTTCGGTCATGTTATGTTTAACTGTCAAAGGTTTGTTACAAACTATGAAACACATGGTGCAGACTTCTGGATGTTAGAAGAAAACTAATACTGCTAATAAGGCAGGAAGGTGTCCTTTAAAACTAAACATGTTAGTAGGACTTTACATCATAGTTTATGAAATAGCACGTGTATTTCAGTAATAGCCTACTGATTTCAGTGTAGTAGTGAACAGTCACACAGCTCACGTGGGTGTTATCTGTGATACTCCTTAACTATAATTTATCCAGGTTAACTTCAGTTAACTCTGAGCGGCTGGATCGACGGAGGTCAGACAACAATTTTACATGTATGATCTTAAAACAGGACACAGCCATTATCCGTCCTGGCCTCATATCAAATGTGAACGCAGACTGAGTCTATGTTTGACGATTGCTTTATATCTAATCTTCCTCTCAAACATTTAAACAGTCTGCAGCTGAGGGAACACAAACTCAAATTGTCGGAACAGGGTTGCTCGTTTCTTGCGTTCATTTGGTAATTTATTAAATGTATAACTGTTATTCTAATCTGCTGCTGAGTCTCTTACGCTGATGAAAATGCAGAAAACACAGATCACGAACACCTGTTCAACCAATCGCTTTCATTCCACTTTGACAAACTGACGGTTCATTTACAGTGTTGCGTCAGACTGCTATATTTTTGTGTTCTTTATGCTGTAGATTTTCACGTCTCTGGAATAGTTGGCAGTATTAAGGATGCTTTTCTGTAAAATCATATTGATATGACCCGTGAATTATTCGTAGATGACAGTTAGATTAGTCAGCTGGGAAACTCTGTGTTACCTCAGAGAGCTGAAGATATCGTGGATATGCTGACCTCGCTCTGTGGTGTACAGGTCCGTTTACCCTCATGATTAATATTCACAATAAAAATATTAGCCGAACATCATGAAGTCTGTATGTGTGTCATAGTTTCGAACAACCTTTGTACAGTTAAAGCCAGCAGTTACTACATGAGGAAACACCAACGTTATCTCTTTTATGCGTTTATACGCAGGTCACGCTGATTACTGAACAAAAACCCAAAGATCAGCTGTTAATCGAATTTATTTGCTCTCTCTCCTCCTTAAACATGTTTTTAATGTTAGTTATAATTCAGAATTGGCGACTGAAACACGTAGGACACATAAGAACATCAGGAAATAAAACCCTGATAAATATAACCTCAGTAAAAGAAGTCCGTGTCAGCGGGGGTTATTACAGCTGTGTACCGGGGCCTGAGCCTTTTCGGTGGTAATAACAGCTCGATTGCTTGCGAGGCGAGCGGGTCTATCCACGCTTTGCCGTGAGACTGGGCAGACATCTCCGAAATCATCGAAGCACTTTTGCAAAGAGGCTGTATCTTGACAAACCGACCAGACACATGAAGATTAAACCACTACATTCTCGGCTAAAAAAATATTAAAACTGTATTTGGTGACACACACAAACAGGGTTTTTCAAAGTTCAGTTCTGTTAGTTTCCACATGCTGGTTGTTGTGTTCTAAAAACAATGGCCACCAGGCCAAAGCAATGGTTTTGAGTCGATCAGCGTTAACCCCGCCCCCTGAGTTTGATGGGTGAGGTTGACAGATAAAATTATTTCATGATGAGAGCCAGGCGCCAGGACTGCCAAAATGAAATAAATAAATATATCATTAAATAATTAATTAAATGTGTCAATAATTAATTAAAATGTGAAATACATAAATAATTAATTAAATGTGTCAATAAATAATTAATTAAATGTGTCAATAATTAATTAAATGTGTCAATAATTAATTAAAATGTGAAATACATAAATAATTAATTAAATGTGTCAATAATTAATTAATTACATGTGTCATAACTATTTATTTAATTAATTATTTCCCATTTTAATTAATTATTGACACATTTAATTAATTATTTAATGGTGTATTTAATTAATTCATTATGGCAGTCCTGGCGTTCCATACAGAGCAGGCCATAATCCATCAAAACATAGCAAGTGAAAACTCGACCTAGCTCAGTTTACTCAATGACGGAATTTTACAACGGATCCACAAAATGAAAGTGTTAACAAAGTGTCATTTGTTAACTAAATATTAATAAGTTAAAAGGAGGTTACAGCAGCTATGTTAAAGCTATGTATACAGCTATGAGTGCTAAAAAAAAAAAAAAAAACTCCAGGACTCACTACAAACAGCAGCAGCACAAACATCGGTGCAGAAACCCGAATCATGGCTGGAGGAAACAATCCGGATCAAAGAAACTGTAGCGTGACTTCTTGCATGGATGACTGAGCTGCTTGAAATGAGGATTAGTGCTAAACGAGGAGGACACACACACACACACACACACACATCCTTGCAGGAGGTCACATTTTGTGAGATCCAGTAGCGGTTTTTTAAAGGGGCGACATGGGCGGTTGCCCAGGGCGGCATCGTACCGCGGTAAAGTGAGCCGTCATTTGTGAGCCGCGGTCAAGCCAGCCGCCTCTTATCCGCCGCATAAATTTCCTTGCGCTTTTACACCAGTCTTTACGGTAGCGCCTTTTCGCTTTATATCCCGATTGAGAGCCTAGACCCGCGCACACGCGCACGCGCGCGCACACATTACGATGGAACAGCCCAATACAGTCAATACAATTATGTCTATTACAAAAATTCATTAAAAATCATCCTTAGTAGTTGAGGTCCAACTTTCAACAGATTCCTTCTCTGGGAAGCCTACTGTACCTGTGTGCCAAGTTTCATCCAGATTTACTGTAGAATTCCTCAGAAATTAAAGGAAACTTATATTCAATGCAATACAGTCAATACACTACAATTATGTCAAATTTCAAAAATTCATTAAAAATCATCCTTAGTAGTTGAGGTCCAACTTTCAACAGATTCCTTCTCTGGGAAGTCTACTGTACCTGTGTGCCAAGTTTCATCCAGATTTACTGTAAAATTCCTCAGAAATTAAAGGACATTTATATTCAATGCAATACAGTCAATACACTACAATTATGTCAATTACAAAAATTCATTAAAAATCATACTTAGTAGTTGAGGTCCAACTTTCAACAGATTCCTTCTCTGGGAAGCCTACTGTACCTGTGTGCCAAGTTTCATCCAGATTTACTGTAAAATTCCTCAGAAATTAAAGGACATTTATATTCAATGCAATACAGTCAATACACTACAATTATGTCTATTACAGAAATTCATTAAAAATCATCCTTAGTAGTTGAGGTCCAACTTTCAACAGATTCCTTCTCTGGGAAGCCTACTGTACCTGTGTGCCAAGTTTCATCCAGATTTACTGTAGAATTCCTCAGAAATTAAAGGAAACTTATATTCAATGCAATACAGTCAATACACTACAATTATGTCAAATTTCAAAAATTCATTAAAAATCATCCTTAGTAGTTGAGGTCCAACTTTCAACAGATTCCTTCTCTGGGAAGCCTACTGTACCTGTGTGCCAAGTTTCATCCAGATTTACTGTAGAATTCCTCAGAAATTAAAGGACATGTATATTGAATTCAATACACTTACTTAAATATTGCATCATATTCAAAAATTCATTAAAAATCATCCATAATAGTTGATGTCCAACTTTCAACACCGTCTTACTCTGGGCGACCTACGGTATCTCTGGGCCAAGTTACATCTCAATTCACTGTAATCTTTATCAAAAATTGAAAGAACAATTATATGTCAATGCTGGCTGTGTGCCTTTCAAAGTGACACTAAATAACAGAACTCAGGCACATCAGGGAATAATCCAAAAGGCGGATTTATTAAACAAAAACAACATACAAAATATCCCTAACCCATACTACATAACCTAAAAAGAAACAAAGGGACACTTAGAAGCACAAGAAAACAATACTATACTGAAAGGGCAAGAGACACAGCCCAAACATAATCCACAACTAAAACGCCAAAAGAACAAGTCATCCCACATAGCAGACGGGTGTTGCCTGGATCTGGTGTGAAGCCGGCACTGCTGGCTGACTTCTGGCATGGTAAGATGGCACTGTTTATGTGATGGCATGCTACATCTGGCCTGATTGGGTGAATGTGACATGTTGTATAGAGCACTTTGAGTAATATGGGTGAGTAAAAAGGCGCTATATAAGAATCAGTCCATTCACTGTCTGAACAGAGTTTTGTCATGACAGCATATTTGATTGTCTTCACTGACTCGCTTTGAAATCCAGATTTTAATTTTGGAATATTAAGTGTACTTGTGGTTCCTATAGAATTTTAAGGTTGAACAGGAATCATCTCTCAGGCCTCTCTTCTGTGGATGCAGCTCACATCATTCTGTACAATATGATAATTTTTAATTCTACAACTGTTTATAACCTGCATATTTCACATTTGTGTATAGCTGTATATCTCATATTTCTGTATAGTTTTTTTAATTTCATATTCTGTATAGTTTTTCATGTTTATATCCTGTTCATAGCCTGTACATACTTATAGTTATAGCATATTCATAACATACCTTCATACCGTGTACATTATAACATACCATAATAGACCCATTTCTGTAATATACTTACATACCTATATTATTGCTAATATATATTGTAATATATCTATATCATGGCTAAAGCACTTCTTGATGGATGCAAACTGCATTTCGTTGCCTTGTACCTGTGACATGTGCAATGACAATAAAGTTGAATTCTATTCTATTCTATATTAATTCAGAAGACAAACACCCGTCTCTGCTTTTGAGATTAGCATTAAAACCCTCAGTTTTGACAAATAATACAGTTAGAGTGGATCAGGTGACCCTGAATCTTCCCTTATTTGTGCTGCAATAAGCCTAGGCTCTTGTGGGCTTCCCATCATGTATGAATTTTTTCCTTCTTTGCTCTTTCTGTATTTATACACCTCTCTGCATTTAATCATTAGTTAGTATGTATCTCTTGCACAGTGTATATGTTGTTCTGTCTCCTTTTCATCAACCTCAGCCAGCCACAGTAGATGGCTGTCTCTCCTTGAGCCTGTTTCTGCCAGATGTCTCTACCTCTTCAAATGGAGTTTTTCCTTCCCACTCACACTAAATGTTAGCTCATATGGGGTACTTAAATTGTTGGGGCTTTCTTTGTATTATTGTTGTGTTTTTAACCAGCAACATAAAGTGTCTTTAGGTGACTGTTGTTGTGGTTTGGTGCTGTATAAATATAATAGAATAGAATCGAATAGAATAATGTACTTCAGACCGGGAGATTGGCAAAATGTATAAATAGGATGGTGATTAGGGGAATTGGAGACAGCTGTGTAACACAGCAGGGATACATTGGGAATAAGAAGACAATGGAAGTAAGACTCAACACAAGAAAGAGACAAGAGGCCACCAAACTAAAACACAGACTAAGACACACGAGCTTGACACAGACAAAACCAGAAACAGACATGAAGACAAGACTGGCTTTAACACTAGAGTGTTTTCACAAGTGTTCCATCCACTTGTGGAATGCTTAAAAAGAACTACACTTAAAAGCAATATGGAACTGAAAACAAAAGAATACATAATGTAAACATATCATCAAATAATCCAGGACTCACAAACAATGATATGATGAACAGAACTATAAAGAACAAAACTGAGAAATGCTTGGTAAACTGACCAAGGACTATGTCATCATGTCAATTTTTTAATATCATAGTTAATGTGTCCTGATTTGTAGATAGTGCCACCTGACAATTACCAGGAAATCCAACTGGGTGACAAGCCAGAGTTATTTGCCTACACACCCACTGACTAGAAAAAAGGTCCAGGACTCTTCAAGCTGGGATACAGGCATCAAAGACAAAGATGTAACCAGATAGAAAGTCATCAGGAAGGCACTGCCTGTTGTTGCTGCTGCTGTCAGACTTTTTAATTCATCCACTTGTGTCAGACACATATTGAACAGGAATAAACATGACTCACTGCACTCTCTCACTTTGTATGCCACAATGTTTGCTTAGACACCTGTATGCTTATATTGTTTATTATATCCCAGAAACATTAATGTTAAAACTTGTGTTCCTATGTCTATATATAAGTTTATTTTCATATCTCTATATTAATCTATTTATAGCTCCATTCCCTCACTTCATTTTATACAATTGCTTTGTTCCTGCATGAGAGCTATTTAAAATGGTTTCACACAAAGTGCCTCCAGATGAATACAGAGTAGTTTTGGACAGCAGAGGCTGGAGAATGGTATTGCTCTCTGTGTGAAAAATAACTACTTATTTGAAATGAAGATGAATGTATGTTGTCAAGGCAAAAAAAAAGATTTTTCTTTTAAACAGTACATTGCATAATGAGAGTTGGCAGTTCGTCTTGTCACCGGAAGGTTGCTGGTTCGAGCCCCAGCTCCCACAGTCTCGGTCGTTGTGTCCTTGGGCAAGACACTTCACCTACCGCCTACTGGTGTTGGCCACAGGGGCCGATGGCGCGATATGTTGTTCCTCCACTCGGTGCTGAGTGGAGGGTGAACAGCGGCAGAGCTATGCCAGAAAAGCGGCAGAGCTACGCCAGAATGCTCTTTGTGGACTACAGCTCAGCCTTTAATGCAATCATCCCAGACATCCTCTGCTGACCTTCCACCACTCGCCCATTGAGAGCCTACTAACTTACTGCATCCCAGGATGGTACGGCAGCTGCACTAAGGCGGATAGCGAGTCAGTGAAGACAATCAAATATGCTGTCATGACAAAACTCTGTTCAGACAGTGAATGGACTGATTCTTATATAGCGCCTTTTTACTCACCCATATTACTCAAAGTGCTCTATACAACATGTCACATTCACCCAATCAGGCCAGATGTAGCATGCCATCACATAAACAGTGCCATCTTACCATGCCAGAAGTCAGCCAGCAGTGCCGGCTTCACACCAGACCCAGGCAACACCCGTCTGCTATGTGGGATGACTTGTTCTTTTGGCGTTTTAGTTGTGGATTATGTTTGGGCTGTGTCTCTTGCCCTTTCAGTATAGTATTGTTTTCTTGTGCTTCTAAGTGTCCCTTTGTTTCTTTTTAGGTTATGTAGTATGGGTTAGGGATATTTTGTATGTTGTTTTTGTTTAATAAATCCGCCTTTTGGATTATTCCCTGATGTGCCTGAGTTCTGTTATTTAGTGTCACTTTGAAAGGCACACAGCCAGCATTGACATATAATTGTTCTTTCAATTTTTGATAAAGATTACAGTGAATTGAGATGTAACTTGGCCCAGAGATACCGTAGGTCGCCCAGAGTAAGACGGTGTTGAAAGTTGGACATCAACTATTATGGATGATTTTTAATGAATTTTTGAATATGATGCAATATTTAAGTAAGTGTATTGAATTCAATATACATGTCCTTTAATTTCTGAGGAATCTTACAGTAAATCTGGATGAAACTTGGCACACAGGTACAGTAGGCTTCCCAGAGAAGGAATCTGTTGAAAGTTGGACCTCAACTACTAAGGATGATTTTTAATGAATTTTTGAAATTTGACATAATTGTAGTGTATTGACTGTATTGCATTGAATATAAGTTTCCTTTAATTTCTGAGGAATTCTACAGTAAATCTGGATGAAACTTGGCACACAGGTACAGTAGGCTTCCCAGAGAAGGAATCTGTTGAAAGTTGGACCTCAACTACTAAGGATGATTTTTAATGAATTTTTGTAATTGACATAATTGTATTGACTGTATTGGGCTGTTCCATCGTAATGTGTGCGCGCGCGTGCGCGTGTGCGCGGGTCTAGGCTCTCAATCGGGATATAAAGCGAAAAGGCGCTACCGTAAAGACTGGTGTAAAAGCGCAAGGAAATTTATGCGGCGGATAAGAGGCGGCTGGCTTGACCGCGGCTCACAAATGACGGCTCGCAAGTCCTTTCAGACGAACTGCAAAATAAATTTCCCTCCTGCCGACCATAGCTGGACTGGCCATCCCGGTATTTTTCGTGATTCTTCGTTTGATTTTATGTTTTTTCTTTCTTTCTTTCTTTCTTTCTTGTAACAGTATAAACAATGAAAGGAGGTGGATTGGCCAGATGCTGGCCGATGCCTAAAAATAACTCAATTGTTTGGTAGTGCTCCTTCAATCATGAAACTGATCAATGATCAGCTGATCGGCTTTTGCTCTTGCTCCACTTTGCGCCAGAAAGAAGAAACCAGCGGATGTCCCGCTAAACAACAGCAGCACGTTTAAGCTTGATCAGCTGTTGTTAGAATTTCTTTAATATTAATTTCTAGTATCAGCTGATGTTTGCTGGAGCCACAGCTGTAAAAGCTGCTGGTTTTGATATCAGTTTGGATATGTGGTGAGAGGGAAACATGAAGATGAAACCAGGAGATGTCCTTACTGAATCATCAGAGCTGAACAGGTGATGGAGAAACAGGTTTACCTTTTAGGTGACATGAATGAGTTGAAGGGAAGTTATGAACTGTTTCTGAGAGACAAATAACATCAGGATCCTTTTCTAAGTAGCTGACAGCTGGTAACTGTGCAGGTGCGGATCTAGCAAAGTTTTGCCAGGGGGGCCAGGTAGAGCATTAACAGGGAAAGGGGGGCACAAAGAAATACTTTTCTTTCTTATTCTCATTTAAAATGTCTCGTTTTTAATAAATAATTATCTGAATCTTACAACGAGTTTTTATCTGATGTAAAATGTATAGACATCATACATATACCAACAAGACTGTACATCACTGTCACAACAGCGTTTGTTTTTATTCAAAGGCTTTATGGTTTTTCCCTATAATACCTGGGGGGGGTGGTCTCTAGTCAAAATGGCCGGGCTGATTTTATGTTCCTTTAAGCAAGTTCTTCATGACCAGTGTTGGGACTAACGCGTTATTAAGTAACGCGTTACAGTAACTACGTTATTATTGTGGTAACGAGCACGGTAACTAGTTATTATGCCAAAATCAGGAACGCGTTAGTCGTTACTGGGATTTAGATAGGGTCGTTACTCGTTACTTCGTGTGGTGGCTATCGCGGAGCTTCCACAGATTCTGTAACATTAGCAAGTGGTGGAGACAGCAGGTGGAGGAGGGAAAGGGGACGCAGAAGGAAAAGAGACCCGAGGCGGCTGCCGGTCCAAGTGTGAACTGAACTTCAGGTAAGAAGTTATGACCTGCAGTCTATCTGGGTCAGATATAAACCAAGTTTAGGTGGAGTTTATTTTCGTTATTCTGACTTTTTCCGTACTGCGTACTAGCTAGCATGACGGAGTTTCTATACAGCTGGGTGGGTGCTATGAAGTTAATGATGTTGAACTTTATTTTGTTCATAAGTTATTAGAGTTGCCAACCGTCCCGTCTGGTATTCAGAGAAAATATTACGCGTTTCTTATTGAGGTGAAAAGGAACAGTTTGTCCCGGACTTCAGCTACAATGAAAAAGACAAAGCTGGAGTTATTCTGTGTTTGCTGCACAGCTGCCTCCTCTTCTTTCATTCTCCCCCCTCTCTCTCCCGTTTCTACTTCAATCATGAAAACTGATCAATGATCAGCTGATCGGCTCTCTTGTTTGTTTATCACCCACTTTGCACCAGAAAGAGGAAACCAGCCGATGTCGCGTTAAACAACAGCAGCACGTTTAAGCTTGATCAGCTGTTATTAGAATTTATTTAATATTAATTTCTAGTATCAGCTGATGTTTGCTGGAGCCACAGCTGCAAAAAAGCTGCTGGTCATGATGTCGGTTTGGTTATCTGGTGAGAGGGAAACATGAAGATGAAACCAGGAGATGTCCTTACTGAATCATCAGAGCTGAACAGGTGATGGAGAAACAGGTTTACCTTTTAGGTGACATGAATGAGTTGAAGGGAAGTTATGAACTGTTTCTGAGAGACAGATAACCCCAGGATCCTTTTTAGGTAACTGACAGCTGGTAACTGTGCAGGAGCAGAGCTAGCAAAGTTTTGCCAGGGGGACCAAGTAGGGCATTAACAGGGAGAGGGGGGCACAAAGAAATACTTTTCTTTTATATTCTCATTTAAAATGTCTAGCTTTTAAAAAATAATTATCTGAATCTTACAACAAACGATTGATAGATTGATGCATATATACCATCAAAACAGTGTACATCACTGTCACAACAGCGTTTGTTTTCATTCAAAGGCTTTATGATTTTTCCTATAATGGTGGGCCAGTCTCTAGTCAAAACGGAGTTACTTTTGATAGAAGTAACTAGTAATGTAACTAAGTTACTATTTTAAAGTAACTTACCCAACACTGTTCATGACTGAGCCAAGTGTCCTCTTTTTTGGAAAACAAAATATGGTCACCCTACTATACGCGAAAAGTGAGCGCAAGAGCCCTCGGTGCGCCTGCTCGCTGCTGAAGTCAAAGTAAACTTTATTGTCATCTCCACTACATACAGTACAGTATATAGAGTGTTAAGGGGACCTTACCCGAATGGATTAGTGGCAGAAACACACGAGCACAGGCTTGTAGTGATGCAGGTTTTATGTACACAGATGAGGGAATATTTACAAGGGAAGGGGCTATATACAGTGACAGATAACAAATGTACACGGAGAGCAACGCTGACAGGATAAGACGGAGCCGGGGTATGCGGGCGGACCGATGACGCACCGGAATTACCTAAAAAGCGAGGGACAAACAAAGTTAGAGAGCGTCGATCGCCGAGAGTTCAACTAAAAGTGGACGAGGAGAGTTGGAGAGCTTACTTGCAACACCGACATACAGGTGTAGCGGTGGTCACAGCCGGGTATGAAGCAATTCTCCGTCACGGATCCACAAAAGCCCACACACCGAAAACTAGGCAGGCGAACAGGCAGCGGGACAGCCTAAAACAAAGGAGAAGCAGGCAGATGATGGATCCTAAGACATGCAGCTCAATTGCGTGGAATCCACAGATTCAGCTTGCACCGACACGTTACCACTTATGAGACGACAATACTCCGACACCAGACGTCCGAGATTCAGCTCCATAAAAGCGCTCCCTAATGACGTCCGATGCGCCGCAGGTGTGCCGGAATGCCATCAAGCCCCGCCCCGCCTACCTGTGCCAAGAAGGAAAACAAAACCCAAAAAACAACAATAAACCTACCCACCACCTCCTAACATAGAGAGATGAAACGGCGAGGCTCCAGTTACAGCAGTGCAAGTAAACAAACAATAAAAATAAGAAGAGTAAGAAAATAAATATACACTTTATGACTAGGGGTAAAGGGATCAATAACAATTTAAAATTTATAATTTTAAATTGGCTGCTTCCAAATAGAGCACATTTCATTCATAATATTGTAAATCCAAGCCCATTATTAATTCATGATTTGAATCCTGGGTTGTGTGAAATCCCAGAAATACACCATAGACAAAGTGAATCTGTAAACTTTAGGTTATGTTGTGGTGATCCTCCGGTTGGGGGATGAGTGTTCATACTGTAGTGCAAATACTGTAGTGCAAAAAAACAAATGGAAGATGGACAAGAAAGGTTCAAAGCCATCAGGTGCTCAGTTTAGAAAAAAGAGAAAGGAAGAGGAAGAGAAAAGAGCAAAAGATACAGGTAAGCAGATGTGTCATAATGGTGGGTCATCCTGAAACAACCAGAATACTTTATTAATCCCTAAGGAAATTATGTGGGTTACAGTTGTTCCAAGAAGAAATTGTAAAAATAACAGTAACAGACTAAACTCCAAACAATACATTATGTTACAGATTTTACACATTTAAGAAATAGCACAAATATATACAGATCACTCAGTTATAAATATCAAGGATTAACGGAGGTGATTATAAAGAAATATTAAGAAAATGGACAAGAATATTACAGAGTAGAAAACAGCGTGTATAAAAAAGGTGTAACTATTACAGTGTGTTAGATGGAGGAGTTGTACAGGGAGATGGCCACAGCCAGGAATGATTTCCTGTGTCTTTCAGTGGTGCTTTTTGGTAATCTCACTCTCGCCATCCCCACACCATTACTGGCCTTGTGGATCAGTTTATTTAGTCTGTTGGCATCTATGACCCTCAACCTGCTGCCCCAGCATGCAACAGCATAGAAGATAGCAGTGGACACAACAGATACAACAAGATAACATTAATTAGTAGGGATAGTGAAAGCTTCAGTTTATGTTTGTTAGAACGTTTGTTAAACAGTAGACACTGATGTAGCTTATTGAATCTTTTGGACTGTGTTCAGCACAATATTAATTAATCATTGTCAGTTGTTGATTTGTGCTATTCTCATTGTATGACAAATTGTGATGGCTGTTTGTTAGCCGTTTGCATACTATGAATACTCTCTCTCTCTCTTCATATATGTGTGTGTGTGTGTGTGTGTGTGTGTGTGTGTGTGTGTGTGTGTGTGTGTGTGTGGCTTGAAAATCTGTACATTTTGATCACATCGTCATCTGGCATTCCAAATAAACTGACAGGAGCGGAGAAATACCACTCTTATAATTATCTTAAATATCTGCATTCTGCAATGCAGCAATAATGACTACCATATGAAGCAAAAATAAATAAATAAATAAGACCTGCCCCCCCCACCAACATTAAATAGCGCAATTGAGAGCAAATTGTGTCGCAAGTATTGGAGAAGCAGTTTGCGGCGTGAAGCATTAGCAAAGCAAACCTGACCCGAAGAGGCGAGACTGAGATGGTTTGTGCATGTGCAGATTTTAGAGGCTGGAAATGTGTGTTTAAGAGAAAAACATGGATTATAATCATAGTTAAAAACTCAAGAGGATAAAAAGACAACTTGTAGGTTGTGGGGACTTTTATGTTAAATAAGTTTAAAGAAATAGTGAACATCTCAGTATTCTTTATATTACGTCTTTAATTAAATTTTTTCAATTCAATTTCCATTCATTTTATTTATATAGCGCCACATCACAACAGCAGTCGCCTCAAGGCGCTTTATATTGTAAGAGAAAGACCATATAATAATACAAAGAAAACACCAATAATCATATTCCCACTTTGTGGGAAGTGGGAAGGAAAAACTCCCTTTTAGCAGAAAGAAACCTCCAGCAGATAATGGCACTTATCTGCCAACCAGTTTTTCATCACTGATTCAGTGGTTGTTTATATGTACTATTCCATGCCACTAACTGGCTCATAGTGCTCAGGAGCAATGCAAACCGCTGTAGAGGCAAGTGCTGCAGAATAAATCCTATAAACAGCTCATGATGTTGCCAGTGGGTAAAGTGAGTTTCAATTACAATAGCTATGCTCATGAAGCCCAAACCGTGTTTGTGACAGTAAGTTAATCAGGCTTATGGACACTTTCAGTCTGTCTTTGGTTCAGTAATGGGCTTTGTTGTGTTGGTTCTTGAATGAAGACTCCTGCTCAAGCGAGCAACATATTTTTAACAACGCTCTTCGTGAGGGGAGATAGGCCTCCAAAGTGTGGAGGCCTATCTCCCCTCACCACACTCCCTGCCGGTGACTGATGCCCTCAGGGGTCGGTGCATTGGTGGTTCTTGGTGTCCGGGGCTGGGCGCTCAGGTCATGTGCCAGGTCACTCCCGGTGGCTACTTGGCGGGGCCTGGCGCCTGTTGCTCGGTCAGGCCTCTTCCGGGGCGCGGGGGGCCCTCGGGCCTCCGGCCTCTGTGCCTGCGGCTCGGTTCACTCTGGCACAACTGGCTGCCGGCGGGCACGCCGGTGCAGCCCCCTCTAGCTTCTGCCCGGTGGCTACTGGGTGACCCCTCGTCTGGGGATCCTCAGCCCTTCCCATGAAGGTGGCACGGATGCCCCTCCGGTGGTCCTCCTTGGGCTCTTGCACTCTGGGGCCTCTGGATGTCTGGGGCCTGGATCTCCTCCATGCCTGCTTCATGCCCTGGGGGACAGGGCTATGGCTCTCTACATCCTCTTGCAGACCATTACATGGGGAAACCATTTGAATACAAGTGCGCCGATCCACACAGGTGTGCACACGGGTGTTCACTGTTCGTAGACTTAAATCACACCTTTCTTGGCTGCTACTTCAAAGCACATTGTGCGCTGTCTGTCCTGCGTGCTGCACAACAACATTCAATATTTAGTATTTACTGCTGTTTACACTTAGCTAGATTAATGCGATGGTGTTGTGTTTAGTATGTTGCTTTGGGTTTTTTTTGCTTGTTTTCTGTTCTTTTTCTCTCAACAGGTGATCCCGGAGATATCTTTTTTCCCCCCTTTCTCACTGTCCCTCTTCCCTTCTGTTTTTCTTTTCCTTCCTCTTTCTTTCTCCCTTTCCTATCCCTCACTCATGTCTGTCCCGTCTGTAACAACTGAAAATAAAATAAAATAAATAATAAAAACAAAGGTCGATCAAATGGACCAATACAGCAATGCCATGATGATCCATTTGGCAAAATAAATCCATTGGGTATCCTTGTTGGTCTTCAGACAACAATTCTGACGGCTAAAGAACCAAATGGGACAGGCAAAAAAAAAAAAAAAAAACAACGCCCTTCGTGGCTGTTTCCATGCCAAACCATTTTCTATTTTGTGGGCAAGTACTGCCACCTAGTGGTGCATGCACATACAATCAATATAGATTATGCCACAGGCTTTATATTAATGGTTAATTTACAGTACATTGTATTTTATGATTCAAGTGATATGTTTGTAGAACTGGAAGAAATGCTGGCTCACCACAGCCAAAGTGAATAAATGTTCTGATATTGTTGTAATAGTGGTTGTGTAGTTAAAGTATAACTGAAGAAGAGCTTACTTAATAATTTGTCATGATCTGGGTGAGTCTGAGTAATTTTCCACAGCTGCTCCTCACCTGTGGCAAATACTCCAGCAGTATTTATGACCAGCGCTCAAAATGAACCTTTACCAGATTGTCTGCTTACAATAGTCAGTTCAAGACATTTTTGTCTTGTGTTCCTCAGCGTGTTTTGCTTAACCCTCTCTTCCTTTTCTCTAGTCGGCACCTAGATACATCTTCCAATTCTCGTTGTAGTCACACCTCAGGATTCTGGTCTGCTGCTGCTGCTGGTAAAACCCGTTCTCGCAAACTGCCATCCTCACCTGCCTGCCTCCCTGCACACCCACATCGCACTCTTTACTCACCCGGATCTAGTTCACCTCCTCCTCCAGTTACTCTCCACCTGCACCATGTAAAACCTCTTAGCTTTGGAATCTTGGATTCATTCACTACACCGCAGACCACTCTGATTATTATCTCCTTTGTTTCAGTGTTCCTGTCCGCTATAGCTTCCATCGCCCCATTCCTGTCCCTGCTATTCCTGTGACCTGACTCAGCTTGTGTTCTGGCCTTTCTCATATTACCTTGTCATTGCTCGCTGTTGCATTTACTTTTAGCTTAGCTTTCTCTGTCAAAGACTCTTATAAAATAAATTTCTGTTAAAAGGCACTCAGCCTCTGTTTTTTTGTTCTGCGCGCAAGTCCGATCCTTTTTCACGGGCCATTGAGCCCTGACATAATTGGACAATAAGACTTTACAAAAAAAAAAGCATATTCATGATGATATTCATTGGTTTGATCACATTTTATTTATTTATTTATTTATTTTTGCGCAGTAAATATGAGTTTATTTCATAGATTTGTTTTTCACTTTTTTCTTTAGGTACATCAGCTTTACCTACATGCACAGCTTTACTTAATGGTTATCAACAAATACCAACAATCAGTCTTGATTTTTGCCTTGACATTGAAGCAGAGTGTGTTTGTTTGATAATCTGGATGAAACTCAGGCTGCACTAACAATAGTTTAGGAGTTAAAAGATTTGCTTTTATGAGATATTGACTATTGAGTAGTAGGCCAATTGCTGTCGTAGTCTAAAAATAAATCCATGAATAGTCATGGAAGTTAATATAAGAAAACAAAACCAGTGATGACCAGTATTGCAGGGGAATGCAATAGATGAAAGTAGAAGAAATTAACTGTGCTGAACATCATGTTGTGTATATATGAGAACTGTGTATACCAAGTTAATAAACTGAATAATGAGTCACATTGTGTGGCTGTTGTACTGAGGGCATCTGCTGGTTCTGATATACTGTTGTATAGCCTTGTTTTGTGTCTTCTTAAGTGTAGTTTATATTCCATTTGACAGTTTGTGTGAAGGGGAAAACGTGTTGGAAACTCACTAAACTTGATGCTGAGGTCTGATTACTAACACAAGAATGAGGTGTTAAGAGACGTGCTCTGCAGGCTGTCATGTGGATTGTAAGCTTCGAGAACCCAAAATTCAGGATGCAAAAGAGAAGATTACATTAAAATCCAAACTTTAAACATTAAAATCCAAACTTTAATTGCAGATAGTAAGTCCAAAAAAGTAAACCATAGAAAATTTTGTAAAATGTTCAGAAAAGTAACACACAGTTGAGGGAACAACACACAGATGCAGACAATCAGGATAGTCAGGGTGATACATGAAAGAAAACAGATACCTTCAAAGTAAAATAGGAAATAACCAAAGAAGACAATTACAGAAAACTTAACATGATGTGCAAGACAAGGAAACACAAAAGGACCAAGATCCAAACACACAAACAAGACACATGGAAGCACAAACAGAAACATGGTGAAGACAGTCACTACTACTACTCTTTTCAAACATAAACTTTAAACTAGAAACAATGAACCATGAACAACAGGAAACTAAATATTATCAGAATAATAAGAGAAATCAAAACAGGAATAAAAAATACAGAAATAAAGCACAATAAACACAAAAATTAAAACATTAGAAGAGGAAAAACCTCAACAGAAACACAAACTTGAATATAATAGCTAAAAATTCAAAACAGGAATCAAGGGCTAAAACTGAAAGAGAGGAGTCAGCTCATTGTTGTTCTAAAGGATTTTCTTGCCTCCACTAACATCGTCAGCAGAAAATCCCCGGACTCATAGTCATATCGAGTCTTCTAAAGTCTTCTAAAAAATCATAAACGGAGTCATGTTTTTAAAGATACCTTTAAAAACTGAAAAACTCAAACTGGATTTCAATTTTATATTAAACTGTAAAAAATTCAGCATCACAAGGTTAGCTACTGCCTGTCACCTCAGAACCTTCAGATTACTGACCTGAGTTTAACGCTGTATAAGAAAATTGTCAGGCAGACTTATTCCAGCGTCAATTCCTCCACCTCTTGTTGAGCCTCAGCTCGATTTTTAACCTTGACAGTATTCGTTGTGGGCAAATCTCTTGCAGCACATCTACAGTGACAGGATATCAGCAGCAGAGGACCGACTGCAAAGAAAAAGGTTTTAGTCAAACTTAAGGCTTCAAAAATGTGGAGACGACTGCGCTGATGCTTCAAACAAGATTTTGATTAACACTGACTCCATTAAGATTTTTAGAGTTAGAGTGAAATAACACCAGTGTTTATATTTTAGCTATTACTGAAAAATAATTATTTTATTTTATTTTTTTTAATATTCTGGTCTCGGAATGGTTCTTTATGAATTTGAAAGGAATGCCAGGATTGCTTTTAATTACTTAAAGACAAGCATGGACTCTCACGTTTACATATAAATGTATAATCCAATCAGTGGATCTGAAATTTCAAAAACTCACTTAAAATTTTTGCTTCATCAAAATTATCCACTAAAATTATCTTACTTACGTAGCAGCACCAGCAATGGGCCCTGTACTAGTGTCCCAATCCCTGCAGATCCTAATCGTGCTCCTTTGATTGGCTGATTGTTTCCACACATGACTCCATCCTCACAGCTGCAAATTCGAACTGTCATTTTTTGTGGTTCTGGACAGAAATGTCCCTGCTGATCTTTTACCACTAATTCCACCGTGTAGATACCAGGCCCCACGGTCTCCTGAGCCCGCAAAATAGCTGCAGTGTCTGTCAGAAATCAAACAGAAATGTGGAACATGTACAGAATTAATGTGCACCACTCTTAAAGTACAGCTCAAAACATACAAGTAAAATGCTGATTAAAAAAAAAAAAAAAAAAAAAAAAAATGCAAATGGATTGCAAATCTCATGAACTCATATTTTATTCACAGTAAACTAAGATATTGCATTATTTTGTCAAAAATGTTTAACAAAAAAAATGAAATCGATGAGCTCTTTACTCTTTATCCAGACAGAATTTGTGGAAAGTGTTGTGGAATGAACACTTCAAATACACATTCCTGTGTGGAAATAAATTTGTGTCAAAATCTCAGTTCTGAGGGTGGGTTTTGGAGATTGGAGTTTTTTTGTGTTTTCTTTAGTTTTCTAGTTTTGTTTATTCATCTTTTTTGAGTAGTTTTGAGAGTCAGTTCTTCTCATAATTGCACCCTAGCTTTAGAGTGTACATCCTCAAGCTCTTGTTTGATCCTCCCATATATTAAGTTGATTCATGTGTCTGTGTTTTCCTCATTTAGTTATGGTTCTCACTTCCTGTTTTATTTTGATAGTCAATTGTTCCTAGTGTCTTGAGCCTTTATTACCTCTCCCTGTACCTAGTTTTATCCTCGTGTATATATAGTGCACAATACAAGTTCTCCCCCTCAGTGTTTTTCCCAGTGTCTGTTAACCTTTCCTGCAGATTCTGAACTTTCTCAAGCTTGACTAGCTTGTTGCTAGTTTAAAAATACGACCTATTACTCGGTAATAAAATGAATTCTGAAAGATGAAAACAAAGTTGGCACAACTAGCTCCGAATTTTTTATGCTTTTTTTTGTATTATTTATTAAATTGTATTTTTAACTAGATATATTTTAAATGATTGGAAGTCATCTCTTCACCATTGAGATGCTCCACTTTCCATTGTCCTTTGGTGCCTTCTGGGATGATCTCATGCCATCATTGGCATTCAGAATAACAGTATTCTCTCTGGTGCATATAATATAGGTATTACTGGTCAGGATGGGGCAGTGGTTATTCAAATCTTCAACCTGGATGGCTATGGTACCAGTGGCTGTTTTACTAGGCATGTCTGTGATGTGAAAACAGAGATGTTAATATATTAGTCACCAGTTTAACTTCATTTCCACTGATCTTTCATTTCTTCAGAGACAAGTTCCGGGACTTTCTATCATGACTGTGTACAGGCAAGCAGGAAGAGAGGACCCAAAATGCAGAACTCACGGGGGCAAACGTAACTCAAAATACTCAGCTTTATTGCTGGAAAGAAACTGAACAAAAAACTAACTAAACTGGGAATACAGAACAAACTTAACAAGCAGGCAGGCTGGCAAACAGAACACACAGTGAAAGTAAGGGTACGACGCAACATGAGGAGGAGAAGACGCAGACACTAAATACAAGAGGTGAACAAAGCTAAGAGGAAACAGCTGGGAGACACAGCTGACGCAGATTAAACTGATGAGACAGGGAGAGGACAAAGCTGAACAACCTGACATAAGGTACAGACCTACAAAGTAAAACAGGAAGTACATGACAGACACAGAGATCCAGACGAGACACAGAACTTAACAGACGCAGACTCATGAGCAGACATAATAACATAATGGACAGACAGAGGGAACACAGAAAAGTGGGACCAGGGCAGACACAGAACAGAAACCTAGCAGATGGCAAATCTTAATGGAAAACACAATCAGAATAAACAAGATCATAATAAAGAAACACAAAACACTGAGTCACCAGACCCAGGACCACGACACTTTCATTCTGTACCTTCTGTAATGCAGAGTACTTTGGCAAAATATGTCCCATTGACCAGGTATGGAGACTCCCTATCAGATCTCTTGTTGAGTTTGATCTCAGCTGTCTCTGAGTCAATAGTCAGACAGTTATCTGGGTCTGAGACTTTGGCATGCCTACATCAGAAAGAGCCCACAAGCCAGTTATCATTGTACATGGGAAGAGAAGATGA
Source organism: Neolamprologus multifasciatus (assembly GCF_963576455.1). Taxonomy (NCBI): domain Eukaryota; kingdom Metazoa; phylum Chordata; class Actinopteri; order Cichliformes; family Cichlidae; genus Neolamprologus; species Neolamprologus multifasciatus. Next base: position 21,018,512 of record NC_140460.1, read on the forward strand.
CAATATAGTTCATGTTTCTTATGTAAGCACTGACCTGACATTCTCAGCTACTTTTCTAGTGTCTTCATCTATTGCAGGATAGCTACCAATAACCTCGGCATTGTTGTAGAAGGTTCCTCCCTCTGAGATGGGAATAGCTTTGACCTTGGGATCAAAACGTGGCCCCTCAAGCTGATTCTTTACACTGATTTTGATGGAATAGATTTTAATTTTTACTCCAGAACCAGGTCCTGCATCTCTTGACCCCCTGGCACCACTTTCTCCACTTCTAAAACTTCCATCAAACGGTGGGTTCTTGTTTTTTACAGCTAACTCTAGTTCACCGTTTTGCAGATTCTCACAATTCACAGCCTGTGAAACGGCAGACAAGAAGAACATAAGTGAAATGCATATGAGGGACTAGAGGTTACAATCCCTGATAATGCATTATCAGGGAAAATCTTATTATGTTTGATATCTGTCCATAGTTAAATTATTGCAGTGGTTTATTAATTATTAAGTGGTTTGTAAACCATGTGGAGCAACTCGCATCGGTAATACAAACAAACTTTTACACTTTATGTTTTAGTCACTGAATTAGCTTTAGATTTAGTCTACTATATTCATGTGATATGTAGTTGACCAAAACTAAAATTATTTAGATGCCTAAATAGTAAAAAAAAAAAAAAAAAAAAGAAATGTTTTAGTCAGGACTAAAACTAAATCAAAATTTGCTGTCAAATTTAACACCTTCAGGATTCATGTTGTGTTACATGTGTAACGAGAAAACATGTGGATGTAAACTTGTCCACCTTTACTACCACCACTCCTTGTATCTTCACTCATGCAACTTTCCCCTCTCATTCACACTCACATTCTGTTTCGTTTCTAAAAAAACATGCTCATGAACATGTCGCATCACTTTTTCTTTAGCAAAAAAGCTGAACTGACACTGAAAAAACTTTGTGCCACTGGACTGTAGGATGGCACTTGAAGTTGGTTAGTGCCCTTAGCACTTTTATAAATTAAAGCTGCATAAATGATAAAATGCTGTGAAATATACAAGTCTTCTAATAAGCTGCCGTTCTTTACAATGATGTCAAGTATTTTAGTAACAATAATTTTGGTCTCTGAAAGCATAATCATCCAAGAATAATTGCCAGCTTTCAAACTAACCATCAAACTAATTTATTGCCAAAGCTGACAGCAAAAAATAGCAGTGAACCAGCGCCTAAGTCTTTATCAGGATTTCCCCAAACTCTGTTACTTCCTGATTAAATGGTAAATGGTAAATGGACTGGTTCTTATATAGCGCTTTTCTACTCTTCTGAGCACTCAAAGCGCTTTATAAACCAATGATGATCTGATAACTAGCATGTCACAGCTTTCACAAACACTATACATCAGCAGTTGTCATTTCTGAAAGCCACATTTTCTAAATATCTTAGAAAACAATCAGAGCATCGTTACACTCAAAGGCACCAAATGGGGGTCCTATGATTGTTGGTGTTTATAAATAAAAGTGCATAAATCAAAGCTGAGACATAATTCATGTTTCTCTTTCACCATTTTTGGTGCAGGAAGCAGAGACACAACAAAACCCTAAGTTTTGTTGTTGCTGATGCACTAAGAGTACATCAGCAACTATAGTGGCTTGGCTTCTTTTAGTGCATTCCTAAGGGCCATTGTTCCTTTCAACCATTCTATTGGTTTCATTATTTTAAATACTGAGTGCTTACTACTTTCTTTTTATTTAGGTTCAAGCTGCTTCTTAGTTTATTGAGTTTGTATTTCTAATTAGTTCCCTTACTCATTCGCATTATTCCTGCCCTGGACAACAGTTTGTTTTTCTGTTTTCATGTGTTTTGGTTTCTGTGAGTTTATTTATTTTTTTATTCTTTTAGTCTTAAAGGAGACTAATTCTTTAAGTGGTTTTTAATAAATATCACAGTATGTTTCACAATGACAAATTATAGAAGCTTAATCTTAACTTTAAGAGAGCCATTAAACATAAGAAGCTTGGTTTGCTTGTGTGACTCTAGAGACAAACAGGATGCAGTGGATTAAGCAAACTCAACATTTGGGTTTGAGGTAATACTGGGAAATACTGGGTAATACTTGCCTGAGGAGACTCTCCTCAGTCTCCTCAGGCTACTGAAGAGAGATCCCACCATGTTCAGTGAGGACTTTTGACCTCAACAGTCTTCCACTCCAGCTTATTAATTAACCAAACCCAGCCAATGTTTTTAATTCATTTGAGAGCCTGGCTCTTAGTAAATTAGAAAAGTCAACAAGCAGTTTTAGTTGTTATCTTTTGTCCTCTTGGCTCTTACTCAGTTTCTACTGTCTGATTTCTCAGACTTTTTATCTGCTCAGTTCTGGTAAAATAATTATTGTGATTTCAACATACATACAGATATAGAAAATGGCAGCCTCAAAAATGCATTTAATCGATTATTAGACTCAGTAAATGTGAGGCTTCTCTCATTGTTTTTTATCACTCTCAGGATCTCTTCCTGACACATGACATAAAAACTCAACATTTAACATTTTTCCCTGAAAATTGTCTTGGGTTCTACTTTTTCTATCTGAGGAGTTTCAGTCAAATTTAATTTTAGTGAAATTCACATTCAAATTGGCTTTTCTTGGTGTTGTTGCAATAGGATACTTGAAGTGAAGGGAAAAGACTTTGAAGTCTGTTTTACAGCTTTTTCTGGAATTTCTGATCTCACAGAGGTGTTTTGTTTTCTTCTAATACAGTATTCACCATCCTAGGTATAATTACAGCTAAATGAAGACAGTCACGAGAATAAATACTAATCGAGGGCACCTGTTTTCTTCCAAAAGGAGTATTAAAGTTTCGCTTATGTTTGAAGTGATTCTGGTGCTGCTAAAACTGCTAAACCACATGTTATTAAATAGCCCCATTTATCTTCTTTCTTCAGTCTGGGAGAAATTTAGCTGAAAAAAGCCGATCAGGCACATTCAAAAATAAATAAGTAATAAGTAAATAACAAAGTTAAGTTTGTATCAGCTCTAAAAGACATAAAACTCTTTGTTGACTCACCACAAACAAAAGAAGCACAAAACCCATCATAGAAACCTGAGTCATGTCTGGAGAAAAGTCCTGGTCCAGAAGATTATTGAGTCCCAGTAGCGTGTCTGCTAAATGAGGAGACACACACAATCCACAGGTAATATCTTTCTTCTAGTGAAATCAAACTAGTAGTGGGTCCTTTTCAGAGCAGCCAGCGTGACATGCTTGTTATCTGATAATTGCTGGTTTGAATCAGGAAATAAAAAAGTTTGATGAAGAGTGAGGCGTAAGTGCAGTACACTGTCGATTTTGATAGCAAATCAGTGTAGATCTGTGGTTTTATCGTTATCTTTTACTGCATGAAACATGTTCCCAATGCTAACTCTATATAATAATGATTAAATAAACAAGTTTAAAATTTGTTTTGAATTTTGTCTCACCCTTTTTTTACTACCAGATATCAGCCTTAAAAAAACACCTCACTCCGAGTTCAACCCTGTCCTCACTCCTCATAACTCCTTGTCATGATATTACCTCTTTAAATGACGCAGATCGACTATCCGTACACTTTATCGTAAACTCGCCAGCCACGTTGTTATGTACACCTGTTCAGATGCTTTTTACCTTTTAACCTCTTTTGCAAACTTCACATTTTCATCCATTTTCCTTTCATCGAGTTTCAAAAGTATTTCAGTGCTGCTTAATAAATAATAATAAATGAAAAACAGTTCTTGTAAACAACAAATGTTCACACTGAAACAAAAACAAAAGGAGGGAAACTGAGACTGTTTTGTCGCTTTATATAAAATTCTTTATTATCACAAAAATCCAAACTTTAAAAAAAAAATCAACATAAGCGAGAGATTAAATGAGATTATTGGATCAGAATATAAAAGTAATGCATCTCTAAGAAACCTTTATATTAAAAGTGCAAATGTGCTCCAGGATGAGCAATAAATAATCTTATTTACACACACACACACACACACACACACAGGCTCAGGAGAGGAAAACAAAAACATATAAAGTTAACAAGAAAAAAAACGCAGCATCACCAGTATCACAGCTGTTGTGGTGTTACTGGTGGAGGAGGAGGCTCAGCTGGTAGTGGTTTACTTAAAGTTCACTGGGACGTCCAGCTGCTGACTCCAAAGCATGGGACCCCGAATAAAAGAAAGTAAAATACAAGAATGTAAAGGAATACTCCGGGTAAACTCTTCAGTGCGGAAAGAGTTAGATTGACAGGAAACAGTGGAATCAAAGGGTTGGAAAACCTTTAAAACGTTTACAGAAACATTTGCTAACTAGCAAAAAAAAACCAAAATATGATAAAGAGATTAGTCAGTCAGTTGTGTTTTTTTCTTCTGTTTTTTAGGAAAAGAGAAAAAAAATACATCACTCAGAAGCTGCCTTCTGCTCCATCTATGAAGCATTACTCTCAGGTCCGTTTGAAGGTTTTTAGTGGTTTTAATTCATTTTAAAGTTGACCTTTTTCTATTACTTGAACCTCCAAATTTTTATTCTTCGACTCTGTTAGAGCAGCTTTGCATGATTCACAGTTCAAAATAATCCTTATTTATCAGATATTAGGGGTTGCTTTTCTCCCCTCCCAAACAGTTTTCACCACAGGTAGGTGGAGCTTCTTTGCTCACAGATTACCATATTAAGGATATCCACTCTGTATGACATCACACAGAGACAAGAACAGAAAAATCTAAAAAAAGGTCCACTTTAAGAGTCTTTGAGGAGCCACCAAGTGGTCCCATACTCCATTAGAGGAGGTCTAACCCCAGTCATACAGACGTTTAGACTAATTAGTGACACCCTGGCAACCACTGATCACTAGAGAACCATGAGTATTCCTTGACCAGTTGTCAAAAGGTTGATGGATATGAAAGCGATTACAAAGACGTATACAGTGTTGCACCAAAAATCTCTTTGCAATTGTTTGGCAGCAAGCAGGTTGTCACAGTCACCCATAGGTTAGCATATTCCATGCAAACTACAGGCGACCACGGCAATATGCTAGCAACCTAAGACATCAGGATGAAGTTTTTAGTGCAGCACCTTCTTTGCAATTGATTTCTCCAAGTGGCTAGCAGGAACCTCCAGCAACCACTCACTCATTTTTCCCCAGCAACCAGAGATTACCAGTGGATCAACAATCAATCTTCAGACCTGTGTGACTGAGGCTTGACAAACATTCAGATGTTTTTTTTCTAATATGGATCATATCAAAATTTCTACTTTTTCTTTCCACTGCTGTTTGGAGTCAGCACAGTGTTGGGGTTTTCAGGTGTGACAGGATAACTTACAGAAAAATAAAAATCTTTCCTAGCCATATTATAGTCTCTGACAGTTGAGTAATCCTTTAACAAATGCAAAGTTTTTGTGTGTTTTCTTGGATGAACAATGTGCTTCCTTGAGGTTTCGAAGGATGTTTGATGTGGTATTACCCTCTGTGTGTCCAGGATTAATGAGCAGCCACAATCTTTTGGTTATAACCTTCCAGAATAGAAGACTTCAGTCAAAATGAGTTTGTGGTAAGTTTGTACCGTTTATAAGGAGGAAGGATTCAGTTTCTCTGTTTGTGTCTGTTCTGATTAGTGTATTTGCTGATGATGCTGTGCATCACTGAGGGAATCTGCAGCTAATTAGCTTGTTCATACTCTGCTCTTCTTCTGATTACTGAGGCCATCTGAGAGTTTTTTTTTTATGGAATTATAGCACAGTGCAGGCTCCAGAGCGAGGTCCTCTGGAGCCAGACTGCTGCGGAGCTCGTCCTTGGTGAGTCACAGCACTGATGGCAGCAGCCGGGGATGGAGGTTCTCCCTGGATAGCTTGGTCTCTGCCGGCAAGGCCCTGCACTGAGGTTTGATCCCTGTCATTTGTCTGCTTGGGCCTGGAGGACGAAAGTCGTCTAAAGAGCGAGAGCTGCGAGGGCAAAGATGAGATAATTAACTCTTATTACCTTTCTGTTTATCACATGTAAAGTAGGTTAAGGATTATGCAAAGACTAAAATTCAAAAAATTTGAATGTCTATATTATGACTGAAACTAAACTACGTTTTTATGAAAAGACTAAAATTAAAACTAAATCAAAATTTGCTGTCAAAGTTAACACTGGTCAACATACTGAGGTTTTTAAAAATGGGATTCAGATCTCTAACCCGGTGTTTTCATACTATTTTCATCTGCACATCTGTTCAGCTGATAGTTTTCACATTTCACATTTGATTTTTTGTCTTTTCTTTCCTTGTGTGTTTACTTTCTTCTATAATCTTTAAAACTATACAGTGAGACACCGGTACAGGTACAATTTACACTAATGTATGCTCTAAGGCTGATTGGACCTTAAGGTAATGCCATAAAACTTTTCAAGGACTAGAAAGATATATATGTTTTATGTTCCCAACCAGTAAAAATGGATATTTGTGCAGTGTCTTCTAGGCTTCAATGGCAGGAGCCAATTCAATGACTGTCTCCTCACAACAACATGGTTTTGGACCTGAACCTATGTGGAACCTTTGTTTTCCTGCCCTGTGTGGATTTTTTCTGGCTTTCTCACACAGTCCTTAGTGCTTTGAAAAGGTGTGTTTTTTACACAAAGGTACATAACTGTTGCTTGAAATTCGAACAATGAATGTTAAAAACACGTAAAAAAGCAGCACCATAGAGGTAATCCCATAGTGAGGAGTGTTGTGCCCATACAGGCAAAATAAAGTTTATTTTCTGAGAGTGTTTTGAAGGCAGAGTACAAAGAATATATCCAATGTTCACAGTTATTGTACCTTTTTGTTGGAGGCCGGCTGGTTTTTGGAGTTTCCATCTCCCTCCCCGTTGGCTGATGTGGTATATTTATGTGTCTTTTCTTCTTTAATATTGGGCTGCTCACTGATTTCAGCTGCTGGTGATACCAGACATTATTGTTATCTGTCTTGTCTTTTTAATTTCTTTTTAACCGTCTTTACTTGGATTTTTCATCAAACATGCAGCTGACTAAGGATAAAATCAGTCACCTCTTTGCTGTCCATCAGGCACAGGCTCTTCTTTCACCTCTTTGGGCTTCAGGGAAGATCACATTTCACATGTTAATCCATCTTAATCACAAATAACCAACAAAAACCAAAGATGCCCCATATTCAACTTAGTGCTACTTATTTACACAACTCTGGGTCTCTTCTACTGGTTTCTCTGTCGAGGACAACAATGTATCGTTCTCCTCCTCGTCTTCCTCCACCTCGTCATCATCATCAACCTTATCATCTTCCTCCTCTCCTTCTTCTTCTTCCTCTTGACCTTGTTGCTCGCCTTTGGTCCATGTCTCAGCAAACCCTTTTGTCAAGTCCTGCAAAAACAGGAGCATTAAGGACATGAAAAATATTTAGTCATAAGCAGTTTTAGGCCTCAGCCACATAGACCTAGAGATTTGTCTGTGATTCTCTCACAACTTCTGGTTGCTACGGAAAAGTCAGTATGTGCTGCCATGAAAACATCCTTGTCATTGTTTTAGCTGCTAGCAGATCACCTGCAGTTTGCAAGGAAGACACTAAAGAAGACATTAATTGGTCAATCACCAACTATTTGATAAGTGGTAGTGAAACTGTCAAGTGTGTGACACAAACCAGAAATGCAGACCATTCACCTTCAAAGGAAAAAAGTTGTGCTTTACTATGGCAACGGTCTCGCTATCTGGTTTATGTAATACTTTTTTTTTTTTTACTATTTGTTTGTTTTACTATTGCTTTGGGACTGGTTTGCAAGTGTTTGCACACAACTTGGCATCTTCCCTGGAAATTACTGGTGATCACCATAATTCACAAGTGACAAAAGCAATCACAAGGTTTTTGATCCAACACTGCCAGCAACCTCTATATACCACTCACCACCTAGTTGTGGAGTTCACCTTTTTTCAGGACCTGTGGCTACAAGTCCAGTCTCTAGGTCTGTGTGACTGAGGCCTTGCTTGGTTAATATTAGCAGATTCCAATAACAACAACACAAAGGCATGAGTTTATTTAAGTTGAACAAAAAAAACTGCTTTCGATTTGCAATGAATGGAAAGCATTTTTTCCTGTTCTTGTCCTTTCCTTTGTTCTTTAAAATAAAGAACAAGTAAAGGACATGAAAAATATGCACTTTCTAGTTTGATGCTAATGTTTTTACCATACAGAATAAAATATATGTTCTGCCAGCTGAATTAACTGACAAGCAAGGAATGATTGGAAAAGACTATAGTGATGCTAGAATTAGACGTATTACTCTACGCTAAAACAGCATCATCATTAGACGAAAACAAGTCAAACCTTATCTTATCCTGAACACACCAAACAGACACTGAAACAGAGGAACAGATTTTCCTCACATCATCATCTTCTTGAAATATGCTAGACACAAAGCACCAGTCTGGCACCTTACTGACAAAGTGAGTTTGTCAGTGTCCACTGTGATATTTTTGACAGTTGAGGCTGAAAAAGGCAGATTTTCTTATAATTCAGTTAAATATTTGCATCATAAAGTCAAATGTTTCCTCTTCATTAGCTCAGCTTTTACCTCCCAAAGAAAAAAAAAAAAAATCTTCCTCTTCAGGGCTCGCAAAATCGCTAGCCCGACGTCCCGGAGCTAGATATATCTCCGGTCGGGCGACCAAAATCTATCTCAGCCCCGCCCATCGGGTTATCATATAGTCCGATGGGCTTTTGTGCCCTGCAGAGTCATGACAGTTGTTTTTCAATTTTTGTCTATTTAATGATATACTGCTTGAATTCCCCCAAAATTTGAAAAAAGAATAAAGTAGTGAGAGATTAAATAAAATAAATTAAATATTCGATGTGTATTCAAAGTACTTGAGTGACTTCATTCTAAACTAATTTTATTTATTATCTTTCAAAGAATATACTATAAAACTCCCACTGACCCTGCTAATCAGGTATTATCTGCATACGTGATTGTCCTTAACCTAACTTGCATGTAATGAACATGGTGTCCCACAAAGAACCTGTTACCACTACTATTTCCACCAAAAATCTTATAAAATGTGTTTCAGTAGAAAGACGTCCTTCAAAAACATAAATAAATTTAAAAAAATGTTTGAGTGTTATTTAAAATCTCTTTTAAATAGCACTCAAACACGATATACTTAATAGTATATCGTAGTATCAATTAAGGTTCACGATACCATCCTATTTATCAGCTGTGTCAGCTGGAGAGTTGTGTAGTGCCTTAAAAACAAGAGAAAGAGAAAGAAAAAAGCCACATGATTGGCTGTAGTCTTTTCCAGGCATTATATGGCCCTGACTTATCGAAGAATTAAGAAAGCGGAACCGGCTGTTCAAAACCCCACAAAGCTGCCCGCTGGGATTGGAACGATGGGAGAGGCGTGAGTTTCTCAAAATGGGCTCATTGAGTCAGCACGGATAAGATCTTGGAACGGCTACGGCTGCTGTGAATACTCAGAATAAAATCTCTGACTGCAGACTGGATACATTGCGGAAGGGCTAGCTCGGAATAACATCTCTGGGCGCAAATTGGATGACATCTCGGGGAGGCACACTGCCGTGAGTTCTCAGAATCAGCTCCTTGAGCACAAGAAATGACAACATCACAGAACGCAAGTATGGCGAAGCTCGCGGCTCTCCAAGGGGAGATTGAGAGACCAGTGTTGGACTGTAGAACTGCTTTGAAATTCATATGAGCTGTTCGCACTAAAGTAAAAACCACCATCACTTCATGCGGATACCCCTGTGGCGCCAGCTGCGGTCTCAAGGCTGGAGCTGAACAACAACACCCTGATAACTACTGTGTTTAGCCTGTTCCTTCCCATTCCATGCAAGGCCACCTGGGTTGGCTGGAAGACTGTTTACTTAGCCTAACAGGGCGAAGGACACTGTCTCACCTGAACTCTGGACACGCACACACATACATATACACTGATATGCACACACTCATCCCCCTCCCTTTCCAAACGCCTTCGACGCTTATTCCCTTCCGATGCTGACGGTGGATCAGGGAGACCAGCGCACAGGCTGCAGGCCCGGATGTACTGTCTAAATCGGCTGACTCTCACCCTTTACCCACCCCTGTTGCTTGTCATGTGTTTCTTTGGTGTATTAAGAGTTTTTTCATGTGCTATGTGCAGAGGTGTTTTTTTCTGTTCTCAAACTGATCTCCCTGTTGGAGCTCAGTCTGGGGGTGTTATTTTTTTCTCCTATCTTTCCTCATGTGGTGCATTTTCCATTGTTATACCTCTCTGACCTGTCTTCCCCATGTGATGTTTTGTGTAATGTATGTATGGTCGGAGGGTAAGATGGCGCCGCCAATGCGTGCAATAGGTCGGCAGCCTTATGAAATTTCCCCTTGTGGGACTAATAAAGGTATATCAAAATATAACAGGGCAAGACATACTGGATACAATAAATACAACAGTCTAATGGTTAACACTCATTGAATTTTGCCTTTTTTCCACTGAGATTGTTTTCTTGAGAGTTTTTTTTTTTAAATTTCTCAGAAGAAACTTACATTTACAAAAATGAAAGATTTTGGCATGCAATTACGTATGAAATGGAAGCAGAAGCAGATGTCAGCCTGGTCTAAATAACTAATACAATCTTGTTTAGTAGTGAATGTACACAAACAATTGTGACTATTAAGTATCATTAAGAACTACTTTAACAAATGTCCTATGTCCTAATACATAAAAAAAAAAACACAATGTAATGCAACACAAATATTTATTACAAATACAAATTAATAGAAATAGCAACATAAATAATTCCAGATAAAATATTTAAATTTGAGCAAGACAAAGATTAAGGCTGAAGGTTTGAAGAATATTTGGGTACTCTATTAGTCATATTACTGGAAATTCAGAGAATTCTGGTTGCAAGAGCCATGTATAACTGAGCAGAAGCAGAAGCAAAAAGAAAAGGCTTCCAAGGAAATATAAGTAAACCAAAAAGCATTGAAATCAATACTTAAGACAAACATGAGTAAGCATTGCCGTAAACCAAAAGCAAAAGGCTGGATGGAGATACAAAAGCAGCCCAAAACAACACAACGTTATGAGAGAAAGGGTTCAGAAAGCTATAAAGAAACACATTCATAATATATTAAATTAAAAAGATGGTGTGGTTAACATGTAAGAGGGAAAGGCACAGTACATTCAAATGTTCGAGCTGTTTCAGAATGAAAACATAAAATTCAGATAAACACAAAGAAGCTTGTGTATTCCAGAAGTGGAAAAAGGACAAACATTCTGTACTTAAGTACTGATTTAACTTCTTTACTCAAGTAAAAGTGAAAAAGTACTGGCTATGAATGTATTCAAAGTAAGAAAGTAAAGAGTACCTCTTTGAAGGACATTTCTACTAGCGATTTTTGTGCAAAGCTAACTTGTGCTGTATTAATGTAATAATAAAATATTAATAACTGAGAATGCAAACTTTAGTTTAAATCTTAATTGAAAATTAGCAGAGAAAAAGAAGGAAACAAAAATAGCTCTATTTTCTTTTACTTCCATTGTACAAAATGACTTTGCCTCTAAACAGAAAATGAGTACACTCAGGGGTTAAAGTGGGATTCAGTAGGTAGTGAAACCCTAAAATAGGTTATATTGGCTCAGTGTGGGGAAAAGAATCACAATTTCTATTGTGGGCTCCAGTATATTTTGTGTGTACAGGCTGTGATCAGCTGATCTGGGCTATTGCTCTGAGGTTTACTGCTCTCTGTGGAGAACTGAATTCAACAAATGTAAGAAGGTATTTTATGAGTTGCCCTGCTGTTCTCTGCAGTCAGCACTGTTTATGCTGTCTCTATACTAAACAATATAGAGGTGGAATTCAGTGAATGAATCTAAACTTCATCAACTTAACTTCAAATTCATAACATCACCTTACTGAAAGCTAACCAGCTTATCCTGCACTAGATTATTTTAATGCAACCTTTAACTAACACAGATAATCTACCTTAGTTTGCTTTGCAGCATGCTTCACAATATGAAAAAAAATTATCAAATACCACTGAGCAGTCCGTACTTATAAATATAACCTCCTGTCTTCCTTATCTATTTCCATCGTTTAGTGAAGTTAGCTCTTTCTTTTCTCTCCCTGTGAAATACAGTGTCTGGACCTTTGGCTAACAACACACTGTGACAAACTGTAGACACAAACAGTTTGTGTTTGCTGATGTTTGTTGGTAGAAATGCTGCATTTGAAATTACCCCTCCTTTATAGCACTACCTAGATGCAGAAATAATGCAACCACAACTCATGGACACCTGCACTCGTCCTGGTGTTGCTCCAAATAAACCACAGGCCCGAACTTAAACCCCTCACTATGGCGCATGCTCTGGTGATTACGAATTGGATTTCCTCTCATGTGTTACTGTTTAGCCTCAAATCGGTTTGAAGGCGCACAGTGACATTCTGAAAATGTAAGGAATAGAAAGTACAGATATTTGTTTAAAAATGTAGGGAGTAAAGATAAAAGGTTATCTGGAAAAAAAAAACTACTTGAGTCAAGTAGAGATACCTGAAAATTCTACTTAAGTAGTTTTGGCAAACACAAAAGATAGATGATAAACACATGGAAATTTGTGTAGAACATGAAAGCTCAGATAGTCTCCAGGTGCAAAAAGAGAAAGAATAATATCTTACTAGGAAAAAATAAGGTCAATAAAAAATTTAATACTGGAAAACAAAAATAATTATGTGAAATCCACATCTGTTGTGCTTTTGCATTTAAGTACTGCCTGCAAGGCAATTTTAACCAAGACATTGAATGCCATCCTTATTTCACCAGCATTAGCATGGATACTTGATATTTTAAGCTACCTGCCTTCTATTGTTCAGTCACATCCACACTGCATGTCGTGCATTTCGAAAGGGTCAATATTACATGCTAATTCACTAATGTAAACTATGTGATATTGACTTTAAATGTCTAATATTTCATACATCTACAAATATCTATTACTGGACATTTTAAGAATATAACCTGGCTTAACTGTCTGGCTAATCCACTCATGTAAGAGAAGGGAAGATGTATGTATTTTAGTGATTTTCTTTGCAGATGACAAAACTTTATATAAAAATATGCAATTTATTCTCCTGACATTGTTTTGGTTATGTTAATTAATTAACTGAGTAATCTCCTACAAAACTGAATACAATGTAGTTTTAACTATTTATACAGAAAAAGTAATGTTACCTGTATCAAGGTTTTCTAGTATGGCCATTTTTATAACAATTTTTTTTTTTTTTACGTTTCAGACTTTGATCGTGTCCATTTCCTGTTATTCAATAAATCAATAGACACGCTGATTGATATAAGGGCTCTTATTATTTCAGATTGAGGTATTGAGGTAAAACATCATCCCAGAACTCCTCTGACTCACCTGCTGCCTGACCTTTGACCCCTAACCTTAGTTTGCTTCTAGTTGCTGATTTAGCACTTTGTCTTTTCACTTCAGAAGACCTTTTCCTTTTGACAACCTTCTCCTCTTCTTCTTCATCTTCCTTCTCTTCCTCTTCTTCTTCTTCTTCCTCACTCTGGTCCTCCTCATCTTCTGCTTCAGCCTCCTTTTCCTCACTTTCTTCCTCCTCTTCTCCTTCTTCTTCTTCCTCCTCCTCATCCTCTGTCTCTTCCTCCTTTTCCTCACTTTGTTCCTCTTCTTTTTCTTCTGCCTCCTCTTCATCCTCTGTCTCTTCCTCCTTTTCCTCACTTTGTTCATCCTCTTCTTTTTCTTCTTCCTCCTCCTCATCCTCTGTCTCTTCCTCCTTTTTCTCACTTCGTTCCTCCTCCTCTTCTTCCTCAATTTCACTGTTTTCCTCTTCACTACTCTCTTCTACTTCTTCAGCACTACTTTTTTCTTCCTCCTCTTTTTCATCTTCTCCTTCTTCGGTTTCCCTCTCTTCCTCACTTTCTTCTCTCTCTGAAGACCTCACAGACTCACTTTCAACCTCATCTTCTTCACCCTCACTCTCCAAACTCCCTTCTTCTTCCTCGTCCCCTTCATCCAAGTCACTTCCAGTATCTCCACGTTTGCTCTCTGTTTCGCGACTTGACCCTTCCTCACTTTCCTCTTCCTCCGACTCCTCTTCTTCTACATCACCTCCGTTTCTGTCTTTCTCTTCAGTCTCTGCTTTGCTTTCACTTTCTGTTACTCCACTCTTTTCCTCCTCCTCTTCTTCATCTTCTACCACAACATTGCTCTCATCCTCCTCCTCATCTACATCGCTGTCTGACTTCTCTCCAGAGTGAAGAGTGTCACTCTCTTTTTCATCCTCAGTGTTCTCTGCCACTTTCTTAATAATGTGACTAACATCCTCCTCTTCCTCGCTTACTTTTGCATCTGTTTGCCCTTCTTCCTCTTCACCCTCTTCGTCAATATCCTCCTCTTCCTCTTTGATTGCGGCAGAGTCCATCTGCTGTTCACTTTGATCTGAGATTATCCTCATTTCAGGACTTTCAGGTGCAGGTATGATGTTGATGCTGACAGCAGATCTGTGGCTAAAATTGGCAGCGTAAGATTCAGATTCAGATTCCTCACTCAGTGATTTAGTCACACTCTCTTTAAGTACAGCACAACTGTTCTCAGAAAGGGATGTGGAGCTTAATTGTCTTCCAGCTTGGATCAAAACTGCTCCTGCGGCGAGCGAAGCAGCTCCAACAAGCAGGCTGAGATCTGTTGACTTTTCCTGAACCTCTGACCCTTTTTTGATTTGAGCTTCTTTCATGTTTTTTTCATTCTTGTTTTTCTTAGACAAATCTGTTTTCTTCTCTTTAGATTTGGGGTTTTTTTTCACCTCAGAAACCTGCTGAGAGCCCACTATGCTCTCTTCATCCAAAGTGTCACTCAGGTGAAAGCTTGCTGAGTCTGTATGACTGAGTTTACCTGGTGAACTGATTCCTGTGGGTTTGCTTTTAACCCTCACAGGCTTAGACTCCACTTTCTCAACTTTAGCAGATTTAGAGTTGAAATCTAATCTTTTCTTCATAGTTTCTAGACTTCGTTTTGAGTCTGCTGCCAGCTTCCTGTGAACCCCTATCACCTGGCTTTTACTGTGAACTTGCATTTGTTGCTCTTTGGATGCTGCCTTATTTATGTCCCTGATGCTTGTAGGTTTGTTTTTACTGGGCCTCTCCTGCAACTCCTCTACAGCCAAGATCAGATTCACCTTGTTCTGGTTGCTTTTCTGATGTCTCTGGGGGCTCTGCGGGCCCTGAGTACGAGTGCTACGACTCCTCAGGAGTTCAGTGGGTAATGCCCGGAGGGGAGAGGCAGCCTCACTCTTACAAGACAGTGAAGAGGAAGAGAAACTCCTCTGCTTTGAGAGCTTTTTCTGCTTTCTTTGACTCTGTTCTTTTATAGCCTTACCATTCTTACCCTTCCTCTATCCTCGGTGTAAGAAAGCAAGAAAAGGATGGAAAAAAGAGGCATGCATTAGAGAGGAAGAGACATGCAGAAACATCAAAGGACATAGCACACAAAGCAAGAGTTTGAGTTACCTTTTGAACTGGAGACAGCGTGAGGGTTTTATCACTGGGGTCTATCTTCATCACATGAGTCTGTCAGGAAGGAGCAGAGATCAAATCAGCAGCAAAATATTATATTTGTCTTTTTTTCTGAGCAACATTTAAGATGATGTCATTGATCTCTTACCATGTTGAGGAAGTCTCTGGTTTCTCCAAGACCTCTCACGCTGTCAGTGTCTGTCAGACTTTCCACAACACTGTCTGTCTCCCCACCTGCCAGCTCTGAAAACAGGACAGCATTATCTTCAGCAGCAGCTTTCCAGATACAGGTAATATTACATAGTGACAAAGATGAACAAATACATAAATTTTCTTTAAAAAAAAATCAAGATTTTGAGAATCTGACCTCTTCATTTACAGATTTCAAATCTGCAGAAAACCCTGAGATCAAGAGAAACTCATTTAACTTTCAGGGAAAGGGCATGAACGACATGAACACCAATTGTCAAATGTCAAAAATACAGAGCTCACATTCTCATTTTTCCCAACTTCATCTTAGTGCTTCTAGGTCTTAGAAACATATACCGTACAGGTGTCTGTTTTCATAAAAATTATAAGGGATCTTGAGGAAGCCAAAGGGATATGATTTATCAGAGATGTGACTCAAGGAGACAAAAAAAAGACAACAACCTCCCCAAATTCTAACAAAAATGCGAATAATATTGTCCAAAACTTTGATGTAACAGAAAGAGGATGAGGCAATGGCGGTGCAGGTGAAGTAGGTACCCTGGTGGATCGACCCCTCGTTCCTGTGCTGGTAAGTGCCATTGAGCACCTTTCCGTGGATCACCTCAGGCGGAGCCAGTCGTGGTGGTATGGTCTGGCTGGAGGCTGTCAGTGGCGGGAGGAGGTTACCTGGTGTCATGGCAGGCAGTGTGCGGAACATGGTGCCAAACTGGTCTGGAGATCGCTCCTGAATCAAAGGGTTTAGCCAATGAGCAATATTAACCCATGAACTTCTTTAGAAATGAACTGTTATCTGTAGATAAACTATAAAAAGTGTCACGTTCATTGTCCTCATACCCACCCTCTCCCTCCTGCGAACCCGGGCGGAGAGGCTCCTCTGCAGCGTAGATGAGTCAACTGTGTTACCCAGCAGTGCCACGTACGGTTTCTCCAGGAAATCTTCCATCACATCGTCGTCCTCCAGCGTGACCTCACTGGTTTCCCGGGCCCTCGGCCGAGCCAGCACCACCATGTGACATCCGCCGCACATCGCCTGGACACGTCAGGAACCAAATTAAAGTATTTGCATGCATGAAAGTCACCCAGAAATGCACAAAAATAGAAAATATATATGATTATAAATAAATAAATGTTTTTAAAATATAAAATGAATTTTATATTTTTATATGTATGTATTTAGGATTTTTGTAATGAAAAAAATAATAACACATTTTAAAAATTGACACAAAATTGACACAAATATACATAATTTTTTAAATTATGTATTTAAATACTATAAAAGGTAAAAAAAAAAAAAGACAAATGGAATGGTTATTATATTGCACTTTCTACTCTGAGCACTCAAAGTGCTTTACAAAAAAATAAATTTTTTTAAAAGGTAAAACTCATTTAAAATTTTATATATTTTATGTTATACATGCAATTATGAATAAAAAGTGAAAAACAAACGTAATTTTTTTTAAATGTAAAAAGTGAAGACAAAAAATTAAAAAGATATAAGAAATGCGACAATAAAATTACACTGTCTTTAAACTTGTGAATTATCTCCAAGCCTAATTAAATAATTCCTATACATTATTTTAAGTTCTACTGCATGAACAAATGTAAACCTGTCTGTATGAAACACTTACTCCCTGAACATTATACTTCAGGAATCGCAGGCATAGCGTTGGTTTAAACTGGTTAGTGAAGTTTTCTTCCCCCAGACCAAGTTTTCCATGTCTGCCATCTCCAAACGTGTATAGCAACCCGTCTTCTAAAAAAAAAAAAAAAAAAAAGATTTCTGACATCAGATCAGTGAAGAACCTCTTCTGTTCAACTCTGTTGTCAATGAGAGTCTCGGCATTAATGAACCGAACTGAGATTTACCCGTAATGACAGCGGTGTGGTTTTCTCCACAGGCCACCTGACAGGCTCGTCCCTTCTTGAAGTGCTCAACCAAACGCGGCACCCGGGACTCAAAGATGAATGTCCCATGGCCGAGCTGTCCGAACTGACCGAGGCCGAACGTGTACACACTTCCCTCTGAAACAGACCAACACAATCAGAGGCGTTTGCGGCATGCTGCAGTATTTTATTATCCTGTTTGAGAGCATTCTGTAACTTTTTAGTAAGATTGAAGGAAGGGGGAAACCAACTGAGAATATTATTCTCAGTTGGTTATTTAAAGGAAATAAATAAATAACATGTCTTATTTGCTGTCATCAGACATTTACCTGCAAGTGCCACTGTATGTCCACCCCCGCAGGCCACCTGCCTCACTGGTTCCTTTATGCTCTTCACCAGCTGAGGCAATCGGTGCCCTGGAAGCTGGTGGGTGCCCAAACCCAGTTTTCCGCTGTCCCGCTCGCCAAATGTGTACAGAGCGCCATCCACTGGGAAAACAAAAATAGGAAATACTCAGAGCTATCCACTGGCTTTTAGGTCCAGAACGAATAGGGGAAACAAAATTCTGGTTAAACTTAAAAAAAATGTAAAAAAAAAATGTCACTTGATTTTAAAATATGTTAAATTCTATAATAATATCTATATGCAAAAATCAAATCAAAACACCTACATTTAAATGAACAATGGAGTTTTGATTTTTTAAATTATAAAATAATATGGTGAATGAAAATCTATGGAAATAGGATACTTTTGCCAATTAACTTGCATTAAAAAAACTTTTATTGTTCTGATTTTTACATTAGTATAAATACACACGTGTGAGAATTATTATTTTGTATTTTAGCCACTGTCACCCATGTTCCTTATGCTATCTGTAACCATGTGCGATTTGCAGGCTCACTGCAAAGTGATGAATGGTTATTGAATGAATGGTTACATATCTCTACTCACCTGTCACTAAAGCTGAATGGTAGTACCCGCAGGAGACCCAGCTGATTGGTCGGCCTACACTGAGTTCGTGGGGTGACGGCACCTGACTCTCCTTACCCAAACCAATCTGACCCTCTGTGTTATCACCCCACATAAAGAGTTTACCACTCGCTGCAAAAGAAATAAATAAAGAGATTTCGTTTATTTTGGGAACACATTTATCTGTTAACGGCACTTTTTTCTCTCTTCTACACTTCAGTTTTAAACTTGCAACATTTTCTAAAACATACGGAATCTTTTTACTTCAATTTTGTTAACCAAGAATTTTCATTTGATAACAGAACAACTATAATTTAATTACAAATTAATTTCATGAAATTATCTTTTTTTTTATTTTAGATGCTGCAGAAAATACAGAATATACAGATGAAATACAAATGTAAACAAAATACAAAAAATATAAAAACATGAATGTTTAAAAAAAATAATTTTAAAATCAATAATTTTTTTAGATTTTTTTTACTTTAAATCTAATTTATGAGCAAAGTCTAAAAAATAAAATTGAACATCCAGTAGTACAATATGTATGATATATGTATATATTTCATTTTAATTTAATTTAATCTTCAATATATATTTATATAATTAAGATACAAAAATTCCAAGGTAAAAAAACATACATTAAAAATTTAAATGGTTTTAATCTCATTACACTAACAAAAAATAGCAAAAATATAATTTACAATTAAATAAAGTAATATAAAATGCATATACAATGAATAAAACAATACAAAAACTGCATATCTTAGTGTAGATGTAGGCACAATTATGAAATATACATAAAAAAAAAGATCAAAAACCTTAAAATGAAAATTAACTAACATTTAATTTGCACTTATTATATGACTTCCCTTAATGTTTACTGGCAGTTAAGCTCTGATTAGCTGTGATCAGAGCTAATAGCTGAATTACAGTGTTGTGTGGATCTTACCGGTGAGAGCTGCTGAGGTGTTCGAACCCGCAGCAAGCATCTTGATTGATCCTTGTGAATCAAAAAAATCAAGTCTCTTGAAGGACGTCCTCTCATCACAGTCTCCAAGCCCCAGCTGACCCTCGCTGTTCCCACCTGAGGCATACACCTTCCCTTTAGCTACAGACACACATCAACACAAGCGTGTTTAATATTCATCAGCACCTGAAAGAAAACAGCTGTGAACACTAAACACTGACCTGTGCAGATAAGCGTGTGGTTTCTCCCGCAAGCCACCAGTTGAACTTTCTCAGACTTCAGGGCTGAAACATCACAAAGAAATTTAAAACTATGGGAACAGTAACCTGGAGAGTGCAGCTTACCTCATCATCTTTTGATAACTTTAGAAAAGATTCATGAAGCAAAACAAACCAAACACTTGTAAGATACAAGAGAAATCTGTATTTTAAACTAAGTGTTGTCAGTACAATTCAATGCAAAATACAATAATTCCAAACTGTTATAAAATTAATTAAAAACTTGTGGTCATTTTTAATATTATATAGAACTTTTCCAACATAAACATTGCATAAATTTTGAGGCCCAGCTCCTTCCATCTACTAATGACCAAAAAAAATCACCAGAAAATAGAATTAATCAGACTTGAGTTTTATTTCTAGGATTATTTATTACATTTACATTTTCTGTATTGTACAACTATTTCCATTAAGAATGATCCTTTCTTTTTAAAATAATTTTCAGATTAAATTCATACTTAAACAAACCTCATACAGGACACATCCTTTTCTCTGTATCTCAGGAGTGGCACTTACTGTTTCTCAGCTAATGTCCCTCCAAATTTAAGCAGATTATTAGCCCTCTAGACTGAGATTATATCTACAACAAAGTCACACTTTATTTGAAGGCTTTGTCTCCTCCTCTTCAGGGACTCCCTCCTTACTGCCTGTTTAAACTGGCTGAAAGCAGCTTTCAGTGGCACTACTCATCCTCTATAACTTCTTTTTAGAACTGAAACAGTGAGAAGGTGCCATGAAAAGACCAACCTTTGACACAGGTGGGTTTGTTGACAGTCACTTTGGAGCCAAGGCCGAGCTGGCCCCAGTTGTTGCTACCAAACATGAAGAGCTTCCCATTTTCTGTGAAGACAGAGAAAATCTCCTGAAAGGGGCTCTGTGATGTTTCAGCAGGAGCATTCATTTTAAAGTGACACAGGGCTGGATTCAGTTACAGTCACAAAACAAAATAATAAAGAAAGATAAGAGAAAAAAGCTGAAAATCTAATTTGGATAATAAAGAAAGCTTTTCCTCAAATTAAGTAATTGTATGTAATTGTAAAACTCCCCTCCAAAAGATAACCATGAAATTAAACTAAAATTTAAATTGAAGAAATGTATTGAAATTTTGACTTGCTTGACTTATACAATATATATTTTTTGTAAACATGTAGATACAAGCAAAAGTAAAGAGTAAAAATAATTTTGTATTTTAAAAATGACAGTAGTTTAATATTGTAAAGCACAACATTAAAAAATAATCCAAATCTTAAAATGGGGGTTAATGTATTTATCTTTTTTTTTTTTTTAATAAATCTAATTTTTGTACATCTAAACAAAACTGAGAAAACATATCAGTTCTGATATGTTAGAGCAGACATATTTTAAGAGGACAGCGCAAGTGAAACTAAATCAAAACAGTATTTCCAGCTTTCACGTTTGTCAGCAGTGTAGAAACACATAAACGAGT
This sequence comes from Neolamprologus multifasciatus, assembly GCF_963576455.1. Taxonomy (NCBI): domain Eukaryota; kingdom Metazoa; phylum Chordata; class Actinopteri; order Cichliformes; family Cichlidae; genus Neolamprologus; species Neolamprologus multifasciatus. The sequence goes on from NC_140460.1 coordinate 21,039,799, forward strand.
ATGACCTGGAACATAGGAGGGGCTCTCACCTGTTATTAAGGCGGTGTGCTCATCGCCGCACGCTATTCTGAGTGGGATGTCATTTTTAAGCCAAAATTTACTTGGAATGTTGTCAGCAAACTTGCTCTTTCCAAAAGTGAAAACTGCCCCTGATTCTGTAAGAAGAGACCAAAGAAAACCAATCATTAATTATGGATTAATTTTCAAGTTTAACCACACCAAATGTGATGTTTCAGCCCTTTATATAAAAGATGGATGGATGGAGCCACCTTGATGTCAGTCTAGTGTTAGTGAAACCTCAAGCTAAGTATTTTTTTTTTTCAATCCAGACATAATTTGCTGTGGAATGATCTGACTGTGACACCAAAGGACACAGCTACTCATATGATTTCAACTTGTCAGTCAAAATTAAGGTCCTAACTTGCTTCATCCTCCTTTCTGATTCTGATAATGACCATAATTGACCAAATTAAGTAAGCATTGGAGCTCAGAGAATTCATCAGAAAAGTGTTTACTGAGGTAACAAATCAAGGGAGGAGCAGGTTCATTTTCTCATAGACTCATTTATAAGGAAGCTTTGATTTATAACTACAGGCATTACCACCTAGATAGGCATTAAAAAGAAAGGAGGTTTGATGCACTCTACGTCTTGACTTCAATTTTCAGATACTGAACATGTCCACACGTGTCCACGTGTGTACAGTCTATAGAGGCTTGTGTCCTCCACTGAAAAACAGAAACTGCTTTTGCTATGCATAATTCAAATTTTGAGGTTAGTATTTGAAAGTTTTTAATTAATGACTCAAAATTGTGTTTTTCATACCTGACTCAAAATTTCAAGTTATTAAGCTAACATTTTGAGTCAATCTTCTCATTTCAGTTCTCTTCTCATAGTAACTTACAGTATATATTTTTGTTTACGTGGTTTATGGCTATGTGCATACTTGTTGCTTGTATCATGTTGGATATTTTAAAGTTTTGCATAATCCCAACAAATAAACCAAAACTAAGACACTAAACTAATTCAAAATGTTCATTTAGTAGTTTTTACCATTTAACTAGCATCATTTTGGTTACATTTTTTTTAACATTTATTAAAAATTAGCCAAAGAGTCAAGTTAACCCAATGTGAAGTCTTCAGATGTCTTGTCTTCTCAAACAAGAAGTCTACGCCAAAATATGTATTCAGGAATAACATATTTTTCCACTTGGAAAAGATCTAGTGTGCATAAAAAAGAATTGGAGGAAAACGTTCAAATTTGAGTGCTGCAGATCTGAATACTTGGCATTATTTGTTACTGAAAAAAAATGACATAAACGTTTTTAAAGGGTTACTGATTTTGTAAAAAATGTTCTTTGGATGGGGTCATTTATTACTTACTTACTTTATTCCTTCATCAAAGAAAAAAGAGTAAAAGAAACACAATAATACAAAAAGGGGGGAGAAAACAAAATGTATTTTGTATCAAAATATAAAAAATTATGCATTGTTTGCTATTGCTTTATTGCTTTAGGGTTATTATAGACACGGATATGCATAAGAAGCACTTTCATGAAATTAAAACAATCTAGTAAGACCGTTTTTACTCTCCTTTTACTGTTTGAGAGTAAATGCAATTGACTACAACAAAAAAACACCTTTTACATGTGGTAGAGTTTAACATTAGCATCGACAATAAATTATGAAAATATCAGGACAGGGGGGAAAAGATACTTAATAATTAATCACGTTCAAACTGATTCAAAGTGAGGAATGATGAGGAATAAATTCATAAAAACGACTTGACCTTAATAGCTAAAGCACTCGTGTAGAATAAAACAGAATAACGGGAGGAGAAATGCAATATCATGAGGTTAACTTTCCGTTAGCCTGAAGCTAGCCGAAGGTGAACATTACAGCTAAAGAATATTTTACAATACCAACGGTTCTCTGAGAGTCAGAAGAGGCGACAATGACTGATATTTACCCGGAATGTCATCTTCAGCCTCGCCTGCCATCTCTGCGGTACTTTAATCCGCTTTGCTCCGCGCCTGTGGGCGTGTTGGTACCCCTCTGTTGTTTTCGACTTGAACAACCCGGAAGTAAACAAAACTTCTCCTAGGCTACGAAGGAACACACGTGACTCTTAAAGAAACAGAGCCATTTCATGTGTCTCATTTTTTATAGCAGGGGTCTCAAACTTACATGAGCAAGTAGTAAAGCAAGTAGCAAGTAGTAAAAAACTACGGTGGCCCCTAGAGACAAAGCATGTACAAACTCCAAAACACATGCAAACTCCAAAACACAACGGAAGTGTTCCAGGACGCTAGGGGCAGTGTTGAGCTCGAATTGCAAAATAAACGGCAAGTTTGTTGCAAACACATGGGCTGTATGGGACGGTCTAGTCTCTGGCGCGCTTCCCAGGTTGCCTAGCAACCATGATACTAACCGCTGGAAACGTGTCATACAACTTTGTTTGACAGAAATGAAGGAGAACATATTTTGTTCATTTGTTTGTTTGTTTCTACATGATCTTTGTGTGATTTGATAAGTATCTGAGGCTGAGACCACAGGACTGTAAAACATGATTTTTGGCCTTAATTTCTGTACTGAACGGTCATTTTAAAATTAGCTAGTAAATAACAATTAGCTAATGTTGTTCATGAGACTAAAGTAATATCACTTTGGTAATGTAAATATAATATGGCCGATATTATAGTTATTATATTAATCATTATTAGCTATTACAGCAGTGAACATGAACTCTGTGTCAAATACTGAGCTTCAGTACAGATTCAAGTTGGAGTTATTTATGTCTTATCACCTTAAATCGTCACTCAAAGAGAAGTATCTTTGACAGTGTATATATAGGTGTATCATATATAAGAGACAAATGTTGTTCCTTCAGTATGTTTGCATAACTAAATTTGGCTCAATGCTTACATATATGTGTAAAAAGAAAATGTACGAGCTGTGAAAACTGTTTCTGATAAAATGAAGAGTACACAGCAAATTCAAAAGTGTTAAATGTTTTGGTGTTAGTAGTCTTCTTGCAAAAGTAGAGTTAATTTTACTCTAAGTAGAGTCACATTCTTTTAATGTAACTCTGAGGTGTAAAATGATAGTAGTTAAAATCGAGTGTTAAAAATGAGTGTTTCTATTTCAAATCTGGAGGTGTTACAATGGAAACATTAACTCTTGACCTCTTAACTCTGAACTCCTACAGGGGCTATGACACCAATAGAGTAAATTCACAGACTCCGCCCCCAGCACCATAGGCTCCAATCAAAGCTGAAGTGAAGCCATTTCAGAACATTTTGCTCTACATATTTGAGTTGTTTGCCATGCTTGGTAAGTCATTTTTTCAAAGATTGTTTCAATTATTATTATTAGCTTTTACTTCTGTGGCTCTTTGGAGTTGAGACAAAGCTGTGTGAAAGGCATTAGCCATGTTGCTCGCTGATAGCATAATATTCTGTTTTAGCTAGCTGAAAGGTATTGTTTGCGGGCAAATACCACAGCCTTGAAAAAAAGCTTGCAGGTAAATTTTCAGTCAAACCTTTGGTCAAATACACCTAAAACAATGTCTAGAATGTGAAATGTTGGTATAATGGTGCTACTTGAAGCCTGAAAACGATCTCCCATAAAAAAACGAGCAAACAGCAGTAGTAGACGCCCTGACTGGGTTCTACGTTAGCATTTAGATCCCTCCAGAGTTTTGTGCACACGGTTTAGGTAAAAATGAAAAAGGTTGAGGTTTTACATTTAGTTCAGTACTACCTGTTGCCTGTGTCCTTGTCTTTTGGGAAAATGCTTTACACAAGTAATGGCTCAAAAATGATTCCTTTTTTTTACTGTGCTGCAATTGATTACTGGATTATTTGTGCCATTAATTAGTGTCAGCTAATTTTTATTCAATCTCCACATAGGATATGCTTGTGAAGATGGAATATGGGGGAGAGCAGAAGTGCGTTGAAGTTCCACAAAGTGATGAATGAAGGACATGCATATTGTATTGAAGAAATAAGTGATGAGAATGCTGTTATTTGCATTTACCAGCTCACCTATGTCAGACCTTTTGATAAACAAAATTCTAATGAAATCGAGAACATGTACACTGTTACATCTTTCAGAAAATGTTTTGAAATTGTGGTGCACAGTTCAGAATAAATGTTTTTCAAAAACCATTGCGTCTTTTTAGTAAATGTTTATTTCCAAAAGAAATTTCTAGAAGTTCAGAACAGTAAAATTCCCGCTTTTTAGAATTAATTAGAAGATAACTCTTACGTAGTTAAACTAAAATACTCTTTGAGAGTTAATATATAAACTCTTAACACCTAGTTAGCATTAGTAAGTGTTAAATTATCAACTCCAGACAGATTTGGTGTTTAACACTAAATCAGAGTTAACGTACCAACTCTCCAAAAAGAGTTAAATTAACACTCTCTGGTGTGGACCCATATAGACACTTTAATAGTGTTGAAATCAAATCTGACAGTGTTAATTTGGACATGCTGGATTTGCTGTGTAGACTGATATATTAAATATTCCTTTATTGGGTGAGAAAATCAGACCATGTCATAACTGCTTTAAGTCATACAGAATAAATATCAGAGCCTTAAACAGGCTGACTTCTGCTAAATGGGTCAAACTGGGTGGAAAGTATACAAGCACATATCATCCTTATAGAATATGATGTAACACTATAGATCAACTTATCTCAGAATATATAAAGCATATAAACAATTACAGCATTATGATGCAACAAACACAGCAGTACTACTAATCCAAAATACTCAGCTTCATAGAACTGAAACAAACATTTATTTTTAGGTCGATTCTGCTGCTGATACATACTTTAGGTTTCTGAATATTAAACTTGTTTCTGCCTTTCATAGTGTGTAACTTGAAGGCCCTGAGTAATTTCTCCCACACTGAAAACACTGGAATGATAAAACTATTTGAACATTACCTAATAAGACTGATTCAGGACAGACAAATAGTTATGCTAAACTTTTCTAGCAGTCCTTCGCAAACAGGGAACAGTCTGTCTATTCTCTCCGTCTGTCAGCTGATGCTGGCTCTTCCTCCTCCTCTTCCTCACACACTGCTGAGTTTGTCCTGGTGGATCATCAGGGGTGCAAAGCCTCACAGATGATGTGCAGCAGTGGGTCCCTCAGTCTGTCCTCACTCTGGACACTTGCAGTTGTCACACATGGAAATCAAATGTGTGATAAGCTGCAGGATTCAAACACAAGTGTAACTTATAAATACATGTTCATACTTTTATTACACAATCAGAGAGAAAGAAACAGAGAGAGTGTGCAGGACAGACAGACAGGTGACAGTCTCAGGTGTACACACTGCTACAAAACAGCACCAGAGACGGAGGATTCAGTGTTTGTGTTATTACGAGTGCTAAACAAGAAGAGTTCCCAGCTGGTACAGTGGACACATGTGTGACTCCTGTGATTAAAACATCTTTCTTTCAGCTTAACGAGTGAACCGTCAGCACGTTCAAACACACGTTAAAGTCCGTTTAGCTCGACACCACCGAACAGAGGCAGCAATTTAACATAGCTAACATTAACAGTGCAGTGAATCCTGCTTGTGCCGTGATATTCAGGACTGCAAACCGAGCAGCATCACTGACTTTCAGCTTGTTGTGTTTGTGGATATATGACTGACTTTAATTATCCATAAAATCATCAGATTCTTTGTAAGATTAAGGCCGACTATTGAACGGCATATATTTTGAAGTAAAGGCTTTAAAACCAAGTTAGTACAAACATCACTAATGTCACATAGCTTTCCCGACATGTGTCCAACAGTAATGTTTTAATGTTCTTCATTATTAAACATTTGCGAATAAATAAGTGACATAATATTCATTACTTACTTTTGAAAGTTTACTCTTCGGCCGCTCCATTTTTTTCAGAAAAATTATCTACACCACCGCCGCGCTATGAAGTCTGGGATGGAGTATGTTGTGCCATAAAGGCTACAGCGACCCATCCTTAAAATTCAGGGAAATGAAGGACGCATTTGACGGCCACATTTCGAGCAGCCTTTGAATTGGGACAGCCTTCATCGCGTCGCTGTGACGTAATCGGTCTTGAAATGCAGCCTTTAAGGCTGCAGACCCTGGCTGTGTCCTTCAAAAGAGACTCTACGCGTTCTCAAACGAGGCTCAAAAGGCAAGGTTAGGGAAGCCATGAACTTGGCCTTATCAGTGAGAGATCGGGCCACGTAAGCTTTACGAACTCCATTGGCAGATGATACTCTGGCTTAGTGGGTGGGTCCACTGTGCATGTGGCAGGTAGGACTACGTTTTTAAGAGCGTGATACATGGGAGAAATGCTGTGGCATGCACTTATTTCAAGCAACAATAAATTATTTCAAGCAACAATCAAGCAATATCCACCAGCCACGTGACCAATCCAACACCAGCAGTTGGCTCAAACAGACTCCAACGAACGTTCATGAAAAGTGGGAACTTCTCCCACACCACGTGGCCTAACGGACAAGGCGTCTGACTTCGGATCAGAAGATTGAGGGTTTGAGTCTCTTTGTGGTTGGTTGTGAGTCCTTGAGGAGCAGGCATGTGTTCCCAGTTTGTTCCTTTATGTCATCCAAAATTGCTACACTGTTGTCAATTTCATGTCCTTCAACAGAGACTCTACGAGTTCTCAAACGAGGCTCGAATGGCCAGGTTGGGGACTGAAGCCATGAACTTGGCCTTATCAGTGCCAGGCTCGAGTCATCTTGGCTTAGAAGCAACCATACAAAGTCAATAACATTCCATGACCTCAAGCGACACGGGTGAAAAAAGCACGACTTGGAAGCATGCTGTTGGTGGAACTCCACCTGGAAAAGATCCAGCGTGCTCTGTTTCACTGCCAGTTGAAGGCATGTGTTGGAGTTTGTTCAAAAAACAGCCATGCCGCTATACAGCCATGCCGCTATACAGTGCTTTCGACTGTTTTCCTATTTTAGTCTACTAAAGTATGACTTTGTTAGTTTCTCCAGCCACATTTTTCATCAGCTGAACTGCATAGGTGGCTTCTGATCAGTAGGAGCTTCCAAGAGTTGGCTTTCATTGGTACAGCTTGAAGTAATTTCTTGTAAACACACATTTTTCTTGTGTTCTTAACAGTTCTTCCACCCTCTTTTTGGTATATTAGTCAAGGAAAGGATGGGTTCACACACATGTTGTAGGCCGGTTAGCTGAGCTGGTCAGAGCGTGGTGCTAATAACGCCAAGGTCATGGGTTCAATCCTACGGTGGCGCTTAGAGACAAAGCACTTGCAAAATCCAAAACACATGCAAATTCCAAAACACAACAGAAGTGCTCCAGGACGCTAGGGGCAGTGTTGAGCTTTTGTTACCTAGTAACTACACAAGCCAGGAAGTACCAATGACCGGATTTGGACTGTATCCCAATTCAGGGTCTGCAGCCTTAAAGGCCGCATTTTAAGGCCTATTACGTCACAGTGACATGACGAAGGCTGTCCCAATTCAAAGGCTGCTCGAAATGCGGCCCTCAAATACGTCCTTAATTTCCCTGAATTTTAAGGATGGGTCGGTGTAGCCTTCATGGCCCAACATATCCCAGATTTCATAGCGCGGCGGTGGTGTGGAAAAAAAACGGCGGAAGCGGAGCCGCCGAAGAGTAAACTTTCAGAAGTAAGTACTGAATATTATGTCACTTATTTATGCGGAAATGTTTTTATAATGAAGAACATTAAAACATTACTGTTGGCCTCATGTCGGGAAAGTTATGTGACATTAGTGATGTTTGTACTACCTTGGTTTTAAAGCCTTTACTTCAAAATATATGCCGTTCAATAGTTGACTTTACTCTTACAGAGAATCTGATGATTTTATGGATAATTAAAGTTAGTCATATATCCACAAACACAACAAGCTGAAATTCAGTGATGCTGCTCGGTTTGCAGTCCTGAATATCACGGCACAAGCAGAATTCACTGCACTGTTAATGTTAGCTATGTTATATTGCTGCCTCTTTTCGGTGGTGTCGAGCCACACAGACTTTAACGTGTGTTTGAACGAGCTGACGGTTCACTCGTTAAGCTGAAAGAAAGATGCTTTAATCACAGGAGTCACACATGTGTCCAGTGTACCATCTGGGAACTCTTCTTGTTTCGTAATAACACAAACACTGAATCCTCCGTCTCTGGTGCTGTTTTGTAGCAGTGTGTACACCTGAGACTGTCACCTGTCTGTCCTGCACTGTCTCTCTTTTTCTTTCTCTCTGATTGTGTAATAAAAGTATGAACATGTATTTATAAGTTACACTTGTGTTTGAATCCTGCAGCTTATCACACATTTGATTTCCATGTGTGACAACTCCAAGTGTCCAGAGTGAGGACAGACTGAGGGACCCACTGCTGCACATCATTTGTGAGGCTTTGCACCCCTGATGATCCACCAGGACAAACTCAGCAGTGTGTGAGGAAGAGGAGGAGGAAGAGCCAGCAGCAGCTGACAGATGGAGAGAATAGACAGACTGTTCCCTGTTTGTGAAGGACTGTTAGAAAAGTTTAACATAACTAATTGTCTGTCCTGAATCAGTCTTATTAGGTAATGTTTAAATAATATTATCATTCCAGTGTTTTCAGTGTGGGAGAAAGTATTCAGGGCCTTCAAGTTACACACTATGAAAGGCAGAAACAAGTTTAATGTTCAGAAACCTAAAGTATGTATCAGCAGCAGAATGGAGCTAAAAATAAATGTTTGTTTCAGTTCTATGAAGCATTGAGTATTTTGGATTAGTAGCACTGCTCTGTTTGTTGCATCATATGGCTGTAATTGTTTCTATTCTGAGCTAAGTTGATCTATAGTGTTACATCATATTCTATAAGGATGTTATGTGTTTGTATACTTTCTGCCCAGTTTGACCCATTTAGCAGAAGTCAGCCTGTTTAAGGCTCTGATATCTATTCTGTATGACTTAAAGCAGTTATGACATGGTCTGATTTTCTCACCCAATAAAGGAATATTTAATATATCAGTCTACTCTTCATTTTATCAGAAACAGTTATCCAGCTTGTACATTTTCTTTTTATAAATATATGTAAGCAATGAGCCAAATTTAGTAATGCCAACATACTGAAGGAACAACATTTGTCTCTTATATATGATACACCTATATATGCACTGTCAAAGATACTTGTCTTTGAGTGAAGATTTAAGGTGATAAGACATATAAATAACTGCAACTTGAATCTGTACTGAAGCTCAGTATTTGACACAGAGTTCATGTTCACTGCTGTAATAGCTAATAATGATTAATATAATAACTATAATATTGGCCATATTATATTTACATTACCAAAGTGATATGATTTTAGTCTCATGAACAACATTAGCTAATTGTTATTTACTAACTAATCTTGAAATGACTGTTCAGTCCAGAAATGAAGCCCAACAATCATGTTTTACTGTCCTGTGGTCTCAGCCTCAGATACTTATCAAATCACACAAAGCTCATGTAGAAACAAACAAACAAATGAACAATATATGTTCTCCTTCATTTCTGTCAAACAAAGTTGTATGACACGTTTCCAGCGGTTAGTATCATGGTTGCTAGGCAACCTGGGAAGCGCGCCAGAGACTAGACCGTCCCATACAGACAAACTTGCCGTTTATTTTGCAAATCGAGCTCAACACTGCCCCTAGCGTCCTGGAGCACTTCTGTTGTGTTTTGGAATTTGCATGTGTTTTGGGGTTTGCATGTGTTTTGGATTTTGCAAGTGTTTTGGATTTTTCAAGTGTTTTGGAGTTTGCAAGTGTTTTGGATTTTGCAAGTGTTTTGGATTTTGCAAGTGTTTTGGAGTTTGCAAGTGTTTTGGATTTTGCATGTGCCTTGGAGTTTGCATGTGTTTTGGATTTTGCAAGTGTTTTGGATTTTGCAGGTGTTTTGGAGTTTGCAAGTGTTTTGGAGTTTGCAAGTGTTTTGGAGTTTGCAAGTGTTTTGGAATTTGCATGTGTTTTGGGGTTTGCATGTGTTTTGGATTTTGCAAGTGTTTTGGATTTTGCAAGTGTTTTGGATTTTGCAAGTGTTTTTGGAGTTTGCATGTGCTTTGGAGTTTGCATGTGTTTTGGAATTTGCAAGTGTTTTGGATTTTGCAGGTGTTTTGGAGTTTGCAAGTGTTTTGGATTTTGCAAGTGTTTTGGAGTTTGCAAGTGTTTTGGAGTCTGTACGTGTTTTGGAGTTTGCAAGTGTTTTGGAGTTTGCATGTGTTTCAGAGTTTGCAAGTGTTTTGGAGTTTGTACGTGCTTTGTCTCTAGGGGCCACCGTACAATCCCCAAACTGGCCATTCCACCAGCCATCCAAGGTGCTGTCTCATAGTAGACGGTGGTTTTTGTTTGGTGGGATCCAAGAAAAAAACCTCTGCCAACTTTCAGGTGACAGATCGGGCCACGTAAGCTTTATGACCTCCATTGGCAGATGATACTCTGGCTTAGTGGGTGGATCCACTGTGCATGTGGCAGGTAGGACTACGTTTTTAAGAGCGTGATACATGGGAGAAATGCTGTGGCATGCACTTATTTCAAGCAACAATCAATTATTTCAAGCAACAATCAAGCAATATCCACCAGCCACGTGATCAACCCAACACCAGCAGTTGGCTCAAACAGACTCCAACGAATGTTCGTGAAAAGTGGTAACTTTTCCCGCACTACGTGGCTTAACGGACAAGGCGTCTGACTTTGTATCAGAAAGTTGGGGGTTCGAGTCCCTTTGTGGTTGGTTGTAAGTCCTTCAGGAGCAGGCATGCGTTCCCAGTTTGTTCGCAGCAGGCCGACTTCGGATCCATTATGTCATCCAAAATTGCTACGCTGTTGTCAATTTCATGTCCTTCAACAGAGACTCTACGAGTTCTCAAACGAGGCTCGAATGGCCAAGGTGGGGACTGAAGCCATGAACTTGGCCTTATCAGTGCCAGGCTCGAGTCATATTGGCTTAGAAGCAACCATAGAAAGTCAATAACATGCCATGACCTCAAGTGACACGGGTGAAAAAATCACGACTTGGAAGCATGCTGTTGGTGGAACTCCACCTGGAAAAGATCCAGGGTGCTCTGTTTCACTCCCCGTTGAAGGCATGTGTTGGAGTTTGTTCAAAAAACAGCCATGCCGCTATACAGTGCTTTCGACTGTTTTCATATTTTAGTCTACTAAAGTATGACTTTGTTAGTTTCTCCAGTCACATTGTTCATCAGCTGAACTGCATAGGTGGCTTCTGATCAGTAGGAGCTTCCAAGAGTTGGCTTTCATTGGTACAACTTGAAGTAATTTCTTGTAAACACACATTTCTCTTGTGTTCTTAACAGTTCTTCCACCCTGTTTTTTGGTATATTAGTCAACAAAAGGATCGGTTCAAACAAATCTTTTAGGCCGGTTAGCTCAGCTGGTCAGAGCGTGGTGCTAATAACGCCAAGGTCATGGGTTCAATCCCCATGCTGGCCATTCCACCAGCCATCCAAGGTGCTGTCTCATGATAGACTGTGGATTTTATTTAGTGGGGTCAAAGAAAAAACCTCTGCCAACTTCCAAGTGTGTGATGTACACAACTACAAATGACAGCAAACCACAAAATTCACTGACACATGACACACTAATGAATACATTACATGCTTAGCTACAATCTCCAAATCACTTTTCCAGCTACTTTCTGGATAAATCACTCATTTCCAAAGTCTGACACAGCATACTGCATCAAAAACTGCTGCTTTATATCACACCTATCGACCCTAACATTAGAAGACGCACACCATGTAGTGTTTTGTGGCAAATTTCTTCTTAAAGCGTTTTTTGTAAGTCAACAGAAGACTCTTTTTTTCTCACTATGTTGAAGTAATTTCTTGTAAACACACATTTCTCTTGTGTTCTTAACAGTTCTTCCACCCTCTTTTTTGGTATATTAGACAAAAAAAAGGGGTCATTTAGGCACAGGTTGTAGGCCGGTTAGCTCAGCTGGTCAGAGTGTGTTGCTAATAAAGCCAAAGTCATGGGTTCAATCCGGACACTGGCCATTCCAGGTGCTGTCTCATAGTAGACGGTGGTTTTTGTTTGGTGGGATCCAAGAAAAAAACCTCTGCCAACTTTCAGGTGACAGATCGGGCCACGTAAGCTTTATGACCTCCATTGGCAGATGATACTCTGGCTTAGTGGGTGGATCCACTGTGCATGTGGCAAGTAGGACTACGTTTTTAAGAGCGTGATACATGGGAGAAATGCTGTGGCATGCACTTATTTCAAGCAACAATCAATTATTTCAAGCAACAATCAAGCAATATCCACCAGCCACGTGATCAACCCAACACCAGCAGTTGGCTCAAACAGACTCCAACGAACGTTCATGAAAAGTGGTAACTTTTGCTGGACTACTTGGACTAGCGGACAAGGCGTCTGACTTTGGATCAGAAAGTTCGGGGTTCGAGTCCCTTCGTGCTTGCAATTTTCATTTTTCATTTTCATTTCATCACACCTTACAGTGTTTATATAGATTGTACACATATGAACACTGCAAGGTCAAAATTCTGTTTTATGCTATATAAATATATATATAAATATGAATATATCATAATAATCTGACAATACATACAATATTGGCCATATTATATTTACATTACCACAGTGAGATGATTTTAGTCTCATGAACAACATTAGCTAATTGTTATTTACTAACTAATCTTGAAATGACTGTTCAGTATAGAAATGAAGCCCATCAATCATGTTTTACAGTCCCGTTGTCTCAGCCTCAGATACTCAACTAATCAATGTGATGTCATGACAAAAATGAGTGACCAACAAAACATTTTTTCTCCTTCATTTCTGTCTTCAATGCTGTATGAAACGTTTCTCGCGTTTAGTATCATGGTTGCTAGGCAACCTGAACAGCGCAACGAAGGCTAGACCTTCCCATTTCACAAGCCTTTCGCTTCCGCACTCCTCGTACTTATAGTACGCACCATACATAGTACGCGTAGTACGCGTACTTCAAGCGTGCAGACCCTGAATTGGGATACAGCCATTGTTCTGTGTTAGTTGGATATGTGGCAGCCATTTTGTCTTCTCCCTTGTGTGTATGGTTTAGCTCAACCAGTATTTAATTTCCATGTTTCATCTTGTCTTTTGTTTGTTTTAGTCTTTGTTAGTCATTATTTTGAGTTTAGTTTATTGAGTTGACCTCTTTCATTGGTCTGCTTTGGATTTCTTCATTATTTTTCATATTTTGGGGTATAAAACACCCACTTTTTCAAAAAAAATTAAACATCTGTGTCCTCTGTGTTTTATTCCTTGGTTCCTGACCCAATCTGTGACATGTCCGTTTCTATAGAAGAGGTATGTGTTCAATTTCTAAAGAAAGATGTTTCTTGCAAACATCTTTCTGTTCTATCAGTGTATAAAACATTACAAGTAGGTTTTACAATGAACAACATGATCAACATAAAAGTCTTTTGTAAAGTTAAATTAACCAATATCTTGGTCTGTACCGCACTGAACCATGATCACAATGACTGTACTTGTGGGATTATCTAGGATGTCTTGGGGGATCTAGTTGAAGATGGCCACATCGTTTGAAAGTCTTGCAAGCAGAGGGTCTATGAATTCATTCATTTGTTTTCTGTTTTGTTTTTGGTTTTTTTACCAATAGAACATGTATTTGAGGTCATGTATGTATATTTTTGTAATTTCACACAAAGCCTATCCACATTTCTTGACGTGAAATGTGGAATTCTATATGCAAGAACCATCAAAAATATTGATTGTAATTTAAATAGAAAGTAAATAGGAATATAATCTGCATATGCGTGCTGCAGTATGACATCAGCTTGAGGTATAAATTGAACATTAACACTATCATTCCACAGTGTGGCACTGCAACACAAAACAGCACAGTTGTTCTTCACAGTGATGACGTTTGTGGTTTTAGCAACCAGTAATTTACAAATAATCTAGTCATTCTGACTTCAGAATATCTAAAAGAATAAATGGTTTGACATAAAGCTCAGGTGGAGCAGGTGTGTGAGTGTAGAGCAGAAGGAGTGGAGGAGTCTCAGTGTGCCTGGAAATACTGTGTACGATAGAGCAGCAGCAGAGCAGTCCAGATGTGTCAGTCACAGAACTCTAGTGATAGTGAACTGCTCTGATAGTGGGGTCTTTTCTCAGAGGAGTTCATTCAGTGTTACAGACAGACAGACAGACTTTTATTATTTTTTTCAGCATACAGCAAGTGTACAAAGAATTGCATTTTAATATTTAATATTTTTATATTATTGTATATTTATATAATATAATATATAAATATATTAAAATTAGTGCTGTAAATAGTTTAAAAACATTAACTAATTAATTTCGCAATTTTCTGTAATTAATCGCGATTAATCGCAATTGCCGGGTTGCAATTACATTTTTTCAACTTTATATTTAAGCTTGTAACTGACATTTATGCAGTATAATGAAGTAAATGCAGAATGAACACAAAGAATGTATGCTTAAATTCAAAGGGAATTTGAATACTTTTCTTCGATCTTTTAGCACAGTTTCTCTCTTTTTAAAAAACCTATATACTAATATATAATATAAATTAGTGTTCTCAAACAATTAAAATGTTTAATCAGATTCATTACATGGTTACAGTGGATTGTTTTTGATTAATCACGATTAAATGTCATTCATTTTTATTCTTTATTAATTGCGCTTCATTTTGCATGAGCGAACAGACTCAAAAAAAGGGAAAATATCTGCACTTAACATGTTTATTGAACATCTTAAACATTCATGTTAACAAAAAACTCTGTAAACATTTATCTACTCTCTCAGTCACTCTTGGGGAGGCACTTCAAGTCGTTGAAACAAGGAACCAAAGCTATGTAAAGAGCGTGTTCTCAACGATGTTAATAGGTCTGCAGTTTGTTGCAATCCACTTGGCAGTTGTATCAGTCAATATGTTCGAGCAGTGGCGGTCCTAGCCTCTTTGGTGCCCTCCCTCTGCCCCCCCCCCCCCACCACACACACACACACACACACAGTCAAAACATATTAATTCAATTTAATTTTCAATTCAATTTTATTTATATAGCGCCAAATCACAACAAAAGTCGCCTCAAGGCGCTTCCTTCATATTAAGGATTGTACATTAACATAAAGCTGTTGTACACACACACACATATGAAGAGAGAGAGAGTATGCATAGTATGCAAACGGCTACCAAACAGCCATCATAATTCATCATACAATGAGAGCAGGGCAAATCAACAATTGACAATGACTAATTAATATTAAAATCTGTAACATAATGTATTGTTTGGAGTTTAGTCTGTTACTGTTACTATTTTTACCATTTCTTCGTGGAGCAACTGTAACCCACATAATTTCCTTAGGGATTAATAAAGTATTCTGATTCTGATTGTTTCAGGATGACCTGCCATTATCCAATCACACATCTGCTTACCTGTATCTTTTGCTCATTCTCTTTTTTCTAAACTGAGCACCTGATGGCTTTGAACTTTTCTTGTCCAGCTCCCATTGGTTTTAATTTTGCACTCCAGTATGAACACAATCCCCCAACTCGAGGATCACCACAACATAATCTAACACACCTACACCTTAGTTCACAGATTCACTTTGTCTAGGGTGCATTTCTGAGATTTCACACAACCCAGGATTCAAATCATGAATACATAATGGACTTGGATTTACAACATTATAAATGAAATGTGCTTTATTTGGAAGCAGCAGAGCCCCCCTCCCTTTTCGACGGGTTGTGTGTGAGATCATCAAACTGTAAATTATAAATTTTAAATTGTTATAGATCCCTTTACCCCTATTCCTAAAGTGTATATTTATTTTCTTACTCTTCTTATATATATTGTTTGTTTACTTGCACTGCTGTAACTGGAGCCTCCTCGTCTCGTCTCTCTATATACTGGACTGTATGTAGCGGAGATGACAATAAAGTTTACTTTGACTTCTGCAGCAAGCAGGCGCACCGAGGGCTCTTGCGCTCACTTTTCGCTTATAGAATTTCGAAAAACCATCGGTGCAAATTATAAGTCTGTATCATAATGTCTGGTGTTTTCGTGTTTGTTGTTTTGTTTTTATTTTGTTTTATTCTGCAAGTTGGTTATTAGATGCTGCTCCAGCCGGTCAGAGATTCCCCCGTCGCACCGCCCTCTCCTCTCTGCGCCGCAAGCAGCAGATTACTTACTCCCAGCAAATGGGCGATAGAAAACCGATCAGTGCCTATGCCATTCCCAATATGCGCTGGCTGACGTCGGGGCAGCATGAGTACGAGCATTTTTTTTTTTTTGCCGATGCCCGTGATGCCGCCCCCCATCACGATGCCGCCCTGGGCAACCGCCCATGTCGACCGTATCTAAAACCGCTACTGTGTCCGAGGTAGACTTACTGATTCCCCGATGCTCCGTGAGTGGTTTTTCGCAAGCTGGGTGACGCATTAGCCAAAATGCTAGCAGTGTTGGGTAAGTTACTTTAAAAAAGTAATTAATTACTAATTACTAATTACTTAATCAATATTGTATTTAAAATACTTATCTAATTACTGTGTCTGAAAAGTAACTTAATTATTCAATAAGTAATTTAACGAAATGCCCTATAAACCTTGAGTGGACAAACAATAGAAATTAAACTCTTTAAATAATAAATACATTTTTTTAAAGACGGAGACTCTACAGTACGCAGCGGTAGCATCTCTTCCACAATGTAGCCTGCAATTATTTTTTTAAGCCTTCAGACGCTTTCTGTGCTGCTGAAGTAAAATCACGTTTTGCCTGCTTAGCAGGAGTTGCCGCGGTGTTATCCATGGATGATGAACAAGGATCACTCAGAAGTGTTCGTCTATGCTCTCGTGTCAGGCGCTTCGGTAGATTACTCGTGCTATTAACAGTGGCCGATAGTTTTTACATATTACTGTAATGTTCTTGTCTGCTTGTTTCAGAAAAGTGAAGATATTGGAATATTTCCATTTCATAAAGCAGCCACTTGCTTCAGCCGAGATGGACAGCTTCCGCTTTACAATACGACTATGCAGCAAACTGGCACGAAATGACGTGCACCTGCACTACAACGATGTTAAAGCAGCAGAGTTTACTTCTACGTTTAGAAGATAAATTATTGAAATTAAATAATGATATTCAGCAAGTTTAATTATTTTACAATGTAACGCAAGTACATTGTAAGTAACTGTAATTAAAATACCTAAAAATGAACAGTAATCAGTTACTCTTTCAATGGAAAAGTAATTTAATTACAGTTACTTAGTAACGCGTTACACCCAACACTGAGTGCTAGCGGCATCCCCGGTTAACGTATGCTTCGCATCAATGTGATATTTTAAGCTGGAAGTGCTTCGGTGAAAAGAAAATTCCTTCTTGCACAATGTGCATAATACTTTATGTAGGTCCACTGTTCCTTCTTGGGTTTTTTTATACTCAAATTTCCCATCAAGAGGGCCAATGTGCGTTTATCATCTTCTATATTGAGTTGATTGGTTCAGCTGCCCGTCACTACCAGATCTACTGCCCATTTGTGCATATGTGAAGGTAACTCTACTTGGAAAAACTGCCGTAAATGCATTGACAGAAACATTTCAGGGTTTTTCAGTCATTTTGGACTCCGGATGCATTAATTGCCTTAAAAATGTTAATTGCATTGACCGTGATGGCAGATTAATTTGCGTTAATGCGTTAATTTTGACAGCACTAATTAAAATGTATAGTGGCAAAAATATTACAAAGTCCAATGGTAAAAGTGACCTGAGGAATTAACATACAGGAAGCTGGTATCCAATATGTGTGTTGTATTTTCATCTAGAGTTCAACAGTCTAATGACCTGGTGGAGAAGGCTGTTGCCGAACGTGGTAGTCCTGCACAGAATGCTACAGAATGTATTAACAAATACAAATGAAACAGAGACTACAGACAGCCACAGAGACAGAAACCAGACAGACACAGGGACATTACTAGGGAGACAGAGATCACAAAAGGGGCTAACATCAACCAAGGAACTGATCTAGAAACAAAACTCGGAAATGATGGAAAATAACAAAGGATGAAACTATATAAAACTAGAACATCAGTAAACCCACAAAGCTCAAAGGTTTGATGGGGTCATCAATGCAGGAACCATGCAGGTCAGCTGAGAGAAAAGTCTGTGGTGGAGGTGAGGAGAAGAGAAGTTCCAACAATAGTCATCTGTACTTCTTTTCATTCCTCTATCAGGCACAGGCAAGTTAGCTCTGCTCTCCACTCCACCTCCCAGTTACATGGCTCAGTCAGAGTGTCTCTACACACACAGTGCTGCTGCTTCAACTCCTCTGAATCATTAGGACACAATTTGTCCTCTTGCTCCACACACACACCCTGCTGACTGTTTCACAGGGAAGGGCTAACTTTTAGAGACAAAGGGCTAACAGGAGGGGCTATGCGCTTACCTGCTCCTCTCTGGCAGGTAGCTCCATACCCTCCTGGGTTTTAAACTCACTTTAGAACACACATGCATCAACACTACAAATGAGCGGGCGGAGGGAGGTTTGGAGTCTTCACACACCCCCATTCTCTGCGGCCTGCTGGAGCAGGGGGGCTAGGAGGAGGAGTTGGCCGTCCGACTGGGGTCTGGAATGTGGGGCCTCCCTGCTGCTGCGGAGTCGGGGCGGTCTGCTTCTCCCCACCCTAGGGAAAAGGGTAACACCACCCGGGTCTGGGTGCAGTTTCCCCCTCCAGGGGCAAGGGTACCTAGACCGGGGGAGTGTGATTGTGTGTACAGTGTCTGTCTATGTCTGTCTCCACGTTGGGTGAGTGTTGAGTAATTGCATATGAGAGCATGAGGGTGGGACTTCTAAGTTGACCCATGATCTACATTTTTATGATATTGTTATATAAATAAGTTTTAATATCCTGCTTACAAAAATTTCAGTGGAGCATTTAATTTTCTTAAATAGCTCTTGAATTTTGTTAGTTTCACATTCGTGATCAATGAAGTCCCCTTATGCACTGAAGTGCACATGTTGTAAAATTTAAATAAAAGTAGTTAAAAACAATTTTGTTTTTGTAATGTGTTTTTTACCATCCCAACACTTGATTTATCTGAAAAAAATCAAAATACTTTTTTCCCCTGGGTCTCAGGAGGATATGTATTTTTTGTCTGCTTATTTTGTTGGTTTTTGTTTTTTGCCCTTTATCCCCGTCCCTCTTCTCTGCTGTTTTTCTTTCCCCCTTTCTTTCTCCCGTTCCTTTTCCTCAGTCTGTCCCATATCTAGCAAGTGAAAATAAAAAATAAAATAAACAATAAAAGGTGAATCAAATAGACCATTACGGCAAAGCTGGGATGGTCCATTTGGTAAAGTAAATCTGTTGTGCATCTTTCTTAGCCTTTAGACAATAATTCTGATGGCAAACGAACCAAACGGGACAGGCAAGAAAAAAAAAGAGGGGGACAGACTGACTACTGATGCCTTAAAGCTCTATAACTCTATAAGTCTGCCTATAGCCAGTTGTTTTGATTATTTGTTGGCTGTGTCGACAAGATTATTTGTTTCCTTTTTAATGTCTGCTCCTGATGAAACGACTACTGACTTGTTGAACTAAGGCAACAAACACTTTGGCTGTTTGCAGTGCCCCTGTATAATACCCTTTTGTATAATCTTTAGTTCTTGTTAAGGCCACAAAAGCTATCCCCACATGATTGTGTGAAGGTTCCAGTACACATACGATGTCTTACAAAGATATGTCTTGGCTCCTACCTCAAAGCACACTGTGCACTGTCGATCTTATGTGCTGCACAATAATGTTTAATATTTAGTATTTACTGTTATATTCCCATATATCATCGTAATGTTGTTTATTCTATTGCTCTCTTTTTCTTCCGCTTGTTTTCTTTTTTCTTTCTCAACAGGTGATCCAGGTGATTGATATATGTATTTTTTGTCTGCTTATTTTGTTGGTTTTTGTTTTTTGCCCTTTATCCCCGTCCCTCTTCTCTGCTGTTTTTCTTTCCCTCTTTCTTTCTCCCGTTCCTTTTCCTCAGTCTGTCCCATATCTAGCAAGTGAAAATAAAAAATAAAATAAACAATAAAAGGTGAATCAAATAGACCATTACGGCAAAGCTGGGATGGTCCATTTGGTAAAGTAAATCCGTTGTGCATCTTTCTTAGCCTTTAGACAATAATTCTGATGGCAAAAGAACCAAACGGGACAGGCAAGAAAAACCCAAAGAGGGGGACAGACTGACTACTGATGCCTTAAAGCTCTATAGCTCTATAAGTCTGCCTATAGCCAGTTGTTTTGATTATTTGTTGGTTGTGTCGACAAGATTATTTGTTTCCTTTTTAATGTCTGCTCCTGATGAAACGACTACTGACTTGTTGAACTGAGGCAACAAACACTTTGGCTGTTTGCAGTGCCCCTGTATAATACCCTTTTGTATAATGTTGAGTTCCTGTACTTTTGTATAATCTTTAGTTCCTGTACTTTTGTATAATCTTTAGTTCTTGGTAAGGCCACAAAAGCTATCCCCACATGATTGTGTGAAGGTTCCAGTACACATATGATGTCTTACAAAGATATGTCTTGGCTCCTACCTCAAAGCACACTGTGCGCTGTCGATCTTACGTGCTGCGCAATAATGTTTAATATTTAGTATTTACTGTTATATTCCCATATATCATCGTAATGTTGTTTATTCTATTGCTCTCTTTTTCTTCCGCTTGTTTTCTTTTTTCTTTCTCAACAGGTGATCCAGGTGATTGATATATGTAATTTTTGTCTGCTTATTTTGTTGGTTTTTGTTTTTTGCCCTTTATCCCCGTCCCTCTTCTCCGCTGTTTTTCTCTGACTTGTTGAACTGAGGCAACAAACACTTTGGCTGTTTGCAGTTCCCCTGTATAATACCCTTTTGTATAATCTTTAGTTCTTGGTAAAGCCACAAAAGCTATCCCCACATAATTGTGTGAAGGTTCCAGTACACATATGTCTTACAAAGATATGTCTCAGATAAAAGCAACCGGAGGCATTTTGTAAAAAAAAAAAAAAAAAACTAAAAAAAAACTCTGAACCTTTCCTCATCACTGATTGGCTTTTGATCTGACTTTTTCATCCTGGCAGAGTTCACCTGATGACTTGTTATTTAAAGACTGCACTCCCTGTCACCAGAACATGAGATGACACTTCTGGTAAGAGTTAATCCTTATTTTGTAGTCTTTTTTAATGTTTCAAGAAGAAACGTTTTCTCTTTTAGAAGAAAAGATTTTGTCTATTTTCACTTGTTTTGAATCTTGTTTCTGTTTTCTTTTTTTCTGGTGAAGCTATTTATATATTCTTCACATGCCAAGGAAGGTGGCCAGTCTATCCGCTGAACCTCATCAACCGTGCATCTATACAGATAATCATCTAGCACAATAGTTCATTGAAATTTCAGCAGCATGATCACCATTTTCTTCCTCATCGAAATGGTCAGCATCATCCCCATCACTGCCATCCTCCTCTTCATCTATTCCAAGCTTATTTCCAGCTGCCGCTCCAACCATGTGTTGGACAGCTGTGGCCATGCTGTGCTGATAACAGGCTGTGACAGTGGCTTCGGGCACCACCTGGCTCACTGTTTGGACCAAAAGGGGTTTGTGGTCTTTGCTGGGTGTTTGTCTCCAGGAGGAACTGGAGCCCAGAGCCTGGTCAGACAGAGCTCCAGTAATCTGAAAATCCTCAAGTTGGATGTCACAAGGGATGAAGACTTGCAGCAGGCAAAGAAAATGGTGCAGGAGAACCTGCCAGAGAAAGGTAGGAGTTTAGCTCAATGGAAAAAATGTATTAAAGATTAGCCATGGCAAAAAGGAGAAAATTGTATTTTATTGTTGCTTATTTCCATAGATAAAGAAAAGACAAACTTTTGGCTTTTCTTTATCTCATGCAAGTTCTTGACTTGTTTGTATTTAAATATGTAAGGATAAAATCTCAATGATGGTTATAGATTAAAAGGCAAAGGTGAATTATGAAAAGTCTTGAATCCACAGTAAATCCAATCTTTTAATTTTTTTAGCTTGTGAGGTCAACTTTCCAAAGGCCAGTTCAGTTGCTGTTTTTGCAAGAAATAAAACATTTACAAATTTGACAAATAGTGTGGGAAAAAATAACTTTCTAGTCTATTTGGTCTATCCATGACAACATGTTGCATGTTTTTTATTGCACATTTAAAACTACATTTCTCTAAAGAAAAAAGTAGGGTCAGTGGGATTTTATTGTTTGTCAGGTCTGTGGGCAGTTGTGAACAATGCTGGGATCTCAGACTGGGCCGAGATCGAATGGAGCACTATTGAAGATTTCCAAAAAATGGTGGATGTTAACCTGTTTGGATCCATTAGGACATCTATCGCTTTCCTACCTCTGGTTCGTGCCAGCAAAGGTGAGTTCCATGTGTAGCTACATTACTGTCCTCACATTTATACTGTAGTGGCGTTATGGATAACAAAGGCTTGTGTAATGTTTTCAGGTCGGATGGTTTTTGTGTCAAGCATCTTTTCCTTCTTCTACTGCTTGAACATGGGAGCATACAGTGTGTCAAAGAGAGGACTGGAGGCATTTGCTGACTGCTTAAGAGTGGAAATGGCTAGTTTTGGCGTGAAGGTACCGCATGGGTGAATAGATACACAAAAACATCCCATGACACTGTAAAGCATGAAGTAGAAAATTTAGTAATTCTGTGGTACATAAAATGTTATGCCTGTGAGGGGAATGGGAACGAAGTCTTTCTATGAATACGGTTCATTGAGTAAGTAAAGTTTAATTTTTTTTATTTTAATTACACTGTACAGAGTTGTTTTTGCCAGTGCTGTGGGACATCACATTCTAATGAAAAACCATGGTATGTTTTCATTGGATTTTCTAAGACATTCCAATGTTTATTTATTTTGCTTTTAGGAACAGGATTCAGAGAAACATCTGGTTATCACACTTGTATAACACACAGAATAATTTGGCTGCTTTGATTCTGTTCATAATTCTATTAATTTACACCAGTGGTTCAAATGCAGCCCCAAACCATGACAGAGCCCCCACCCTGTTTTACAGATGGCTGTAGACACTCACTGTTGTATCCAAAATAAAAATGATTCTGTTCATCTAGACGTAACATTTTCGGTGTGAGAAACATTTTTTCACTTATCCAAGTGACTTCTTCAGTCCCAGCTGACTGCAGGTTTCAGAATCAATTATTTGGGATTTGCTTACCTGGATGATTGAGCATGCATCAAGAAAGTCACTGTTGTACCACTCTCCTGACCTTTGTAAAAATGATGGCCATTTGAACCAAAAATGTCAAATTTGGATTAATCACTCCATCAGAACAGTTGTCAAAGCTTTTTAGTCCAGTTCTTGTGTAACTTTCACACCTCAGCCTTTCAGCCTTTTCTCCCTCTTTCCATTAAATAAGAATGGCTTCTTGACAGCCAGCCTTCCACTGAGAACATTTCTGATTAGCTGGTTTTTTTTTCCTATTTCTTATGATGCTTTTCATCTGCTGTAGGATTATTAAAGGCCTCCCACTTCTCCTTTTGTCCTTAAATGTGTTTTTGCAAGGGGCAGCTATTAACATAGTGCCTCTAAATGCAATTTAAACCTGGTTCTTTACTAAGTTACCTGTTACGTATAGACCACAGATGACTAAAACAGCAACCAATGCCCCCTCCCAAAAAAACTTTGAAAGACCTTTAGAAAGTCCAGCAAGCTATTGATCAAGACCACTTTGAAAAAAATACAGAAAATTTTGGCTTCTTGGAAACAAAATATAAACAAATGAGGGGTGGCTCAAAACTGTTTGTCTGTTAATGTGTATTTCATTAACAGACATGAAGCTCTAAGTGACCATGTGTTTACCTGTTACGTTGTGACCATTTGAACGAGTCCAGGGCAGAAACCTTGAACATGGCAAGCTTTGCCATTTTTCAAAACCACATTTTTTCTCTTGAAACCTAAATCTTTACTTAAAAATGTAAAAATATTAGCTCTGTGTCCTTAATTTTGAGATTATTGTGATCAAACAATAATCATCATAGTATATATCATAGAAAATTGATTGGAGTATATCTAAAGTTTGCCTAATCCCTTTCTTCTTTTTGGTCTAACCCAACAAAAATAGAAGTGAGAAAACAAGTTATGGGTTTACAGGAATCCATGAGTTGGAGTAATTGATACTGATTGCAGTGAACACCCATCAAGATTTAATAATACCTGATAGAAGACTCTTTCCTCCTAGTCGAGTCTTTATGCTAAGCTAGCTCAAGTTTCATCAGGAATGCAAATAATCTTTCATAAATGTCATGGATTTGTTGTTTAAATTAAAACACACACAGAAACACAGATACACACAAAAACGCTGTAAATGGACTAACTGAACATAAACTCCCTTTCAGGTCAGCATCATTCAGCCAGGTAATTTTGGCCAAGCCACTAACATCCTGAAGAGGAAAACTGCTTTGGACATCTGGAACAAACTGGATGATGAGAAAAAATTAATCTTTGGCAGAGAGTACATTGATCTGGCCAATGACTACTTCACGTCAACATGTAGGGTGGGATTCAAGGACACCGATCCGGTCATCGCAGCAATGCTGCACGCGGTCACATCTGCTCGGCTGAAACACAGATACCTGCTGGTCTCCACCATGGAGATGTTTTTCTTCAGCATCTTCCCATTTCTGCCAACCCTCCTGGCTGATGCTGTGTTTTCTCTCAGCTCAATGTACAGATGCAGAAAAGAAATGCTTTATGCTAAGCGAGACCCACAAAATAGCTATCTGTAATACTAAGTTCTTCCTATTGTCTTTAAAAATGTTAAGGACTTAATACACAACATTTATGGCTTTATAATTAATAATACTACTAATAACAATAATAAAAGGTATGAAACAAATATAGCCTCATGAAACAGACTGATCTTGAGACATTTGAAACTCAGTATTCAGCTTAATGCCAGACTACAGATTTAGTGATCACAGGTAGATTTATTCCTAACTTTGAAAGTATTTCCAATTTACTCCCTGTCATTTCAAAATGTATTGCTGCTTTTGTGTGTGTGTGTGGGGGGGGGGGGTTAGTGAATTATCAGAAAGAGGTCCTCCAAGGTAACGGTGCAAAATTATGTTCCTCTGGATCATAGATATTAAACTGATATTCATGCTGTTATAGCAAAAAATTGTGCCACAAAGTTTTTATTTTTTCTGCTTTGAAAATTTCATGTGGATTAAGTAATTACAAGAGCTTGAAAATGCTGGGGGTAAAAAATATATAGCCCCAAATCACATCAAGTTTCCTCAAGATGCGTTTATTTGTAAGGTAAAGACTCTACAATAATAAATATTCATATAACACACAAATCTTTATAATAGTGCAAGGTAAAGAGTTCAGTTTGAGCAACACTGCTGCACAACATGTTTTAATGAATCCAAGCCTAATTGGTGGTTTCTCCACATACATGTAGAGAAACTGAAAGAAGTAGAACAGATTTTTGATGCCAGAAGCTTTCTGTTTTCCAATGCCTGTAGTCTGTGTTCTTTAGACCAATATTGTTTTTATTTTCATTGGTTCCTGTCTCTCATTACGGTTCCCTCTTTTCCTCATCTTTCTATCTGATCTTCAGTGTAGGTGTGGCAACTTTTTCCTGCTTAGATGAGTGGCAGTGATTATTTGGTTAGCAGTATTATGACACCAGGGCTACATCAAAGGCCCAAATCTTGTCAATGCAGATATGCCAATACTTTGAAAGATCTTGTAGCCACACATTTTAAAAGCCTTCTCACACTTTTTGTATTTATTATTCCTCACATTTTAATGTACCTTCTTGGATTAAAGGTGTAGAGAAGAGAAAATGTGGACAGCTATGAAGCGGATGAAGAGTGTACAGATGACATACCTGTGGAGAGAGGGTAGTGGAGTTTTTGGCCAGGTGGTTGAACACAATCTTGGAGAGAGAGAATGTCTGAGAAAAGGAGATGAAGTGTACTGGTACTGATTTGCAGCAAGTGTAATATGCAGAACTGTAGTAACTACAGAGGGATAAAGTTGATGCATCATACCATGAAGGTATGGGAAAGAGTTAATGAAGCTAGTTTGGAGACAAAGTTAAAGAAGCAAGATTGTGATGGTTTGGACATGCAGAGGAGAGATAGTGGATATATTGGACAAAGGATATTGAAGATGGCGCTGCCAGGCAGGAGGAAAAGACAAAGATCACAGAGTAGATTCCTGGATTCCGGACATGCAGAGAGCCGGTGTGACAGAAGAGGATGCTAGGTTTAGGACTTCTTTTATGCCTGAGAACGATAGTGCAACCTCTAATTAATTAATGGCTATTAAGTAAACATAATTAGGCTTTTCACACATAATGTTTCAGTAGAAAAAGTCAAAAGGTTACAGTGGTTATATTAAGAAAAACTTAACATAAAATTCCTCCCATTTTTTACTTATCCCAGCTGACTCAGCAATACAACAATGGCTGTATAAGTATAACATTCTCAGTTGTTTCATCCACATTACTCGTTGAATGAACTACACAGCTACCTTCTGATTAGTAGGCAAAATGGAGCATCCAAGATTTGGGTTTATCCATTTAATGGTTGTTTTCATTGGTACCAACTGAAATATTTCTGTATAAGCACACATTTTTCTCAAGTTGAAAAAAGTAGTCCCAGTATGCCACTTAGCTCAGATTGTTATCATATGGTGTTAACAGGGCATGAGTTCAATGCCCATACTAGGGTTTGTTTTTTTTAATGAAGTAATGTGTTTCACACCACCACCTTTTGAAACACAGAAAATGTTCATGTTGTATAACTGCATACCTTATTAATGCTAAAGTCATAGGTTCGGTCTCCATGTTGGCCGTCAATACTTTCATTCACAGACAAATTCATTATCAGCTGAGAGTAGTCAGCCACTACTCTTTCATTACTAACAGACACACAAAGAAACTTTTTTTTTTTTAACAAACACTTGCTGATGAGTCTTGACATCACATGTTAACAAACCAGTGTGTGAGTGCCAAAGCAAATTGGAAAGAATAAGTGTTCAGAAACCAAGAGAAGCAAATGGAGTTTTTTGTTTTTTGTACTGTGAACACGAGTTTCAAGATTACGCAAAAAAATTTCTGTCTCTCTCTCTGTCTCTCTCGCTCTCTCTTTCTCTCTATATATATACATATGTATGTATGTATGTATGTATGTATGTATGTATGTATGTATCAAATATCTTTTTTCTTCTTCTTTCTTTTATCTTTTTGTTGTATTAAAAATAATTAAATGAAGGAAACAGTAGATAATAAAAGTAATTCTTCATTTCAGCTCTATCTTTAATTTATAACTGTTAAAATTATGGAGCTCAAACTGCCAATGTAAACTAATACTACTGAATAAATGAATATTCTCTTAAATACATCCAAATATTTCCTACCATCGTCTGCTGCAAAAAACTGAAAGTTAAGCTTTGATTAATCTCTCCTTACATACTCTTAGAGCATGTGACAAATGTTTTTTAACATCCTGTCTGGTTTTATATCATCCCGGAGAGTCTCAGAGGCAGGAACAATCTGAAGGTCCCACATATATCTAGTCCTTCACCTGAAAGAAGACAGAAAACCAAAGTTGAGCTTCTAAACCTGGAAAAATCTGCTAAATCAAGGCTGTCCTTTCCTTCTATGTTTTGTGACTACATCGTGATGTTGATGTCAAAGTGCCCATTTATGTTCACCTTTTGACCATTAGCAAGTGTGAGCTCCTCTATAAAAGCAGACATTTTGACAGCTCCCTGTTGTGGAACATTAAAGCGTGTGTTAAGACAATGCTACAATCTTCAACTCAAATCAGCAGATAGACAGTTGAAACTTGGAAATATTTGAGCTTGGACAATGATCCCAAACACAAATAAAAGCTGATTTTCAAACGGATAAAGCAGTGGGAAAAGTTTGATCCATTTTATACCCACCTAGCAATGCACTATGTCAGATATCTGCCATTTCTGCAAGACTTTGTGGAAAACTCTTTGCTTGCATTTTCCCTTGTTGCTTATTTTAAAAGTTTGTTGAAAAAAGATCTCTCCTATCCTGCTTCAGGATTAAGTCCACGAGTTTGAGGTGCACTACTCTTAAAGCTCCTCGGTGGGCTAGGATGGGTTTTCATTCTATTCATCATTTCACGGATTTGGTTGTACTTTCATATCTTAACATTTGCTCAAAATAAAAGCTTTACTGATTGAAAATATGCCTATTTTATTTATTTTATTTTTTCCGCCTGTCCTGTTTGGTTCTTTTGCCATCAGAATTATTGTCTAAAGGCAAAGAAAGATGCCCAATGGATTTACTTTACCAAATGGACCATCCCGGCCTTGCCGTATTGGTCTATTTGATTCACCTTTGCGTTTATTGTTTGTTTTATTTTATTTTCACTTACTACACACGGGACAAACTTGACTGGGGGAAAGAAAAGGGAGAAAGAAAGAGGGAAAGAAAAACAGCGGGGAAGAGGAACGGTGACAAAGGGCAAAAAAAGAAAAACCAGCAAAACAAACCTATCGCCTGGATCATATATGATCAAATATGACTATTTTAAAAGAAAACTACTGTGAAAATTTGCTTTTAGGCCTGTTTAAAGGTTATAAATTCTCCTCAAACCTAAACCAAGGAAAACATTTTCCCAGACAGGGATTCAAGGTCAGTCAGATAAAGAGGCGCAGACAAAGGCATTTTGTTTTTGACAGGTGTGTGTGTTCAGCTTAATGCCAGACTACAGATTTAGTGATCACAGGTAGATTTATTCCTAATTTTGAAAGGATTTCCAATTTACTTCCTATCATTTCAAAATGTATTGCTGTTATTGTGTGTGTGTGTGTGTGTGTGTGTGTGTGTGTGTGTGTGTGTGTGTGTGTGTGTGTGTGTGTGTGTGTGTGTGTGTGTGTGTGTGAAATCTGAGAGGAGGAATGTCTTGACAGATGCCTAAATTTAATTCACATCAAATAAAAAAGGAGAAGTTTATATATTTGTGGCATTTATTTGTTTTTATCTGCATGCTGAAGATTAAAGTAAACCAATCTACCCAGAAACAACTGAGTAGGACAAAGAAGCAGACAGAGACACATTCCCCTGTTACTGTGTGTAACATCCAATCCGTCAAGGTCACTCTTTATCTTCCATTTGTTTCACCAGCAGAATGCCTTACTTCACAGACTTCCCTCAGAGGCAGATAGCACGCAGAGACAAAACAAATATGTTAGAAAACAGGGAAAGCAACAGGAGGGAATCCATTTTCTAGAGGTAACCAGACAAACAAGGCAGACTCTGAAGCTGTAAAAATAGTTGCGCCTACTTTAAGGATTTTTTTTTCCTCTTATCAAGAGTTTCAAGATATATAGTCATGGTGTCCTGTACTGTCCTCATCCTGGGTCCTCTTTGGATCCATGGTATGATTCAAGCTTGCATGGGTGAGGAGCTGTCCCGTGGGGCTGTGCTATCCTGGTTCAAAGTACGGGTTCTGGAAGGTCTCGGGCTCGAAGAACCCCCTCTGAGCACGCTGCAAGGTCCCGATGCAAACAGGGTACCTCCTGATACGAGGCACCTGCACCAGAGGGCCCACAGGACAAGCAGAACATCATGGGTTAATCCTCAAACCCGTCCAAACCAGGAATCATCGCAAATAATTCTGTTCCCGGGTTCAGGTGAGAAGTTCTTTTGCACTTATCTGTTTGAGTGGAGTGAGTCTAAAACTCCACACAGGTCTTTAAATTGATCAACAGGTCAAAATGTCCTCTTACGCTTACAAATAAAACAGTATACGGATACATTTTGACTTTAAGTTTTAATAGATCTTATTCTAAATGAAAACCATAAGGATGCCATTATTTGCAAAATTTTTCTGCAAAATTTCCTTGCAAAGTTTAGTATTTGTATATTATAGATGGTTATATATATTTTTACTTCTTTTAACATCCATTAATATACATTTGTATTAGTAGTAAAAAAAATATATGATGAGCAGCAGAATTGCATTTATCCAAATGCCAGGTAGTAAGATAATAAGATACACTGAATAATCAAAATTATGTGATAGTATTAAGGGTGGTGGGATCAAATACGTGTAAACTTCATCCTACTCCTTTCCAAGCATCTAAATTGTGTAAAATATAGAGACATTCACAACAACTCAGTATATTAACTTTGTTTTATTTTCCTATTTACAATGTATTCTGCTCTCCAAGGAGCTTGGAAAGAAAAGCGTCTGGACTTCTTTAAGTTGCTTAAAGACGTTTCACCTCTCATCTGAGAAGCTTCTTCAGTTCTAAGGAGGACTGAAGAAGCTTCTCAGACAATGTATTCTGCTATCTTAGATATATTTACATGTTCCAAATAAAACAATTAATAGTTAGATAGACAGATATGTGATTTAGTCTTTATGTCCTTAGACAGGGCGATGTCCAAAGTCTGTCCCGGGCCAATCATGGCACTAAATCAGATTTTATATGGCCCCTCGCTCATTCCTTAAAACGTATTAGTTATGGCCCGCTGCCACAAACAGAATCAATAATGTGTAATGTTCTCTTTTCACCCCATGGTGGCAGCACCATCTGTCTTTTATACACTCTCTGTTACAACCAACATAGAGTGTATAAAAGTTTCAAAAACTCACAAAATACACACAAAAGTAAGTTGTTTAAAATTAACCTGATCTACTGATATTCATCACCTTCACTGAAGTTCCTCAAGCTTTATGTTATATTACTCTTTGTATGTGAATTAAAAGTCTATTTATTTTGTTAATTGAACACACCTGATCACCTTTAATGATAATTCTTGTCTAATTGAAAATAAATTAGAACACCTCAAAAAAAGGGTGAAACTGATTGTTGGCTCTAAAGTTTCCATTAATAAATATGGGATTTTTGGAAGAAAAAAAAAAAGTTTGCCAGTGCTGTTTATCCATCACTGTTATAGTGTGAGTTGCAACCTCAGAGACATTAGTTTTAAATATATTTGCCTTCTCTAAAATGTAATGGAACTAATGGCACTCGCCCTGAAGTGCTGTCTGCCGAGGTGGCACACTCCCTGGACAGTATTTCTTTTAAACAAAATTCATTGTGTTTTCTTTGTGCTTTAGGTACTTTAGAATTTTTTAGAGCAGTAAAAACAAGTGAAAAGTGGAGGCTTTTGTTAATTACTCTGATTAAACCCATTTTAACATACTTGACATAATTCTGATTACTTATTTATTTATATGGGTATGACACTTGTTATAAACAAATGCTTAGTAATAAATATTAAGTGACTGCAAGTTTTATTTGCAAGTTTAAAAGAAAATTACAGGAAAATAGTACATGTCATAATAGTATGACAGTACTTAGCATAGTATCATATCAGTAAGTGTGGTCAGAGTGAAAACCACTTGTCATTTTAAATGGTTCTTGTTAGCATTATTAACACTTTGACCTTCAGATCAATCAAACTTGACCTTAAAGGAGAGGTCAGAGGTCAAATGTGGCATAATGTTTAAATCTATATACGGTACTTTCTATATGTTGACACACCACACTTGTAAGAATCATAGTTATCAAGTCATAAGGCTTTTTATCAATTTTCAACCAATAAATCATTAAGCTGACCTTGAAGACAATGGGGCATTTAAGCCTAATTTTAATGGATTGTTAACATGATCCCACTTTACACTCCTGCAAAGTTTTATCAGAATTCATTCAACTGTTTGAGCCATTGACATAATGGCATGCATGCACACAAACACTACTAGAAACACAACCTCCTAGGTGGTAACAATGCTTAAATTTCAGTGCTGCATATTGTAATGCAGCCTTACTTATATTTATGTTGCAGTAAACTGGCAGAGTTGTGTACTTTATCTGCAACACTTAATTTTTATAAACTTAACTTATGTTTAGACACATTAACTACATGTAGGAAATAAATAAAGCCAACACAATGCAGTTTTTTAAATAATAAAAGGCAAGTAGAAAACAAGTTTTTTTTAAATAAATGTGTGTAGATGGGGCATGTGTAATTTGGGGTTTAACTTAACTGTCAAAGAATAACCTTATACTGGGCTGAAATAAACATGTTAGTGTCCTCTCAGGTTGAAAGAAGTTCATGCTGAATCCAAATTAGTAATCATACCTGTCAGTGTCCTGATGCATGCTCAATCATCCAGGTAAGTAAATCACCAAAAGTTGATTCTGTTCATCTGGACGTAGCGTTTTCAGTGGGAGAAACGTTTCGTCACTCAGCCAAGTGCCTTCTTCAGTGACTGTGATGTGCTGTACACATCTTCATCACTGCTGTTCACTGTGAAGAATTTCACTTTGTGCTTAGAGATGAAAGAAAGTGTTAAGTAGGCTAACAGATGTTTGTTTGTTTTTTTTAATCTGTTGTCTCCCTGCAGACTGCACCAAATCGGACTCAGCTCAGGGAGAAACTGCAAACAGACATATGACATATTACTTCCAGCCCTCCATCAACAGCCAGGACACTGTAGTCACATCAGCCCACTTCTGGTTCTTTGCAGGCGAAGCAGTCACAGCTAACTCCTCCGCCCAGCTTTTCATTGTAACCACAGCACTAGAACGACTCCAGGCAGCGGAGGCTCCATCAAATTCAAGCTCTGATGGATGGGCTACCTACCATCTGGATCAGAACCTGCTGACCCTCGTCGCCGAAGGCCCCTTTCTTCTTCAGGTCCACTGTCCAGCCTGTCAGTGCCACGTGGGAGAACCAGACAAGATGCCCTTTCTTCACCTCCATGTTCAACCTCGTGGACCTTCCCGGTCACCCCGCAATGCAGCAGTGACCATTCCTTGGTCTCCCTCTGCCATCTATCTTCTGCAGCGGCCCTCTCAGGAAAGGCCTCTACACAGCGACTGCCACCGAGCAGAGATCGACATCAGCTTTGAGGAGCTGGGGTGGGACAACTGGATCGTCCATCCGAAAGTGCTGACGTTTTACTACTGTCACGGAAACTGCTCGGGTGGGGACCGAACCACTGCAATGTTGGGGATCACTCAGTGTTGCGCTCCCATCCCGGGGACCATGAGGTCCCTGAGGATCACCACGACATCTGATGGTGGATACTCATTCAAGTATGAGACCTTGCCTAACATTATACCTGAAGAGTGTACATGTATCTGAACATCAGACCTTAAAGGCCAGTTCAACCAAATAAAAGATTTCAGTTTACTTACAAGTCACAGTTGAAATTTGATTACTGCTCTTATTAAACTTGATTTTGTCTTATTCACTTACAATTTTGTCCTGATTGTTCTCTAGTTTGGGTGTGTGCTACATAAGCCTCAGAACAGATTGTACTTTATATGTTAACCTTCATTAAAGTGTTATTTAGCGGATTTTGTTTGTTTAATGTGTTGTTTTCACCCTTACACTGGTACTGCTTAGTGTACCTCACATCAATATTCAACACAGTCATACAAGGAAGTGTAAGATATAGTTCTACATGTGCTAAAAATTAAAGTCAATAAAATTTAAGATACTTCTTCTAGGAACACTTTAACCACCATCAATTAAAGTCCTTACTGACGTAAATTAAATAAATTGAACATTGTAAAAATGGCCAATGACATGATTAACTTTTAGGAGCTGTTAAAATTTCCTTGTTTAATATATCTATTGAGTTCTATACATCTGTTCCTTTCCACATAACTTAGAGTCGCATATTTGCTATACCTAATTTTTTGGATATGTATGCATAATTTGGCATTTTAAATACATTGCTTAAAACTCAATTCATACCTGATGAAGACTTGGTCAATATGTTTGTTTTGCTTGCTGAATTAATCCAGAACCCCCCCCCCCCCCCCCCCCTCCCAGAGCACCTCTGAAACTCTTAATTGGTGGAATTTGATGGATTCCATTTTCATTTAAGTGGATTTCATTTATTTTAGCACACCACATAAAAAGGTAAATAGATAGATTCAATAACATCACCATTAATTAGGAAATGACCAATTTAACAACTAAATCATGAGACAATTAGAACAAATTTTCTTTAGGAGAGAAGGGGAAAATCGAGTTCTTCCCTTATTGGGCCACTGGAAGATTATTATTATTATTTATAAACCAATTCAATTCAATTCAATTTTATTTATATAGCGCCAAATCACAACAAATGTCGCCTCAAGGCGCTTCATAGATACAGAGAAAAGCCCAACAATCATATGACCCCCTATGAGCAAGCACTTTGGCGACAGTGGGAAGGAAAAACTCCCTTTTAACAGGAAGAAACCTCCGGCAGAACCAGGCTCAGGGAGGGGCGGCCATCTGCTGCGACCGGTTGGGGTGAGAGAAGGAAGACAGGATAAAAGACATGCTGTGGAAGAGAGACAGAGATTAATAACAGATATGATTCAATACAGAGAGGTCTATTAACACATAGTGAGTGAGAAAGGTGACTGGAAAGGAAAAACTCAATGCATCATGGGAATCCCCCGGCAGCCTACATCTATTGCAGCATAACTAAGGGAGGATTCAGGGTCACCTGGTCCAGCCCTAACTATATGCTTTAGCAAAAAGGAAAGTTTTAAGCCTAATCTTAAAAGTAGAGATAGTTTCTGTCTCCCGAATCCAAACTGGAAGCTGGTTCCACAGAAGAGGGGCCTGAAAACTGAAGGCTCTCCCTCCCATTCTACTTTTAAATACTCTAGGAACAACAAGTAGGCCTGCAGAGTGGGAGCGAAGTGCTCTAATAGGGTAATATGGTACTACAAGGTCATTAAGATAAGATGGGGCCTGATGATTTAAGACCTTGTATGTGAGGAGCAGGATTTTGAATTCAATTCTGGATTTAACAGGAAGCCAATGAAGGGAAGCCAAAACAGGAGAAATATGCTCTCTCTTTCTAGTCCCTGTCAGTACTCTTGCTGCAGCATTTTGGATTAACTGAAGGCTTTTCAGTGAGTTTTTTGGACATCCTGATAATAATGAATTGCAGTAGTCCAGCCTGGAAGTAATAAATGCATGAACTAGTTTTTCAGCATCACTCTGAGACAGGATATTTCTAATTTTAGAGATGTTGCGCAAATGGAAGAACGCAGTCTTACATATTTGTTTAATATGTGCGTTGAAGGACATGTCCTGGTCAAAAATGACTCCAAGGTTCCTCACAGTGTTACTGGAGGCCAAGGTAATGCCATCCAGAGTAAGAATCTGGTTAGATACCATATTTCTAAGCTTTTCAGCGCCGAGTACAATGACCTCAGTTTTATCTGAGTTAAGAAGCAGAAAGTTAGTGGCCATCCAAGTCTTTATGTCTTTAAGACATTCCTGCAGTTTAACTAATTGGTGTGTGTTATCTGGCTTTATGGACAGATAGAGCTGGGTGTCATCTGCATAGCAGTGAAAATGTATGCTATGTCTTCTAATGATGCTGCCTAGGGGAAGCATGTATAATGTAAACAGAATTGGTCCTAGCACTGAACCCTGTGGAACTCCATAATTAACCTCAGTGTGTGAAGAGGACTCTCCATTTACATGCACAAATTGGAGTCTATTAGATAGATATGATACAACCAAAGTGACATACTGAAATAGTTTGAGCTCATTTAAACCCCTTTTAACCATTTCTTGTTTATTCCTCTGGAGGGCATAGTAGGAATACTTTAAAACCCATCATTTTACCTTAAACAGTATGACTGACCAATAATTACTTACCCTGTAGATGTCAGGGTAACTAACAGATGTCCCTTGTGTTTACAATCCAATACATTTTCATTTTAATTGATAAATTAACATGTTAATACATATTGAGCAGACTGCAATTCAACCACAGGTTTAAACAATTATTTAAAAAAAGAAATCAAATCAAGGACAGGAGTAAACCATTTCAAATATATTTATTTACTCTGAAGACAAAATAATCTCTACAGTTACAATAACTACAAAACTTGCAAAAGAAAAAAAGTACTATACTCAAAATTGAATGTCGTACCTCGAAATAAGTAGCAAAACTGGAAGTGAGATGATTATAAGAATACAGCAACAGTTCTTTGGCGATCTGCACTTTGTTCTCCAGGATATAAAACTGACTATGAAAACGTTTCAACTGTATGAATACTGAAAGCTACTGAACACACAAAAAGAAAAAAAAAAAAAAAAAGGAAGGAAGGAATCTCACGGTGAGTTGAAGATTACATGTTTACATGGCACCAGGCTGTGCGTCAGCAAACTGTCATCCTTTCCTCAGCTTGGCTTTTCTTCCTCCTTTCCCGGGATGCACAAAGGTATCCGTGTTTCAGCACGAAGGAGAAAGAGGTTGCATGTCAAGGACGGAAAATATGTCTCACTAAAGAAGAATGTAAATTTGTAAAGACAAGGGTGGAATTACATGTTTGACAGTGCCCCAGAAAACAGATGTTTCTAGCCAGTTAGCATGAAAAACCACAAAAAGTGAATTTATTTTCCAACTTTCTGCCCCAACAAACACTAAATATTTGTTTTAGAACATAATTTAGGAAAGGATTAACATTGAAATGCTGAGGTGGTATTTGCATGACAACACTTCCTTCTACACAAATGTCACTAGCCTACAGCGTTTGGTCCAAAAAAACAAAAAACAAAAAACAAAAACAAAAAACACACCTTAAAAAGGCCGGTAAAATGATTGTACAAAGATGATTGTTGGAAATGTGTGGAACGGTTCCTGTTGATTAAGAATTCAAGCATTTCCCAGGTAAATATTTTTGGCTGATTTGGGTAAATAGGCTTCGAAAAGAAATAGAAAAAAAAAAAAATCTTTCTGTCAAACATTTCTGAAGTCGAATGACTTCTGGCTAATACACCAATAATTCCCAACATTTAAATTAAAGATGACTCATCCAGTTACAGGTTAAGCCCCACTTAACAAGCTTCTGCACATACTCAAAAACATTACATAACGCAAGGTCATGTTTAAGATTTGAGACCAATAAGCTTCAACCAAGTGAGACATCAACATTCAGAAACATTAATAAAAAAATAAAAATAAAAAAGCCTCCCTCTTGTGAACCAAACAAAAAAAAAAATTTAAAAATACACTCAGCTGAAGCTTACAATAATCCTTGCGTGGTCTTAAATGGACAGGTTATTGCAATGCAACAAAACACAGATGACGAAAGAACATGGGGTAGACGAGGTCTAGCCAAAGGCACAGTCAAAGTTTGGATGTAGGTCGGCAAGCTTTCAAGTTTAGAGTCGTGGAAATTAACCATTTGTCACAACACAGCTCAGTCAGCATTTCTTTGTTTTCAACTGACCTCTAATACTGAAAGGCACATTTCTCTCATCCCCACACACAAACACACGCACACATATTACACACACTTTGGTCTCCCTCAGTGGTCTGACTGCATTCCCATATGTGCTTCCCCCATGTGTTTAAGGCCAGTAGGAATGAAAGGACAGACATTTGAGGCAGGAAGCACACTCAGGCATGTATCCCTAGAAGATAAAGAGACCAGAGATTATTAAGCATGCATGTTCACTTAAAACAGATTTTTTTTCTGATGTTTTTAGGTCAAACCAAAGTAGGAAATAAACCACAAAAAATAAATAAAAATCTGACAAAGTCCAAAGTTAAGCCTGTATTTACATAATCGGCTGGAGGTAGAAAGATTCAATATTCTTCTCTGGTTTCCATGTGCCAAATATTAAGGTTAGTGCCATCCTTGAATTTTAGAGTGCTGACTGGTCAAATTTTCAAGCAACTAAATGATGGAAAGGGTTGGATCTCTATAACTGCAGTTCCTCCAATGGCCACTTGAGGCCCATTTAAAAAAAAACAAAAAAAAACCCACACACTATTCCAAGTCATGATAGGACTACTTAATTGTTTTAATACCACTTTAGTGGAAGAAGACGGCTGTAGTCGGCAGCCATCATCATCATAATGATGCAATCACCTGGTAAATAATTACTTTGTACAGTTAACTGTACTCACAACCTGTTATAACCTGTGCTTCAGTCTGCCAAGTTAAAATCTAATATTGTATCTCTAGGTCACTTAGAAGCTAACCCGGACTGGGCAATGCACCACTGGATTCCATGTGCAGCTTTCCAACCAAACTCGCTAGCATTAGCTAATACCTTAGCACTCCACCATCTTGCCCAAATATGGTCACTTCAGTCTTAAGACAAGCAAGATGGCAGCAGCCATAAAGCTAAAGTTGAGGCTTCAAAATGCAAACCCACAAACCAGTGGGTGAGGTCACTGTGGCTACATGTTTCACAGAGTCTATGATTTTAGCTGATTAATCACATCTTCCAGCCCTAATTTATTTATAGAAAAAGTACTTTTATATGCTGGCAATACTCCTCTTCCAAATATTTTCTCCATGGTTTAGAGCTGCAACTAATTTTCTTCAATTTTTAACAGTCCAAAACCCAAATGATGTTAATTTACAGTTATACAAAACAGAAGAGTGGCAAACTCTTACTTTTGAGAAACCTGAACCACATTTAGCTGAATGTTTGGCCTTTTATATAAATAAATGATTTGGTTTTGATTATTGAAGGCTGAACTCTACCTCCTGGTTCATCTGTGTCAAATTCAGTGTGTCGAATGGAGGTCCGAGCGTCTTCTTTACCTTTCTCGCTCGCCTCTCCTTGCTTCTCCTGGGCAAAATTGAGACGGTTCTGCTCTGCAGCAGTCTGTGCAGCTGTGTTCACCTCTGGGCTGCTGCTGCGTGAAGGACTTCCTTCATCCACCTGGTAGGCGAGGTCCAGGTGCTGCTGGGCCAGCCTCAGGTGTCTTCTCAACCGCTCCAGCTCCCTGGACGAGGGACCCTCATCCCCAATACTCTCTCGCCCAGAATCACCCATTGGCAAGTCCCTCAGCTCTTTCATTTTCTCCTTTTTCATGGTGGCGTGGTATCCTGGTGGAGCTGTAGGCATCGAGCGTGAGGCCGGTGGACGGGAGGTGCGTGTGTTGAGGGTGGCCCGCCTGCGGAAAGTGTCACGGATGCTGCCGATACCCAAATGGATGATTTCCAGGATGGTGAGGAGAAGGCAGAGAAAGGACACGACGTACATCACCAGCAGGAAGATCGTCTTCTCCGTGGGACGGGAAACAAAGCAGTCCACCGTGTGCGGGCACGGAGAACGAGTGCAGACGTAGGAGGGAATCACCTCGAAGCCGTACAGAATATACTGCCCAAAAAGGAAGGCCACCTCAAAGGCAGAGCGCCACAGCAGTTGGCACACATAGACTTTCATCAGGCCGTCACGCAAGATCCGCCGGCGACCATCATGTTTTTTCTCTGGGCCTTGAAAACAGAAACATTAGAAGCCAACTTAGTATCTATTACACAGAACATTAAAGATGCTTTGTGAAAGACATACTGCTGCCCTACTTTGTTCTGCTTTGTCTGTCTTTTCTGGTTCAATCTCTTCAGCAATCATTGGGTCTTCTTCTCCGTTGTCCTCTACCTCTTCATAGTCTCTCGCAGCCCCACGCTTGATTATTGGTATCCTCTTCTTCCGCTTTGGGCCCGGCCGAAAGTCCGTCTCTTCCATGCGGGCGATCTTGTGCATGGCAAATCCAAGGTACATTATGGTTGGGGTGGTGATCATGATCACCTGGAGGTAAATGTATGCATGTTGACATTAACAGTACTGTTTTGTGTGAGTAAAATAAACACCAACAGCCTTCTTTTGCTATAGCTCACCTGGAAGATCCAGAATCTGACATGTGAGAGCGGCGCAAATGCATCATAGCACACGTTCTCACAACCAGGCTGCTGTGTGTTGCAGACAAATTTGCTCTGTTCATCATAGTAGATGGTTTCGCCGCCAACGGCCGTCAGCACAATGCGGAAGATGATGAGCACAGTCAGCCAGACCTTCCCCACGAAGGTGGAGTGGTTGGATATCTCATCCAGCAGACGGGTTAGAAAGCTCCAACTCATGGTGCCAAGGTGATCGGAGCTCTAAGTTAGCTCTGGGTTCAAAACAAAAGCATGAGACTGAGAAGTGACGGGAAAACTTTGTTTTGCATTCATAAAAATCAAAGTGAGCAAGAACAGCAGCCTGTGAATCTGTGAGGTTTGTGCATGTCTTATTTTAGGATCACAGCAACTAAAAGAAGCCTTTGTGGACAGATGGTCATACAGCAGATGTTTATCATTAAATACGAAACATTTAGCTGAATAATTATAGGCTGATCCAAAGAGATGTAATCCAACTATTTCAATAACAGTTTATTTTTCTTAAATGGGTGGAAAATATAATCAGTTTCTAGCTGCTCGAATATCAGTGCAGTTTGTTTACCCGAGACCTTTACACAGTTTGTGGTTATACAGTTTTGCTTGACAAAACATTACATTTACAGACGTCTGATTTCAGGGGAGAGAAAAATAAATAAATAAATAACAATAATAATAATAATAATAATAATAATAATAAGAACGCCTTGTTGAGCGCCCACAGCAGATAAGATGTGATGACATCCAAGCAGCGTGATGACTTTAAACAATAAAGCTAATTCACAATTTTCACATCCTTGTTAAAGGACCTCTGTATGTACGGAAAATAGACATTTTGAGCTCTTATTCAATTAAGTTAAATATTTAAGCATTACTTCAACCGAAAGTCACTAGAAGAAACCAAATGATAAGCTTTCACACCCAAAAGGAGATTAAAACCATGCATTTGGAAATGCAGGTATTCCAAGAAAGTCTCCACAACAAATCTTAAAAAATAAATAAATAAACAAAAGCCACACATTTGGTATCAACTCACACGAGGCCCATACAGGTGGTTTAAACCCAGGTCAGACATACAGGTCTTTAAATGTGAATCAGTCTTGTTGGTCAGAGTGCACTAGTCCCTAGCAGCATTTTCGAGAACCAACATTCCTACACCTCACTGCCACGCCAAGCTGGAGATGCTTAATCAGAATCAAAGAGGCAACTGGCAAGTTGCAGCTAGCTCTGAGGAGACCTGCCGTGGCTCCAGGCTGCAGGAATTATGATATTATAGCAGTGACTAGATCTAGGAATTTGCTCTCCAACTCTGCGCCAGAAACTATTCTTTTAAATTCCTTCAAGTGTGGCAAATACTCAAAAAGTAATGCGCAAAAAGTCTTACAGCAGTGGCTGTAAGCTTTAGCAGCCAGCTGGAAATAAAATTTAGACTTGATGTAGCAGTTTAATAACTGATCAAGATAAGATTAGCTTTGTGCTTTTCCCCTCCAATTCTGGCTAAAGCCTGACTGAACTCAGTTTCAAAACACATCCTGGATCAGTCTAGTCTGTGATGAGGGTATTCTTTAACCAAACACGGCACCAGGCACACTGTAAAGGCTATAAATGCCACCATAACTTTATTTCAAAACACATTTGATTGAAATCAACACAGAGGGGGAGGAGGATGAGGAAAAGGGACTCTATGAACGGCTCATCTTTACAATTACGCTTTTAGACCACAGGGTGTAGCAAAGAAAATAAGCAGCATTTCATGACTCATTGCAACAGCATCAGCCTTTAGCCATTACAGGCATCTGTAGGCTTGTCTCCTCAGATTAGCATTTGACTCTCAGACACATTGTTCATCATCCAGTCCTCTGTGAAATCTTTCTTTTCCAACCCTGGCACCTTCTGACACTGAAAAATGGTTAGAGTGGCTTGCCCGAGCCTGACCTGCGTAATGGAAAAATATCCCACAAAAAAAAAAAAAAAAAAAAAATTAACAAGGCCTCAGTCTCACGAGACTAAGCCACACCAAAGCTATGAAAACTTCCAGACAGTAGGTCCCTGAAATCATCCCCTCAGATTTCGAACTGCAACAGCGTCGCCCTGAATCTAGAATTACATTTTGAAAACAAAAAATTACAAGCTTCATCTACTAAAGAAGGGGCATCACACTCACATCCCTGGGAAATATACACTTTGGTTTTCTAAAACTGACAAATTTGACTGTGGTAAAAGAGAAAAAAAACAAAACAAAAGACAAGTCCAGTTGCCTGGTGATATCCATTTTACCCTCAACGCAGTGTTACAAAACCCACCTTTAGATGGCACATTAGCCAAGAGGTCTCGGAGGAGAGAAAAGGCTGCTGCTGAAATTTAAAAAGCCTCTTTCTGGCATTCATTCAGCGAGGCAGACTTATCCCTTTAAACCTCCGCCCCCGGGGCAGCACTGCCTTTGGTTTCCTCCACTGAAACTTGTTCTTGCATTGCAACAGTTTGGCCTAAGTGTGTATTGAGGACATGACCTGATATGCAGAATACCGCACACAGACCAAAAGCATCTCTCAAGCAATGAAAGGCACGAGCAGGCTGACCAATAATGGACATCTAATCTCAGTGTAATTAGGAAAAACCTTTAATTAGAAGAAGAAAAGACAAAACAAGAAGCCAGAAGCTGAGATTTCAGTTTGACCTCACTGAATTCCTGCTATCAGTTTCTAACCAAGCTTATCAGTCACCTGAACAAGCACCTGGAAAAAGCCAGTGACCTTGCCAGCAGAATTTACGAAGGCGAAGCAGACATGCCAAACAAGTCCGTACATTTAAAAACTTTTTTTTATAAATATGCTTTGCGTGCTCTTGCACCATCTCCTAACATCCCATACTCCCCCTCAAGAAAAATAAGCTGCAGAAAACAAACGTGTGAGTTTTGCTGAGTGTTTGGTGAATGACAAGAAAAATTTACTGTCATCACAGCTATGGTGACATTAAAAAAAGAAAAGAAAAACAACAAAGAAGAGAAAAAAAGGAGGAATGCAATTTTGTGCCACGGGCTCAGAATAGTTTTAAGTTTCCAGCTGTTGTTCACTTTGCACAGGACTGCTCCAGAAGGGAGTTCAGCTCCTGCTAATGCTCAGGGTCCATTAAGAGTTTCTAGAGGTGCTGAGCTAAAAGAAGCAGGGAGAGGAAAAAATAAGTTGAGACAGCAGCAAACGCACAGAATTTACTCATCTCAGGGGGCTTTACAGCACCCCTTGTTAACACACTGTAAAACTGCCCTCCCCTCCAGATAAAGACACCAAGGAAACCAAACATTCACCTTTCAGCTATACATTTGACTAAGACAAACATGCATCAGGCTCAAGTAAATTTGAGCATTTTGTGCAGACTCACAAATGCACTGAAGACGGCTTTTTAAAAAAAAATACAAACAACAACAACAACAACAAAAACAGTAGCTTATTTGCTCATGTGGTTTAAACCCAGATTTACTGGCTTTTCTGCTTCAGGAGTCACTATGCTCTCCAGGAGTTGTGAGTGGGGTGGGTTGTGGAGAGTTTTTTGGGGAAGGGATCTGGACAAAGGGAAGTTAACATTCCTGCCTAACCAAAAGCAGAAAGCTGGGATTCTTAGGGTTCAGGGAGCAGACAGAGGGCACATGGACTCCCGATACAATCCGAGCAGCAGGAGGAGAACCATCCAGCATCTGCAAATGCAAATCACATCTTTTTCTTTGCTGTCTACAATAGAGTTTGACTTTGAGGAGAGCAAGGACAAAAATTAAATCAAAAGTGGAAAATGGAGTCAATGCACATGATTGATGTCGGTTTGTGTAGCTGGAAGGAAGTTTAAAAGCTCCACGGTGGAGCTGTTGAAGGCTTCGAATACGCTTTGCTGAGTCAGACTGAATTGTTTTGGAAATTGTGGCATTCCTAGAGGAAAACTAAGTCCTGCCAAGCTTCAGTGGGGAAACAAGAATCTTCTTCTTAGAAGATGAAGCCATCAAGTTCAGAGTCTGACTTCTGAAAGTTCAAAACAGCCATTAGCACAAGAACTGCTCCCTTAAAAAAAGCTTCTATTTACATATAAGAACCTTTTCCTTGCACTGTGTGATC
This sequence comes from Neolamprologus multifasciatus, assembly GCF_963576455.1. Taxonomy (NCBI): domain Eukaryota; kingdom Metazoa; phylum Chordata; class Actinopteri; order Cichliformes; family Cichlidae; genus Neolamprologus; species Neolamprologus multifasciatus. Next base: position 21,083,653 of record NC_140460.1, read on the forward strand.
TCACAATGTTGCGAGCCGCACTAATTGTGACGTTATTCACAAAGTCTCCATGTGTTAAATTTTTCCCCTTGGTTTAAAAACTGACGAATATAGGAAGACTCACCACTAACACTCCGGCACGCACAGCTTCAGAACTCGCCACGCGGACCTACTCAGTATATTTAGACTAAACCCTGCTCTTTAAAATAAATAAACAAACTTCTCGGGTACCAAACACAAAAAAACAAACAAACAAACCACAGCCTGCTTCAGCTAAGCTCCAAAAGGAAAACCAAACGACACTAGCTAACTTTTCTCAAGACCAAACACTCACCTTCTGCACTACAATCGGTGCGCTGCTTCTCTCCTCGCGCTTAATTGCTTCACCAGGTTTTTCTAATTAGCGCGCGCGCTCGCTCTCTCACGCCGACCGTCTGCGTCTGCGTCCGAGGCAGCTTTCACTATGAAGCCATTCAGCCCGCGTTGACCCCATGTGTTGGGGTCCCGAACGAGAGCACAAAAGAAAGAGAGGTCTGCGACTCCTGCAGGCTCCTGCTTCCCTCCTCCTCCTGCTGCACCTCCTCCACGTAACTCGGCCCCATTCAAGAACAAGAGGAGGCCCCTGAAACCTGAGCTGCCCGACTACCGTTCTGCCCTCACGGTGAAGAACCAGGGGAATCCTATAGGTCTTTGCAATGTCCCGGATAAACCGCTGTCTCTATAGGGACACGAAAGGTATATCACAACAGGGAAGCCACTTAGTGTGGAAGCCGAATATAATTTCCAGAGAAAATAATTTCTCTGGAAAGGCTGTGCAAATATTTCGTGCATTAAAAATAGTTTTTGGACTTGCCTATTCTTAATGCAAAATGTCAACAAGAGTTGCCTCAATGTAAAGGTAAAGGCCTTACAGTAATACAGCAATACTTTTTTTTAAAAAACCAAGCTAAATTGTTCTGATTTTCTGACCAATCAGATTGATGCATTTTGTAACAAGCGCGCTCATAGCTCAAAGTGTGCACAGGACTATGCGATGATGCAGAGATATAGAAATGGTAAAATAATACAGTTTTACCTCAGGCACAAAGCTAGATGCTGCTCCAGGTCAATCGGCTCTCTGAAATCATTTCTCTGCCTCTCAGGTGTGGTCCCAACTCTGCGAACAAGATTTCAAACGGCCTCACTGACATCCTGAAATATGTCCAAAAGCAGCCATGATACATCTTCACCTCCTGGATCAAACCATGAAATTCTCCCGGCTGCTGCTTTGGCTGAATTCATAATCTCAGTTTCTTTCTTTTCTTGTTTAGAGACATCACTTGATTTCAACTTTGTTTTTCTGTTTTACTTTGTTTTTTGTTTTTTTTGTTTGTTTTTTTTTTGTTTTTGGGGGGGGGGGGGGGGGGGGTTAGGTCAAATTTTACAAGTCCAGCTGAGGAAGTGACAAGCTAACAGTACAGAGCAAATAGCAAACATGTATCTACAGTATTACATGGATCATGGGATTAAAACACACTTTACCTTCAGCTTTTTCTTCCTCACCACATCAATGAACGATTCATTTCTTTTAAGCGTGTCCTTCACATGTTTTGGTTTCTGTCTGGTCCTGGTCATGCAGTTGTGTCCCCAGAAACACTTAATTTTTTTTCATTTTATTATCATTATTTTTATTGTTATTAAACTTTTGCAAAAAGCATTTTTCTATATCCTGGTGTTTTCCCAAGTTGCAGTTCATTCGACCTCTCTGAGCCACCATAGAAATCGCCGTAATTATTTATCTTTGTAATAAAGTTACATAGGTATTTGACATAAGTTAAAATTATGACATAGTTTACATTTATTTTTTCTTTCTTTTTGTAAAGCAGCTGTCAAAAATAAACTGATTAATAAAGCAATCATTTAAATCGGAACATTATAATCTTTATGGCCCTTCATAAAGGCGTTCCTAATTACCTGGCACACATTTAAAGGAGGACTCACGTGAGACAGATTAGCACAGGTCAGAACTGGGGCAGAGATATGTTGGATGCTGGATCCAACCCTTCCCATAACACAGTTCGATAGCATCTCTCATCAGACCCTCATTTCCCGATAAGTGCCCCGTGTCTTTAAAGCTTCACGTCCAGTTTGAAGATCAGTATCTGCGGTTTCTAAACTCTCGTCTGAGATGACATCACTTTGAGAAGCCTTCAAAGCTCGCCGAGAGTCACGGAAGATTAGACAACTGTTACTGATTTTTGCTGTTCAAAATCATGGAAGGTCCCCTTTAAGTAAGGCCAAAGACACACCACTTGAGACATTTCTTCAGTTCAATTCTTGCTTATCTCTTCACGTTCTTGTTTGTTTTATGCAAAAACAAAAGCACACAGAGTGTAACACCACCATAATGTAATAGTTTGTCTTTCTGCTGAGGACCCCTGTATTATCCTCCTCCTGGATCACAGTTTGGCCTGACAGAGCACTGCGTGACTGCAGCTTTTACACGAGGAGGCCCACCATCCAAGAATTTAGTTGACTCGAGCATTCGGCAAAACAACAGATTTCTTGCTGTCATGCACAGTGCAGCTGTAGTGCTCCTGATTTACCAGAGGACCTGAAATGTTTGGAGGAGCCTGTGGGAAGTCGAGTCCAGCCAGATGTCTGCGCCGTGGCTCCATCCCAGCTCCCTTTCATACTAACTATCCTCTCCCTGCTTTCATCTGCTGTTCAAATATGGTGTTAGGGAGGCATGAACTCATTCGCCTGCACGTTTTATCCTTTTAAAGTGAATGGGATATATGCAGGATCGCAGAAAATATGACAAGAGACGTGCAGAAAATGACACTGGAGTTAGCCGGTTTCCGAAAAACTCATCACAGGGGTTGGCAACGTCTTTGTCGGGACTCAAAATTCCTGCTGACACCCCTGCAGAGAATATATTAACAGCTTTATTAAGGGAGGGACTCAGTACTAATAAAGAGCACTTTTAATTTCAGCCCACCTGCGTAGTTGTGGCAGTGATTAAGTATTCGCCTCAGATGCTTTGTTGCCTCCCCAAAATATAAACCTTTCTGACATAAATTCATAGCATGCAATGATTATGACTCATGGGTTACTCAAGGCTCTGGGATCATTAATTTCACCACATTGTAAGCCAAAAACAGAAAACAGAAAGAAAAAAGAAGCAGAAGGGTCTTCAGTATTTCCTCGCAAAGAAGATGGAGGCTCCGATCCTCAGGAAGAAAATGAACTGTAAAGGAGTTTACAGAGAAACAGAAACAGAAAACGGTTACCACATGGAGAAAGATAATAAAAATGTGAAATGCATGGCTTATTATGGGAATGTGAGTGTGGGCAAAATGCTCCCAGATGCCATATCAGAACCATAAAGTGGAATTAATGATGTACAGTATAACTTCACCATAAATGTTTTATGTGCCTCTCTTCTTTGCTTCCTTCTAGGCTATTTTTTCTTTAATAAGCCATTAAGAAGCTGCTTAAGAACTAGAAAACTCATTACTATAATCAAACTAACAACACCTTAGTATAAGCTCACAAGTTGTTTCAGTACGGTTCAAATGCTAACATTGTTAGTGTTATTTGAAATCCGCAGATTCCATCTGTACCGAAGCTGCAGTCCTAATGACCTTTAATTGCTTTGCTTCTTTTTAATTTGTGGACTGGGAAAGGAGGAGCTGTAACCTTTCTATATATCAGCTGGGAACACATTTTAACATCTTAAGCTGCAAGCATCTCTGCTGGTATGCAGCCTCTGCAACTGCACCTGAAATTACAAAAGTAAATAAAAGGAATCAACCACAAAATATGTTGGTGTTTATTGTTTGAATCAGATCAGACTTATAGGAGGAACGCTAAACCTGTTGCTCTTCACTGGTTTTGGAGGGATCGGGGGGGAGAGAGAGAAAGAGAGAGAGATGGGTTCCTCAGCCACGTGGCTGCAATTGAAGCTTGTCCAGTGCTTCAACAAGCATGTGCACAGCACATGTAAAACACCAATGACTAAAAAAAATAATTGCACCTTGAAGGTGGTTAACTTTCACAGAGCTGAACCTGAACCAGTGGTGATTCCAGAGTCTGCTGGGGCCCAGGGCACATACTAACAGTGGACCCCTCCAACCTCCGACTTTATTGTCTTTATGTTAGAAATGTTTAAATAAATAAATAATATAATTTTTTTGACCGAACTGAAATGAAAAAAGAAACATGGATAACAACATAAGGAGGACTCTTTGGAGTAGAGTGCACTTACGATATAATACATTAACTGTGGAACAATACTGTGACATTATCAGCCTTTGGAGTAGGCACCTTATCTTTCTCTTTTGCTGCTGGTGCCAGAAAAATAAGTCAGTGATATAGTAAGGGATATAGTATAAGGTACTCATAACAACATGTTAATAACATTAAAACGTTTTACAGAATTCCTCAAATTCAACTTCTGAACGGTCTTCTTGGGTGTTTACCATCTGCCCATTCATCCATCTTCTGCCACTTATTCAACTCTAGCTTGTGAGTGTGGCAATCTAAGCAAAAAGGTCCTCCTTCTCCCCAGCCACCTCCTCCAGCTTTTCCAAGGGGACATTGAAGAGTTCCCAAGCCAGCTAAGAGATTTAATCTCTCCATGTCCTGCGTCCTGTGGCCTCCTCCTCATGCGACATGGCCAGGACGACTTGCCTAGGAGGTGTCCAAGTCAAATTATATCTCAACTCCCTTGACTGACTCCTTTCAGTGTGGAAGGACAGCAGCTCTACGTTGAGCTCCTGCCTACAGACAGCATTCAATCTATAGGGTTTACTGTTTTCTTTTGATAGATGTGATGTAATAGTTCCAATACAGATGATTAAACTAATGTGCACTGTGGCTGCACTGTCCATTTAGAGTTTTACATGATGACACATGAAACCACAAAGTCTGCATTAACAATACAGAAAATACAATAAGCGCACCAGACTGCACATCCAGCACAATAATGGACAGTTCAGTACAACTCAGCGTAACTTCTAGTGCCCCGTCCAAATTTCTTTGAATCTAAATTTCATAACTTTCATCAGTTAATTATAAAAATGTGTTGTCTGCTGGGCCAAGGGCCCCCAGCAGTTGCCTACCTTGCCTGGTGGCCTCTGGTTTGGACTCACAGTAAGCTTCACTTTACAGGAACAAGCTCGACAGTTTGGTTTCAACTGACTAACGGGAAACATAACATAAACATCCTTAAACAATCAAGACTTGAAGACTTGACTTGAAACCCCAAGCAGAATATTATAATGTGCTGTCTTTTCTTCTCTAAATTAAAGTTTGTAGTTTCAAATAACGAGGTCACCATATGTGCAAGTTAATCCCTTCAAAGGCTTCAGTGAGTTCTAAACACTCAGTTTCAGATGGTTGTTTTCTACTCCCAGATCTATACGATGGTCATCTCAGCCACACATCAACCATCCCTAGTTTAAGACTGCGTGGCGGCAGAAGTCACTGGGACGTTTGTATCATGAAGGACATGTGTAACTGCACTTTGTGAGAGGCAGCCAACCTTAAGTGGGAGGGTCCTTTCACACCATTGCACTGGCTCACATTAACTTCAGGACACATTTTCAGATTCTGGTTGTGACTTTTACATCGATACACCCCAACACGTCCCTGAGGTCATGTGACCAGAGCCAGCTGATGCTCAGAACTAAAGACTCCCACACTCTGGAGCTCTCTCGCTCGGAACTTCAGCTCCGTGGACTCCGTGACCTATGAGCTCAGAACTAATCTTTTTAAACTTCTCGCTCATAAGTTTTTGGCATTTTGGTTGTGAAGAATTTTGAGATATTTATTTTGAAAGATGCTATATAAATTAAATCTTACTCCATTTACTTTAAAACGACTTGTTTCAGACAGTATACATTTATCAGGTCACAGTTCGAGAAAAATAAGCACTACTTACGAACTGTGATTAGTACATCGCTACACTATTTAACTGCCTGGATAACACTGGTCTGGTAATGCTAATGAACAGAATAGATTCCCTTCAAACTTAAGTTAGCAAATGTTTTAAAGTAAGATTTTAGTAAAGCACATTCAATACACTTCACATTTATAGTGCTGCTCCCTTATTTCATAGTTTTTGAATATTGGTCACACTTACATGTTTCAGATCATCAAAGACATTTAAAGGTTAGATAACCTGAGTGAATACTAAGTGCAGGTTTTAAATGATAAGTTCATTTGTTGAGGGGACACAGTTATCCAGACCTACCTGTGAAAAAGCAACTGTCCCCTAAACTCAATAACTGTGTCACTCTTGGCAGCAAGAACGGCAGTCAAGTGTTTGTGATAACTGGTAATGAGTCTTTTGCATCACTGTTGTGGAACTTTGTCCCACTCTTCTTTGGAGAATTGATTTAGCCACATGCCAAAGCATCTCAATCAGACTTAAGTCTAGACTGATTAGGCCACTCCAAAGCCTTAATTTCATTTTTTGAGGCATGCAGAGGTGGATTTGCTGGTGTGTTTTGGTTGATTGTCCTGCTTCATAATCCAAGTGTCCCTGGAGCAGAATTCATGGTTCCATCAATTACAGCAGGTCGTCCTGAAGCAGCAAAGCAACCCCAGACCACCACACTACCACCACCACGTTTGACTGTTGGTATGATGATCTTTTTATGAAATTCTGTTAGTTTATGTCAGATGTGACACGAGCCTTTGTGATCTTTTTGGTCAGCAGTGGTTTTCTACTTGAAATCTGAACTTAACTGAGACAAGTGAGGCCTGCAATTCTTTAGATGTTGTTCTGGGTTCCTACGTGACCTACTAACGATGAGTCGTTAATGCGCTCTTGGAGTAATTTCTGTAGGATGCATGATAATGGCTCTTTTTACGTGGTTCAGTGGTGTCTCAAAGCCTTAGAAATTACTTTGCAACCCTTTCCAGACTCATAGCTTTCAATGTCTTTGCCATTTCTTTAGATTGTGGCAGCATGTGTTGCTTTTTGAGATCTTTTAGCCTGCTTCACTTATCAGACCGGTTCTATTAGGTGATTTCTTCATTCAGCAAGTTTGGCAGTAATCACACCTTGGTGTGGCTACAAAAAAATGAACTTCACTTCCAAACACATCACTTTCTTTAGTCACGTATATGCATCATTGGCATCACATTGATATAAAAATAAAACACATTCTTCTGCATAAACCTGTTATGAAAAAAAAGCACAGAAATAAATAAATTACTAAATACCTAATTAGTAGACCTAAATTAACTGCTGACCTTTGCTGTAACTGATATGTACAGTTTCCCATTGCAGTGGTTACATATGGACACAGCTGTAGACGTTCTGTCTTACAGCTTTAACCGACGTACAAACTAAATAAACAAGGATTCAGTTGAGATAATGTTTATCCATCACATTTACTGAATGATGACAGTGCCTGATGTCAAAACAGATTTTTCTCCCTGCCCTTGATAAATGCTCTGAAAACAAACCAATCTACCAAACCCGAATTACAAATTAAAATAAACATCCTTTTCAAAATGTTTAAACACGAGAAGTGCTACTGTTCACCGAACGTCTGAAACATCACAAGACCTTAATTAGGTGAAAACTGTGTGCAAATTCTTTGACGACAATGTCTTGAACCTTGGCCTTTCAGAGGCTCCCCCAGCCTCGTGTTGACCGCGTGATGCAAAGCACCCTAAGACGATGAGAGAAAAAAAAAAACGGACAAAGGCGGTTGACATATTCTAGGCTCAGCCTCTTGCATTACTTCCCTACAAATCCTAAGACAGAACATTTGTTTCCCTCCCTTGACTTAATGCTTGTAACTCCAAACCTTCCCCCAAAATCTGCTCCATATTAGCTTGATGCTACAGACGATCAAAGAACAGCATGTGATGCATTAAGGTGCATTTCATTAGGACAACACAGCATCAACAAAAGAAACAAGGCACACTCCATTCCAGCTGTAGAAAAGTTCAGTGGGATGGTATCTGGAGGAAAAATTATGCAACCAGTGCTTTTACAGGCTTGTGTGCCACATGAATGAGTGCAATCATTTCCAAGTTCTTGGCTTAAAGCAACAAGCGTAATGGGACCAGACTGAGTGCAGACTGCGTAGAGAGAAAACAAAGACACACTCGGTCATGCTCACCAAACTTTACCCGGCACCATACAACTTTACAAAACACACACACAGAGTCTATAACTTTTTCTCTCTTTGCACCCCCCCCCCCACACACACACACACACACTCACACACACACATTACGCCGCTTTGTCTTGCAGACTTGTGTGCAGTTTTACTCCGAACATGGCCTCCCACTGTGTTTTGACCCAGGCCAGCAGACCCTGGAGGAGCTCGCCACTCTCTGAGTGCACACACCACGTCCTCTCCTGTTTCACAGTCTGCAGGAAACACACACGGGAAAGTATGAAAATTAAAGCAGTTAATCACATGCGAGTTAAACTTGGCAGGGCCACAATCTATAACATGCTGCTGCACAAACAGAAGGAGAACGGCAGCAGAACTTTGACAACATCAGATCTGATAACAAAGTAACAAACATTAGAAAACAGCACTGCATTTTAGCCACTTACTGAACAGCAGTATGGTTAATTCACCGGTACGTACGCTGTTGGTAACAATAAACGTCAAACACAATGAGATTGTGTTCATCTTCAGTGAAAGTCTTGTGCGTGATATGGTCATCACAAAATACTGGGATGGATGATATCTCTGACATTTAATAAGTCCTCCACATGGACTTAAATGTATAATGGTTCTTTTTTATGATTTTCTACGATTAATATTTATTTATCTCCACATCCCTACACTTACACTGAGTGTAATTTGCTTAAAATAATAATAATAATAAAAAAATGGGGGCAAAGACTAAAGTAAGCACGTGAACAATTAAACACTGACTGGTGTTTTTTACAGGTATTTTTACCACTATAGTAAAAAAAAAATAAATAAATAAATATTTCAACTTTCACATGTAGTAATTAAACTTTGGTGGCCTTTTATGTAACACAGATACAACTCTGATTAAAGTCAGAAGCTGCATAAAAAAAGTTGGTTAAGTGGTGGGTTGCAAAGTGGCTTGCAGTGGTAATAGGCTACATAATACATCCTGATATTTCGGGATTTAAAAATCTGATATATTGCCCAATGGTTGTTTTTCTTAAACAAACAAACAAACACAAAACACATCCATCACGCCGCTTTGCCTTACAGACTTGTGTGCAGTTCTACTCTGAACATGGCCTTGAACGACCTTTCTCCCATCTCTTTTTTTATTTTTAAAATTTAATAATGTTGAAGTCCAGGCTCTGGGGAAGCCAATCCATGACCGATTGTCATTATTTAGGGTCATTATCATGCTGACAAACGAATGGGCTGCTAATAAGATGTTTTCCAGATGGTATTACATGGTGGATCGAACTCTTATGGTACTTTTCTTTGTTCATAATTGCTCAATTTTGACAAAATCTCCAACACCACTGACTTCAATGCAGCTCAAACCATGACAGAGCCTCCAACATGTTACACAGATGCCTGCAGACACTCACTGTTGTACTTCTCTCCAGACCACTTCAGGAAATACTGATGATGATTTGAACAAAAAGCGTAAAATTTGCATCCATCACTTCATCAGACCCGTTGCCACTGATGTTCGGTCTAGTTCTTGTGTACTTTGTCGTACATCGGACTTCTCTCCCCATTTCCCTTCCTTACAGACTGCTACTTCATAGACGTCTTTAACAAATTACAATACAGTTTACAGCTCATTGGAAGCAAAATATAAGGAAACAAAGGTTGGCCCAGGATTTCTGCACAGTACTTTATGTCAAACCCCAATTTTAATGTAAACTGAGTGATAACATCTACCTGTTTAAGTATATCTTTACTTTATCTCCATCTCCAATGAAAATTAATTTCCATTGCTTCTACATACTGCTGTAAGAGTTTCCAACTTCACCTCATAATCACTGACACAACCGCAGATTGCAGGTCTCATTTGTGCAGCATGAAAATATTTCTTAAGGTCTGGCAATGCCATATCTCATTTATGTTCTCCTAGCTGTTTTCAGATTTGATTCTCAGCCTTTGACCAGCCCGTATGAACTTGGAGAAAACTTTATCCCCGGTTCTAAATCACACAACGTTTTCTGACTTTATATTTCATTGTTGGAACACAACAAAACTTTTCCACAGTCAGACAGGCCTGCCAAAGTACCCGAAACAGACAGACGCACACACCCACACATGCGATCACAAGATTAAATCAATACTAACTTTGCAAATGTAGTTGCTAATAAAGACGAAGGACTGACACAAACATCCCCAACCGCCACGGCCAATTTAAAACCTCAAAATACTTCATAAGCAAATACACAACTGTTTTTGTAAGTCATTTTTGTTACCTATTTGTTGCTTTATCAGCCTGTTATTATTATACAGTTTAGGATCTGCCAAAACACCAATGAGCCATTAGTTTGTTTCCCTAAATCTGTATGCAAGTTTCATACGAGGAAAAACTAAATGTATGCCAGAACATGTTCCTGTGAACTACAATTTCTGCCAAGATACATAACTAATAGAGCGGTATTACATTCATTACTGCTTTCTACCAAAGAGAGTGTTTGCATTCTCTCATGCCTAATTATTCCTCATCTCCCCGGTGTTTTTAATCAGCTGTATGCAAAAGAAACAAAAAAGGAAGCTTGTCTGGAATCAAACTAAAGATATATTTATTCTTCATTTCTGTGTAGTTTTGAGTGGCAGTTGTCTTCATGAAAAGAAGCAGAAGCACATAAAGTTACTATAAGACTTTCTCATGACATTTCTGGGCTTTGTTTAAACTTCTGAGATCACACACACCTCATCGTAAAGCTTTATATCCATCCTGCACTGGTGCACAGGCCACAGGAGAACTGAGCTCACACAGCTGATTGGCAGAGTTTCTAACACAGTGACGCTCCCGCTGCACGGTTCTTTGTTTTCATTCGCCGACGGGCTGTTTTTCCTCCACTGGTGATCTTCTCTGAGCAGATAGAGGGTTTCTCTAGTCGCCAGAACCGTCAACGGCATCCAGATATCCTCTGAAAGAAAGCCAGAAAAGTTTCACGTCATTTAAATAACTCCAAAAGTGCCATTATAACATATTCACACAGAGCTAAATCATATCTTAAGTCATCTCAGGTCATTCTATAAAGAACTGCAGTATTTTTTCCCTCAAGCAAGAGCAACACATTTAAACTTTACTGTTTTGAGCTTTGAGATTTTAACCTCTGATCTTGTCATATAAGCTGCCTTTAGAGGTCACTGATGTTAAAAGCTTTACAAAGTACTTTTGAACTATAAAGAAAAGTTATGGTGTTACATTTCGTGCCAGAAAGCTGCATCTTCTGTGGGACACGTGAAGGAAGAAAAAAAAAACAGAGAGAGAAGTCAGATCCAGACATGTTAAAATTATAGTACTTGAAATTCCAGAGACCTACACAGCTCTGTGCAGCCTGCAGCTATCCCTGCTTTAAATGTGCCTGCTTTAGCAGAGCCAGTTAGGTGCCCTGCAGGGCCAGTATCTACCAAACTCACGCCAAAGCAGTCACCTGCCATCGCTGAGTAAAAACAAAAGATGTCTGCCTCATTTAAGGGCACAGGTTTGATTGTCGATAGGCGTCTCACGTCAGCTACTCCCCACGGGGGTGGGGGTGTGGGGGTTGGGGGGGTTTGAGGTGGGGGGGGGGGGGGGGAGCCTCTTCCTGCCATAATCTACTTTTATCTTCAAGGAAATAAAACCTTGTTGCCATTTCATTTGTAATGCTCCCCTTTAGCACATTATCCTGGCATTTATTCCTGCAGTAATTCTGGGGGTGCAGAAGTAGCGTCAGGGATTTAATTGGGCCAAGATTCCTTACTTCTGGCTAAAACCAACAGTTAGGATTTAGCTTTTTCTCCAGCTTGTAAACTAAATTACCTCAATACAAAAACCTCACAACAAACAACACTAACATAAAGAGATACACTCACCAGCCACTTTATTAGATAAACCTGTTCAACTCCTCATTAACACAAACATCTAATCAGCCAATCACATGGCAGCAACTGAGTGCATTTAACCATGAAGACATGGTCAAGACGACCGCTGCAGTTCAAACTGAGCAGAACTGTCAGATCACCTTTTTCAGCAGAATGGTCAAAAAGGTGATTTAAGTGACTTTGAACATGTCTTGGTTCTTGGTGCCAGACGGGCTGGTCTGAGTATTTCAGAAACGTTTGCTCTGCTGGGTTAGGGTTACAACCGTGTCTAAGGTTTACAGAGAATGGTCTGAAAAAGAGAAAATGTCTAGTGAGCAGCAGTTCTGTGGGTGAAAGTGCCTTGTTAATGCCAGAGGAGAATAGCCAAACTGTTTCCAGCTGCTAGGAAGGCAATAGTAACTCGAATAACTACTACTTGTTACAACCAAGGTATGCAGAAGAGCATACCTTGAAGCAGATGGGCTACAGCAGCAGAAGATCATAATGGGTGTGGTCTCCTGTCATCAGCTAGAACAGGAAACTGAGGCAACAATTCGCAGACTCACCAAAATTGGTCAATTCTGGAAAAATGTTGCCTGGTTTGATGAGTGTCGATTTCTACAGCGATACTGAAATGGTAGGGTGAGAATTTGGAGTAAGCATGCACGGATCCATCCTGCCTCGTATCGACTATTCAGGCTCGTGGTGGTGTGGAGGATATTTTCTTGGTACACTTTGACCACCTAGTACCAAATGAAGATTGTTAAAACACCTTACCCTGCCTGAGTATCGTTGCTGACCATGTCCATCCCTTTATGACCACAGTGTACCATCTTCTGATGGCTGCTTCCAGCAGGATAACACACCATGTCAAAAAGCTCAAATGACCTCAAACTGGTTTCTTTAACATGACAATGAATTCGCTCTACTCAAATGGTCACAGTCACCAGATCTCAATACAATCGAGCACCTTTCGGATGTGTTGGCAGCAACTGTCTAAAGCTATCATGTCAATATGGGCCAAAATCTCTGAGGGATTTTCCAGCTTGTTGAATCTATGCCATGATGAGTTAAAGCAGCCCTGAAGATAAAGGAGGGTCTAACTAGGTACTAGCAAGATACCTAATTATCTAGTGATAACTGATAGAAATCCAGAACAGAAGCAAACTCTATGAGATAAAAAGAAAACAGAAAAAAAGAGTAATAAAAACTCAAGTCAGCAAAAAAAAACAACTTATGAACAAGTGGATGTGGCACCTTGTAGGACAAAAGCCAGAACATAGAAGAACTGCAGCTGTCCGTCCTCCACATCTGCCTGGATGTCTTCGCACACTAAAGGCCTGACAGATCAGACAAAATCCAGTGTTTAACATGACATACAAACACAAACAAAAATCTCCTTCAGTTAAAGATACAATGGCATAAACACCGATTTGTATAAAATAACAGGGCGGTTTGGAGCCTTGTGGCTGACAGGTGTGAGATTGAAGGGCTTCAACATCCCAGCGTAAAGTTCACAGTGACTCTGAAGCAAAGGGGATAATTAACATAATGACAGCTGACAGGAGTAGTGTTGTGCAAACACTGGAAGTGAGACTGTGGTTCGCTGCCTCAGAACACATGAAGGTTTGTTTATATTTTTTGATTTTGTGTTGTGAAGCCTGGAGGAAAAATGACAAATTGGGAGATTTAAGGCCTTAGTGTGTTGGCACCTGAATGAATTTGCTAATCTACTTAACAGCCACTTAACAGGCTCGGTTTCTGTCATGTATTTTTTTAAGCTAAAGAAAAAAAAAAAAAGTATTTATTTATGTTCTCTAACTTGGAAAAAAAATATTTTCCAGGATGTCTGAACTGCCTCATATACTTACACAGTTGGTGTGTATAATTGAAAAGTTGGATTATTCACAGCACGTTTTTTTTTTTTTTTTTTTTTTTTTTTTGCAGGTTTATGGGTTTTTTCTTTGTTTTGCCTGTTTCTTCCCTGAAATCATACTTTCATGAGCTAAACCACATTCCTTTTCAGTGAGCACCCAGGAAAAGCTTCTATCTTCTGAGTGAGAAATGAAAACATACAAATAAAGGTGCAGAAACACTACTGGCACTGTTAAAAAAACTACACGGGGGACATGCATGCTCTAGGACTTGCAGAGCAAAACACATGTTACAAATTAAGATGTGGTTTACCAGCTAATTTAGTGGAGCCATTTTACAAAATGGAGTCTAAAAAAAGCTGATTGTAATCAACTAAAGATGTGTCAGAAATGTGCAGCGTTAGAACTTCTACTGCCGTAACTCCCTTTAACCTACACGGCCCAACCACATACAAATGTGCACAACACTATTCAGACCACATCTTTCAGCATCTACGCAAATAAAATCAAAGACGCCTGCTGTTTTCTCACTGCATCCAGCGGGTCCTCCCTCAGCAAAAGTAGGCGTGCAGATGCAGTGTGGGTGCGTACCAGAGATGGTGCTCAGGGGTGAGCCTTGTGGTGGAGATCGACTTCAGCTTGCTCTCTGATTTGTGAGCCATCTCACGCACAATTCCTGAAGAAACGGCAAGAAAACAATTAGTAGTGGTTAAAGAATTACCTGTGAATATTCCCTCTCACCCAGGTTTTACTAGAGTTGGCTTGCGTGATTCACTGTTAATTATTTTATGCTGCATCTTGGTGAGCTCCCTCAGTTCATCCTACCTGAAACAAGCCATTTTAGCACTTCTCCCTTTAACTTTTTAGCCCCCGAAAGCCTCCTAAGAGTAACCCTTGAAGCTCTTTTATGAACAGTTGTTTCTGTCATATTTCAGACCTCCTCATAGAACAGAATTACTGGGTGTGCCTGAGAAGATAGTGAGGGTGGTCTCTGCCTATGCAGCCATCCTTGGATAAGTCCAGATGCTATTCCAACTGTCATCAAACCACATGTTTATTGATATATACTGAGGTGTTAACACTTGTCATTAAGGGTACAGGGGCAGGTTGCCAAATATCATCTTTATGTGGGAAAGTTAAAACCTTTCAATAGTTCTGCATTTGTTCAGGTATTTGAATATGCAGAGCTTAGGCAGAGGGGTATGCAACCTATGCAAATGTGGTTATATGCGGTGTTCCAAAAAAAAAACCCCAAAGCAAGTAGCTTAGTATCGATGATGCTGTGCATGGGTACATGCTTATTGGTTGGAAGGCAACAGGATGAAAAGAACGGATGAAAGGGAGTTCACCATGAATGGGAGAAGCATGAAAAAACACCAAAGATTACAAAAAAATTGCACGAGAAGCATCAAGAGTGGTCGCAGTCATTTCATTGTTTTTAGCATTCAGTTTCACTTTATTTCAATTTTATTTAAATAGAAACAAACCACAACAACAGTCACCTCAAGGTGCTTTATCTTGGAAAGTAAAGACCCTACAAAAACAGAGAAAACCCCCCAACAATCAGATGAACCTTGTGAGGAAGTACTTTGCGACAGTGTGAAGGAAAAACTCCTCTTTACCAGGAAGAAACCTACGGCAGAACCAGGGTCAGGGAGGGGCGGCTATTTGTGTGCTCCCTCTGTGACTGACCAACAAAAGTACAAACTGAGGTTTTTTCAGCATTCTGAAAATGTAATCTGTTAAGATTTGGGTTTATATTTGTGGAAATTTTTAAGATGTCAATTTTCATTGTGGGATATGATGCATTAGGGTCATTTTAGGTGACATTTGCAAAATAATTCCAGAGGTGGAAGAGCTCTAGTATTCCAAAAGAAACCACAGAATTTCTGAGATAAAACTTCCACATATAAAGCGTGTCACTCAGTGTCCATCGATGTATCGCAGAGTTCATCATTAATGGACAATCCAGGCCCCAGTTGCCTAGATAATCCTCTAATTTATTGATAGGTCAATATTGACAGTATCCTTTGTTCGCACTGGTAGTTGCTTCATTTGGTTATCTTAAGTTTCAGGAGGTGTATTTGTCATTTGTCTGACATGTTCCATTTAGCACATTAAGAAATATCCAACCACCAAAAATTCAAAAATGGTTCTAATACTCAAAAAATGTAATGAAGGTTGAATGAAGATTAAGAGTCTGAAACCTCAACCTTCCCAATCAAAGATCTATTAGTTCACCACTGAAAATTACTTAAAATTTCTTAGATTCCTTCTGAAAATGACATGTGACCATTTCAGCAGTTTACAGCTGGCTGGTTTACAGCTTGTTGAATCAGCTGAGAGGGTAGCACTCCTCTGTTCTCACTTTCCTGAGGCATTTTAGATGAAGTTGACAGATTTGGGGGTTTAGGAACATTTAACAGGAGAAAGCAATCAGGTGAAAGGATACAAATATTACTTCTAAACTTGTAAACGTGTACTATCCTAGAAATGTCACACCCAAACTTTCATGGAAAGTCTAAAGACAAAAGTGGAACCCAAGCCGAAACTTCTTCTCGTAACTGTCATAAGGTGCAGGTGTTAAATATCAGCACCATTGAATCAGTGGTTGAGAAAATGCTGGGAACACAATCCGCCGGGTCACGCCAACAGTTGTGAATTGTGGCCTATCATTGAGTGTGACTATAACAAAGGGAAGAAATGATAACTGGGGTCAAGTTTGAATAGATGAGATTTCAAAGATTTAAAGAGACACTGAGGGGGAGACGGAAAGAAAGAGGACAAGGCTCAGTTACAGCTGAAGGAACATAAAATGAGGGCAAAACATGCTTTCCTTTATTAAAAATGTGAAAATCAGAAAAAAAAGTCTTATCTAATTTTCACCTATGTTACAAAGTGACACCGTATCCCCAAAGGTTCATCTACAGTTTGGTTCCTTAATTTCAACAAAAACATTGTTGACATTTAATAAAATGATTCTAAAAATATACACCAGCTTCTAAAAGGTGTGTATCAATCTATAATGTTTGATGTAATGAAATGTCATTCATACTGACATTTCAGTGAGCATGAAGAAAGATTTAGGGTTCAGAAACCAGTCGTGACATTGGCCACACACACAGTTTTACATTCCTGATAAATTTCAAAGTTAAATAATCATTTCGAACTAATCAGTGCTTATAAACACATAATTCACCTCTCAGGATTAAGTGCCACAAAATTAGATCAGCATTTTATTTTTTGTTCTCATATATTTCTAACCACTACCTTTTTTTTATCCAAAAGGTAGTGGTTACCACAAGAACCCATTTTCATTTCTTAAAAAAAAGAAAAAAAGAAAAAAGAAAAGAAAAATCATATTTTGTCATTAAATCTAATTGTCGAATTGTTTAAAATCTTGTGGTTTATCAAACTCTGTTGCCTTTGGATAAAAAAGGTAAGGTTCTTGCCCCGCTTTGTGTCACGTGTCTGATGTTTTTCAAGACTGTGCATAGTTTTAATCATATTCATTTATTTTAATAATTTTCTTTAAAAAAAGTTTCAAAATATTTTGGACAAAACTGACAGATGGCTCAGTTGCTTTCACGAAAATCTGCACTGGCCCCGGGTCAAAGTTTCCCCACACTCCTGGCAGTGTTTAGCATGTCTGAGGGGAAGCAGTGAGCGTTAAGACTAACAACGAGATTAAATAACGTGTTAACGTGGACAGTTTAGTAAGGTGCCATCCAAGACCGCAATCAGGAGTAAGTAAAGGTGACAAGCAGAGCGTGTTAAGAACCAAATCTGAAACAAACAGACTTTCACTAGAGCTCTGCTCTGTGTCAATATTGCTGTGTGGCTGCTTCCAACAACAACACCCCTGATCATTTTCACATGATATCAAATACCAAACCACCGTCTGATATGTTAGACACTCGGGACAGGAAATGGGTAAAGATTTGATTCCAGTTTCCAAAGCAACATCTCTCTCTGTTGATACCGACAACTCGCACCAAATCTTCTACAACACGGTTTGATTGCAACAGTGAACATTAATAGTGTCCTTCAAGAGTGAGAAAAGACCTGGCAGACGCCCCCGCCCCCCCCCCCCCCCACAAAAAAAAAAAAACCACCCGAAAAAACACTGGGCCGTAGATTCCTCTTGTGTTATCTCTCCTGTTTCAATAAAGCTGTGTCAGACTAGGTTGGAGAAAGAAGCTCTAAGCTCCAGAAAACTGTCCCTGTTATAACTACATCCTTCCTCTGTCTTCCAGGCAGCGAGTCCATCGTCATTCCAGTTGTGGTTTCGAAAAAACTTGTCCACATGAAAGGAGCCAGCTTGGACAACAGTCAGACTTTGTTATGGTTAAGCTTTTCCGTATTTCTCCTGACAAAATATTGCAACAGCTGTTTTCGGGGTTAATTTGGCAGTGGCATCAGAGAGTTTGTCATATTAGCCACTTTGTTTTCAGGACAGAAATAAGTACAGCCTTCGTATAATTCACATGTAGGTGTCTAAAGCAATGAGAAACATCGGGATTCATTTGTCTTTTGAGCACCTGGAAGGATACAAAAAGATCTTATTTGTGGGTTGTTGTTTTTTTTTCTCTACTCCGTCTGCTTTGTTTTGGAGACATTCTGGTCTTGCTGAAAACAATCTGGAATTATTTTCACCCACAAAGAATACAACGCAGTAAATGAGCGGTTTATGGACTTAAAAAGAAAATGCTGTTAGTGGAGAGACAAAACTTCAAGGAAGAGGGAGAAGAAAGAAGCAAGTGGGATGCCTAAAATGTTCCTTGATCCTGGTCAGTGAGAGGATCAAATAAGTTCATAAATACTCTCATATATGTGAGTGAGGCTTGAATTTAGTTTTGGAAACATTCGTCAGACAAACATATTTAGATAATGAACTGCCTTTTTGTTTCAGTACATTACATTGAAATGTTTCTTCTGGTTTTTTTTGTTGTTGTATTTTTTACTGAAAGATGAAACCAGAGTGAAAATTGAAGATAAATTATTTTAATATAATGACCAACCGCTAAACAATGCGACTCTTACAAAAGCACGTTGGTAAATGAAACCAAATTGTGGTAGTGACTCTCAGCAGAAAATCAGGACTATTTTGGCTAAAATATATACCCACTACTGTGGCAGGAAGCCTTCAGAGAATTACTTGCAAAAGGGAAAATCTGCCCACTTTTGATAATTGGCGGTTGTTTCAGACCATTTCTATAAGCGATGCGTGCAAAATGTCAATTTTTTAAAGGTTTTTGCCTTTTTAAACATTCCTTTGAAAAGGAAAAATAGAGTCTGCATTTATAAAAACAGATTACCCCTTCCTCTTAAAACAATATGTAAAAAGATTTGATATGATCTGAAATAATTACACTTGTAGCCTCAAAATTATGTTGCAATGTTATACAGTCCAATATAAGTAAATAAGTCAGCAAAACTCACTTCTCTCTGATGGTAGCAATACTGAGGTGACATCTTGAGGATATCATGGACTTTTCAGTCAGTAAATGCCAGTGTTTTTGCCCCTGTGAGCTGCTGTAGGCCTATGTTAGATGCTGTTAGTGAAACTTTTTTGTTTTGTTTTTTTAATTGGATCTAACATTATTGGACTTGGACACTTAGTGAATAAACTCGATACTCAACAGACACTCCAGCCTAACATTAGGCAGGCTAACAATAAGCATATTTATGCATGTTTATGTGTTAGAGCCCTGAATTCAGTTCAAGAAATGAGGCTTGAGGTGAGAAGGAAATGCGTGCCACATATTTGACTGGTCTCTAGCCACAGACATGCGGTAGATTACGTAGAACGGCGATGTCCATCTTGGCCACTATAGTCAAGATGGTGGGACAGCTTTGCAGCTTCAACAAAGCAGCACCTATAACCGTGTCAACCAGCTGGCAGCCAGTTGAGTTGTGCTCATTGACAAAGACTCATTCAGATTGATTGCAACATGTTGGCAATCTGTCTGTATTTATAAACTACACACCAATTATTTGAACTTGAACAATCTCTTTGAGAGTGATTGCAGTTAACAAAAGTGGTCGTCAGTGTTGAATACCCTCCAGCTCTGTGTAACCATTTAGTCACCACACGTGGTAATCGGTCACAGAATGTGAAAAAATTCAACACAATTAAAAGGCAGCCATCGGTTTTGTTTGTAGTTGTAAGGAGAATGCTGTCCTACTTTTACTTGTGACTGAGCCATTAGCTTGGTCTGAATTAGGAGGTAGCTTTGTCCTGCTAACTGTATCCCGTCCCAGGTTATTTTTCAGTTAAGACTTCTACGTGAACAGAAATCAAAACAAGTAAATAAACTGAGCAAGATCCTTAAAAAGTCCATATACAAAACACAACTCATGCTTTTTTTTCCACATCCATCAGGCTTGATCTGTACAAACATCAGGGACCATCCCTCTCTGTGCTGTTTTAATTGTAATTTTTGTTCGCATGGGTTCAATATCAAAACGTTACATGTGCTAAAACTAAGCATCGATCCTATTCCACACATGCCAAAATGTTTTTATGTTTTCTCCAAATGTTTAGGGGCTGGTAACTGTCAAATAGATTTTCCATATTTCTCCAGACATTCCAAAGCCCAGGAAGGAGTCCCTGTATAATAAAAGGTTTTCCTCTCAGCCTCTGGTCCTCTCAGTCAGACAAGTTGGTGTGGTGATGTGCTCAGTCTGTGGAAACCCAATACTGAGGGGGACGGGGTAGAAATTTGCGTCACAAAGTACACATATGGTATAGTATTACTTTGTGGCGGCGAGTGGGTCTGTGACAGGGAACATGTTGTTCAAATGTCTGCCTCAGGGACGTAACACAGCACTCCAACTTTTAAAATTAGGTTAACTGTGTTGCATCTTCCCTCACTGTGCCCTGAGGTTAAATCCTGAACCCAGTGTAACCAATAAACACAGCGAGAACGGGACAGTCACATTGTCTTTCTGACTATATTAACAAAATAAAAACTTCCATACAGTTTCCTTTTATTCTGTGGGGTTTCTTTTTTACCTGTTAAACGGCCAAAGAAGCGTTTGCACCGCACGCTGTCCCTCACGAGTAGCGTGTAGGCCACGCCCACATCTTCAAACTCCATGTGGATGCTCTGAGAGCCCAACCCCACCTCCAGGTAGCTCAGCTCCATGATTGGGTAGCTGTCCCTTTTCTGCAGCCAATTGGTGAGCTGGCCTCTGCTGGGAGGAAACAACATGAGGCATCAGGAGGTAAAGAAAATGTCCTGCCTCGCTGACCTCGATTAAACAGTTTACGTGATGTCTGACACTTGTAATACGTTTGTAAAAGTCAGAGTTGTGTTAGTGCAAATCACATCAGTAACTTATGTAATGCCTCATTTTTCAGGGATTAGGACACCGGGTCAAATCCATATTAACGGTCTGGTTTCCGAGACAGTGCCAAGAACAAGAGAATTCAGCACCTGCAACGTGCAGTACATAGCAACTTTTGACGTCACCTTGGAAGAGCATCAGAGGAAAAGCTGATGTGTGAGGGAAGTCGACCTATTATAGCCGACAAATTTCTCACAGAGGGGAGAAAAACAGAAAAGAGCCCAGGGACTGCAGACGCTTTGAGGTCAATGTGTTTTCAAGATGTGACCTAGAAACAGGTTATTCTGCTGGGCAGGATGTGCAATATTAGCCAGATCCTAATCAGAGGGTGTTGAGTTTTTCACCACCATCACAAGACATAATTGTTATCTGCCGCGTGGTTGCATGGAAAAGTCAGCTTTGAGGACGCTGCTTAAACTTGTCCTTAAGTGGCTTTGATTTAATCATCTTTTTATCTGTTTCGGTTTTATGATAGGCATACACCTGCTCTTGGGGAAAGTCTTCACACTTTATTCAACGTAAATCAATCATCGAGGCACTGGAGATACCACAAAGCTAGAAAAAGCGTTGAGATAGTTTTTGTCATTAAGGTCTACATAAAGTACTAAAATAAAACTGCAAAACTCATAGTATTGCCATCACAGTTCAAACAAGATACAGTAAATGTAAGAAAGCAAACAAATATGCATCATACAGTGTCTTGAAAATGTACTTGCCCCGTCCTGATTTATTTTTTTTCTGTTTACCAAGCAAATTATAATATTAGACAACAATAATCCAAATAAGTACTAAATGCAGTTGGTAACTGACAGTTTCATTCATTAAAGGAAAAGAGTTATCCAAACCTACCTGGCTCTGTGTTAAAAGTAATTGCCTTGTATTGTAAAATCATGAATAAACTGGGATTCACCACATTTTTAGAAAGCTGAGTTCAGTTTCACTCCCCAATCTCAGGTCCGATTACTGACAGACCTGTTGAATCAATAAATCACTTAAATAGAGCCTGTCTGTTAAGCGAAGTAGGTGAAATGATTTCAGAACAACACGTGATGCCACAATCTAAAGAAAGAGCTGAGAAACAAAGTTACTGACATCTTTCAGTTTTTACAAAGCCATTTACAAGGCTTTGAGACTCCAGTGAGTGAGAACCATTATACACAAATGGAGAAAACTTGGAACAGGCGTGAACCGTACCAGGAGTCACCAACCCCCAACAGCACATCAACGACTCATCCAGGAGGTCACCAAAGAACCAGAACAACATCTAAAGAACTGCAGGCCTCACTTGTTAAGGTCAGAGTTCATGATTCAACAATAAGACAAATACTGGGTAAAAATGGCATCCATGGGAGAGTTCAAGGAGAAAACCACTGCTGACCAAAAAGATCACAAAGACAACGTCTCACATTTACCAAAAACATCTTGATCTTGACTTTTGGAAAATATCCTATGGACTCACGAGACAAAAGCTGAACTTTTTGGAAGGTCTGAGTCCCGTTACATCTGACATAAAACTAACAGCATTTCGTAAAATGGACATCATAGCAACAGTCCAGTCGAACATGGTGGTGGTACTGTGACGGTCTGGGACTGCTTTGTTCAAGTAAGGAAAATCCTGAAAGAGGATGACTATCAGTTCATGCCCTGAAGCACCTCTGAATGACTCAAAAATTAAAAAAAAAAAAAAATACCAAAATGAGGATTTTAGGGTGGCCTAATCAAAGTGGATTCAAATCCTGAACTTAAGATGCTTTGGTATTGACCTTAAACAGCATGTCCAATGTGGCTGAATTGAAACAATTCTGCAAAGAAAAGAGGGCCAAAATTCCTCCACAATGACGTGCCAGTTATTGCAAACACTTGATTCCCCCCAGGTCTAAATAGCTTTTTCCCCTTAAATGAAATCATCATTTAAAAACTGCATTTTGTATTTACTAAAGTTATATTTATATTATATTAACATTTGTTTGATGATCTGAAACATAAGTGTGACAAATATGTAAAATACAAAAGAGGAAAGGAGCAGAAACCTTTTGACAGTGCTGCATTTACAATTTAGATATCTGCATAAGACTGAGAGGACTGATAGGACCAAAATCCCCTCTTATGATCTGACTCTACTGACCAATCATACTGGAGCAAGCTTCGGTTGCAGAAGGAAAGGTAAGACTACAGTTACTGAAATACAATCTTGAAATGATTGCCAATCATCTGATGATGATTTAATGTTTTGTTAGCTTTTTAAGATGCTTTTTACATCAGAAGCAGAGTAGTTGATGGGTTCCATGATGCTGACGGTCATTCATGTTTGCCTTCTCTGTAGTGTTGTTTTTTGTTTGAACAAAAACTTTGTGATTTATCTGGAGCTTTAGAAACTCTTGTCCCCAATTCTGTCACTACAGTTTGTCCCCTCTTCACCACTACCAACCTAATCACTACTGGCTGAAGAGAAACACATGTGGGTAAAGGATGCTACAAAACTCCATTATGCAGGGAAACACAGAGATTTACTTGGGAAAGACTGGCTTAATCAGCTTTGTGTGAACAAAATTGCTCTACTTACTGCAAATCTGATGTCATTTCCAGGAAATAAATACGTTGATTTGAGACAACCAGCAGCGAGGGAACCTCCCCAGGTTCTCCAAATTTGACAGCTGACATCTGAAAGTCCAGAGAAAAAAGAGCAAACAGAAGGGGGTAAATGACAAAAAGCTGGGAAACACTGACTATCTTAGCAGAAGAACAGAGAGGCTCTCCTGTGCTGATAAACTCTTTTACAACATTGTAATGAGCACCATAAAGTCAACAATAAACTATTAAACAACCACATTATCAGATGAAACCAAGCTCTGCAAGTTTTCCTGTATCATTTCCTCCAATATAACACAAGAAGTAAGAGAACAAGTGAAAAACGGAGCAGCCCCTGTCACTGGGTAAATAAACATAACCAAGATGAATGGTGTGTGACTTCCTGTTTCCAGCTGCCTTTTTGCTCTTTGTACAAGTGTCTCATAGAGACAAGCAAGAGCCTGGTGATTCGAAGAAGTCTCAAACAACATTTAATGACGACAGCAGTGCACAAGCTACACAAAGAAGCCAAAGAAGAGGAAAAAAAAAAAGAAGAAGAGTGGGGCTTCAATGGGATCCTGGGAGATTTACTGTCAGAGTTCGTCTTGGCTGACTGAGATGAAACCGCAGATGAAGGGTAATAGGTCTTAAAGTTGTCACCAGCTATTAAGTTGGAATTTTTTTCACCCCACTGGGAAGATAATCTAAAGTTTTTGTTTTTTTTCCCTTAAAAACCACAGTCACAAAAGAAACAATAACACTGACATATAAAAACGCTGCACTGCCAAAATTGAGCGATCAGTCATAGGCTGCCATCGCCGGCAAACTTGTGCTTTAACACAGAGTCTGGAAACAATAGTGTTTCCTGAATTACACTAATGCCAGTAAAGATTTAAAGACCCTGAAAACATATTTTCTCAATCTTCTCTTTACTGTGAATTATGAAACCCTACAATAATACATTTTTTCTTTGGTTTTTAAGCTCTAAGCTTTGTTTTTTTTTTTTTAAATGTCCCCTCTGTGTGAGGCTCACAAACCTTAAGGAAAGAATGAAGTTCTTCTTCTTCCTCAAAGACTTCTACATCCAGGAAAAGCTTGAGCCGATGGTCCACCACCTCGTAATCCTCAGACAGAAGATCCAAATCATCTAAAAAATATATATGAGAAAAAAAAACTAAGTCATAATAAGTTACAAAGTAACTAAAATCAGCTCTGTATTTATGCTTTCAGATGATTCTACATTAATATTGTTATAGCGTAGCTTCCTGGAAACACTGGGAAGCCTTGCATACAGTATTTCTTGGTTTTTATGAAACCATATTCGGAGTTTACTGTAGCAGACTGCAGCGCTGGCCAACAGCCCTCATGCAGAAAGGCATTTAAGAGCAATAAATCCACCAAAGAACAGCAACAGAAGTTATTAGAACTGTGATGGATGGTTGTAGCTGATCAAAAACAACAGGGCACGGATCTGCAGAGACCAAAGCTGAGGCCTTTGATTTGAGAAGAGTGCAAACAGAGATCTGATTAAAACAGCCTTTGAACTTTCAGATAACTGCTTTTAAATGGGGAGAGGTGCATGCACACACAAGCATACGCACAGGTTGACAAGTCTTTAGAGACCGGTTGAAGAGGTGCTCTGGAACAATGGATGCACTGTGTCGATAAAAAAAAACAAAAAAAAACCAAACAAACCCCATATGTTTTGGGATGAGTTCTCCAGAACGAAACTGCCATTTCAGAAGGACAGATTACATGGCTCTGCAAATGCAATCTCACAATTGGAAAAAAAAAAAACAGAGTAAAAAAGGGGAAAAAAGATACAGAAAGCTATCATTACGACTCGGCCTTCCCTCTCTGAGGCTTTCATTCC
Organism: Neolamprologus multifasciatus; assembly: GCF_963576455.1. Taxonomy (NCBI): domain Eukaryota; kingdom Metazoa; phylum Chordata; class Actinopteri; order Cichliformes; family Cichlidae; genus Neolamprologus; species Neolamprologus multifasciatus. The sequence goes on from NC_140460.1 coordinate 21,109,299, forward strand.
TCTCCCATCACTTCCAGCAATGACTCCAATCTGTCTTGTTGCAGATTTACCATGTGGTTCATCTAAAAATGGCAGCCAGATGGGGGGGGGGGGGCGTCAGATGCTGTCACAGAGATACAGAGCAGCTCAGAGGATTTCTGTGCCACACAATATTCATAAATATTTCTCAGTCTGCACTCACTTTCAATTAAGACTTAAATCTGTCTTTAGGAAAGGCAGTAAAGCCGACGTAAACAGTTTAAACCACATGCCACTGCTGATGTGTTTTACAATGACCACGCGAAGTGCAGAATTTGAGTTTGAAGCAATAAAACTCCACTTATATTTTACTGCTGTTTGGCTTGTCCTTCAATAAACAGTGCTGCCAACAAAGTTATTTTAGATGTAAAAATGTATGTATGTGTATGTTGGGTATGCATGTCAGGATTTTCACTTGGGTGTGATTAAAAGGTGCATGGTTAGCTGTACTGTTTTTAAAACTATACTACCGGCTAACAGCCGAAGGTTTAAAGCATGACTCGAAAGAGTTCAACCACTACTCTTTATGACAAGCGCTCGCTTATCCATCCAAAGATGTGCACTGTGCCTGCAGTTGACTGATAAGAAAAGTTGACATTTGAGATGAAGTGATGCTTTTATTACTAAGCTCTTCATTTCTCTTTTACGACAACAGAGTGTTGGAATAGTGACTATAAAATGCTCTACAAGCCTAAGGATACAGTGCTGTGAAAAAGCATTTGCCTCCTCAGATCAAATAAATTCTAAGTTTAAGGTTTTTTATTTACTTGGGTAATCTTTGTCAAGAACTAAAACTTGTTTAATGATCGGAAACATGACAAATATCCAAAAAATTGCTAAATAAGGAAGGGAACAAATACTTTTTCGTAGCAGTGTATACAAAAGCCACAGTGTAACATCTGCTGTGCATTGTGCCCGCTGCCACAACAAAAGAAAAACGAAAAGAAAAAAGAGAATAAGGAAACAGTTCAGTCGAGGGTACAACAGTTATTCTGTCTTCCTGCCTTTTGTCACTGCAGAGTTGCTCCAAAAAGTAAACGGTAAACGGCCTGTATTTGTATAGCGCTTTCCCTATGGACCCCAAAGCGCTTTAAACTACATTCAGTCATCCACCCACTCACACACACGTTCACACACTGGTGATGGCAAGCTACATTGTAGCCACAGCTGGGGTGCACTGACAGAGGCGAGGCTGCCGGACACTGGTGCCACCGGGCCCTCTGACCACCACCAGTAGGTAACGGGTGAAGTGTCTTGCCCAAGGACACAACGACCGAGACTGTCGGAGCCGGGGCTCGAACCGGCACCCTTCCGATTACAAGACGAACTCTAGAGCCACGATCGCCCTTTATCGTAATAAAGGTAACAAGCTAACAGCTAGACAAAAGAAACAACAGCATGCTCAATTCAAAATGATTAAACAGTCTAATGGGTGCTAAACCACTTAAATCCAAAGTATTAATAAGAACTTCGGCATTCACATTTACAAATATTATAAGAGGGTTATGACTACAGTTTTATCTATGCACCCAATGAACTAATCATAAAAAAACAAACAACACCAATTGCTTATTTAATCTTTCAGGATACCCTGTTGACAGATCATTTATCCAATCAGCTTCGCTTTGGAGGTCTAGATGACTGTGAATGTCAGGCTATAGGGAACGTCTCGTTGTAGTATCTGATTATGTCTAATTCTCAGCTCCTCTTACCTTCCCCACACAGCAAAATCCACAAGGCCACTTTAATTAGTGTGCCACATGTGTGGTCCTAAAGTGATTCTGTCACTCAGTCTTTTTTTTTTTTTTTTACCTGTATGTGGGTGTAATAAATGATTCCCTTTAATCATCCCATTACAGACCACACAGTTCAAATAGCCATTGTGAAGTACAGTACACACCGAAACCAGTAGTTAGGGTACTGTAATAAACAATAACATGTGAACATATACAAATGTCACAGTGTAACATGTATCCAAATATTGTGCCATGAGCCAAAGAAAACAAAAAACAAAGAGAAAACAAAGGCCTGAACATTTAATTTCATGCTTTAATTATTTTTGTGTTTATATGATGTTTGAAAGTGAGGAGAAGGAGGAAGGGAGGCTAAGACAGTTTGATATGAAGAGAAAAACACATGAACTGGTTCCTAAATTTAAATCCATATGGTTAAAAAAATTAGTGTTGATGCAATCCGCTGAACCTTACTCAAGAGAAAACTCACTCAAGTGAAAACCTACTACTTACATGTAATTTTCATTAGTATTCTGAATGTATATTATTGTTGTATTGAATTTATATGTTCTAAATGTTTTGTTAAAATTCCTATTTTAAGACCTTAGTGTATTTCCATTTTGTGTATGTAGTTAAATGTCAGGTTAGTATTGTCTTTCTGTCACAGTAAGAGGATCCTGGGTTGAAATCTACTGGCTGAACAGCTCAAACGACATAGACACGGATTTAATGTATGAACCTGGACCCTCATTACTTGCATTGTCTTCAAAGGGCAGACTCACCATTAGGGGTGGACCTTTCTGCAGGATGTGCTTGCACTTGAGGTGGTGTAGCACCAGTAGTGGTGTAGTGGTAGCTGCCTGCTAGGTCCTCTCTACTTTGGCACACCGAGTTGCAGGAAAGGCGACTGGTCTGACTTGGACTATCTCCAATGAAGAAAGAGCTTCCTTGGGCAGTGACAAACATGGACTCTTCTGCTACGGTAACAGCTTCTGGGATGGGACTGCTGCTGCTACTAGCATCTGTGTAATCATCCTGATGTAGAACAAAGAAAACATTAACAATTCTGAAAATCAATTACCGCAGGAGACAGAGCAAAGGACAGTGAATAATTTAACATATGGGAAATACCTTATTAGCACTTTGCATGCTCACAGTTATGTCCCGATGGTCATCGTCACTGTCGGCCCTGAATGAACGCTGGATGGGTGTACTGCTGTAGGGAGACGTTTGAACAGCCACTTGGACAACATGGTCACTACCACATTCTGGACAAATCTGACTTTTTCCTGTAAATATAAAAAGTATATAGTAAAGGGGACCTGTAAGGTTTTTCCTTATTTTATGTCATAAAAACACTATTACAATGATGCAATCTCATATTAAACATTGCTAAAAAAAATATTCAAATAATGAGGTCAGTATATCTGGATCATGAGAAACTGGGACTGTTGCAGATAGCCACATCTTTATAAGATTAATGGTGTGGGCCTCCAAAACAGGCCACACCTATTCTTACATTTCTTGGTGTACCCCTCCACAATAGGCTGCACTTCTTTTAAATATTACTGGTGAGGCCCTCCACAACAGGCTGTACCTCTATATAAACCTATTGGTGAGGCTCTCCAAAACAGGCTAAAGAAGCCCTGGCAACCTGCTGTTCAAGCCTTCTGTTTGCGAGGGGCAGCAAATTTAAGAAAAAGAGTAGGCTTAATGGGAGGGTGGCCTTGAAGAGAAAGGAACTAAAAGGCCTTTCTTCATTCAGTAGATGAATGGAGTAGCTACACCAAGACGCGGTAAAAGATACGACTTTTCTAACCTGTGACTCATGCAGAGCTTCTCTTGTAATATCCAAGAGATAGAAATAGGTCCAGTTTAACAAAGTTACTGTAACAACTGTATAGAAATCAAGATGTATTGCTTTTTAATCAAGATATGTTGTTACATATTTTTCATGTCAAGATACAAAAAGACAAGGGTTGTATAATAAACCTGTTTGAACTTAGGTTTTGTACTAGAGAATAACAGGATGTTTAAAAAAAATCTGAAAACAACAGAGGAGAGTGACAGAAAACATGCATGGATATGTTTCAGGTCAAAGGAGATTATATTTTATCTACAATGAGTGTATTCTGTAACCCACAGGCAAACAGCTGTCTACATTCAGACACGTGCAACGTGAAAAAATCTTTTGTTGCCCAAAATGTCAGCAGAACCACAGACTAAGCACACTAACAAAAGGTGTATGAGTAGTATGAGTAGTATGAGTATGAGTAGGAGAGGGAAGGACAGTCAGAGAGGCGGAAGTGACAGTCAAGGTAAGCGACTAATGTTGTAACTGACGTCAGACGCCGGAGATTTTGGCGGAAAATTAAAGCAAATGGTAGTTTAGATTTGAACAAATTTCTTTAAGCTTCAGTATTACCAAATACACTTATCAATTGTCTCATAACTAACAATATTTGTCTAAATTATCTCCAACACCCTGGAGAACAACGGGGAGAGTTTAGACGCTCTCCAAGATTATATTGATCAGTGCTTTCAGGATCTCGTGATGAAGAAGGCCCAGAGTACAGCTTCCCCGGCCAAATCTGAGACACCGTCGTCGAAAAGACAACGCCCGGCAGATTCCCCCGGCACAACATCGCCAGCTGGCAAAGATATTGCCGACATACTGGAGTCAATCGACAAGCGATTGTCCAGTTTCGACGCAAGGCTGTCCCTGGTGGAGATTCTTCACCGGGAATTTAAATGCTTGCGAGAATCCCTGGAGTTCAGCCAGCAGCAAGTGGAAACGCTCGCTGCTGAAAATGCCACGCTAAGGGAGTCGGTGAAATCTCTCACAGAAAATGTTACTCAGCTAAATAGAGAAAATAAAAAAATAAAAGAAACGGTTATTGATCTACAAGCTCGTAGCATGCGTGATAATCTAGTATTTTCTGGTATTCCAGAAGCCGCTGGAGAGGACGCGGAGACCACGGTAAAAAGCTTCATCAAAACCCACCTGAAGCTGCCGGAGGACATGGTGAAGAACATCGTCTTCGATAGGGTGCATCGCCTCGGCCCCATTCGGGCTACGGCCGGGAGACCACGTCCTATCGTGGCCAAATTCGGCCACTTCAAACAAAAACAACATGTGAAAAGCCGCGGCAGGGAATTAAAAGGAACGGACTTCAGCGTGAACGATCAGTTCCCCAAAGAGATCCTGGAACGACGCAGGGTCCTCTTCCCACTTCGACGCGGCTTCATCCAGAAAGGCTCCCGCGCTGTCATCGCTGTGGACCGGCTGTACGTGGACGGACAGCTCCACCGCGACCCCAACATCACTCCGTGGCTGTATTAACTTCAGACCAGATAAGAATCCGCTACACCCTTTCCCTATCCACTCACACTAACTTGGATTAACATTTGTTTAACTTACCGGTATCAAATCACATCTTAAGTGTGATTTCATAGCAATATTAACACCGTCACTCTCCGTCAGTGATTTAATTGGAATGTTTACGTTTTCTTTTCTCTCTTCTCGTTTTTTTTTTTTTTTTTTCCTCTCTTTTCCCCCTCTTGTTGTTATGCTGCTCACCCTCGTCCTTGGTTTCTTTCTTTATTTCTTTCACTGCTTCGATCACCTGCTTCCACACTCTTCCACAAACAACATCATTTATTTCGACACTTACTCACTGCACGATCACGCACAGTCATGCGCTCAACGGCAGCACATTTACATCAGTCAGACAGCGCACACAGACCTACAGGATACACACACTTAAGCCAAGCATACTCATATTAGTAAATATGCAAACACATAGTCAGACTCGGGGAGCATCTCGCCACACATTTTTTCTCTCTCTCCCTCTCCTTATTTATGAACAAGTGATATATTCTCTCCACCTGTCTAAGCGACACACACAGAGTACACCCCTAGTTATGCACAGACATCTATGGGTGCACTAAGATTCGTTACATGGAATGTAAATGGAGCTGGCTCCAGAGAAAAGAGGTTAAAAATATTTAACCAACTCAAAAAACTACAGGCAGATGTTGTCCTTTTACAAGAGACCCACAGACCTCTTAGAGGTTCGAATGAACTTAAAACACCTGAGTTTCCTAATGTGTTCTCAGCCTGTTATAATTCTAGACAAAGGGGAGTAGCAATTTTAATTCATAAAAAAATTAATTTCACAGTACTCGATACAGTTATAGATCCAGAGGGCAGATTCTTAATCATTAAACTATCTATACTTGATAAAAATCTATGTATTGTAAGTGTATATGGTCCAAATGTTGATGATCCCTCATTCTTTCACGGTTTTTTCAGTGCACTCTCTGAACACTTAGATGGCACACTTGTGCTTGGAGGCGACCTCAACCTTGGACTGAATGAAGAAATGGATAGGCTCAATACAGCAGGAACTCAGCGTAATTGGCAGTCCACAAATATAATCAAACAGTATATGAGCGACTTTGGTCTTTGCGATGCATGGCGCTCCCTTCACCCCACCAGTAAGGAATATACTTTTTTCTCACATGTTTATCACTCCTACTCTCGTCTGGATTATTTTTTGGTCAGCAGCTCACTGCTGAGCGACATTTCAGACATTGAGATTCATCCTATAGCTGTCAGCGATCATGCTCCTGTATCTCTAACACTAATGCACAAGAATAATACTATGCCAAGTAAAAACTGGAGATTTAATACATCACTGCTTAATGATGAAGACTTTATTAAATATTTTAAAAAAGAGTGGACTTCATATTTAGACTTTAATGACACTCCCGGAACATCAGCTTCTGTTTTATGGGAAGCAGGGAAAGCTGTGATGAGAGGTAAAATAATTTCTTTCTCATCACATAAAAAGAAAAAAGAAAACAAAAATATTCAGGAATTAGAAAAAAACATCAAATCACTAGAAGAAGCCTACGCGTCCCACCAAGATCAGGAAACATTGAACAAAATACGCAAAACAAAACTAGAATTAAATGAGATAATTGATAGAAAAACAAAATTCTTAGTACAAAGACTACGCTTACAAAATTATGAACATAGTAATAAATCCGGTAAATTTCTAGCAAACCAGTTAAAAATAAATAAAGAAAAAACAACTATATGTGCTGTTCAAGATTCATCTGGGAACACAATATATGAACCGAAACAAATAAACAACATTTTCAGGGATTTCTATAAAACGTTGTATTCACCACAAATAAACCCATCTAAAAAGGAAATTGATCAATTTTTAGACAACATAACTCTCCCAAAATTATTAGAATCTCAAGCAATGGCACTGGATTCGCCACTGACATCAGGTGAACTCCAGGAAGCCCTGATAAATATGTCCAATAATAAGGCTCCAGGTCCAGACGGCTTTCCTGCAGAATTCTACAAAGAATTCTGGACGATTCTAGCACCAGTTTTTTACAGAACGTTGTTAGAAATCAAAGAAAAGGGCAGACTTCCATCAAATATGAATTCTGCAAACATTAATCTCCTGCTAAAACCAGGCAAAGACCCTGTATATCCCTCAAGCTATCGTCCAATATCCCTTATTAATGTAGACCTCAAAATAATCTGCAAAGCTCTCTCGAAGAGACTAGAGAAAATAACCCCCCTCTTAATTCATCCTGACCAAACTGGTTTCATAAAAGGTAGGCACTCATCAACAAATACACGTAGATTACTTAATTTGATAGACTACTCATACAGTAAAAACCTTGAAACTACAATATTTTCCTTAGATGCAGAAAAAGCGTTTGACAGAGTTAACTGGAAATTTCTATTTGCAACTTTACACAAATTTGGTTTTGGATCTTCTTTCATCAACTGGTTAAAAATATTATATAATTCCCCAACAGCTTGTGTCAGAACAAATGACCAGACATCCTCCAGCTTATGTCTCCTGAGGGGCACCAGGCAGGGATGCCCACTCTCCCCTTCACTGTTTGCAATTTTTATCGAACCACTAGCAGCAGCAATTAGACAGAATTCAGCAATTAAGGGCATAAAATGCAAGAACGTAGAACATAAAATCAGCCTTTATGCTGATGATGTGTTACTCTTTCTCCAAAATTCACAAACCAATATCACTGGGGTGATTGAATTGATAAACTCTTTTGCAAGAATATCAGATTACTCAATTAACTGGTCAAAATCTACAGTCCTTCCTATTAATTGCTGCTTCCATAATTCCTCTTCTACTCCACTGCAATCGGGAAATATAAAATATTTAGGTATTAATATTTCTCCCAAGCTTGCAGATCTAACTAAATTAAACCATACCCCACTTTTAAAGAAAGTAGAAGGTGATCTGGCTAGATGGAAATGTCTACCCATATCACTCATGGGAAGGGTTGCTGCTATAAAAATGATGGTATTACCAAAAATAAATTATTTATTCTCAATGATCCCAACTAAACCGCCGCAAGATTGGTTCAGATCTCTAGATTCATATATGTCCAAATTCCTTTGGAAAAATAAGCCCCCACGTATAAGCTTAAAAACACTACAAAAGACCAAGGATAAAGGAGGATTAGAACTACCTAACTTTCAGCACTACTTCTTAGCCAACAGGCTTCAGTTTATCTCAGGATGGCTAAAACATACCCTCTTAGATGAACCTTGGCTAGATGTAGAACAAGCACTTTGCAATAATCTAGAGATTTCAGATCTACCATTTATCAGCTCAAACATCCAACGACATGAATGCTTCAAAAGCATCAACATCAGCTCTTCTCTGACAGCATGGTGGGAGTTTCTGAAGTTGACAGAGTCTTCATTAATCCCATGCAAACGTACACCTATCTGGAACAACCCTGACATATTACAAAACAATAATATGATAAACTTTTCAGATTGGAATGGTAAAGGAATCAAATATGTAGAACATATACTAGAAGGAACAGAATTTATTTCATTTGACAGACTAGTTACACAATATGGGATCAACAAGAAAAGATTTTTAGAATATCAACAAATTAAATCCATAATAAAAAAGAAATTTAAACTGGGTCAAGTTGAACTACAAACACCACCAAGTGTGGTTCACTTTTTTACTCTTAAAACCCCCAAATTACTATCCAAAATATACAGAATGCTTTCTAAAACAGATGAATCAATATCACTTCCTATTGCAAAATGGGAAGCGGATTTATCAGTTAACTTAGACCAAAACTTCTGGTCTCAGATTTGCTTAAAAACCTTTCATCTAATCAGAAATCCCAGTCTTCAATTGATTCAATACAAAATACTACATAGAGTGCACTATACAGGTCATCGGATGTTCAAGATGGGCTTTGCATCTACCAACAACTGCTCACACTGCCAAACCAATTCACCGGACAATTATATCCACGCTCTTTGGTTCTGTCCACCAGTTCAGAAGTTTTGGCGCGAGATATGTGAAGACTTATCAAAGTGTCTGAAATGTAACATTCCAACTTCCCCCTTAGTGTGTTTGTTGGGCAGCTTAGATAATGTCACTTCAGAAAAGAATATAGCCCATATGGTTTTCACTGCTCTATGCATAGCCAAGAAAACAGTCCTCATGAACTGGAAAAATAAAAACAATCTTAATTCTAACCAATATAGAAATTATCTATTAGATTACATTAGTCTTGATACAGCCTCTGCCACCACATCAGATCAATCGCTCTGGGCTCCTCTGATCAGCTCCATCACCTAGTGGGGGTGGGGGGTCATATTTTGGTCTCGCCTTCACTGTTGTGATTGGTGTGGGGGTAGGGTCAGGCTTGGGGCGTCGGGGGGTTCCCCGGGAGCATCTTCCTTGGGGGGCTCAACCCGGGGTAGCGGTCATGGCCAATTAGGGGCTCTGTTGGCTCTTAGGTGACGGCTTCCTCGTGGCTACGTGCAGCGGGGCTAGGGGAGGGTCTGTGCTGACGGACGGGGATTACTGACCTGGTAGCCTGGCTGCCCCTGGGTGGGTCCGGGACGGGCGTGAGGTTCTGGGGGCGCTCCGGCTCTGGCCTGGGGCCCTGGCCGGGCCTCGGGGGCCTGGGTCCTGGTTGGTGTGTTGCCGGGGTTGTGGGCCGGTGGGTATATGGGGGCCCGCCACTGGCGCAGGGTGCCGCCGGTGCGCCGAGCCAGCTGGGGGGCTCTTCAACTGGTGGGGGGGGGGTTGTCACATCTTGCAGGGGCTTTCCTCTCTCAGGAACTCTCTCTGCAAGAGGGGGAGATACAGGAGAGGTGGAGGAAGATCTCAGCCTGGGCGTCTATTGTCTTATGTAGTCTGGAAGATGAGTGGATGATGGGGTGGGTGCAGTTTTCTCTGTTGTGGGGTTGAGTGGACTGCCCCGGGCTCTGTGGGGCCGGGCGGCGCCGCTGCGCTGGGCCCCGGTTCGGATGGGCCTGGGCCCCCCTTCCCTGGTGGGTCGCGGAGTATGGGGGTGCCTACTGGGGTCAGCGGGGGAGCTGGCCCCAGGGAGGGGTCACTTGCTCCTCCCTTCCTTCCCTCCCCATCTCCAGCTGCCTCCCTCTTCCCGCTCCACCACAACCACCCACACATGCAGGGCCTTGGAGTGGGGGTGTGTCACCAGGGTGCAGAGGAGGTAACCCCCCCCCCTCTGTCCCCTTCTGGCTGCCTCTGCCTCAATTTTATCCCGCAACTTAGACATTCACATTACTCACATTCTCATTACACATAAATATAGGATCTTGGGGGTGGGCACGCTACACGGAATCCCAATTACCATCAGGGTGTACACCTCACCCCCGGCGTCGTTGCCCACCTCTCAATTTTAAATACACGTAGACATTGAGGGCTAGCAGGAGGGACTATGCGCTTACCTGCTGCTCTCTGGCAGGTAGCTCCATGCCCTCCTGGGTTTTAAACGCACCTTAGAACACACATACATCAACACTACAATGAGCGGGTGGAGGGAGGTTAGGAGTCTTCTCTCACCCTCGTTCTCTGCTTTCTGCTGGAGCAGGGGGGCTAGGAGGAGGAGTTGGCCGTCCGACTGGGGTCCGGAGTGTGGGGCCTCCCTGCTGCTGCGGAGTCGGGGCGGTCTGCTTCTCCCCACTGCAGGGAAAAGGGTAACACAACCTGGGTCTGGGTGCAGTTCCCCCCTCCAGGGGCAAGGGTACCTAGACCCGGTTCGTAGAGTACGCTTGGGGAGTGTGATTGTGTGTACAGCGTCTCTTTATGTCTGTCTCCACGTTGGTTGAGTGTGGAGTAAGTGCATATGAGAGCATGAGGGTGGGAATGGATGTTTGTATCTGTGTGTGCCTGTATGTCTGTGTCTGTATGTCAGGTTGGGTATCAGATGCCACCTCTCTGAGGACAGCTCAGGCCCTCCAAGGTTTGGAGGCCTATCTCCCCCCACCACTTCCCCTGCCGGGGGCGGACTCCCTCAGACGTCGGTGCGTTGGTGGTTCTTTGTGTCCGGGGGTGGGCGTCCGGGTACACACCGGCTCACTCCTTGGCGGCTGCTTATCGGGGCCTGGAGCCTGGGGCTCGCTTGGGCCACTTCGGAGGTGGGGTGCCCCCGGCCTCTCGGCCTGGGGCTCGGTCACTCAGGCACAGCTGGCTGCCGGCGGAGCTCACGGGCACGTCACTGCAGCCCCCCCTGGCTTCTGCTCCGTGGCTGCTGGGTGACCCCTCATCTGGGACTCTCCTCAGCTCTTTCTGGGACAGTGGCGCGGCTGCCCCTCTGTTGGTCTTCCTTGGTCTCTTGTGTTCTGGGGGCCTCTGGATGTCTGGGGTTTTGATCTCCTCCATACCTGCTTCATGCCCTGGAGGACGGGGCAGTGGCCCCCCACACCCTCTAGCAGATCATTACATGAGGGAACCTTTTAAGAAAACAAGCGCGTCCATGCTCACAGGTGTACACACGGGTGATCACACACACAAACTACACCCTTTTTGGCTCCTACCTCAATGCACACTGTGCTGTCGATCTTACGTGCTGCACAATAATGTTTAATATTTAGTATTTACTGTCATATTCCCATATATCATTGTGATGTGGTTTATTGTATTACTCTCGTTTTCTTCTGCTTGTTTTCTTTTTTCTTTCTCAACAGGTGATCCAGGTGATCGATATATGTATTTTTTTTTTTTTTTTCTTCTGCTTATTCTGTTGGTTTTTGTTTTTTGCCCTTCTCCCCCGTCCCTCTTCTCAACTGTTTTTCTTCCCCTCTTTCTTTCTCCCTTTTCTTTCCCCCAGTCAAGTCTGTCCCGTATTCAGCAAGTGAAAATAAAATAAAGAATAAAAGGTGAATCAAATGGACCATTACGGCAAAGCTGGGATGGTCAATTTGGTAAAGAAAATCCGTTGGGCATCTTTCTTCGCCTTTAGACAATAATTCTGATGGCAAAAGAACCAAACGGGACAGGCAAAAAAAGAAAAAAAAAAAAAAAAAAAAAAAAAAAAAAAAAAAAAACAAAAGGTGTATGGTTCCAAAAAACTCTCCAAACATTTGTCGAACACAGTCTGTACAAGCCTGTGCAGGTCTTAATGTCAGGTTTGGTTGGATTGCGGGTAGGAGGCTGCTGGAATGATGACTATTATCTGCATCCTGCTGAAGTGGGAACTCTTGGCTATGGAATCCACAAGATGACGTGTTTGACGCTTCGAGAGAGGCTGTCTAAAACTAACATTTTGTCTTGTGAAATCATGTAGCTCTACCAGTGGGAAACTGATAGTTGGCAAGTACTCTGAAATCAAATGAATTGGTACTTGCAATGTGTGACCTTGTGTCATTTCTGCTTTGGTTTTTATGGTAGCACAAAACCTGCAGACTCTCATATATTAATCATTTAAAAAATCTGCCTCTTACTATCATAGCATTATTCATTATTTTACTGCATTATTCACCATTTTTATCTTCATAAACAAGATAAAAATGGTGGACATTTTTGGCTTAGTTTCCTCCTGACTCACAGGCCTTCTGTTTGCAGGGTATAGAAATTTATATGAAAGTTGGCTTAAAGCAGTGATTCTGAAACATTTTGGCCATTCCCTAGATCAGAGTCCAAAAAATAAAGCTTCACACCCACCACTGGATTATTGAATTATTATCATTTATTTATGTTTAAACTGCTCATTTTAGTTTAAACTGCCCTTTATTATATCTTTTTATTGGCTATTATGACCAAAATGGCATCTTTTTGTTCACAGAGCTTTGTGCCTGTTTGCCTGTGAAAATAAGTAAACCTGTAATTTACTCACCACCCATTTTCATTAATAATAAAGAACCAGCCCAGCTGAACTTTAATAACCTGAGGTTAGCAGGTTATTAATTGTGTATTTTGACCCTGGTCTTCCACCGACGACATGCTGTAGCTATGTATCCCACCACTATTGCTTGACCCACAGTTTGAAAAGCACTGGCTAAAAAAGAAAGCTTAGGGCTCAAAGAGAACTAAGGGTTATTTTGTTACTCATGCAAAGCTACTCTAGGAGAGTCCAAGAAAAAACAGCTGGAAATGAGCACAAGATTGTTTTACCTCTTTATAGACCTGTCTGTGCTTTTTTTGGAACGATTTATTTCTCTGTGCAAGACATTTAATCTCTCTTTGTATACAAAAGGTGCTTTATAAATAAAATCTCCTCATCTAGAAACATCCAGTACTTGGCTATTTAAGGATAGTTTAGTTCGTGAGAGTGACCATGATTCATCAGGGATGACTCAGTTTCATGGATGAATCAGAATCAGTGTTGTAGTGTGCATGTCTGTGCGTGTGTGTGTGGGCTCCTCTCACATGTGACGATGACAGATTCAGCTATAAACTAAAGCCAGATATCACCTTGCTTTGGCAGTTTTCTATTTTTTTTTTGTTGTATTTTTTTAACAAAAGATTTGTGCCTTAAGTGCATTTTTCCCCATTTCAAAACAGCTCCAAACATCTGGCTAGTGCAAACAGATCAAAAGGTTTTTCTTAAACTCTTCTTGCTGTTTGTACATTTTTTCCTCTGCACATTTTAACTTTATGGATGCCAATTTAAAGAGAAAACATGCAAAAATACTTAAAGAAAGAATAATATTAATTTTATCTGCCTTGAGTGTTATATACATATAATACTGAGTGTTATATACATATAACACTCACTTTACTGAGTGCCTCTTCCTGTGTCTGTTTATCAACTGTTGACGATGAACGCTGCAGGAACTCACTCTCACCTTTGTTGGCCCACTGTGCCTCTATCAGCTCCTCCCCGTCCTGTTCCTGCACACCTTCTGATAGCATCACAGCTCCTCTCCTCTTTGTTGTTCGTTCACCGGCTTCCTCTTCATCGTCCCCTCCCTGAAGAGTGAATTCTGACCTGCAGCGAAGGCACTGCAGGCGAATGCAGCTGTGACAGAGCTCAGAATCCCGGCGTTGGTTTTCCTCCACCACATTAGACAGTATGTCAGTCAGAGCCTGGTCAGCAAAAAAAACCTGTTTGTTAATAAGCAGGAAAACCAAGACATTTCTGCTCACTAAACAGTTCTGCAGGAGTCAAAGGTGGTAATAATACATTTTTTACAGCAGTTCAGAGATATACAAGCATTCTCCACACATTCCAGACAATATTAACTTTTTCCTGTAACTACACAAAAAATTATATAGAAAATTAAAGGGTACCTATAATGCTTTGTGTTATTTTATGTCACAGATATACTGTTACAATAGAGGATTCTCATATCAAACGTTGCAAAAAAAAAAAAAAAAAAAAAAAAAAAAAAAAGGGCAGGCAATTTTCCCACGAGGCCACATGAGAAACTGGGACTGTCGTGGAGAGCTACCTCTTAAGTTTGTGTGGTGCTCCACAACAGGCTGCACCTTATTATTAGACAATATGTCAGTCAGAGCCTGATCGGCAAAATAAATAATAAGAAATAATTCTGGAGGAGAGAAAGGTGGTAATAATACATTTCTGCCGGCAGCCAATGAGATATACAAGCATTCTCTTTGCTTTTCTCTCTGACAGGCGACTGCAAGCTAAAAACTGAAGTATTTATATAAAATGTCTTAACAGGATAGGAGAACTCAAGATAATATTAGAATGGGTTTCTATAAACTACTACATTTGACAAACTTCTGAAACTAGCAGTCATTCTTAGTTCTTTCCTTAAGTAGAACCTCAAGGTGCTCGTTTGGTTTTACACTTAATTCAGTTATGTGTGTATTTAAACATATATTACATATTAACTGAACAGCTTTCTGCTTTTAACATTTCATCTGACACAGGTTTTAGATTGTACTGCTGTTGATTGTTGTCAGGTACACAAAGGTAACATGGACTGAGCAGAGGACAGCCTGTGAACATGCCCAGACAACTGCAGCGTGTCCAAGAAGTCAGTGGGTGGGTGTTCTTATTTACGTACATTGCTTCATTGTACGCACCTTGCACGTCATCCGCATTGATGTGTGGGAAAATTGTTTGCTCCATCTGACAGCACAAACAACCACTCCTGGCAACAGAGGTTTGTGTGCATGAATTTAAATGTGTGAGAGTTCTTCAGCTAACCTGCAGTGCTTGCTGAGGGTCATCATCTAACAGGACGTAGCGTCTCCTCCGTTTGTCCTTGCTGATGTAGTCAAAGTAAAGTTCTACAGCTGGAAACTGATTTTTTAAATCCTGAAAGATTGTCAAAGTCATTTATCAAGTTGATAAAAACATTATATTTTCCTTTATAGACGTAAAGATGTTAGAGATGATGAAG
Source organism: Neolamprologus multifasciatus (assembly GCF_963576455.1). NCBI lineage: Eukaryota > Metazoa > Chordata > Actinopteri > Cichliformes > Cichlidae > Neolamprologus > Neolamprologus multifasciatus. Next base: position 21,124,713 of record NC_140460.1, read on the forward strand.
AATCTCCTTTCATACCCCTCGGGTCCACGCAGCCTCAGTTGTTTCCACCTTAGCCAGGCTATCCAGCTCCAGACGGCATCTCTCCTGGCCACATTGCATGTCCATCTCAAGCACTAAGCCCTTTTTGATGCACAAGAACACCTCCCTTCTTCCCTTCCTCTGCCCCTGACCTTCACCAAGCCCCTCCTCTTTGTCAGATAAGACACCAACAAGCAGAGGGTGACAAAGGTCCACTAAGAGAAAAAAAAAGTAGTAGTCAGAGAAAGCAGATCATAACTGGAGGAGTTTTGTGCTGATTATCCTTCAGAATAACTGCATTATGTTAAGTCGAGCACATAATGAGTTAGATACTATTTAAAATGTTTCTCAATTTTCAACCTCCCTACCTCCTAAATCCTCTTCTTCTTCATGATTGGTCTCCCCACTCGCTGCTCTAGCAGACCTGTGGCTCTCTGGACTTGGCTGAGGTGAACTCACTACTCCCTGGCTCATCACCAGTCCATCTACCATGCTGTTATCCAAGGTGGACTCTGTCAGCTGAGGGGTCTGACCACCTTGCAAGGTGGACTCCATTTCCAGGTCTGCATCCACGTCAGAGGCCTCATTTCTAGGTTCGGAGGAAAGAATAGGTGGTGGGAGGACTTCCGGGACCTTGTGGGAAGACGGCGGCAAAGACTGCTGCTGTGGGATAGATGTAGTGGTAGTAGTGACGGTGGTGGTGGTGAGGCCGTTGGAGAGGGTTTGAGAGCAGGAGGTTTGCTGGTTAACAGTGGTGGTGAGCGTTAAGGGTGAAGCTCCATCTAGATGGTGTTCATATCTTAGCCAGTCTTCTCCGAGTTGCTCCCTGAAGCTGGACATGCGTTCAATCTCCTGCTGGTGCTGAAGGACGATGCCTAGAAGAGGAAAAAAAACAGCAAAACAAACAAAACAAAAAAACATTCATGCTCGTATCCACCTCTATACTTTTAGTCTTGGACTTTGCATGACTTTTCTTAGTTGAGCATATCCTAAGGTTGTTATTTGACACTTTAGCAATATTTAACAAGAGCATACTCCATTACTACAGTACAAACTTTAGACGGCAAACATGTTTTGACAACAAACCCTGTGTGGAGGACAAGGGTCTGGACTCATAATCAGTATCACTGGGTTCGGATATACTGGCCCTCCGCACTTTCACCTTACTCTGAAACAAAAATTGACAATTTTTCAGTAAACATCAGAGAAAAGCACTAACAAAAGCATATCAACACCGAAAAGAGCATCACTCCCACCCTATTTTTCCTTCTGCGAAGGTTTGAGACAACCGCTTCACCGATGGACAGGCTGTCACTCAGCTCCCCCACCCCACTAGATGCTTCCTGGTAACTGCGTTCTGCAGGCATGGTGTAACCTGAAGGCAAAGTCTGCACCTGGACCATCAGCTGCCCTGGTTTTGGCAGAACCTGCAAAGAAGAGTACTCCAACTTTACTACAACAAATGATTTTAAGTATTAATTCCACATTTTCTTTTCCAAATACAGTGCAAATAAATGTAGCAAGTAGCAACAATTTACACCGCATGAATTTTTGAGTCACTCTGAAGAGAATCTGCTTTAGTATCAAGCTTTTAAACTGTGAGATGATGAAGTGATGTTAAGAGTGAGACTCACTGATATTTCAGATGAGGACAGTAGGGTGCCATCAAGTTTGAGCTATAAAGAAAGAAAAAAGGGAATGTCTGAAATTTTGGGTGAAAACAAGAAAGGCAATTCTGGGAAGCTTCTGCAGAGCAGCCACTCACACAGAAACACACTGCAGCTCAAACCTTTGTGTGAATAGCAAAGCTGCACTTTGTGACAAATTGAGACTTTTCTTGTAGAACAGATGACCCAGAGGCTACTAGAACTTAAAAACAATACTTTCACACCACATTTCCATCCTTTGGAAATGTAAGTGTTAAAAGATTTTGAATTTTATTAATATTCAACAGTGATAAATGTTTATGTTTAGCTTATTTAAATTGCACAGAAATGCCTGTACATAGCATCATGTTTTAGTTTATTTGTTTTGGTGGGTTGAAAAATAGTTAAATAAACTTGTGATCATATTTATGGATCACGATAGCACATGCCATTGGCCAAATGATTTATTTATGCAGATGAAAAAAGTGAGTGTTAATGTGTCTGACGTCACAGTGTTTTTGTGCGCAGTGTAAAAGTAATTGCCTCTGATTGTGAGAACGGTGATTCTGCAGGTCACCAGCTATTTAAAAAAAAAAAAAAAAAAGAGTAAAAAAGAGACAAAATTTACATTGTAGATGAAAAATAATCATAGGAAAAAGGTTTTGTGTTGATCAGCCAAGAACTACTACAATCTCATTTTCTGCTTTTAAGAAAGGACAGTTCACAAAAACAGAGAGAGAGAGAGTTGTGTGTGTTGGTTAAGCAGTGATAATAATGATAAACATGTCTTAGTTTGTCACTTTCAGGTGACAAGCAGACCTGAATCAATTTTCCACATGCAGCGGTTGGAAGAAAGTTATAGTTTAACATCATTGGAAACATTCAGGCCAAGTTTCTGGCTAACTTATTTACAGCACCATGTGTCTCTCAAACTCAAAAGCGAGCTCTCACTCCTCCCTGAAGACAAGGAATGCAGCTCCAAAGAGCAATGACATGGCAGATAAAGAGACAGCAGCAAAGTCCTGGGCAAAGAGTCCCAGCAAGCAGCAGCAGTGTGGACAAACAGCATCAGAGAAGAAGAGCAAACCCATCATCCTGCCTGATTGGATGAATGGCACTGTGTTCCCAACAAGCTGCAAATTCTCTGTGCAGGTGAAAAGAACGTTTGAGGAGAACTGAGGAGACTGTTGGAGTTTGACATTTGCCACTTTTGGAGAAAATGGCAAGAAGAGACAGTGAAACACAGGACAAAGCTGAAAGGGAACTGCCTGCTATTGGACTGTTGAAGTGGGAGAGGACAACAGTGAGAGTAAGTGAGAATGCTGGTGTTTAAAGTGGGAAATCAAAATTTGGGTTAGCAAACCTGGGAAAAACAAAACTGACTGCTTAAGTGGGAAAATTGTGAAGGAGTCTGAAACACTGCAAAAAGAAACATACAAAATCACACACACAAGCAGAACACGCATTAACCCTACTAACACTTCCAAACACAAGAGAGCTCATGAAGATTAGACAACATCTTAAGCATGTGAGTCTGTTTACCATCTTGTCCAAGTCACTTAGTTTGATGCAAAGATCAATGGACTCATAGCACATTAGTTACAAAATGATTAAATAATAGCAGAGAAATGTGTAGGAAAGGCAGCTTTAAGAACATGCTCTGCTGGATATGCAGCTCCACAGACATGCATTAAACCTGCCTAATAACACAAACACACATGCAATGAAAATTAGCTTGTTATCTCTCATCAGTGTTAAAATAGTGTGAATTTAACAGACACTTGTTATCAAATGCTGAATTTATCAAAAAAAAAAAAAAAATTGACTCTCTAGGTTGCAGGACAACAGTTTAACTTTTGTGGGGGGAAAAAAAGATTCTGGTTTGACCAACCAGTGATCAGACAATAAATTTAGTTGTTAATATAGTAAATTGGGAGATGTTTTCTGCTTGATTGATGCAGCACAAGTAATTTACTGTATGAGGGAAATTCTATTTTTGTGATAACATTTTGAATATGCATTTCTGTTGTCCTGTCATCTTAGTGGGTTAATAGCTGATATGCAAATTAGTTGATCGTTCTTAGATTAATGAAAGGTGACTGAATTCTTAGCACGAGTGAATGAGATGTGTTGGAGTTTGTTAGAGTGGAGACTCTAAAACACTGAGTTTCCTGTTTTGATGTGCGAGTGAATCCTGTACCTAGATACACAACTCTGAATACGTCAGAACAAACTTCTTTTGTGAAGTGCATGACAACATGTCACATGTTTTGTGATGACGAAAAAAAAAAAAGGAAAACTGAATAAAATGGGTGTGTGTGGCCTAAATGAGTGAGAAGCACAGACCTGGGGATTAAACTCATAGCTAATAACATATTAGGCTTATGTTGTGTGTTGTGCAGCTGATGGTTGGTTTGGAGTGAATCTAGCTGATGATTTTTCTTTTGTTGTGAAGTTGAGCCTGCCAATTAGTATGATAGTATAATAAACCATGCTAATGGTATGATTTACCCTCCTGAGATGAGGAGCATGTGTCATGACGTAACAAGGCCTTTTTATTTTGATACTTTCACAGTGCACTGAAAGTTTTGTTTGATAATCTCTGTCTGAGCAGATCTGCACGATTAGAAGCGCTATACGATACGTCGTCAAGAAAATTGTTACAAGTGAGTTTCTCCACATTAAAATGGGCTCAGGAGAAAGCCACTTATTTGGGACAATTAGAAAATGAGAGTCCCTGCCTAAAAAGGATTCAGCGAGGTAATCCGATCTAAAATTCTTCTTTTTTCTTTTGAAATGACGTTTTGCTGAGGGTGGAAATCAAATGCGGCGATAGTTTCCACTATCAGCAAAGAAAGAAAGAATGGATGAATGAATAAATAGAAATAAAAACAAACTGACTGACTGGTAAAAGCTGACAAGACTTGACCACGACTCAAAGTTAACCTCCACCTAGACAGGCCAAAAGGGTGGATGAATTTACGTGTTTCTTTTTACAGGAGCAGAGAGATGACAGCAACATCCGAGGTTGCATACCGATTTAACTTTTAAATGCCACTTTCTGTGTTTGTGAATCTACCAGGGGTGTGTTATTCATGGGTTTGTGTTGTTCATAGAGATTACTGTGAGAAAGAGTGTATACACCCGCGCAGCGCTAACATTTACATTTCTTTTCTACAGCATTACAGTTCTTCATGTGACTTGATCATGTGATTTATACCAGAACAACTAGTTAATGTTTTTCTACTACAGGATTTCTGGGTTTATGTGTGAAGAAAACTGTGTTTACAGGTTATGAGTGGTGATGCTGTTACACTGTGTTTTAGGGAAAATGTGAAGGTTATTTTGGTTTCACTTCCAGATCTTGTTTTTCAGGCCATGATGGTGTGTATGCAGGCTCCTGGCGGAGCCAGTTTTTAAGCAAACTTAATATGCAAATCACACTAACATCTTTTACTGCAGGATTATAGGTCCGAGGTGGTGCTGCTCCAGAGGAGGAGATGCCCTGATGTTGCCTGGGACATGATCTAGCTAACCTTATTCTTTAAGACAGGAATCTGGTTTTGATGAGTTGACTCATGGGAGTGTCCATGCGTCAAGAGGAGGGGTCCAGGATTAACATGAAACAATGAATTAACATTAAACTATGTTTTATATGATTTTTGCAGCGATTTGTGTGATTAACAGTTCATTCAACGGGTATTGAACCTATGCAAGTGGTGCATCCATGTTCAGATGAGGCTTTGATGGCCTATAAGTGAAGTTCACTCAACTAAAGAATGTGGTTTGATGATTGTTGACATGCTCTCCAAATAGAAGTTTTTCCTCCTAGCAAGGAAATATAGGTGCAGCAGTCATCTCCTGAGAAATCTTCAGAGGCCCGGTGAGAAGCAAGAACCATTCCAGGCATAGCTGACAGCCCAGGCAGTGGTTGAGGTCAAAGGTCGAGCTGGTTGGGGCCCATCATGAGATTAGACTTTGGAGCCACAGCAAGGAACTGAAGCTGCGTTGGAATGAGAACTGTGCCAAGGGGGATTTCCAGAGGTCAACAGAGGAGATTTTGGACAACAGACGGGCACCTGAAGGATGAGGGGAGCGTGCCAAGCTCCATCGACAGCGCACGGGGAATCCGAGGATGACATCATGATTCTGTGAAAAGGACAGGAACCAAAAGCTATGGTGGTGATGACAGCAGTTTCCTATGAACATCACCTAATGCTGTGTCACTGTACTGTGCATACGATGAAACTCTGAAGACTGCTGGGATCATAACAGCAGTAAGATAACTGGACCCAGCACCCTTTCCACAGAGGGGTTTTTCTGCAGTAGAAGAGTCATAAGTATTCCTATCACAGGACAGAAAGTTCTCCACGCCCTTTTCCCATGGATAGGGACTGGAAAACATGCTCTCGGAAGTGAGACACTGGACTATAGATTCGGCTTGTTCCTCAATGCATCCTGCAAGGTCAACGAGGGACATAACCAAGAAATGGACGCTCTCCGAATTGCTGTAATGCAATATCGTGTAGCACTGGACATGATCCTGGCTGAGAAAGGAGGATTGTGTGTCTTAATCAACACCATGTGCTGCACCTACATACCAGATAATGTACATTCTTTAAACATGGCTTCAGATTCTAAAGAGACTGTTGATCGGCGTTGGAGTTTTCCTGGTTTTATTTTACTTTATTATATTTTATTTTGCTTTTCTTTACTTGTGTTATACCTTGTTTAAAGGCTGTAATTTCACAGACGATAAGTTTATCACTCACAACATATGCAGATGTACCACAAACCGATGAAGATCATGAAGACTTCTTTTCCTATTTGTTAAATGAAGATGAAGTGCAACTAATTATGTAGTAACTGAAAATGTGAAAGACAAGTAGTTACTTACTGATGACTATGATGTAGACTCTGATACAAGTGTCTAAGTTGCCCATAAAAACCAGCAAATGCATTCTATGATGAACTAACTGAAAATACATATTTGTAAGAAGTTATGTCCTGATAAATGATATGTGTTTTGCTGTACAATTCAAATCTGCTAAAAACAGGCGGGAATGTTAAAAGATTTTGAATTTTATTAATATTCAACAGTGATAAATGTTTATGTTTAGCTTATTTAAATTGCACAGAAATGCCTGTACATAGCGTGTCAGCAAATTCTTTAGCTGGAACAAAGTGATCACATGAGGAAGTTGCTCAAGTTTAGACAACACCCACATGTATTGTTTTAACCCACTACAAGATCGTTAATCAACTTGTCCATCTTTGTCTTGCAAGGCTGCATCCTGTGCAGCCTCGTATGCAATCACCAGATAAGAAGCTGTTTTTTTCCTAACTTGTACTCCACCCATGAGTGTTACGTGAGTAAGGCAGTATATAATAAACTCTGAGTGAATGCCTGGCGCGCTTTGCCTGCACGTCTTTGTAATTGACGGGACGTGGTCAGGCAATTGTCCATGTACATGAATTAACTCTGGGCCTGTGATTCTTTGCTTTCCTGAGGTTTTTCTCCTTACAGTAAGGTAAACTTTTAAAGTATATATATGCATAATACATTCAGTTACAATTCTTATCACTCACTCTGGTGTTGGCAGCTTTTGGCGAGAGGTGTCTGACTGTGGAGGTGCGGTGGGTCTTCTGGAAGTACAGTGGGTTTCCTTCCAGATTCAACTGAAAAAAGACAGTTTTGCATTGTTAGCTACTCTCCTATGGGGAAAAAACCTCCCAGTTTGAGACCAGGAGGCATAAAATATTAGGCTAGATTACATGACTTTAAAGTTTTTTGTGTAAAACCTCAGCACTAGATGTCAGTAGACTGCTGATTGAAGTTAACTGAATTCCGTTTTCTTACCCCTCCCAATTCAAGTGTATAATTCTATCTATGATGGCCGCTATGGCACAAACTGTGTATCTGATATCCCCGTGTTGGTGTTGTTTGTACATCATCTTAATAATGCTGGTCCAGGATCAACATTGCAACCAAGTAATCACATTGTTTTGTTGTCATAGCTTTGCAATGTGAGGAAAAATGCCTTTGTTTTAAAACTTTCTTCTGGATCAAATGGTAAACATTTCAACTCTTTTATTAGCATTAGCTAACTTCCTGGCTAATGTTAGCTAAGTGCTCAGATGCCACTGGTCAGCTGCGACGTTAATCCTGGACCACTACTGTTATTATGATGATGATGTAGGGCCAACACAGGGATATCAAATCGTAAAGACTGTCAGTCCACACTTTACCTCAGCTGTCAATATATGTACAAGACTATTTACTGTGGAAGAGGCTGTAAGTCTTTGTGAAAAGAGTCTGATACAAGTCGATGAGTCAATGAAGTTTACTTCTATTTGATTAGCGCGATACTGAGGTGAGTTGTTCAAGATATCCTGAACGTTTCTGTCAGTGTTTTTGCTGCTGTTAGCTTTGGTTAGCCTTTGTTAGCTGCTGTTAGTGAAACTTTTGTTGATTAGGATGCAACACTGCTGGACTCTGATGCTTAGTGAATAAACTGCCATACAATGTGGGAATGTAATCAAACTGTTTGTCACAGGGATAAAGCCTAACATTAGCTGGCATAACATTAGCTTATAACCAGCTGTCATTGTTCATCCAGCTTTCATCAGCTGTACGGAAATGGGGGGATTTTGCATCTAATCTGTTGCCATTAAGTAACTGTGACAATATCTGGAATAAATAAGCAGGTTTTTGTGTGTTAGGGCCCTGACTTCAGTTCTGCAGGGGCTTGAGGTGAGGGAGAAGAGGATGATATTCTATTAAGATACTGGTGGTGTTGCCTCCTTCCTTCCTGTTTTCAGTTTGTCAGTGGAGGGGACCCCTTCTTAGATGATAAAACACAAAGTATGAACCTTCATATCGAGAGTCTGAAGGTGCATATACAAATTTAAATTTGCCTGAACAGCATGTGAATGGCTACAAGTTCTCTCCTTTGGGATGTATGTGGCCAGTCTCTAACCATGTAAATAAAATATGATTAGGCAGAACAGTGAAGTCCATCGTATTCAAGATGTTTGTGGCACAAACTAGTGCCGGCGCCTGTGCATTTTTAATGGGTTAAGTCTAAGTTTATAAGAACACATCAGTTTGTTGGAAGATGTAATTACACACTAATCTGTGTATATTGATGAGTACAACTTTATTTTTCTATAACATAAACTCAGAAAATGGCTATTGCACCTTTAAACCATTGTTTAGTTATGCTGCTATAAGCTCAGGCAGCTGGGGGACCTCAAAGTCAACCTCATTAGTATTTTCTAGAGATGTGAGGTAAAATGCTTCCTCTGTATCGCAATGTTACAGACTCTTTCAAAAAAAACAAAAACAAAAACAAATACTGGATCCTGATCAATTCCAACAGTTTAGCCCAGCCCCACTTTTGTAACGTTTTCATGCAAATCCATCCAGAAATGGTTGAAGAAACCTGCTAACAAGCAGATTTAAAAACAATGAGCCCTAATTGCCTGACCTCACTGGGAGCAGTAACAAAGTGTCATGTAAATTTGACCAACTGACGATAAATGTGTGCATGTGTGCATTTTTACTGTGTTGAGGCAGTGCAGCAGGGAGAGAGGAGCCAGCTGGGAATGCTCCAGCAGGATGTTGTAGGCCAGGTCTAAATGCTGGAGAGAAGACAACTGTTCCACGCCTGTTTTGATGAGAGATGCCAATGATGCAAGTGAATTCAAACTCATGCACAAGTTCAAGAGCACTGGTTTAAAGGAAAAAAAAATGACCAAACATTAAGTTATTTAATTAAATTCTCATGTTCTTTTCCCTTATTAAAAATGTCTCTGTGTGATGAAGAAAACTATCTTACAAAACAGTGGCAATAAAGTTTGTATATCTTCACGCTGCTTCCTCATCTACCAGCTTCATCACTATTTGGTCTCTTTGCTGAGAAGGTAAATTGGGCTTTAAGAAGAGTACGGGAAGCCTGCGACTGATAACAGTTGTCCCTACCGTTGATGGTTTCCAGTTCGTTGTTCCTGAGGATGAGTGTGACCAGCTTGGCCCTAGTACTCAGACCGAGCGTTGGCGCCCTCTGCAGGCAGTTGTAGCCCAGGTTCAAGTGTTCCAGTTCAGTCAGAGCCTGGGCGAAAGCGAAAATAAAGTAAAACAAGATTACTGTAAATTGCAGAATAAATAAATAAAGCTTAGATTCTATGTACCCAAATGCTGATAGCAATCCAACCTTTAGGAATTCAGCACACTCCTGAATCTTGTTATGGCTTAGATCCAAAGATTTCAGGACATTCAGTAAACTCTGTAAGATTTGAAGAAGCTGAAGTTGGATAGAAACCTTATGCTTATGAATCAGTAATGACACATTTGTGTATTTGCTTGTCTCACCAGTGACTGGTCAAGGCAAACTATGGAGTTGTAGCTGAAGTTCAGGGTGTGAAGTTCAAGCCACGGTAGTGCTGAGCTCAGATCACCTCCACAGAGAGAGAGCAGCTCCTAAAAATGCACATCATATAAATCACTGAGCTTTTTGGTCCTCTCACATTCCCAGAAACCTGCTCATGCTACCGGCTGGGAGTACCTCCAAGGAAGTGAGGCTCTTTGAGCAGGTAAAAACCTCTAGCTGGGAGTAAATTCCTCTGAGGCCCTCGAGACAGTGAGGGGGGATTCTCTTCAGCTGGTGAGGAAGAACAAGCAGAGACGAGTTACAATGTAAAAGACCTGTGTACTTAAAAAAAAAAAAAGCACCGTAAACAACAAGAAGTGAAAGTAGGAAGTATTCACACATTACCTCCAAACACTTCAGAGACTTGAAAGGGAAAATTTTTAACACAGACTCGAGCCTCACACCCAGCGGGTTGATGAGCTGCAAACACACAGCGAGTCAGAAATGAGTTGGCAGGGCCAACTTTTTGGGACTCAATGTGAAAGAACCAAGTTCTGGGTTAAAACCAACCTTGAGGGAAACGGTCTTCTGCAGGATGTCAAACAGGAACTGCAGCTGCAGCAGCGAAGCGGTGTCAGCTGGGTGGGAGGGCAGTGCGAGGAACCCGTGTTGCTGGCTCCGGGATAGCAAGTACTGCTCAAACAGCCTTGTGAGCTGCTGCAAGGTGGCAGCAGGCAGGGTCAGCGTGCTGCTGCCGTCCAGCACCACGTCACCTGAAGGGTGAAAGCGAGCTTTCATGCTTAAAGTAATCAACCAGATTTGACTCACAAGTGACAAGTTAGTCAGCTACAGAATGAATGAGTAGCTCCAATGCAGTGCTACAGATTTGGACGCATCCACCTGAATATTATTGTTGTTGGATGTCAGTGGAGCTCAGTAATTTAGGTAGCTATGCCTCTTTTTCACCAACTTCTACTCAGCGCGACTCAGTTTTTAAGGTTTTCCATTAGGTGGTAGTAGCTGGTACCACATACTTTTTAGTATCACTTTGGCCCCGGTTCTAAGCGAGCCAATCTGAGCCAAAAATGTGACGTCAATGGACGGCATGCCGCTAATCGGCCAGGCAGCGACTACACTGAAAGAGACACGAGTGCGACTCCTTCCCAAGAATCAAACCTGCCATTTTTGAATCCTGGTAACAAGGGAAGTGTTTACACACGCCTCCCACCAAAACCTTCACTTGCTGTGTTGTGCTTGTGGCGCATACTACTGAGGTCTTCGGATGTTTGGGCAACCTTGCTGTAACAACCCCACCCACATTGAGATGGTACTTGTAACTGAAAAATGCAGAAACTGTGCAGAGTAGGTGCCAGTGGAAAAAAGGCTTTAGTGATCACAAACTTGGCAAATGGCTGAGAGTGTGTTAGACACACAAAAAAATCATAAACAAACTATTATACTGTTGTTAGTGGTCCGATGTCAGCTAAATAATTTGCATTTCTGAAAATGAATCATTATCAGTAAACTATTAACACCACTCTCATTCATGTATGTAGTTCATATTGGAGAGTTCTGTGGACAGGAGGAACCTCAGAATAGCATCCCTGCTGTTTGGTGATGATGTGGTTCTGTTGGCTTCATCAGTGCATGACCATCAGCATGCACTGGAGCAGTTTGCAGCCGAGCATGAAACCGCTGAGATGGGAGCCAGCGACTCTGAGTCTGAGGAAGCGGTTCACTGCTGGGAAAACAGTGCAATGCTCTCTTTGGGTTGGAAAAGAGAGGCAGCCTCAAGGCAGTGAGTTCAAATATCAGGGGATCTCATTCACGAGTGTTGGGAAGCTTGACGGACGGTTTAGCGCGGCGTCAGCAGAAACCTGGCTGTTGAACCAGGCCGTTGTGGTGAAGACAGTTTCAATTTACCGATCCATCTACGTCCACAACCTTCACCTGTGGTCATGACTTCTGAGTAACAACCAAAAGAGTAAGGCAGTGAATACACCCTTTACCTGGACTGTGCCTTAGAGGTGAGGTAATGACTTAAGGCCCGGGGCACAGAATCGTTACAACAGAGGTTCCACTGGACAGTTTCGAAAAATGAGGGCATAAATTTTGGACTTTTTATCAATTTTTTCATAAGTTTATAAGTTTTTGTTCTACTGATAAAAACCTCCCACATGGACATTCAGAAATTAACTAATAGATAAACATTTAATTGACAGAAAAGATTGTTTAAATTTAGCACTATCTGCTCCAGGAACTTCTTTTTACAGCGGGCCCACAGTAAAAATGACCTTGATGCCATTTTTACTGAAAATCACAGAAAATGAAAAGCACAGAAAATGATTTCCTATTTTCTATAAATTAACGAAAACTTTGTTTTACAATTACAGGACAGTCTCAGCGATGAGCAACTAAATCTTGTTCTGAAACTTTACACATTTATTTCTTACAATTTAAGCATACAGTGCTCATTGACAGATTTCTTTCATTTAAAACAACAGCATTTCTCTATCGTGCATGGTTAAATCTGTAGTTCAACTTTAAATTAAGAAAAAGGGGAGCTTCACAGGTCCGTCCCACTTGAGGTTAAAACGATCTATATGTGGACTGTGATGTAAAAGGAGTTTGACATCCCTGATCTAGAGGACTCTCAGAGCAGAGCTGCTGCTCTTGCCAGCTGAGTTGCTCCAGGCATCTGGTTAAAAGGCTGTTTTTTTCTGTTTGTTTGTTTGTTTGTTTGTTTAGATGCCTCCCTTTAGAGGTTTTTCAGGCACGCCCAACTGGGAGGACACCCCAGGGTAGATCCAGAGGAACTGGGAATGCCTCTGGACCCCCCAGGAGGGACTCAGAAGTATGGCTGCTGTGAATGTGACCCAGCATCAGATAAGTGGAAGACAATAGATGGATGGTTGATTTCTCTCAATAATATAACACCCCCTTTCAAATAACTCCTCAGACAAATTAAAAGGAAAACATTATCTGTAAACAGACTGTAAAACCCTTACATTATTAATGAATAGGGGATTAGGCTGGCTCAGTTATTATCTCATACATCGTCTGTTGAAATAGCTTAAACCGCAATCGGGGGCTGAGCGAATCTGGATGGCCCTGAACCTGTCAACATGAGTAAACCGCCTCATGATCCTGTGTCATGCTGCTGTTTTTGGACGGATATTGTATGTAAAGGGAATAGTGTCACACTGGCACATACCGTTATTTCGGAGAAGCGTGGCCAAGCTATGTACGAGAGGAGAGTGGCCCGTCTGAGGTGCAGCCATCCTGTAAGAATTCAAGAAAGAGTCCTGAGGACACAACTCACGGAAATTAAAAACAGAAAAACTTGTCTTGCATGCGTTCAGTACGTTTCGTGCTGTTGTTTCAGCGGATTTGATAAAAACAAAAGACGACTACAGACAACTATACCACAGCCTTGGGCTAATAAACACTTTTTCCGTGTTATTGTAGTTAGCGTTCAAAGCTTTAGAGACACGCTAACTGACATAGGTATTCAAAACTCTGCTATTGCTAGCAGTTAGCTCGGCTAAAGTATCCCGATAAGTAAGCAAAACGACATACCTGTGCAATGACAGCCGACAGCCGGATTGCTAACATCAAGGTGTTACTTATAGTAGATCATATTAATTTTGGCGCACAAAGAAACGCCAAGTTATGGTGCTCATTTGTTATTGTGGCAATCAAGCGCAGAGTGATGTTGACATTTTTTACCTCCGTCACATGACGGAACTGAAAGCGTCTACGGTAGCCTCGTTATACCAAAAAGTATCACTCTTACGCGCCCATTAATAATAAAGTTTCTTCTTTTTTTTAAATAGTTCTTCTTCTTTCTGCTTCTTCTTCTTCTTAATATTATTATTATTATTCATAATAATAGTAAAAATCCTCACAGTTTGAATAAAGGCACACATTAAAGATAAATATAAATGTCACCGCATACAGTCAAAAGGTCAAACGTTCAGTTCAAGGTTATTATACTAAAATTAAACAAACATAAACTAAAACTAGATGTGCAAAAATTGTTGTTAACTGAAATAAAAATAAAAAGTGGCCCTTAAAAATAATAAAAATTAACTGAGATGATTTTTGTAAAATGTGAAAATTTACTAAAACTTTAAAAATCTATTTAGAGAAAAGAAATGTCATTAGTTTTCTTCTTTGTCAGCTTGGTAAAGTTTGATATTACACCTTGTCTGATGAGGCTTTGATGACCTGATACTTATGTCTGCAAGACTTATACTGGCATCAAAAAGTGGTGCTTTTTTATTTTAATATCTATGCAGATTTTCCTGAATCTTGACTTCAGCATATGTCCTCTATATAGTATTAACTGAAATTAATAAAAGAAAAAAAAAAACATTTTTAAACAATAAAAACTAAACTAAAATGAGCCAACCCGATCAGGAAACTGACTGAAACAAAAAGAAACAAAAACAAAACTGATTTAAGAAAATACAAAAGTATAATAGCTCTGTTATGATCTTACAATAATTCAAAAATACATATTTTTATACATATATAAGATGTAAATTATGGCCAAAAAATATTGAAAGAACGATTAAGACAGAGCAAGCCTATAAAAGCAGTTCTTTTCGTTCTACTTAAAAGGCACAAAAATAGAAACAGACGTGTAGAAAGGCATAAGAACTTTTTTTAAAAAGAGATTTTCTGCTTTTTCATCAATAAAAAATTCTGTCATGTGCTAAAACATTTCTGGACATGATGTATAGTTGAAATTTAAACGTCTGTGGCCACTGGGTGGAGCACTTGCAGCAAAGAGGCTAGATTCCATATAATGGTCTGTATTAAATAAGTAAGTAGCTGTATATACTATATGTGTTTTAACTTTGTGCTTGAAAACCAAAAGCAAATAAATTTTAAAAAAATATATACATAAAGTTAAGATGAAGTCACGCCGAAGTGTTGCAAATCTTACATGGACCCTTCAAAGGTCATGCACTAAAGACTTTTTCTGGCTTCTTCCCTTTAAAAGCCCATATAATAAGACACAGACCCTGTGGTAGCTGTGGTTTTACAGCTGCTGGCAGGTGTTGGTCCAATCAGATTCCAGCCATGGCAACCAATAAAAAACAGAGTTCGATGGGTGTCCAAGAGGCATCATTTGAGCTTGCACTGCACAGATGCACAACATCTACTCATATCAAAACAGACCAGATTAAATTGAATTGAATTTGTGGTGAACCAACATGAGCTTGATTTTAGCAGGTAGGTCAACTATAATAGAAAGAAGAATATAAATCTGAATATAATCAAGAATACTGGGAAGACAATCACGTCCATGTACAGTGATTACATCAGCATGTAACCAGGTGACAAGCTTTAACCTCTGTACACTTAACTGATCTAAACCAGGAAAGCAGTTTTCAGCAGTCCTTTTGTTTTATTGGGTAACACTTTTGGCTTCATAACAAATACTTTACAATGATTTGCATGAGCAAATAAAGCAGGAACTTTCCTAATTTGCACATGCATCACTTGTTGCTAGGCAGCAAACAAACATACTCTCACACACACGCACACACACACAAACACACAAGCATTTTTCCATTTGGGACTTGTGAAGCGAACATTTCCATGTAAGGATTTATGCTCTGTAATTTGGTAAACATTTCCATTCTGTAAGATGCTGCGCGTTTCACCCGCTTAAGAGACCTGAGTGCATATTCAGTTAACCCCTTAGTCCCAAAGTTTTATTTATTTAATTTTACATTTTTCTTTTCACCTAAAAAACAATAGAATCCAAAGTGAGATTTGCACAAATGCTAATAATTTTACTTTGGCCAAATAAAAAAAAAACCTGTACCGCAGAGAATAAATGAAAGCCTCATGGCCGTGATTCAGTGACACTGATGTTATCAAACATGTTTTCAAACCTCCAGGTGGTAACCCTTCTAAATTTCATGCAGCAGAAATGAAGTACAATACATTCCACATGCAGTTTAGTCATAGTGCTACTAGAGGTCAGCATCAGCAAACCTTTGAACCTTTACATAATGTATGAAGTGGATCACCTTCAACTGGGAGGAAGAGGTTACCCATGCATGCATGTCTACTAGTTTTGACAGTTTATTACAATATGAAGTCATAATCCAGCTGCGTATCTGCTGTTCGTGTGACCTTGGTAACTCCCACTAACCCCACTAACAGGATGATATAATATTTTCCTAACTCCCTGCTCATTGCTGTTACTTATCCAATCAGTAATCCAAGTAAAGGGAAACCGTATTTAAGTCAGTAATCAAAGCCAGACACTAAACAGTGCACTCATTCATTGTCAAAGTGTAAAAAATGGACTTGTTTTCACTGATAAGATGCCAGGAGAGTCCAATAACCTTAGTAAACTCGGTTTTATTCTTATTTGTTTTAAATGACAATGTATTTTGAAATTAGAGATGACTGTGAAGTAACAGGCTTGCAGTGAGGCCTAGCAGTGTAAAATTAACGAAATACATCATATTAATCGGTAAAATAGTGATTCATCTCTCTACTGGCTAGATAGGAGTTTGAATAATTCATCAACAATGAGAGATTCTTTTCAAGATAGATGGAACTATTGCTTATTCAAATGAGGAATTTTTACTTTTAATTAGGTATTTATGTGCTTTAAGTGCTATTAAAGCATATACATTTCTTATCTAATATATTGGCAATGACCTCACCGATAGATTCAAGAGCCTTGTCATCAGCAACACCTCTCATGTTGATCTGATCTCAATGTGATCTGAACTACTTCCAGATTACTGTTTTCTCAAACAAAAATTCTGCTAACAGTTTGAACTGTTCAGCTATATTTACTGGCTTACTCTTTCAGTAATTCATGTACTATTTTTATCTGCAACTCTGTTCTGATTATCTTTAAGCAGTTTATTCATGATTTGACTAAATCTAGTCATCAATTTTTTTTTTTTCTTTTTGGCTTATGTGAGAGTTTAGTTAGACTTTTCTAATGTTTTGGCCATAATTCTAGCCAGTTGTTTATCAGGTCTAATCATTTAATTTCTTTATATTGTTTGCAAATTCTATTAGAAACATTTTTAAACTCGTTTGCCTATTGCGTACTTACCTATTACTTACTTAGCTACTGCTGGCATATTATTTACCTACGTATTACTTACCTAGTACTTTCTTATCTTGTATTTACTTACCTATTATTGGCCTAGAACAGTCTTACCTATTATTTACCTGTTCCTTACTTACCTATTATTTTTCCATGTATTTGAATAATAATGTTTTGCTGTATAACTATTATTTATTTATTATTCAAGTGCCCCCTGGGGTGATTGTATCCATTTCCAGGATGACCTCTTACATAAAGAACTCCCTCTGTATACAGACTGAAGCACATAGCACATCAGTGATCCCATATTTTTCTCTATAAATGTAGAATTTATCCAGAGTTTGTGTTTTTTTAATAATTCCATGGGGAGGAATTTAAGTAACTGACCTTGGTGGGGATCACTTTGCACACAGGGGCAGATACTGTGGCGTGTTAGGCCTATAAGCTGGTGACCATCCCAGACACATTACCGGCTTTCTCCCCACTGCTTTTCCATCCATGGTTTTTGTAAAATGACATATGAGGTTCTATGTGCAAACAGCCTTTTGGGCATCCCTCTAACTCACACTCCCGAGATATAAAGCAGCTTCAAATGTGCCCTTTCTCCCTCCCTATACCTCCAAGGTGAGCCAGGGATGCCGATCTTGAATGGGGCTAAATAGCATGAAATCAGTGGGTACCCACAAAACAAAATAATCTGCATTTATATCTGCGGAGTAAGGTTACACATGCCGTTTCTATTTCTGGGTCCTTGAATAAACACCTATTAGTCTGGTGCACTGGACGGGGTTAATATGGCGCTTGTTTAGCGGGCGAGCGCGACACCTCAAGGCTTGGCCTCGCCAATCAATAGGAAACACTGCTGAGTAACACACACAGTAGCATCACTGTACACAGGTATATAGGCTGGAAGCAGCTGGCAAATTTTAATTGAGTGTCAATTGACATGTCAGCCACTGTGGGGAGGTCTTTCCATGTAAGGAATACTCTGCACATAGTCCTTTTGTTTGTTTGTTTGTTTGTTTGTTTGTTTATACATTCTTGGGAGTTGAGGGGAGAAGGTGCTGATTGAAACAAACAGGCTAATGTAAAGTAGTCTTTGAATATGCAAGTTGTCTTTTTTTCTCTCTTTTTTGAGCTCAACTTCAAGCCTCACATCGCTTTTGGTAAAAAACAAACAAACCAAAAAACAAAACTGTTTTTCATTTGGGAATAGTTTGCCAGTAATCGCCTATAGGAGGTTAATTTTGCCTTGATATGGCCATAAAAAGGTCTGATGTAACTGGTTCAGCTGGGGAGCAGCAGTGCAGGTCATTTAAAGATAATGATGATGATGATGATGACATTTGTTTCCCCGCGTGGCATCAGTTAAGTTTTTCTTTCCTATAATTTGGGTTAGACAGGATCTTTCCAATAAAACACGCCATCGAGAAATATAATGAGAAAGTGTCACAACTGCTCTTCCCTGTGAAGGAAATTCCACAATCTTCCTATTTTTCCCCTAATGAACAAAAGTTTTCTTTGGCCCCGAGAGCAAACCTGGGAATGTGTAGGACCCAGCAGACCTCCCAGCCCCCCGGCTTCACCTGTTCGCGTGCACATTTCTGCTCCTTCTCTCCCCCCCACACCCCCCACACTTGTGATTGCCTTCCACTGCCCATGATAATTCCCCGAAACCTCATGCCTGTAACGATGCTGTTGTACGCGGGCTGCAGCTTGCTGGTCCTCTCCGTGTCTCTGGCCGGTGCCTCTCTGGCCGAGATGGTGTTCCGCTGCCCGGGCTGTACCGCGGAGCGCCAGGCGCTGTGCCCAAAGCTCACCGAGACATGCGCGGAGATAGTGCGCGAACCGGGCTGCGGGTGCTGTCCCGTGTGCGCCCGGCAAGAGGGCGAGCTGTGCGGCGTGTACACCCCGAGGTGCTCCACCGGTCTGCGATGCTACCCGACGCCCGACTCGGAGCTTCCCCTGGAGCAACTGGTGCAGGGCCAGGGGCAATGTCGGCGCAAAGTGGACACCGAGGCAAGCGCCCACAGCCAGGAGCAGCGGGAGCAAACCAGCGGTCAGTCAGTTTACCGGAAACCTGCTTTTCTTCTATCAATTTTTAATGACACTGTCTAGACTGCAGGCTGAGAAACAGTGCAGAAATATTGCATTGTCATGAAGGCTAAGCCCTAATCTGGGACTCAGCAGGGAAGTTGTCCATATTCCTCTTCACTGCATATTTATGATACTAAACCATGTTTCCCCTCTTTTAAACGCCTTTAAATAAACTGCGAGTTTGTATTTCACGCAGATTTCAGCATCTCATAGTTGCTAGATTGCTACATTCATACATGGCCTTTGCATTGCCACGCATTTGAGGGGTGTCATTTTATAATTTGTGCTACAGCAAATGACTAGTTTTTAAAGCATTTTGCAAGGCGGGGGATGTAATGTGCATTGGGTCATTCTAGTGTGCACGCAGAGAAATAAACACAAGAGATAAAGGAACAGCCACTCTGCACAGCT
Source organism: Neolamprologus multifasciatus (assembly GCF_963576455.1). Classification (NCBI taxonomy): domain Eukaryota; kingdom Metazoa; phylum Chordata; class Actinopteri; order Cichliformes; family Cichlidae; genus Neolamprologus; species Neolamprologus multifasciatus. Next base: position 21,144,353 of record NC_140460.1, read on the forward strand.
CATCTCAGCTGTGCACCACACAGCTGGCCCTCCTGAAAAAGCTGCCTTTAAAACACTGCAGCAGAGTTAGTCACCTGCAAAAGCCCCAGAAGTTGTACTCAGTGGGATGGACACAGAAAACAGTGTAGTATTGATGTTGACATTTCCCCCAGGGAGTGGAGAGAAAGAAATATATATGTAGAGAGGGAGAACACTGAAGGAATGCTGCATTGATTGGAAAAGTGGACTTTAGGCTTTGACTAGACCTAACTATAGACTGGCTCTGACACTGACTCTATTAACTGTAGGCTGTCTACCTGGATGTATACGCTGGAGGATCACAATGAAGCCTGGAGCCAGCGAGGCTTATGTGGTTTGTGTTTGAACAGGGGCAGGTCACAGTGAGGAAGAAAAGCAAACAGCCTCATTAACTGGCTGAATTTGAGGCCGCAAAACACTGTCAATGAATGTAGAGTGGAGGCAGCCGGGGTGTGATTTTTACTCATTTCCAAAATCCATGCTTTGTCAGAGTTTACCTTCAGACTGACACATGTTTACTTTGGGCACTGGAGTCCTGGAACATAGAGAAACTACCATAAACAGGACTCTTGTGTAACCCCCACTCCCTGAGCACAAAAGGTCAAAAAAAGCTTTGTGATGCATTTTATGATTTAATCATCAGCCCCAATAATTGCTTGGTTATGCTCACATTAATAGTGCATGTAAAGGAATGAACTGAGAGTTACACAAGAGCAAAACCAGAGTGCAGACTACATGGGCACATCGTGTAAAGGCTTGTTAGACATCACTATTTCTTTGCGTTCTCTGAGGTTTTCGGCACCGGGTTCCACAGGTTGAAGGTTTCAAGATTTAGTTTGATGTGTCCAAAAAAACTGGTAAAAGCTTAGAAATAAGCTCTAAAAGCTGAACCTGGAGATGTTTTGGATAAAAGCTTTGCTGCTAATGCTGCTGCAGATGGAAGAGTGAAGTCTGAAACTCATGCAGGATTACAGTGAGTGGTCTAAGTGACATGCAGAGCTTTCTTGGGGTCAGAAGATAAAAGACAGTTAGATTTTTTTATTTATTTATTTATTTTTTACCAAAGTGAGGCTGGAAACACTTTCCTGAGGCTAATTTCAAGAGTCACAAAATAATAAATTGCTGCTCATCCCATCATTTTTTAAAGATACTACACTAATAGCTGCTAGGTTGATTTGTCGTGGAGTCTGAGCTTTTGCGATACATAAGTCATCTGCAAAAAGCAAAAACACAAAGCAGCTCACAGAGGTTTCTGGATGATGAAGAGCAGCCTTTAAATGTTCTGGTTAATACCCATTGCATTCACTTTATTCCAGGAATTAATCTGGGGAAAAAAAAGATTAATATAATAATTAAGTAGTTTTATTTATTTGATCCCTGAGGAGGTGATTCTTGAGCTGATTTGGCATCTGGGCAAGGAATCAAATGACAAAATAGTACAGCTGCTTTATTTGGATGTTTATATAAATACACATCATCCTGACATCATCTTCTTCTTTGTCCATTTAGCATGTCAGCTTTTAAAAAGGAACAAAGACAAGGAACAGCAAGCTGTGTCTACTTAGAGGTGGCATTTTTACAGTTTTTTTTCTTCAAAAGAATTTATCTGATCATAGGTATACAAGAGTGCACCGAGAGCAGCTGCAGAGTCCCTATAATCTCTCTAATCAACACTACAAGTGACCCGCAGCAAAGAGGCCAAAGGTCAGAGCACCTATTTCTTTGATCCAACAATAATCATGTAGGGAAAAAAGGAAAGAAAAGAAGAAAAAAAGTAATGCACAGCTTTTTGTTAAAAGTTGGAATAGGAAGATATAGGAGATTGGGTGATATTAAATTATTGTTTGCAATCAAAACCAAAAGTCTGACAAGAGACGAATGAAAAATATCAGTGAAAATACTCAAAACAAGATAGCAAATAGGAAAGGAACACATTACTGTGAGATAAAGACTGCAGTGATGCTTTCAGCATATGTGTCTGTGGTTGAGGTTACAGTGCTTTGTTCTGACCAAAGCACCTAATTAATAGCGTAACTTGGTAACAGATATTGCTTCATCACTGAAAATTCCTTTCAGTGTCATGTTAGATTCGTATTAAAACTCTTTGTACAAATAATGAAGGTTTTTGACTGAGAGTGAAAGAAAACTGACTCATTTATAATTAGGTGTGTAAAGAATACGTTTGTCTACAGCCTGATCGAGATAGGATTTTTAAGATTAAGCTCATGCATGTCGGTCAGATCTACTGAGCTACATGTATGCTATATATCAGCGGTCCCCAACCTTTTTTGCGCCACGGACCGGTTTATGCCCGACAATATTTTCATGGACCGGCCTTTAAGGTGTCGCGGATAAATACAACAAAATAAAACTAGTACCGGTACCGAAAAAAAGAAAATTTATTCATAACACACGTGATAAGACCAAGGAAAACCGAGTAAACGATAAAAACGATAACAAAATAACGCTGAAAACTGATAAAAACCCTGAAAACTATTCATTTCACACCTGAGCCTCAACTCTCACGGCCCGGTACCAAACGACTCACGGACCGAGGCCCGGGGGTTGCGGACGCTGCTATATATATATATGACAGTGTGGATATGCTTTTAGACAATATTTAGCTCTCAGGCTTTATACTGAAACCATTCAGATCAACATGTTGGTGCATCTTTCCCACTCTGGTTTTCATATAAGAAATGTATACACTGTAATGACATTTCTTTGAGCCTACTTTGATAAACCTAATATCCAACTGTTTTTGTGGAGTCTTGAATATCCTGGATTGGATTCAACAGGATCAAAATGTGAGGATAGAGCTCCTGAGATGATTGCTGGCACTTGACACAGACCGTGAAGATTAACAGATCTTAAATGTCAAAGTGGTCTCTGTAATGTGGTGAAAAAGGGAGAAAGAAATGGGATACTCCCTTGCAAAATAATGTTCCATAAATGAACCCGTGACCTGGTTAGAAAATTGGATTCTAAGAATATAATGATATAAAATATCAGAGCGTAAGTTTTTTCAGACACAACAAAATGGCAACAAAGTTATCCTATTTACTTGATTTTGAGCTGAAATGTCTTCCTATTTAAAATTAACACCCACGTTTTTCCCACTACCCTGTGTTTATGCACAGTATCACTTGATATTCCATTCCCACAGAAACCTGGATCCAAATAAAGGTTCCTTTAAACAGATTGGATGGGCGTTTAATTGTTTTGACTGGAATCATACATATACAACCTCGAAAGAGAACATGTTGATAAAAAAAAAGCTCCAAATAGAGCCAGTTCCTGCGCACAAGATTTCAAAAGAGTGAAGCAAATGCTGTTGTCCCCTTAACAACACCTCACTAAATGTACTGTTAATCAACCAACCACTCAAAACAACCGTCTTCCAGTGTTACTTTTGCTGTTATGGAGATGGGAAATGAGGTGGAAAGAACGGGGGGGACTCCTGTGACATCTGGTTGCTGAAACAACACTGTTAGCTGACAGGGGGCATTCCTGTGTACCTGCAGGGGCATTCAGACGGAGCCTGCAGGACTGAAATAGCTCCGAGATAATCTTGCCCAAAATGGGTATTTATGCCATCTCCCCCTGAGGCGTCAACTTCACGCATATCTGTGCCAAGAATCTCCTCTTGCCTATTGAGAACCAGAATAACTTCCCACCCTCCAGATTGGTCAAGGGTGATTTAAGACAATACAAACACTGTCTGAAATGCAACTGAAACTGGGAGCGTGAATGGGGGCAGTTTCTGAACTTGTTTTAATAAAGGACAAATTCTTAAAAAGTATGAGAAAGACCTACAGTTGTCGTAAGAAGATCATTAGCTCAAAAGCACAAGTTTGGTCTTTTAATGCTTTCTTTGATCTGTTCTTTTTCCAGAGTGTAAGTTTTTATTTGACCACTCTTCCTGGTAGAATTGATTGAGTTCATTTAAATGGGCATCCAACCTTTAAGCATAGTCTACAAACTTTCAATAGGGTTGAGGTTGGGGCTTTGTGAAGGCTATTCCAGAAGCTTAATGTTAGCCTGCTTTCCATTCCAAAGCCAGTTTTGATGTGTGTTTGGGATTATTGTCCTGTTGGAGCACCCAGCAGTGTCCAAGTTTCAACCATATGGCTCATGATTTAAGGTGAAGTTGAAGGATTTGAAGGTAGTTCTTCTTCACTCAATTATATCCAATGTACCAGTACCAGTGGTAGCAAAACAGCTCCAAGAACATTATACTACCACAGCCATTCTTGACAGTTGGTATAGTCTTCTTTGGTTTGAAAGTCTTACTTTGACAGCTCCAAAAACACTTCTTACCACTGTGGCCAGATAGCTCAGTCTTTGTCTCATCTGACCATAAAACTTTCCCCAGAAGACATTTGACCTGTCAATATGGGGAACTGCAAATTTCACCCAAGTTGGAAGGTGCCAATTTTTAAGCAGGGGCTTTTTTCTTGTTCGGCACCCTCTAACTGTCAACACTGATGCAGTTTCCAGGTCATGGTAGACCTGACCCTACACATCCAAACCAATTTCCTCTCATCTAAGGGTCTTCTTTCAGACCATTACAAAGCGGTAACACGTTCAAATAAGTTGTAGTTAGGTGCAGTTGTTTGAATGGGTGATCTTGGAATCTGTAATTGTTAATCTTCTATAATCTCTTCTGGAGCTCCAAAGCTTAGAACTCAACCCTATTGAAAATTTGTGGACTACATTTAAATATCAGGTCCATTCCAGGAAACCAACGAAATTAATGAACACCGATAGTTTTGCCAAGAAGAGTGGTCAAATATCCACCCAGAATTATGACAGAAGCTTGTTGATGAGCACCAAAATATGTGCAACCTTTTTTTTTTATTAAAAAAGTGGTACAGTGATAGATAACTAGAAGTTTGTGAACTGAAACTTTTGATTAACATCTAACTCTGTAGTGTAGTGGTTAACACATGCATTATACATGGAAGGTTGATGGCTAGTGTACTCCCAAGCACAAATAAGTGGCAGGATTCTTAGAAAAAGGGAAAAAGGGAGCAGCTGAAAGTACCAACCCTAGTAACTTGTAGTTAGCAAACAGTGAAAACTAAATATTGTTTAAAAACAAATTAATGATTAACTTATGTTTCTAAATAATAGATAAACAATAGCTAATTCTGATAAAACTGTGTAGAGAATCGGGGAAGATTCTTTGATTTACAAGCCTAATCTATTATAGTCTAGTGGCAGTAGTTAGTAGTACAAGTCTAATAATATTTTTGTTATAATTGAAGTCATGTCCTAGCCAAAAAAAAACAGTTTTTGTTGTCATTGTTTAAAGAAATCTATTTAATGGTGCCTTATTTAGTTTTTTCTAAACAGATAAAAGTCAAGTTTACATCATTGTTACTGACCAAAACACGCAGAGTGTATTTCAGGGCTTGCAAACATCATGACTCTATCTAAATGTTTGTCAAAAAGTACAAAATGTGCATTCTTTTAGATTTTTTTGTACCATCCCACAGCTTTCTTTTATTCCTTTGCTTGTTTCAGCACTTTTCCACTTGCTGTAGTCCATAAACATTATAGTTAAAAAATGCACAAGTTATTATAATGTAATTGTTTATTGTGACTTTAGTTGAAAGATTAATAGGATAAGAATGACATTTGTTGAAAATCTGTGTGGTCATCACCACGAAAACCATGATCAGTTCCAAAAAAGTAGACCTTTGAGGTACAAGGTTTGTAGCAGAGTATTATTGCCAGCGTGATGCACTCTAAGCGTTGTCGTGTTACAGCTTGCCTCTGTTTAGGCCGTGTAAAATCTGCCCAAAGTTCACCCAGGGCTGCCGGTAGTGATGCCTAGTCTTGGATACCACAGAGCATACATACATGCTGGAGCCTGTGCAAAAGCCTGCTTTCAGATGGCTGTTGCAGGCCAAAAAGCCTGCAAGGTAAACATATCTAAACTCTGCTGAGTTTGTGTTTCCAGAAAACAACTCCACTAGGTCTTGTAATGGATTATAGTCTGTAATAAATCTACTCATTGACATATGACCTATTTATTTCACACCTTAGAGCGATGTTTAAGAAGTTAACAGAGAAAAGCTGTGCCTTTTAAAGCCTCTAAAATTCAAAGAGATCAATTTTGGGTAACTGTTGTTACCACTTACTGAGAGTCAGAGAGATGCTTCATTTGTTCTTAATTTTTTTCCCCTTTTACCTTTGTGTGCAAACACACAAAATATGCACACTTCTAATTAAGTAAGTGGTAGCCAGAAGTAACGCATATAGTATATCTGTCTATGAAGATTTTAGCTTGACCTAGTTAGTGGATGTCTCTGGAGTTACACTTAAGCAAAGATTTAAACAGACAGAAATAATTGTCAGAGAGGATTGTTTGAGTTAATTACAGTGATTTCCAGTCTTGGAACCTTTCAAAACTTACTTGATTTAAAGTTCAAGGTGAGCATTTCTAGTACAACTTTCAGAAAGGTTGCCTGTATTGAGTCAGTCCTTGGAAGTTTCAATTTTGACCACGGGCACTGTCCTGACATGCCTCGATGGGGAGTCATTTGTTGGAAATTACTTTAACCACCGCTCATGCCATTGTGATTGTTATTTGGCCACATGATCACATTCTGTGCTTAATACCAACCCTACTTGCCAGATTTGGATCCCTCAGACCTTTCTGAAATTGAAATCAACAAGGCGTGCGATTTTGAAAATTGATAGAGTTGCAAAAGCAGAAGTGCAAGATCTGCCAAATTTAAATCAAATATTGTTTTTGACCTCTCGTATCTTCATACAGAGATATACATTTTTTCTAAAGCTGGGCTTAGGTTAGGCTAGCAGTTAATCAGTTAGAAGTTCAATATAGATGTCTGCAGCTCCCTAACATTATTATAAGTTTAGAGCCCCATTTTTAATGGACAGTAGCTGTACCTCCAGTAGTGTGCAAAAGTCTCGAGCCACCCCTCATTTCCTTATATTTTGTAAGGAGCCAGACTTTGTTGTTATTTTTTCTTGAGCAATATTTCTCCAGGCTTTCTGGAAGTCTTTCAAAGCCACTTAACACTGACATATGAATCATTCAAGCATGAGAAAAGACATCTAATTCAAGAAATGGTTAGTGGTGTGTCGATATGTAGCAGACAACTTAGCAAAGAACCAATTTTACATTGTATCTTTAGGCATTTTGTTACTGGTGGCCTGTTGGAAAAACCCTTAATTTGTTCCAATTTCTTTAATCAACAAAATATGCCAAAGGTAGAGCAGTTTGACTGACAAAAAAATAGCATTTTTGCACTAACATGGTGCTCCCTAAAAAGCTGTTAGCTGAACATTTTGTTTTTCTCAGCATTGTGTGCAATGTGTTATTAAAAGAAATGAGGAAACTGGACAACTGGTGGACAAAAGAAGAAGTGTCAGTCGTGAAAAAATATCTACAGCAGATGAACAATACCTAAAATTCATGTTTTAAGAAATAGAATAAAATCCTGAAAGGCCCTGAAAGATGCATCTGGCCAATATACTTTTCATTAAAGCTTATTAGAAATGTTCTCAGTGGAAGGCTGGCTGTTAAGAAGCCATTCATAAGGAAGGGAAACAGGGAGAAAAGGCTGATGTCTGAAAATTACACAAGAACTCAACTGAAAATCAGTGGCAACAGGTCAGAAGCCCGGAGAACTATTCCTGAAGACTACTTAAAGAAAGGACAAGAAAGCTGCCTGAGAGAGTTTGGACTGTGTTTGAAGAATAAAGGTGGTCTCACCAAATATTTACCTCCAAGCTGGAAAGAATGGGACAAACTCTGTTCTTGGTTTATATACTGCATTTCCATGTATGTTTGCATATTTTATTGAATTGTTGCGCCTATTTCCAAATTTTCCCAGCAAAACGTAAACAAATGAAGGGTGGCGCAAGACTTTTGCACAGTACTCAGTTATAATATGTATACGATGGAGCAAGAATGCTTGGTGCTCGGAGATTTCCTTTCTGAACCTTTCCATTCTCTATGGCTTGGCCAAGTCTGTCATTTGCTCAGTTGACCAAACTCTGGACAATCAGACATGACACTTCTGGCCTACGTGCCACCTGGGAATTCAACATGGATCAGATATAGAAAGGAAGCCTCTCAGGCTATTGTGTAGGGATTAATTCAAGCAGTAGACTGGACAGTAGGCCTGCTGCTCTGTTGATGCTGCTGATCTCCAGCCCACTGCTATGGAGTGGCTTGTACTGCAGAGGCCTAGTGCCCCCTAAAAGTGGGGTCCTGACCCTTTGTATTTGTGTGTGCGTATGTGTGTTGAAGAGGAAGTGCACTGCTATAGATTGTGTATTCATGTGTGTGTCTGTGCGTGCCCAGACTTTTAGTGAACATCTCATCTGAACATCTGACTTTTGCCCCTTTTAGGAAAGAAATGCTTTCCTCAAAGAAAATCCAGAGAGAGCACAGTGCAGCATCGTAGGGGGAACTCAAGTCCAACAACACTAGATCTATCTGATGGCAACAGGCGCCAGCACCTTGTTATTGTTTCGTTTGAAATTTCCTTTCTCCTGCTCTTTCTTAGGCCTTTTGTAATCATATTCTATAACCGGATGTCAAATTTACCTCTTGCAGGGTACAGGGAATGCCTCCTCAGTCCACCATCGTCGCTTTCATTTAAATACATTTCCACAAGTCTGCATTGTAAAGCTTGGTCTGCATAGCTGCAAACTATCCACTTGATTGGCAAACTATTTGACCTTCTTTACTGTCTCTGCTTATTTCCCTTCTTTCGTTCAGGTGTCAAGTGAAGCCCTGCATAAGCGAAATACACGATTTCCACCAAAAGTTCAGCAAAAAGACACAGTGTCCTGGCTCATAAATTCACCTTGTGAAATATTACTTGTAGCAGCAAGAATGCGCATCATGTAACATCTTTTCATTGAAAATCTGCTGGTTTGGAAAGACGCTCCTCTTCCACTCCCTGCCAACCCTCAACTCCAAAGTATGCTCTGTTGTCAGAGACAACAAGTTGGGCTGGACCTGATGGCCTCTTTCTTTGTTTGCTCCATCTGTCTGGAGAGCTTTTTTGTGCTTTTAGGTTAATGTTTAACAAGACTCCTAGCAGAGGAGAGATGGGTGAAGTAAATGAAAGCTGCCTGGAGGAATTTCTACAGGGACTTGAAGAGGCAGTTGTCCCTAAATTTAAATTTAAGGTTCCTGTTTTAACGCCAGTGTTACTGAGGGCATTGTTTGCTCCTCTGGTATTGTGTATTTCTGTTTTAAAAGGATTAAAAACGACACACAGGATTAATCCTACCGAATTTGGTGATTTTTCTTTTGATCCTTTTTTTTCATATGATTCGCCCACACAGCTTTTCTCATGTTTATTTGTGTTCATTTGGGCACAATGGAAGAATTCTCACCTGCCACACAGGGAGCCTGGGTTTAATTCCTCGCCAATGTAGAGTTTTTATGGATTGGAACATAACTACTGGGCTCCTTTCTTAAGATGGCCTTCAAAGAAACTTTGGCCAAGTTGCCCCTGATTAGTGTGTACTTAAAATGTTAGACAAGGTGCTAACGTGATAGGTAAAAGAGGACTTCTATGGAAGTGTGTGCAATATGCTGAGGCTTGTAGTAAGAAAGTGCTTTGAGTTCACAGTTAGAGTAGAAGAGTGTTATATAAGTATCAGTCCATATACATTTTAAATGGTTTTAAATGATCTATTTTTAGCTTGCCATTTATTAGCTAGGTTTAGTACTTTTAGGTGCTATTCCATTTAATTTACTTTATTTAATGACCCACTTTCTCATTTACTTGGATATTTAAATGTTCATCAGTAAACACTATTAGCTAAGCACTTAACTAGTAGTCATATATTTGGACTACTTACATAGAACATTTCAACTCTATTTGTGCACTGAAAGTGCTCTTTTACTACAAGCCCATTCATATGAGCACTTTTAGGTTAACTTTCACTTCAATGGGCAAAACTCAGGTTTTAGTACCTTGCCCACGGATACTTCAACATGCGGACTAGAGGAGCTGGGGATTGAACCACCAACTTTTCAGTTGGCAGCTGATTTGCTCTGCCTCCTGAGCAACAGTCACCCCAAATTAAAAACAAAAGAAAAAAACGTTGGTGAACTTCTCAAGAATTAAGCCACTCATTTTCTTTGGGAGGGAAAAGCCAACAGCAGTTCTTCCTCCTGTGGATGATCACATTTTTATTCAAGTAGCATGCTTGGTGATTTCATTTAGAAAGAAAACTTAAAATCTGTATTTTGGAGTTAATTTTAAAGACACCACAATTAAATCAATGTAGTGGCATAAAATAGACTTGTATGTATCATATGTTTGGGCTGCCAACCCGAATCAAGGCTTTAAAAAACATATGTATTTACCAATTAGTTCCACTGTTAAACTCACCTGCTTAATATTGTGTAGGTCTCTTGTGCATAACCAAAAAAAAGCTTGATGTGTATGGACGCAAGGGTAAGTGGTTTTACTAGGATCTTCTAATTTCAGTCAAAATCACCATGATAAATCCTTGGCAAAGTAGAAGTAATACAAGTAGCACCAGTATAACTAGTAGCAATAGTAGTAGAATATCAAGGGTGTCAAATCCATTTAAATCACTGGCCATGTACAGCCCACTTGAATCCTAAGTGGGCTGGAGCAGTAAAGCTTAAAAAATGTTTCCCTTACTTTACGTAAGGGAAATTCCTGAGATGTCTAAACCTCTGAACCCTTCGTGAATCACATTTGATACATGAGTTTTTGTGAGTTTTTGAGACTTCTCAAACATCAATGTGATTTTTTTCACAGAAAAACCTAAAATAGAAAATTGCACAATAAAATGTTTTTAAGCACTAAAAAAAAAAAAAGAATGTGGGAGATGTGACGCAAACAAAAACTCACGTATTTGATTTAATATTTAATTAGTTATTTTTTAATTTGCTAGAACACCTGATTAAAAAACATTTTAAGAAAGAATTTTCTGTCAATTATTTCACCGTTCAGCCTTTAAATGGGTTAGAAAAAAATATTGCAGTTCTGGCAATACATTTCACTTTCTCCAAATTGAAAAAAGAAATGCTGCGGCAGCAAGTCAACAACCCATCGGCAAGACTCTCTGGGCTTACACTGTTATGGAAATGAAAAATAAATTACTTTATTGTGTAAATTAAATGTATCTTAATGCACAGAAAATATTCCATTTTCAATAAAAAAAAAGAAAATGATATTGTAAAGATTAAAAAAGAAAAGAAAAGTTTCAGTCTTAAATTGAACACTTAACAATAAAAAAAAGTTTTCTCTCAATGAATGTTTCATCTGTTAATCACTCTGCTGTATGACAGGCTGTAGGTTAAATCTTTGTCAGCAAGAAAACTGTTAAACTCGGGAAATTACTGTTAGAGGTCCAATTTTTATGGTGTCCTTCTTTAAAATTTCCACATTTTTCCAAAGCCATCCACTGGGCCACTTTTGGCCAATGGGCCATATGTTTGACACCCCTGCACTACATGGACAAAAGCACTGGTTTTCCTACACATCACACCTACAGGAAGCTGCTCAGCCATGGAAACCATGCCATGAAGCTGTCCGCTCACAGTTTTTGTGCTGATGTTAATGTCAGTGGAGGTTTGAAGCCATGCAGTTACTGACAGAAAAGAGTGTTGTTGATTTTTACGCACTCAGCGACTCCGCTCTGTAACTTTGCTTGGTCTGCTACTTCATGACTGAGTTGCTATGTGTCCCAAATGCTTCCTCTTTGCAGTAATACCACTAACAGCTGATCTTGGAATAACAAGGAGGGAAAAACTTTCATAGTATCACACTTGAATTCAGTGAGATCGTTAGAACGACTCATTCTGTCACAAATGTATACTGCATGGTTGATTTTATGCACCTATGACAAGTGTGGCCCATCTCTTTTGTCCATACAGTGTAACTTTACATATTTGATTATATCCATTGTATTTTTTTTATCAGCACCATTAACATTTGCTTGTGGGACTGATTCACACTGTAAAGCCACCATGGAAACTTCATCATGACGCAAGTTCAGTAGTGGCCAACATTTCTCAGCTCATAAGCTGGTCAAGAATTTGGGTTTCTTCTCTCTTAAGAGAAAGGAAATATTTCCAGTGACTCACTGATTGTGCTGATACATTTCACAGTGGTTTGGACACATTTTGTGGAAAAGTCAAATGCGTTAAATAAACTATCACAAGCTCAGGAGACGTGCTTGTAAAAATGCAACAAAAAGTAAAACAAACAATAAAAAACAGCCACAAACACAGATGTGTAAAATACAGTATGTTCTGTGTTTATATCAAAATTAAGGGGAAAAAATGCATTTAAAACATTTTAATGCTTTTAAACACCAAACAGATTATGTTGAACCTTGTGCTTCATAGTTTCATGATTTATAGGGTAGATTTGCATGAGTCACACTTTACAGTTTTTATCATATATTGTCTGAAACAAGCTGTTTTACATCTTCAACAATGCCAACCTACCTTTAAGAGCATTTCTTTCCCTGATTGGCTCAACTGAGCTGTGTGCCTTAGATGACCATATTATGCACTGAAGAAAACAGTGAAAGATTTGGAGGAGTCTGAAGCTTTAACTCCACAATGATACATTGTGTTTATTGTCTATCTAACCATGTCTTACACACACAATGAATAACATTATCAATCTGTTTTTTGCGAATATATGTGTTTTATTTCCTATTTAGTCTATAAATTCTAAAATTAGTTACTTTACATGGATATTAGGCTGATTTATATCACCAAGACACTGTATGAGATGACATTGTATCTTACAACCGTTTTGAAATCTTGTTTCAAGACCTCCTAGTAACAATTCACAATTTAGACTTTTGTTAATACATGGGTCCTGGGTTCAACTCCACTATCTAGCTAGGAATTATTGCTGTTACTCCAAAGGACATGCTGTTATTATTTATTCCTGATGGAGCTCAGTCTCAGAGGTCAATTTCACCTCTACCCTGTAAAAATGCTATCATTGGTTTTCTAAGCTCCTCTTTTGTTGCTCTGAAAAATGATCTGTGCAATCTGGAGTGTGTCTCCTGTCACTTCCAGCAGCTAAAAATTCCGTTTCATTACCAAGAGAATGAAAGTTAATGGGAAACAGAGTGGTTGAGAGTGAAAAGACACTCTAGGTTGTCAGCAACGTGTACCGGAACAATAGCCATAAGAACTTTCCTGGCTAAACCGCACAATGTTGCTGAGCCGTTAAAAAACAAACAACCAAAAAAAAAACCCCAAAATTCTTCATAGCTTTTTGATCTTTTTAGTATTAGAATGAAATCTTAATCTACTGCTTTTGTGTCATTACCCATCATCCACAGGAGAGGCTGTGGAGCTGCAGCTGGAGCATGGCGTGAGTGAGATCCCCGGTATCCGAAAGCCCAATAAAGAAGCCGCCTGGCTGGGGCCCAAGGAAAGCGCCGTACGCCAACACAGACAGGAGATGAAGACCAAGATGAAAACCAATAAGGTGGAAGAGGTGAAACCTACTCGGCCCAAACAGGCAAGGCGAAGTGGCGTGTCTGTTTAATTTCTGTAGAGGTTTAACAAAGTCACACTCATGTGATTTTACCGCTATTTTAGGAGCTGTATTTACACTGTGTTACATTTTAATAACACATGGGTTCATTACAATACTCGGTTATTTTAAAGTCTGGTAAGATTTTGCTTTGAGACACTGGGATCACATGAAGCTTGCGCCACATATCAGATGTAGACGCTGAGGTGAAATCGCCTGAATTATGCACTGCAACAGAGCTTAGTGTTGATATAAGATTGTATAAACCGAGTACATCTACTGTAGTCCCTTTGAGTGTGGTGGAACAGCTGCACTCAGACTTCACAGACATGTGCTGCCCCCCTCTGGTGCTGCAGGTTCTGATCTTTTAGACGGCATTGAAGATATTTAAATGGACGAACCTTCAACCTTTAATACCCCTGACCTGCTCTGAGTGAGATTTTTGGGAAAAACTCATATTTTTTTATCCATCATCTGTGCACTAAAACAATCAGGTAAAGGTTAAATTGCTTTGCTGGGAACATTAGAACTTCTCAACAAGATTTCTGGCGGTTACCGATGAGTCATTATTCACAAGTGGCTTTCATAGACAGAAAGACTTTTAGCTGTAGCTGAACCGAGTCAAAAATGTGCCAATAGCTTTGCAAACCTGCTGTTGATGTGCATTGGAATAATTGGTTTTAATTGATTTTAAAATAAATTTTTAAAATATGAAAATTAAAAAGACACATGAGTGAACAGATGTTTGATTTTCAGAGGGAGCCTTGAAGCTCCAGCATACCTAAATGCCCATGGGTTACACGTGCTATAGCTTTGCAGTTGAATTGAATTAAATTCCTTCCTTTCCAGTACAACAAGATTCAAGGTCAACTTCTCCTTTCACACAGTAAAACTGAAAAAAACTACCTAACGGTAAAAAGCGATTGAATAATATTATAAAAGACAATACAAATATACAATGTAAGTATAAAAGTATGAATACAACTCAAGTCTCTTCAAGTCATTGTTTGTATTGTTTGTACATGTATTACTTGTACTGTCTCTCTAGTGTTTTGCAATCCTGGATTTATTTATTAGTTTTATTTTATTTATTATTATTATTATTATTTGTATTATTTAACTTTATTTATAATAATTTAGTATTTTTATGTATTTATTATATTCAAATCTTTCTATGACTGCTGTCTGAAACGAGTCTAAGAAAATAAGGATTGCACTCTACAGAATAAACACCCTGTCTATATTAATATGTGCATATAACAATAAATTACTCTTACTTCTATATAAATGAAACAAGGTGCAGTATTCATATAGTGAAAATTGTTTAAAATATGGCTGTAGAGCCAATTTTGCAGTAGCGAGCTGTAAATTTTTGTGATTTGGCGTCACAGTTTCAGTTTTGTTTGGTTATTTTAGTTGAAAATTACATTTTACTGATACACTGTCAAATCCTAACAACAGTCACCTCATCGCCATCTAAAGCACATGTACACACTGCAATAGTTTATTTGCATATCCTCGAGAGACAAAATAACAAAGTGCAGTATAACAAGAGGGACACCTCAATGTCAACCATATGTATTTAATTTGTGTAACATACTGGGATATTTATAATTTGAGCTGTTTTGTTGTGTTTTGTAACTTTGCAATATATTGTATTATTTAATTTAGTTTAGCTACTTACTGTTCTTACTGTCTCAGAGCAACTGTCACCACATAATTTCCTCAGATATTAATAAAGTATTCTGATTTTGATTCTCAAGGTGCTTTTTATTGCAGGGTATAAGGTAAAGACCTTACAATAACACAAAAATATTAGTTTCAGTTTTTCTGAATATTATTCTGTGAATAGCCAAGATTTAGGAAAATCCAAATTGTTATTACGAGAAGAAAGAGAAAAAAACGGCCCTTTGTAAACGCAGGTGACTCACATGTAGTTATAGTTAACTATAACAGCCTTGCTGTGGACGTGACAGGCTTGTTGTTCTTATGTTTGCTTTTTTCTAAAGACTCAGTGTCAGCAGGAACTCGACCAGGTCCTCGAGCGGATATCCAAGATGCCCTTCAGAGATAACAGAGGTCCTCTGGAAGACCTGTATGCCCTGCATATCCCCAACTGTGACAAGAGGGGGCAGTATAACTTAAAACAGGTGACTCTGGGCTTTTTGGGAAAGAGGGCGGTAAGCCCAGAGGTTATACCCAACTGATAATATGCAGGTATGGAGAGGGGAGGTGGGCATCGCAACCACCATCTCTAACAAAATAATCGGTTGCACTGACATATCATTTTCTCATCATAATACTGATAATAATAATAGTAATAATAATAACAGTATCAATAATTATTATAATGATAATAACAATTCAATAAATTGAACACGAATTACTAAAAAGGGGGGATTGCACATTGTGAACTGATAAGCTTCTTTTTGTGCATGCACTTTATAAAACATGTATAGTAAGACTGCTAGCTTAGCATGAAACGTACAGGTAACAAAACTACAACATAAATTCTGTTTTTCAGTGCAAGATGTCTCTCCATGGTCAGAGGGGGGAGTGCTGGTGTGTCGACCCACACACTGGCCGACCCATCCCATCAGCTCCGACCGTGAGGGGTGACCCCAACTGCAGCCAGTACCTCACAGAGCTGGAGCTCCCTGACATGGCCCAGATTTAAAGTGGCATCAAACATCCCAAAACATAAAAGGAAAAAGAAAAACTGTAAAGAGGTTGGGAACAAAGAACATCAGAGTAAGCTATGTATTATCTGTCTGTGCGTATGTGTCTTTAGTTCGTACAATGACACTGACATTTGAAGTCTTAACCACCAAAAAGGATTAAATGATAGAATCCAGCTTGCTGCGTAAGATGTAGCTGCAGATTACTTTTAGAGGGGAGTGAGTGGAGATAAGACTCCCTTTTCCCACTTAGATATTCAGTAGGCGTCATCTGGAGCGTCGGTGACTATGCTTTAGTGATTTTGACTTTGCTCAGATTGCTTTGTTATCAGTGTTTTGTACTGTATGCATTGAAAAATGAAAAGCCTTCAACATATGTGATGTTTCGAAGTGTGTTTTAATGCTCTAGCTTACAGACTACTGTTGGTTTAATACTATACACTAGGCTTTGAGTACACCTGGCTATTAATACAAAGTATTAAAGATGAAATGTAGTACCTGTTGGAAGTAGAGTGCATTAAATGTTCAGCCGAAGGACATGACCGTAAGTGATAAACAGATAATGCCATTAAAACTACGATATAATCAATCTGTGCACGTCATCATTCATGTGATGTGAATGACTTGAAAGCTTTTCAGAATGAATGAGCGAACTTGACAATGTTCAAACCTTGGAGATTTAGACTGTCTGTGCAAAAGTCTCAAGCCATCCCTCATTTCTTTATGTTTTTCTTCATAGAAGCCAGATTTTTCTGGCTTCTAAAGTTTTAACCCACTTAACAATGACCTATTAATCATTAAAGCACATAGCAAACAATTTAGCAAGGAAGCAGTTTGAAGTTTTAGGTATTTTGTTAATAGCAGGCTTTTCCAAAAACTAGCTATTAGTGCTATTAGCTAAAAACTTGGCCTTCCGTAGGGCATAGTGTCGAGTGTAGCAACAGCTCTTATGGAGTGATGAATCCAAATTTGATATTTTTGGTACAAATCATCATCTGTATGTATGAAAGATGGTTAAGGGAGAGGTACAACAGTGAGTGTCTAAGAGGGTGGAGGCTCAGTCATCGTTTGTGGCTGCTTTTCAGCCATTAGTGCTGGAGATCACAGAAAAGTAAAATCAGACTTTGCATGACAATGATCCCAAACACACTGCCAATGCAGTAAAATCATACCTGGATAGAAAAACTGCCACAGAGCCCGGATCTCAACATTATTGAAGCAGTGTGGGATCATGTTGACAGAGAATGGAACAGAAGGCAGAAACATCCAAAGAAGAGCTTTGAATGTCCTTCAAGAAGCCTGGAGAACTATTCCTGAAGAAGACTTCAAGAAATGTTGTTCAGACTGTGCTGAATAATAAAGGTGGTGACACCAAATATTGACTTTTAAGTTTGTTTCTATAAGTTCTATAAACTCTACTCTTTATACTGTATTTCCATGAATGTTTGCACATTTCAGAAAACTGCTGCACCCATTCCTCATTCTCCTAGCAGAATATAAAGAAATGATGGGTCAAGACTTTTGCACATTACTGTATGAATAGACAGTTTTATAATACCATAGCCTGCATTTCCCCAAGTGAAAACATTAAATATAGTCATACCGTTTTGAATTAAAATAATATATATATTGGTGCATACTTTATTGACTTTGCAGTTGTAGCTTGTTCATACTGACCCCAGCAAGCAAAACTGCAGGACTGAAAGTGTGAAGAAAACATGGTCTTTGGATTTGATCACATTCTGCAGAAAACCTGATTTACCCTGTCCTCTATTATCAAATCTCACAATAACAGTGATCTCCAAGCATTTTATTTTATAAGGTCAAGACCCAGCAACAGTGAAAAATCACCTGTGGGCAAGCGCAAAGCAACAATGCGAAGGAGAAAAAGTCCTTCCTACACTCAAAAATATGAAATTGAGTGGTTGTTACATGTACAAGATTCAAACATGTTTCTATGGTGAACGTAATTAAAACATCTGCATGAAAATTCAGCAACTTAATTTGTTCTTCTTGAGATGAAATGATACAATCTAGTAAGAGTGGTTAGTTGCCTGGACTCGAGAAATTCACAAGATCACATTAGATGTCAAACTACAGGAAAATCGCTGGAGTTTTAAGAGGCAGACAACTACACCCACACCACGTGTATGCTATTGCTATTTATTGTGGTTTAACCTGTCAAGGACAAAAACATACAGAAAATTCTGCATCAAGCCTTGTAATCATAGCTTTCCTACTTTTGTTAAGCCTGGTTTGACAGCTTGGTGGTGTGATGGTTAGTGCTGTTACCTCACAGCCAGAAGGGCCTGCGTTCAAATCCACAATCTGGCTGGTTTGCAGTGTGTATTTAGAGTTAGGTTAACGAGTGATTATAAATTATCCATGAATGGAAGTGCAAATGGTTGTTTGTCTCTATGAAATCATCAACCCCCATATTGGTTCATTAAGCAAGACTAGCAGTAATTGCCTTGATTAACAAAGTAGTTGTTCAAACAACAAGTTTTCATTGTGTTTTCCTAAAGTTTTTCACTTGTGTAGAATGAATTAAAACAAATTTCACTTTACATACTTCAATAAATCACTTCAAGTCAATGTAAGTATACTACGTTGAGCCACCGTAATCTGGTTACATTAAACCACCAAATGCCAAATGTGTTGGTTTGACATGGTCAAAAATGGGTTATTGTACTTGGGTAAATCACGTGGAAAAAGCTGCCATGATTAAATTGTGTTCATCCAACAACAGATTTTTTTGAGTGTAGGAAGAAGAAATGTTAGGACAGGCAGGCGTTCACCCTGAGTGGTTGGGGAATGAAGGTAATAAGATGAATGGGGAGTGAAAGACAGGGGAGTGAAGAAAGAGTCCTAATGGCATCATGTGAGGTCCTCTAGCTGCCAAAAAGAAAAAATAACGAAAGGTTGGCTTATGTGATCCAGCCCTAACTATATGATTTATCAAAAAGGAAAGTTTTAAGCTTAATCTTAAAAGTAGAGAGGGTGTCTGTCTCCTGACAGGAGAGGGGCCTAATAGCTGAAGTCTTAAACTCCCATCCTACTTTTGGAACCACGAGTAAGCCTGCAGACTAAGAGTGAAGTACTTTATTGGGATAAAATGGTAGCGTGAGGTCTTTAAGACATGACAGAGAATAATTGTTCAGGGTCTCAGAATTCTAGATCTCGCAGAGAGCCGATGAAAACAAGCTAACTTCTCTTTGTCATCCCATAAGTGCTCTCGCTGCAACAGAGAGCAGCCAAAACCACTCAGTGATGTCACAGAGAGCCGTTCTGCTTTGACAGCAGATGGAAGCCACCTGCGTGAAGACTCACACGGCTGCCTTTAACAGTGTCAAGGTCACAGAGATAGCAAAACGCAAAACACACAACTACTGACTCAACATGTTAACCATGGAGGCCCCTCATTAAATACTCGTGACAAAAGTGCAGACGTACAGTTTTTGTGAGTACATGAACTTTATTTAAATAGTGATTAGCCTTTACAAAAAACAAAAAAACGAGTACATCAATTACACACCTGATAAATATTTCACCATAATGTTCACATTAAAGTGTTCAGAGTGTTACTGTGTTGTTGTGTTTACACGTGTGCCTGAATCAACAGCATGCCAGAGGTTTGCACTGAGAAAAACAGGCTGATGTGCCGCTGTCAGTGTTCCCCAACCATCGTGATAAAGCGAGGAGACATTTCTATATTTCATTGACTGAATATTAGGATTACACAACAAAATAAACAGCAAATTAGGCAAATGCTTGACAATAGAATAAATCTTTTCCTCTGTCGTCATAGCAGCACTTTGACTGGAAGATCATGATAGTCTTTGTCAGCAACCGACTGAAGAGTGAAAACCACATCCACACCTAAAATTGTTTTCCTCTTTTGGGCTTGATCTGTCCCTCATCCAACAGCTCTGTGGAGCCACATGCAAATCAAAATTCAAACTGGTGTGGGGCAGAAGGCACTTGAATTTACATAAAAACTCAGCGACCTTGCTCTTCGCAAAATGAAGTACTCGATGAACCCTGAGAGCAAGTCACCATTGGCCAGCACATTTGCCTGTGTGGTGGCAGTGAAGACCCTTCACATGGAAAAAATAATCAATGCGGGATCTTTGCATATGATTTGTGTGCGAGCTGTGAAGGGAAATGCACAGCACCGAGTCTGGCAGACAGTAGTTTGAGCAGACTTTGCTCATGTGAACTGAAATCAGAGCTTTTGAGAAGCTGAGAACTACAAGGGTATGGTACGCTTAGCACACACACACATACACACACACGTACAGTCACACTCAGGAGCATGCACACATACTTTATACATACATTTACAAACAGTGGAAACAGCTGTCTGGAAAGGGAAAGTTCTATGGGTCTGTCTCAGCTTACACCAACATCAATAACAGAAAATTAAGAATGTGCATAAATCTGACAATAAGAAAACTCACGGGTTAAGATGGCAGGACCTAATGTCCCTCCTCATAAGGGCTTATTTATCAAAAATGCAACCTGCTTGGAACATCTTGTTTCACAAGCATACAAAGCTCGGCTGAGAGCGGCACCAGCCACAAATAAGTTTAGTCCAAGTGCACTGGAGGACAAAAAAAAAAGATATAGACTTAGCTGATTAGGATGGAATTTTATAGGTTTCTTTTTCTTGTCTTGAGACAACCAGTTGAGATGAGGAAATTACTAGTCCCAGCGCAATAACAATCTGGCACATAACCCACCTCTGCTAAATTGCAAACCCTTGTTTTTGTACAAACTAAGCAATCAACAAACATAACTTGTTTAATTAGAAAGCGTTGCAGGCACTGGTTTACTTCCTTTTTTTTTTTTTGATCCGCCAAGCTAACCAGCTGCTACCTCTAGCATCATATACAAAACAACGATTCGAGTCTATGCTACTAATCTTCTCATATAACTTTAATTGTCTCAGCCAAATAAATGTGCTGTGTTACTAAAATGCCAGACTTCATTAATGCTTGTCAGCTTCTCATAGCAAACCTTTTCATTTCTGAATCTATGTTGATCATAAAATTAGCTGCATGACCATAATGAAAAAAAGTCGCTGTTAGCTAATTTTGAGCTCCAAAAATGCCTAACAAGTACCAGTAGACTGAAGAAGTTACTTGGAAGTGATTAAACGTTTCTCCCACTAAAAACGCTACATCCAGATGAACAGAATCAACCTTTTGGGAAGTCACAGTGGACACCTACAGCCAACTTAGTCACTGTGTCACAATGTGTATACATCCTTTAAGACACTTCCATGTTGTACATTATCTGCACTTACACTCTGCATTCATTTAGACAGTGTAGAATTTGTGAAAATGTACAAGTTATCAGTCATTAGACCACAAAATAATAAATTCTTCAACACTGAAGATATTCTTCTACATTAAATGCAGATAAATTAGTGCCTGGCGGATATAAGAGTCTTAAGACTGATCTCCATACCAATATTTGGCCAACGTATAGGGTGATATTTTCTATACATTCAGACTCTCCCATCTCTACTTCACCTATTTAAATTTAAATGTATTTTTATGCCATAAATTTTGATTTTATCCGGTTGTTAAGTGATGACGTGACGAATTCTACTTCTGGGCCTAAAGTAGTCTGCATTTAATATGGCTTTTGTGTTGTTAACATGTTTAATGTTATGTATTTTCTTCTATTTAATCTCAAAAAGCTCCTAAAACAGTCAGTGATCACTGTTGACCTCCCTCGGCTTTTATTACCACTAATCATTTATTTAAGCTCAGTTTTTAAAACCTCAGGATGTAACTACAGCCCAGCCCATGCAGCAGTATATGAATGACTAACCTCGTATTGTGGAGGGATTATCTCAGTTGTTCTCCTGGCTGAAGTTTGGTCCTTTTACAGCATCCTGCCATGCAATTACATTTGTTCCTGACCACCAAGAACACTCACGTTAACTTTTATCGAGTGGAAAAAAAGTTAGTTATATTATGCTAACATAGCTGTGTCGCTAGCGGTCACGTAGCACATCATTATATACCAGCTAGCCAAACTTCAGTAACCCTACAAACGTCACTGCTGTTTAGTTTTCTGTCTTCATTTATATTAGAAGTGATAACAGAGCTGTACGTTTTAATTTGTTTCCAAAACCCCGCAGTCAGGACATGCTATGTTGTATTTAGATAGAAGCTAGCGAGCTAACTTCCTGCTAACTTCTAACTCCGTTAAATGTCATAAATTAAGTTTTCATAGATGCCTGGATGTTAAACTGAATTGTTACACCTGGTAGAGCAGAACGCTGATCATTTTATTAAAGATGAAAGACTTTAGACAGTTTTTCAACTCTCAGTAATGCCATAGTGATCGTTTGATATATGGACCTGCAGCGGAGTTTAGGCCCAGACTAGTGACGTCAGACTTAACGACCAGATAGACAAATAGCTCATATAAATTAGTGCCTGAAAAAAAAGCAAAAAAATTGCCCGTGTTAGCAACCTAACTAGCATTAGTTATTTGTATTTCCCCCTGTATGCTCAAATTTGTAAGCATGATCAGACATTAACCATTGGGTACTAGTAGAACCCTTGATTTAGCACTCAAAATAACAATGGAAGTTATGGAAGTACTTGATTTGTGACACAGTGAGTACTAGACGATATTCCCACTTAGCCACCTAGCATATTTATCATCACCATTGCAAATATATAGATATAAAAAAATATTGATATTTAGCCACATTTAAAATATGTCTTGTCTTTTTTTGGAATAAATTCTATAATAGTCGTAGCACACAACATACGGTCTCTATATGATCTATGATTATGAAGAGATAAGGTGTTAGCTAACCTCAAAAATAGTACACAGTCAGTGGGAAGCCAGAATAGAGCTTTACATGTGCAGATTCACTTAAGCAAGCTTTTTGATTTGGCTCCCTTTACAAAATTACAACAACAACAAAAAAAAAAAATAAAGATGATAGAATCCATCACACCTGAACATATACAGTATAAAACCATTTGTGCCATATTTTCCTGATTGTCAGTCATAAAGTGTGCTAGCTTGATTGGCAGGCTTTACGAAAAAAATAGGGCTCAATGAGTACAACCGGTTTGCCCTCATTCATTGCTGTTGTTGTCGAGATCTTTGCACTGCAGTTCTCCTCCAGCGTAGTTGATGCCGGGGATCTTGACGCCAAACCGGTCTACGCACCAGCAGATCCCCCTTTTGCGACCGCGAGATGGCTTGCACTATGGGTTAAGAAAGCAAGACTGGAATAAAGAACTTGTTTTCCAATCATTTGTTGTGGCATTTTGACTTTGTTAGACTGTCAGATATCAAAGTAGCAGTGCACTCTAACTTTTTGATACATTTATACCTGTTTGCGCTTGAAGAAGCCCTTCTTGTCACAGTTGGGAACGTACAGTGAGAGAGCAAAGACCTGAGAAGTGTCCTTCATGGCCTGGATGAGATTATCTAGTTTTCTTCTGCAGGGGCCCTAGAGTCACACAGAACATAAATCTAAATGTCTGCTTGATTACAATGCATATACATGCAAAATATTTCAATTCTGGTTAAAAATTATCTGGAAAATTTGAGAAGCCAGATGCAGTGGTATGCAATATCTGATTTTGTAGAGCCAAAGTTTGTTCATTCAGAGGAAAAAAACTAAAAATAAAAAATTGTTCAAAATCTTGCAAAAAAAACAACAGATCTTAGTCAGTGTTTTGGTTTTTTTTTCTAATTTTATTTACCTTGGTATGCATCTTTGTAATCTCTACATCACTTACAAAATGAGGATCCAGTTTATCTATGCTGAGTGGAGCCAAGTTGCTGGCAGGCCCAAGCTTGGCCAGCTGCTTCTTACGGTCCTTGGCCTGCTTCATGGCCTGGGCCTTGCGACTGCTAATGTGATCTCCATATAAGGGCACCTTTGTTTGTGGTGGGACTGGGACACGTAGCATGTCATCATGAGGCTGTCCACCTATTTGGGAGGCAACAAGACACAAAAGAGGTAGATCACTTATTAGTTTTCTGGAAAAAAAAAGGTGTTATTTACACCAAAATGCATTGCGTCTATGGCCTCATGTGTTCCTTTGGTATAAAACATTTGCTATTTTTGGAAAATTTCGAAAGCCTTAAAAACCTGTTGCTGCTGGATTTCAGAGTCTGTTGGAGCATTATTACTGCCAACAACATAACACTGAAGAATGTAATTTAGCACAATAAAACTAACAGTTTTTGCACTGAACCAAAAACTGTATTGCACCATGCTTGGGCATGTACAGATGCGTGTTTCTCCAAGGGCTAATAAAGCAGCAATACTCAATCTTTTTCTGGCATGTCCTATTTTAGGAGCTGAAAAAAGTTCTGAGTTTCCCAACTCACTTTTAGTATAGTAACTGGTAGAGTCCCACCAGTATACAGGATTTTAAGACAGGTAACAATATCAATATTTGGTGATGTAAATATCCTATATGTCGGACAATATTTTTTTTCTTTCAGGTACACAAAGCATGCACAATTTCCCAAAAAAATTGCTAAGTGAGTCATTAATAAGATGACTCACTGTAGTTTAAAAATAATCTTATCATGGCAAGTTGAGGATGACTGTTCTACTCAGATCAGCTGGTTGTTGTGTTTCAAAACACATTATGCCAATTGGGAAGTTGCATAGTGCCCTCTGGTGGACACACTGCACAACATCAACACTCATAACATAGTTGAAGGGTGTTTCTTCCATCTCTTCTTTACTTTCATTAATCTACTTTTATAAATACAGATATAGTTAGATTTGCTAAGAGTGAATATATATCACAAACATCAAACAATGTTCTTACACATTTAACATATCTGCCTGTGTCAGAAACCTAGCAAGCATTAATCATTTGTATTTGCTATTGATGTTCAAATTTTTCACCATGAGCAGACATTAATCATTTGGTTACTCGTTGAACCCTTGAGTATGAACACATTTATGCACTCAAAATAAAAAGTATTTTTATGATTTATTGGTATGAATAGATGAGGTGTTAGCTAACCTGAAAAATAGTGCACAGTCAGTGGAAAGTGACTTATAAAGTGGTTGAATGGCAATTCTCGTGTTTCTTCTTTACATTTTAATTTTATCAGCCGTTATAAATGTCAGTAAGTGTCAAATAAATGCCAGCATGATGCTTTCAATAACAAAAAGTTTAACTAAATCTTTTTAATGCTGATCCTCTACACCCCACAGTTTGGGAACCAAACAAACAGATTTGCAGCCCAACAACTGTAAAGCATGTCTCTGTTAAACATGGCTTCCTTTACTGCAGAAGTTTGAGTCACACAGGACTACTGTTCAACATTTCATCTGCAGTCAGTAATGGTGGGCCATTTCCACTGGATGCTTACACGTTAAAGATGAAAAACAAAACAAAAACAGCAGTAGTAATCATTCCAACAAGTCAACAGCTGTAATATTAGTCCTGCGTGAACATGGCTCGACATGATGGGTCAAAATTAAGAGCACCATGACTTCCAACCTGGATTTGTAACTTCTTGAACTGCCAAATTAAAAAGCTCAAGAGGGCACAAGGCAGCAGTTTCCAATTTGGAAATGTCACAACACAACGTGATGATTTCACTTGCCCCAGCTAAATGCTTATTTAGCACAGTTAGTGGCTACAAGCCAGATTCAGATTGGATGTGTTGACATACGGGACAACATAAGCTACATTTATGGCAAGTCAGGCTGCCAGTTTGGGGTATATGTAGACCAGGGGTTTTAAAACTTTTATAGCATGTGACCTAAATGAGATATTTAGTCTCACCCTGGCACCCATGGCCATGAAAACATGCTATTACCCTTGTCATGTGGCAAGCCACCAAAAAACAGCCGCAACCCATTTTGGGTACCAACCCCCACAGAAAGCTTCATGTACAAGTATCTTTCATCTGTGCAAAAACACTGCTCTGTGCTAAATTTTGGGGAGTCGCACAAACCTCAGCACTCGCCCCTCTCCCTTGTCCCCATCCTCAGC
Organism: Neolamprologus multifasciatus; assembly: GCF_963576455.1. NCBI lineage: Eukaryota > Metazoa > Chordata > Actinopteri > Cichliformes > Cichlidae > Neolamprologus > Neolamprologus multifasciatus. The sequence goes on from NC_140460.1 coordinate 21,170,612, forward strand.
CACAGTGACTGCACTGAGGCCAGAGTGAGTGACTGTGGCTATCCCCCCCCCCCCCCCCCCCCCCAAACAGCACTATAAACTGATATTTCATCGAGTTTCTATCCTGAAACATGCATTAACTGTGGATGTGTCCTAAGCCCTCGTTGGCCCATTTCCACTGCTGTGTCACGCACTTGTTTCCGCTTTCGTTTTGGCAGATTGAAAACTCCACATATAAACCTCTGTAGTTCTGCCAGTGACGTGGTCGCTAAGCTACTAAGCTAACTGCGTGGTGAACTGAGGTCACTGTGTAGCTGCAAATGATGCTTAAAACCTTGATGACTGACGATGATGAAGCTCATGATGATGATGTCATCCATCCATTCCCCTTAATGACAGGCTCTTGGAAAACAGAGACTCCCCCTAGTTTCCCGCTGACAATGTTTTTTTTTCTCTCTCTTTCCCCAGGGAAATCTGAGGCAGCTCAGCGGCAGTATGTCCAATCAAGTCTTCACTTGCTAATCCCCAAGCTTGTCTAATCTGACGTGTGCTGACTGATCACATCTTTCACTTTTCCCCCCTTTCTTCCTGCCTCTTTTCCTCTTCGTGATCCTGGAGAGCTATGCAGCTCCCTGCAGGAATTAATGACTTAAAAAAATCTTTTCTTCATCTATCCAATCTTTCCATGTATTCTCCCATGCCACATCTGTCCAGATGTTACTGTACATCCTTTCAAATGTAAAAACTAGATTTTTAGCTGTTGTTACAACTTAAATGCCAGCTTATGTCACAGGTTTTCTGCTCTCTGACACACAGCAAATATGGAAAATATGGTCAGACTGCACACACGGACACTTGTGCATTAATATAGCTGTACATGCCTATTATGAATGCATATATGCACGCATATCCACAGCCCAGGGTTGTCAGGTGTCTGCAAAGCGTTGGGGGCATGTGCTCATGGGTGTGCATGTGGGGTTTTTTTTGTTTAATTTATGTGTCAACAGAACGCCCAGCAGGAGATTGGGAGTTCATGATGAAGCTGACTGCCGGACAGACAGACGGGGGATCAGAAACCCACGCTCAGCCTGCATTCTGCTGAATCACTGCACAGCCGGGGCCTGCCTGCAGCGCCGAGCCGGAGAGAGGGGGAGGGAATGGAGGGAGAAGACTGTGTATAGATGTGAAGAAGAGGAGACCAGGACGGGACTAACAAAGAGTGATGAGAGGGAGCAAATAAGTAAAGGTGAACCGATCAATCCAGATATCCATAGTATCGATACCGACGCTGGTATTGGTATTGGATTGATAATAGTGATAGGATCGATGCTTCGTTTCTATCCTCTATCTTCAGTATGTCTTTCACTGAATTGTATTAAATTAATTACTGACAAATGTCACATGTATTTTATTTATAGCTTATGACACATTTAAAATAACAGGCAGATTTAGATTTAAAAAAAAAAAACAGTATCAAAATACAGAAAAAGCTGAAAGGTGTGTTTTATTGTGGGAAGTAAAAATCACAGCTCTCTCTCAATGCACTCTTCTACATAAGCTGCTATTACAAATTAAACGTATCGGTATTAGTATCAGCAATATTGGCCCAGTATTTGCTTGGTATCGATTGTATATCGTACTGCACAACTCTAATTGAAAGACAGCACTCACTATAAGCAAATACCACATTTCTGGCTGGGGATCAAAGCTGACCTTCAGTTCAAAAGTAAGATTTTGATTCACGCTCTTTTCCCATTTTCCACCTCTTGTTACTGGACTTGACTAGAAAATAGAAAATAGGTAGACTAGAAAATAGTTCAAGTTCTTTTTTTTTCCTTGCTCAGCCCGCTGGCGTTTAAAACAGAGTAGGAATATTTATGTTTCCATTGAAACTCTGCAGGAAAAACGGAGCAAGACATAGAATGGAAACGGTGAATTGTGGAGATGGTGGGATAGAGAATGAGGTGGCGGAGAGAAGGAGAAGAAGAAGAATAGGTTGGAAAAGATGAAGAGGGACAGCAGCCAGGCAGGGAAAGAGGAGAAGAAGGCTGTGTGTTGGGACAAAAACAAAGGTGGGTCAGGTGTTGGAGAAAAGGCACAGGTGGTAGACGAACTGACAAAAGAAAGGAAGAAAGGTCTAAAAACAAAAAAAAGAGACAGGTAACCATAGAGGAAGGTATGTGGGCAAAACATGATTTCACACCTTGAAGACAGTGAGTGCAAGCTAAGGCAGCTCTGCTGGAGCCACAGAGGAGCCCCGCTGAGAACCACCTGTAATCTTCTCCCTTTTTATGTAGTCTGACTGGAAGAGGGAGGGGAGGAGAAGCGGGACGCCGCTGATTTAAGGCTTGCAGACCCACAAGGGCCCTATAGTTGATCACCACGGGACACACCAACTGCTGAAAGAGTTCACGGGGGTCAGCTCAAGTGCTGAGGTGACTCCCATCAGCCCCTCAGAAGCAAACTGAGTAGAAACAAAGTTGCAGGAGAGCGGAGAGCGCAGTGAAATTATTCATCCTTCTCGCTCTCTGAAAGGGAGTTTGTGCATCTCTTGTGGGCTTAATCAAAATTCCTGCACTGACAAGGGAGGAGTAACATCTCTCTCCAGCTGTTTACTATTTCCTTGCACCGTCAGATCTTTGGGTGAAGCAGGAATTGCGCGTGATGACACTATCAGAGCTGTCACGGAGAACATGGAAGTGTTACTACTGCGTAACCCACATTTCCCATTTGTCCCTTTATCTTTAAACTAAACACACAGCACTAAGAGTAACCGCCTCTCCATGTTACCTTCACAGGTAACCATCCACAAGCCTACCTTTTGACGGATGCAGCAGTTTGTACAACTTCTCGTTCCTGCACACCCCGCGGCCGTGCAGGAGCGCGTGCAGCGGCTTCTCTTCTCCGTTCTTGGGCAGGCAGCGGAGCCCGCGCGTGCATGGCCCTGTGTACACACCGCACGGCTGGCCCTCTTCGAGCGCGCAAGTCATGCAGCACCCGCAGCCGGGCTCCTTCACCGGCTGGCAGCCCACAGGCACCGGCGGGCACATGGACAGCACCTTCTGATCGCATGGCTCGCACGGCACGTAGGACGAGTCGCAGCCAGCGATGGTCAGCAACGGAACCAGCAGGAGGGAGAGGCGCATAGGCATGGTGGGTGCGGGTCTGGAGTGAAACTGCGTGGATTGGAATGGGGTGGAGTGGTGACGAGTCGGTGGAGACGAGTATCAGCTAAGCGTTGCGGAGAATCCTTTCTATGTCGCTGGTCTCAGTCCGAACATCAGGCGGGTGCGAGTCGCATCCACAGGTGCTTCTGCGCTCTCACTTGTGAGTGTCAGCTTATCCGATGCTCGCGTGCTCTCTCACTCTGCCGTCCTCCTTAAAACCCCGCAGAGTTACCAAGAGTTTTAAAAAAGAGCCAAACAAACAAATGAAATTATCCAGACACCACGTAAATCTCCCTTAAGTGATGCCCGGTTCAGTTTACGCGCAGGCGGCTCCTCTTCAAATGAAAAAAGGAAAAAAAGAAAGCCCGCTGATTCTCTCTCTCTCTCTCTCTCTCTCTCTCTCTCTGTGTCTCTCTCACTGTAGGTTACTTCGCCCGCGCAGATTGCGAGCAGAATGTATAATCTGCGGCTTTGAGCTTGCCTTTTAAAAAAGAAAATGCCAGAGGCGAAGCCTGTAACGACGGGTATGTCAAACAGCGCGTGGAGGGGAGGAGGAAGGGTGGTGGTGGTGGTGGGGGGGGGGGGGGGGGGAGATCAGAGGGAGGCGCACTTGTCAAGTCCGTGAGCTGAGATGCTGATTTCACAGGGCGGGTGCTGGCATGCCTCCAGATCTGTCAGACACTAGACGATGCTCCCGTAGGCGACTGAATGAGACCTTATCTTTCTCACTGCACAGTTGCCATTTAGGTATGGTCAGTTTGAGAAAATGAATAAGTCCGTTTAAAATCTAAAGCAGAGGTGTTAAACATAAGGCCCGGGGGCCTGAAGCAGCCTGGCAAAGACTTGACAGGTTTGGTGGACCTATTTTGAACTTTTAACTCTATTTTCAGTCACGGTCAAGTGTGTGGAAAACAGAGAGATAGGATCCAAAAGCAGGACTCAGCAGGCCAGCTTGGAATATGCACAGTTTTGTTGCTGGAGGTCCTTGGCATTAAGGCAAATGACTGAATAGACAGGGTGCGTGTACACACAGGAGGAGATGATGACGATGACATGACAGAGACAAACTGAGGGCTTAAATAGACAGGATAATGGAAGGATAGGAAACAGGCAGGAATAACTCTAATGGAGGAAGTAAACTACACATAATGGATATGTGACAGAAGACTATCACAATAAAACAGGAAACATACACTGGAAAACTAAACACTGACAAAAAGTCCATACTCAAAACGTTGGGTCAACAACAGCTTTGACCCGACTGCCACCCACACTACACCAAAGCAAGACATTTTCTTTGAATTAATGAAAGCTTTCTGTTCTAAAATTTTAAAATTAGAGGACAGTCTATGCAACGATCTACCAGAACCTTATGTGTAACCATTTCTCTAGGTTTATCGTGTAGTTTCACCAGTCTGGCCCGGTCCACATCAAAGTGGGCTGTGTGTGGCATGAATTTGAAATCCCTGATCTAAAGGAATTTCTCTGTTTTAGCATTTTACACCTGCTTTGCTTTCATAAACTGGTGAATTTGGCCTTTGAAGGATCCCAAACACTCTTCTATTCTCAGAGAAAACTCAGACTCGTCCAAAAGTTAAGGGTGGACTCTTGCATATGAAACGGGAACACATTTATAATTCCCCTCAGATATCGAGTCGGCCTCTGTTTTTGTGGCCAAGGCACTGTAGCTTTAAATATTTGCGAGATGCCTGTCTTAACAATAACAAATGAATTCTCCAGCAATGTGTGCTGCAAAGTGTCCAGATCAAGGCGAGCTGCACTCACGGTGACCTTATTTTATGTCTCAGCGAGGTCAGTGTCCACAGTGAGATAAGTAGTCAGCTCTCGCAGAGTGCAGAGCGGTCGTAATTCACTGGATGTTTTGGCAGATAGCAATATATGCCTGAGGATTTCAGATGATGAGCATGTTTGTGTTGTAAGTAAACAGATTATCTGCACACACCAAGATGAATTCATTTAATGCTTCTGACCCCGGTCATGTTCTTCCTCTTGTTCCTCTTCTTATTACTGCATGTACTTTCTAGATTATTTAGCTTTATTTTTCCTCTTTGTTTACATCCTGTTAGATCTTAGTGTTTAAATTGAGGTTATGTGTCCCATAGTTGTATTAATCCAGATGTTTTTAGCTGAAACTGCCCTTTGAAACACCTTTATTCTTCCTCTTTCCCCCTCCTCCCCTTACCCCTCTTTGTGAAACTTTGTCTGCAAATTCTGCTCAGGTCTCCAGACCCCCTGTTTGTCTTTTTCCTTGACCTTTATGCTGTATCGGGTGCCGAATGGCGTCACCTGTGGCAAAAAATCATCTTGGTGTTGCCCACACCGTCTTACCTGTGCAGACACGGAAAGAAAGAGCACCATTCAGATTGTGAAGCTGTAAAGGCACGTCTGTGCTTCGCAGGTTCCAACTGCAAAGATCTTCCTCACAAAGCTCACTCTCAGACTCAGCTGCACATCTACGATTCATAAATTGATGATTTATGACCCAGAGACACATTGGCAGTGCTAATATGTCTGCACTACTTTTATTTGTTTCCAGATGTGAGACGGAGAGGATTTGTGGTCCAAGTGCATCTAGGGTTTGTGAACCAGAGTGCAGTGTCTGTTAAGGTTAGGCTTTCTATATAAATTAGCTCTGAGTCAGCTGATGTATATTGGCCATGTGATGCACAGATGGTGACTTTAGCGGCTCTGCATAGAAGGGCAAGGTTTAGATTTCCAGTGCTGTTAATGTTTAGGCCAAATTGTTGTATGTGCTGAGGATTCAGTCCCAAATCTTTAGGAGTCTAAGTTCCGTTAGCTACATGCTTTGCTTGTGGGGGTTAATTGGCACAGATAAGCCATGCTTTAGTACTTACAACTTTAGCCTTAATTCAGTTTGGTATGCTCGGTTCTGACTTAGTGAAATTTTTATCCACACCGGCGCTCTTAGGGCAGGCACACACAGGGGAAGACTGGCAGGATTGTGAAAATCAGAAAATAGTGAAATTTAACAACTTGTGGCTGTAACAGGCAAAATAACTTCTGGTCTGTAAGTTGGTGGGTGCAGAGTTACAATAAACAGCTCTCAACTTTGAGGTAGAATGATTTAGGAGCAAAGAATTCAAAAACATAAACAAAAAAGACACCATTTATCCACGTGGACTCAATGCTTGACCCACTAAACATACTGCACTGTTTAGTTGTGTATTGTGCAGTCCAATAGATTGTGGACAGCTATCCAAACAACAGAAAAGTCATGCTAGGGAAAAGCATGGCTGCAGACCACAGTGTGACCAAAATTAATTTTACTTTGTGCAATAATTTACCAATCTCTTTCCCTTTGAAATGGTCTCTTTGAATTCGAGGATCAGGTCTGCAATCAATCAAGGTTAGCTCTCATTTTCAAAGCAACTTTGGTGCATCAAGACATCAATGAAAAAAGGGGGTAAGATAGAGTCAGCTTACTATCGGTCAATCATTTTACAATTGTATGGTATCAAGCTGGCAATTGCATTCAATCTGTTTGTGATATAATGGCATTTAACTGTGATAAATTTGAAAAAAAAAAATCACAAATCTATTCCTAATCTGTTGCCATTTACACAGAAATGCACATCACAAGCTTACATTCAGGGTCCAACTTAGACTCAGAGATAGTTAAGACATTAAAACAAGAGTAAACAAGTGTAAGACCATGACAATAATGAGAGTATAACCAGTTTACTGGAGAGAGACACGTTGCAGAGTTGAGCTCAGCTGAACATGCTTCTGCATTGGCAGTATTTTGGTAGACCTTGTGGAGTTATGGAGCTTTGTCCGTTGCCAGATGGAGGTAGGGCCCAAAGTAAATGGTACACCTGGTCTGCATACTCCCTTCTCTGTTCTGGCTCACTTGTCAGCCCATCAGTATTCGACATATGCTTAGTTGAGCTTTGTGCTTTAAAAACCCTTATCTGTAGACTCTCTGTAGGTAAATAACTATGCAAAAAGAAACACCCATGACAGCGCAAAAAAAGCATGACCCAGACTGACTGCAGTGTGTTTGTAATTGTGCAACTAGTTGCAAATCTTCCCAATCTGTCTGAGAAGAACTGCACTCCTTCCAAGATGGTTGACTGGTTGCCTCTCAGACCTTTGCTGTAAAGTTGTCACGGCTCAGCGGCCCAAGATGAGAGATGGGCTCAAACGCAGATTCAACCAGAGACTCAGGAAGTGATGAAAAAAGAACTTTATTTAACAATGACGAGGTGCACAAGGTAAACAGAGCTAAGGCTATGAAGTGAGCAGGGACTATAAACATGAACTATGAGAGGCTACATGTGGTTTAGCCCAGGAAACAAACAGCTGATCCGTCCTCCTGAAAGCCTTTGTTCTCTCTATATGGGTACATAAAGTCCTAACTGGACAGAGAGCATGTAGGCACTCCTTTTCAGAGGAGGAGAAAGGAGGAGGGAAAAAAGCTTCTAGCTCGAATGGGGTGCATTTGAGATAAGGATTTTTGGGCACAAAGGCCGGATTTGGCCAGAGTGTGACTCTAGAGTTATTCCGCGTGAATTGGGTGCACTGTTTGTGTATTGACAGTGCATAAATATCACTGACACCGATTAAACCGATTTATATGCCTTGTTAGCCAGGGAGGAGTGCAGATGACTAGATGACATGGAAAGTTTCTGGTTTGGGTGGAGATGAGAAGCCACCAGATTCTTCACTGTGGGAATTTGGTAGAGGCCCTTCTTCTACATTCCAGCGCAGTCAAACGCCGCCGCTCCCTGCACGGGGTTGGGTGACGAAAATGGCTTTGCCCAGCAAAGACCTCGTCCACGCATTCGGGGAAAAGCGGCAGTACCTGCTTAGTAGTGCACTTTGCTTTGGGGAGCCTTTTACCCTGGTATCGTGAGGTGGAGGTCTCCGTTGTCACCGTGGTCCATGGGATTGCCAGCTTTTCAGCTGCCCGTTTTGCAACGTCAAATAGCTCCATGCTGCGGGACTGTGTCCCAGGGTTATCACAATCGGCCCCTTGTGTCGCAGAATTCCAAGCAGAGGGGGCAAAGAAAACGTCATCATCCTTGTCCGAAAGGAGATGTTCCGACGCTCCCTCAGAGGATTCGCTGAGTAGCTCGTCATTAGCCTCGAGGGAATCAGGCAACATAGCTTCGCAGCTGACCTCGGCATCGTCCACCAACAGGAGGATGATATCCATCTCGCCCCAGCTGGTGCCTGGTGTGGCTGACAGGCTAGCCTTCGACGAAGGCTTTTCAGGGTAAAGCCTTCGCACACCGGGTTCACATGAATCTGGTGTGGAAATAGCCGCATGGGTGTGTTTCAGCCCGAGGCCCATCACACAAGCATCATGTGTATCTGAAGCTGAAATTTTGCAACTGCATGGGCAAATTCTGGGCAGTGGTTTGCAGTCTGCCATATTAAGGAAGCTTGGTGTAGGTAGCTTGGAATGGCTGGACAGCTAATGCTGATTTTTTTTTTTTTTTAAATCGGTCAGTTAGCTATGGTGAGCTAGTATGACCTAGCTAGTGTGGTGACTAGCGCTTGTTCTACTTGGCTTGGTGACCGTGTGAAGCAAAGACAGTTAGCTTGGTCAGCTAGCTGTTGTGCTAGGTGCGTGGTGCCAGCTAACACACTCTCCCCTCTGTGGTGAAGAGCAGGCGACTGGAAACCGATAGCCGTGCTAGCAACCAAGGTGTTAGCTTGCTCATGTGGACAGTTAAGCTAGCACTCACGTTGACAGTCAGGAGAGATGAGGTTTCTAAGAAGTGAGAAGAGGAAATTGAATGACCGGTGACGCTGCGTCACACCCGTTTATAGGGAGGAGGGTGGTCCCTCTCTGACGCAAGTGTTACGACTGCCAGCCAATGCTGGCTGGAGTAATGACATAGAGGCTTCTGAGGACAACGCTGAGAGAGTGTTCCCTATAGTGAGAAACCAAAACAAATGTTTGAAAGACAAATATGAGACTCAGAGCTAAGAGGAAAGTGACAAATAACATGTGACGGGACACTATGATGGCTCGGTGCAGGAAGTTGATGGGGGAAACTGTGGCAGGTCAAGGGCATCGTTCACAGGTGGAGAAGCAGGAGGGGAAGGCGAGAGACTGAGATCTGAGTGTGTCCAAGGTTCCCAGCAGTTGGACAGGTAGGCAGGCAGGTGAGAGTGGTAGTAACTGAGAGGATTTTACCGGCAGTAGCAGGATGAAGGAGACCAGCATCTAGGTGAGCAAGGCTATGGCGAGGTTGCAAGATGGCTTCCGTGAACCGACTAGGAGACAGGAGAATGAGGTAAGTACAAACAGCATGAATAGCAATGTTAACAAGAAGCCACACACTAACATGGGGACACAAGGAACACAAACAGAAGAAGATGTACAGGAGTGACATCAGACATAAAATTTTTGTTATTTTTTTACTATAATATTGTACTGCCAAATTGCCTTATATTTTGATGATCCTTTAAATCAGGGGTCTCAAACTTACGGCCTGCGGGCCATTTGCGGCCAACGTCACCTCTACTTGCGGCCCGCATATTGATGTGAAGAAATATTTTTTTTAAATTATTATACAAAAAGTGATTTAATACGACGGCAGAATGTTACAGGCATGGCCCTTTAAGACTGTAGCCTCATGGGCGGTGTAGTTCTTGCTGCAGGGAGAACGTGTGGAACCTCCCCTCCCGCTGTGTGTGTGTGAGCGTGAGGGAGGGAGAAAAAGGAAAGTGAAAAGTACGAGGTGCTACCAAGCAGAAACGGGACATGGAAGCATGTAAATATAAAAATAACCACTGCAGCCAAAAAGAGTGCCTGACGAGCCCAGTAAGCTATTAAGACTCGACTTTACACTGTGTTCGTGTTTTCCTCCAAAACAATAAAGTTCTGCTGGAGCAGCCTTTCAATGCCTCTTTCTGTCTCTTGCTAGCAAAGTTGACCCAGACAGTAAAGCTAGTTCCCGGCTACGAGCCCGATACGGAACCCAAAGTATTAGCCAGAGGTCTTCTTACCACGGTTTGGAGCCGCAGACCTGGCCGAGGTAACGAGAGTGCAAACATGTTGAGGGCTGTGTTAGTTCAGTGAGAGATTTATTTTGAAAAAAATTTTTTTTTCACTTGCAGTCAAAAACGAATGTGTACGCTTATGCCTGCATTTTTATTTTGTTAAATACAAACAAAATTGTAGCAAAAGTGCTGCCACGTGTCTGGCCAGAAAGAGCGGTTTATTTGGTAGTTCAATGAAACTACTGTACTATACTGCTGAGTGACTGTCTTCTGCTCGTCAAAAACATTTCATTGCAATGTTGACCCTGCGCTAACTTGCGTATGACAAATGAAACTGAAACTGAAAGGCTTCAGATAGTTAAAAGTGAGGAAAAAAATGCGTTCATGTTTGCAATTTTATCTTGTTACACAATATTTGGAATTAAATTTAAAAAAAAAACACACCACATTTTAGGAAATATTAGTGGGTGTTTTCGTGTTTGTTGTTTTGAACTACTTGGACACTAAAATGGCCCTCCAATGAGATGATGGTGCCAGAAGTGGCCCGCGGCTCATTTGAGTTTGAGACCCCAGCTTTAAATGAATAAACAATAGGACTTCTGGAACAATATCAAAGTGGTGATGTTTGGTCATAATGTACAAAATCCCATTAAGCAAAAAACAAACACAGCATATGAGCTGTGAACACGTCATACCAGCTGTCAGCATGGTGGTGGAGGTGTCATGATTTGGGCTTGTTTTACTGCCATAGGACCTGGACACCTTGCAGCCATTGAGTCGACCATGAATATATATCAATGTATCATGAAGTCAAATATGAGGCCATCTGTCTGACAGCTAAAGTCTGGATTAAACCGGGTCATGTAAGAGGACAATGGTCCCAAGCACAGCAGCAAATCTACAGCAAACTGAATCTGATTGAAATATTCTGGCAGGGCCTAAAGAAACCTGTGCATAAATGAATGCCTGCTTACTTCATTGAACCGAAGTTGTTTAAAATTATTGCTGCTCAAAGTTGTTCTACAAGCTACTGAATTGTTTTTATAGGAGTACAGAGTCCTGTGGAAACTTTCTTTTTCTCATGAGTGTTTATGGTGACGGCCAAATTGCTGTCAAAAACCAGCTGGGTAAACTACATGATTGTGTGATGTAATGATGTAACTCACTGAACTGCCATTTTTGAGGTCAAGAGTTGACTTTGACCCTCTTTTGATAGAGTTTGGTATTGTTATGCACGTTTCCAGAGGCTACTAGACAAAAAAATTAAGCTTATTTCCCTATAAGCTGATGCAAATTATTCCAGGTTGCCATTATTTTATCTAAACGAGTTTAGCCTTATTTCTACTTTGTCTTTGATTTTAGGCCAACCTGTAGCAATAAACTTCAATATGTTTGACCTCAAATGCATTTAGTTTAGTTCAAGTCTCTGTGAATCCAGATCATGTCATTTTGTGTGGAAGTAACGATTCATTTCCTGCTGCTCTGTTGTCTGAACTGGCTGCTATAACTGCACCAGTACTTTGACTTCCCTGAGAAAAAAATTGCCAACATTGGAAACTAATTTTAATAATTTATTTGATTTAAACTTGTAGTCTCAGTTTCTGTGAATCAAGGGAATGTGTCATAACCTGAGGAGATGCTCGCTTGAATCACAGTCAGGAACAGAAAGGTAGTGTGCATTAAAAACACAACCTCCAGCCAAATGATGTCACCCTCCACATGCTTCGACACTCCCAACTCTGCAGTGCTGGTTTGCATCCAACTCCTATAGCAGCAGTAAGAGAGAAAAATAGGTCATGTGTGCGGTAGAGAAAGAGATGTATGTACATGTCATACTCTTAAGAAACTCATGGCAGAACAACCGCCCACTACAGCCTGGGCTTCAGAGCCTCCACCACTCACTTTTGCTTTTTTATTTCTTCATTTCTCAGACTTTTATTTCCCAGTGGAAGAAGATTTTAGAGCATCAAAACATCCTTGCACTGAGCTTAGCATATTTATTTTGCATTCAGTAATGTTTTTGTTATAAATGTGTCACTTCCCTGTGACATCATCAGCTTTGGTTGTCTTGTGAAAAAGATTAGATCAGTTACTAAAACTAACTTCCAGGTCTGTAACATCGATGCTAAATCACTGTCCACAAATTATGTCATAGCTGAACAGCCATTGCTAATGATGATGATGTTTACAGTGACAGGCTCTGTCACTGATTGTTGAGCAAAAGGAACAAATCTGAACTACAATGTGTAAAATTTGCCACTGCAGACCTGGGGGGTGAGGGGTTGTGGGGGTAGTCTATGACAGAGATCACCGTGGATTCCCGAAAACTTTGAAAGGTTTCTTTACCATTGTTCGTCTTCTGTCTGCAGTTTGGCTTTCATACTCTGACCTAGTTTATTATCTGTTAAAAGACACTGCATGCACTTGTTCTGCACTAGACAATGGATCTTGAGCCAGCTTGAGCGACGTCTGAAGAGAGGAAATGATCAAAAGCAGAGAAAAGAAGCAACCTCAGCACAAAATAGTTTGGAGAGGCGATACAATCTATGGCTAAGTGTCTGATTTCTTTCTATCCCCAGGGAGAAACAAATACGCCAAACAATCTTTGTGAAAGTGATACTTTCAGAGTCTGCACTGTAAGATATTTTGTGGTGCCAAAGCATAGACTGACATCAAGTCAATCATTTTTACATAAATGTATTAACCACAGACTGTACAAAGAAGATGTGCCATTCTGTGTTGTTATACAAGCATCAATGAAGTTTATTTGCAAAGCCTAAAGCTTAGCAGTTTTGAAACACAACATTACAAACATGTGAAACTAAAGGTCACTGCATGCTCACCCCCTGGTTTGTCGTCTTTTGAGACTCAAATGAGAACATCAATTCAAAGAATGAACTTCTTGTTGGATTCAGAATGATATGGAATTATTAACTGAGCTCATAAAGTCCTAAGGAAAGTGTTTATTGAAGTCTCACAGATTAGAACTGGAAGTCTTTTTTGCAATCAGAGTTACACCCTGCTGGCCATTAGAAAGAATGCCAGTTTAAGGCAATTCCAGATTGCAGATTGGCTTTTTTTATTTTTTTTTTTATTTCTGGAAGCAACTTTCATCTGTTATATACAGTCATATTAACATAAATATTAACATATTAAAACATTATTGGACCTGGAGAATTTTTTCTCTCTCGAATCCATAGACAGTAAATAAAGCAGATGTATTCACTGTCATCTAATGCTTTTGGACTTTTGGTAGTGTTTTGGCTGCTTCCATGTTTGTTTTTAGCTTACATGGCGTATATGGATGAAAGGGTTGCATCCTCAGTTAGAAGGTAATGCTAGCAAACTTGGTTAGCTAGATGGGATGCAGGGATCCAACCTACAGACTCTTATTGACTAATTGGTGCCAAATGATAAACTTATAAAACAGCAAAAACTGAAGCAAAAACTCATGAGACACAGCAAGCCCAAATTAGTTTTTGCACCAATCTCTAAATATGTTTTCTAATCCTGTAAAGTTGGCCATTTTAACATGAGGATCTGTTATTGTCTCATGTCCTTAGCTACCCATGTTAAAATATCTAATGTGACAGCACAATTGTTTTTTGTCACTATAGCTAGTGTCCATAGCTCAAAAACAACTTCAGGAGAATTTTTATTCATATTATTTACTTGATTAAATTTATTTAAGTTTACACTTTGCAGTATTATCATTAGGAGGCTGGCTGCTTTAACACATGATTGTTTGACAGCTATCTACTAGGCATGTACAATTCTAGCATTTGTGTGTTAATATTTGTTTGGATTTAGCAGGTATATGTGTCTGTCCTGTGTGCGTGTATAGTCAGTGGATAAAGCCAGGGCAGCTAGCATTAGCAAAAAACTTAACACTCAGGTTCTTGACTAAATATTGTCATTTTTGGCTTCAGAAAAACCCAAGATGCCAAACTTGAACCAAACATACAATTTATAAATATTTTGAACTTTCACAGTCAAACTGTGAAACTGAACAAGGAGCTCACGATAATCCGTGAAATTGACAGCAGGATTGGTGGGGTTAATTAGTTAATTACTAATTGTTGTTGTTCGAACATCTTTACCAATGAAAAGATGAGAAATATGCAGTGTAAAACAAATATACATACAAACTTTTTGGATGCATTTAAGTGAAAATCCCCCATGTATGAAACCCATCTATAATCAATGCAAGACTAAAAAGCTTCTGCTGGTGTTAATCTGTATGGAGCTGACTGTGGCTTGAAAGATGACTAATATCCATGACTTATGCATGCCACACCACACAGTCAGAGCTTACTGTAAGCGACAAAACCGAGTAAACAGCTGCAAATGTGCTGAGGCAGCTTGTAATCCAGAATCATTTCCCAGAAGAATTAAAAGAGTCAGGGTTAGATACACAAGGGCTAAATTTCCAAGAAATGCAAGTACGTTTGAGTGGATTGAAGATGAAGTACAGGTTGAGCTGATGGATGCAGAACTCTGTTTATATGCCACAGTAATCCAGATATACTTTATACCTCCAATATCCCTCATGGCTCTTTGATGACAAACAGATGAAACATTATTTAGTGTCTACTCATCTCTTCCTGTTGACCAGGAAGTGTTTAGCAGCGGCTGTTTTTAATTAATGGGCAAGTACCTTGAGCGGTGATTAAGCTCAGTGTTACCTACAGAAGTTCAAACATCACTGAATGAAATTCCCAGCAAAACCTGAGCTTCACCACATCAATGGCTATGCAGCACTGGTGACAGTATCAGAAGACAAAAAAACAAAACATAAAGTGCTGTTTACAGCCTACAGTAACGATAAAAGGAAAACAATTCTTCTGCCAATCCATATTTTTTTCTGCCTTTTACCGTAATGAGTCTGGCTGCGGTTTCTCTGATTCACAAACTTGTTAAGATGACAGTGCACTTCTTAGCCCCCATGACACGGCAATTACAGTTGCCAATGCCAAATTACATGTCGCATATAGAGTGTGTTTGGGAAATGTAAGCCGCAAAATCGGCAGGGTGCTGTGATCTGCATGGAGAACTATAGAGCAAGGCAAAAGGTGGAAAAACAAGCACAAGTGAGACGTTTAAAGAGCTCCGTAGGCTGCAGGGTTTGGTGAGGGAGGATTATAGAAAGCAGTACGTGAGATGGAAGATTGGGTAAAACCCTGTCAGCACATCTGTGTGGCCCTGGCAACTGTGGATGGGACAAAGGAAGCTCATTGGATCCAGATGTTGGAAAAGCTTTGGTTCTCCTGTGCCCTGGCAATTCTGCTTAAAGAACAAGTGCCTTTTTTTTTTGTGAATTCATGGAATCCGAATATTCAGATCTGGCGGAAGATTGTTTCTTTTGTAACACGAGCTGCATCTAAACGGCTTGCAGCGAAGACAAATTGTGTCAGGTTGTCTTTCACTCAGAGGGAGGTAACATGGATTTGGCTCACAACAACCATGACATGACATGACCATGACAGCTGACATGCCATAAGAGAATTTATACCAAACTCTCTTTAGGAATTTCTGCGTTTCCAGTATCCCACGATGAAAAACTCCTAAATCTAATGTGTTTTCTCTAAAAGTGCACATTCTTATCAGTGTAATTTACAGCTAAATTCAGGGCTGGGTCACAATGATCTGCAATTCTGCCCTAGCACCTGTTTAATCAGAAAATATAAAAACATTTCTTGGAATAAAACAATTTTTTGACCCCTTGTTAGAATCATTATTGAAATGAAAACGCTTTCTCAGAATTTGCGGCTTCTATTTGTCTGCAGTTTGGTATGCAGAAGTTCTCCCAGGAAAATATGGATGAGTTTGGCTGGAAGATGCTCTCTGAGGAACTGTTTTGATTTACAGCACTGAGGTTTTAGCCCTTGTTGTGGGCCTGCACAGTTTGAAGCTGCGGTCACGCTGGCCTTTCCCACAGGCGTCCATGTACAATGCAATGAGTGATGGTTACGTTTTAGCAAAGGGTCTTTCCCAGAATAAGTCCTACTGTGGTTTCCATGGTCAGTGTAATTTGGCGAGCCCAGACTAACTCCTTCTGGTGTTGCTCACGTTTTGTACTTCATTTGAGTCAGTGTGTGCACATAATGAAGTGCTTCCTCCAGATGACCTCTTCATTTTAAGATGGCTTGTTTGCAGAAACAAATAAATCTGTAGAGTGGCACACTGATGAAGCAGTCATCCATAGCTGTGGGGCCAATACTAAATTGCAATGAGCAACATGCAACTGCAACATCGATTTGCTGTATTGGAGGAATGTAAATTAAAACATAGTCCAAGTTTCAGTAATTATTGAAATCAATCAATTAAAGTCTCTCTCTCTCTCTCTCTCTCTCTCTCTCCCCCATCTATCTATCTATCTATCTATCTATCTATACATATATACATATATACATATATATGTGTATATATATGTATATATATACACACACACACACACACACACACACATATATATATATATATATATATATATATATATGTATATATTTAAAAAAAAATCTAAATATCACATCCCAAGTCCCACATGGCCTTTACATACTGAATTCAGGACAGGCACTGGATAATGAAAAACTACCATTTAACAGAAGGAAACCTTAAGCATAATGACTGAGACTCATGTAGCCTTCCCGACACAATGATCTCTAGGGTTTTCAGAGGATGGTTAGAAAGAAATGGGAATCCTCTGAGTGAAAATGTTATGTTGATGAAAGAGGGCAATGGCTAGCCTGCTTGAGATAATAGAAAGGCAATAGTAACTCAAACTCATTATGGAGAACTCGATTTCTGCTGAAACATTTGGTTGAATTTGATTTAAACAACATGAACACATGGATCCATTCTGTGTTGGATCAAGAGTTCAGGTGTAAGCTTTACATGTAATGTGCTAATTCAATTGTAAATCAGTTACTGGGGAAAGGCTGGTCATGGTCAATGCTAGGTTACATCTAGTGTACCAGTAACTGGTTGCATTTTACTTGGACTTTGCTATGCTGCCCAGCATCTGTTTTGTACATGTTCCCATGTATAAAATTGTAAAATACCATATTGGTGAATTTAGATTACACTCACATAATCTTACTTGGACTTATAATAACTGTCTGTTTGTCTCTTCAACTAAAAACAACTAAAGCGCCTTGGACAATCTCCTTGTGTGCTTCATATCCTGTGTTCTACCTCCTCAGAGTCTCAGTTTTTGCACCAATAAAAACATAAATAACCCGAGGCTGTGTCTTCACAATGCAAGACTTTGTGTCTTCAAACTGGGGCAATAAAGCAACTGTGTAATCAGGTTAATCAGGTTGATTCCTGTCTCAATTAGGCCTGGGTAATTGCGAAAAAGTCAAAATAGTTGAATCACCCTTTGAAACTTGCTGACGCGGGAATGGCAACACACCTAACTGCAACCTTCAATCAAGCAGTAAATATGTCAGATTAGAACGCTCATAAATCAACACCCTTCATTTAATCTACTTTGACTATAGTATAATATTATATAGGCGGCATAGTCTTAAGTTTGAGTCAAAGGAAAAAATGCGCTGCATGCTTTGGGGCAGATGTGAAATGAAACCCTGATTTTGCTTTGACGCACAATTTACCTCTTACATAAACTTTTTTTTTTTTTCCGTTTTTTTTAATCCTGCGTACACATAAACTGACAAAAACAGCAAAACGATTTCTTGGAAAACCATTATTTTTCTATGTAGTTTCACGCTTTTTAAGGCTTGATATAAGATAATTTTTTCAGTCTTTCAAACTCAGCGATGTTCTATCAGCTCTCCTGTGAGTGCGGGCTTTCATAAACACTGGTACACTTGTTTTACACCCTCCAAGGTAAATTATCTCCAGCAATGTTGACTTGTGTATAATTATGTGTGGAGCACAATCCAGTGGTTTATTTTACAACCTTGGCACAGTTTGCATCAGGTAAGTCATGTCAGCGATACAAGAAATCCTGCTTTTGCCAGTGTCCTTAGGAATCATGCACATAATGTCAAGGTGAGCGGCCAAGGAGACCAGCATGGCAATTGGCAAGAGGGAAAAAAAACGTTTTCCGTGAGCGTTGCAGATTTCTATCAGAGGTGCTGAGCTTGTCAGCTCAACATTTTGGGCTCCAAGGTATTGAGATAGTATACTGATGAGAATCATGGAAATGTGCATGATGAACACTGTCGCCCTGCACCGTCAAGTATGAGATATGTGCACTGCACCCGCTTCCAAAAATCATCAGGACTGAAACTCTTGTTCTCATGTCTTCTCTATGAGCTGCTGCCAAAGCCATGTCTATTCCAGGATACATGATACTGTAACAGACCTTGTTAGACTTGAAAGAGGGAGTTGTATTATCTAGACAGAAAGAGATGAATAACAAGGGAATGAATTTCTTTAAATGAACATCTTAAAGAGCATGCTTTCAAGAAAGGTGACTGCAGAATCTTGCCAAATCTATCTTGAACATGTAGTTGAAAAATTATGTCTCGAAGCGTTGTGTGCAAAATAGAGAGAGTTCTCAAAGTTCTTTGCTACAAGTTTTAGTCACAGTCATCATGCAGGTACAATGAATAGAGTGAAAGAGCGGGGCCCTGATGATTCTGTGTTAAGGTTTGGTTGAATTTTTGCATCAATTTTAGAATGATGCAAAGATTTGTACAGATGTGAAGATGTGAATGTGCAATAAAACCATTTTATCTCTAAAATCAATGAACAATTGTTACTGAACAAATAACGGCGATTTCAATATTGATTAAAAATGACTGTGACAATTATTTTGGCCATAAACATACAGTCCTGATAGACAGATTTTAACAGATGTATGTTGGCTCTGAGACATCACAATGCTGTGCAACCTAAGAAAACACCAGAAAATAAAAATTGCTGAAAAAGCTCACAAAACAGAATGGAAGTGATTTAGGGGAGACAATAACGTAGCGAAACAGCTGTGGACTTCACCGGGACACGCTGAAAAGAAGGGCAGGATTCATCAAAGTTGCGAAGGAGAAAAACTTGTAATGTAATACTGTAGATAGATGCTTGCTATTAGTCACTTCTGCAGCTGTTAATTCACATTTTTGTCTCTCCTAAATCGCTTCTGTTTTGTTTTGTGAGCCTTTTTCTTTTTAGTTCTGTTGTGTTTTATTAAACGTATGTTGAGATTTTTCTACTTCTGTTGTGTTTTGTGTGCCATATAGATGAGTATATGGCATTGTTTGTGAATGGTGTTTACAATACTAGTGCTAGTGTTACATGACATTGTTAGGCATAAGCTGATGAGAACTCAATTTTTAGTGGTGTTAATGTCTTAAACAAACTGATAAAATGATTTCTGATCTTTTTTGTGGATTTAACAACAGGGACACACGCTTTCACACTTTCTTCTTGTGCACTTTTAAGTCGTAAATTTCTCTGGTCAACCTCTTTTTGTTTTTCTTCCTCAGTCAAGTGCTGACCTACAGCATGCTTCACTCGTCTGAAAAGAAAAACAATGCTAAACAAACCTTTCACTAAGCTGTCACTGACACGTCTTAATACCCTCTACAGCCGTGATTTAATGACATGTCATGAGAGCAGCCTGAGTCACTCTTCTTGGCCGAGACGAGCTTCTTACAATCACACTCTGGAGTTGATAGAAATGTGTCAGAGGGTTGTGCCTTTTTCGTCGCTGCACACACAGAGCTGCTCTTGTTTTTTGCTGAAGCCGGATGTGTGTTGTCTGCAGGTTGATAGCTTTGTGTTGCGTAAAGGAGTTACATGTAAGCTTTAAATAGGTTTAAATCTTTATGCTGCACTAGTAAAGCCATACATCGATAAAATGTATGAAACTGTATTTGCAAGTCGAGAGCCTTAAAGCCTTCCAGGATTATGGCATTTCACAGAGATTAGGCTGCATCTACGGCTTCTTGATGCCAATTTATGTTGCACTCAAGCCAAGTCTGTGAACCCGATGACATTAGATAAGACTACAGACACGTATGCACCAGTCATTTTCCATTCTTAACACTTTTTAAGCCTTGAATAAATCAGAATTCTTTTTTCACAGAGACTTTCTTCAATTAACCACATGAATCAAATTACGCTTTACTTTTAAGGCCTTTTAGCTGCCAGGATCTGGACACTCTGTATAACAGTTTAGTAAAATTGAGAGCTGGTTTCCAAAGGATTGCCGGAATTCATTATGTTTCCCTACAGGTAAGTGAGATTGCAGATCAGTCTTTTGCACAAGGGTATTCCAGCAGGACAAATCTTCACAACTAGTTCTTGCAGTCGAGAGAAGCTCTTCCATCCAGCTGAATCAAATCAACCACGACCGGCAAAGAAGCAAAGTTTCCGTCTCTCTCTGTTTGCAAACCAGCTTCCTTCCTCTGCCAAAAGACAGAACAGGCTGCTATTAATTACAAAGAAATATTATCCTCTTGCGGGAGGTTTGCAACAACACCAGTATCCAAAGCAAACAGATACGGTGTGCTTGGAAGCTTGGTGCCTTGTACAGTTGCCATGCCATATCCAGGCCCGCAGATCCTCTTACAGCAGATCAGAGGGATGGGGGTTGGGGGGGTTGTTATCATGCATGCTGCAGCATCATAATGCCCATTTGAGCGTCAGTCCTTGAATTCTGAACCGATACGAAAGCAGGATGTAAAAGGGATTTTACTGTTTTCCCTGTTGTAGTTTACAACTTTCACAGTCTGCTAAAAGAAAAGTTATCAGAACAAACTTCTGCCGGATCAGAGGAATCTGGTTGCAAAAGTGCGTGATAAATACTTTCCAACACACAACGTGATAGCAGATGGTTGTGTGGGAGGGCTGTGAGTTTCTTAACATGCATAACACCATATCAACCCTGCAAAACAGCGCGGGAGGATGAGGGAAATTGCATTCATTACACTCAAGATGTTACATTTTGTTGTAGGAAGCCCTTCCAAGGTCAAGAACCACAGAGATGTGATGATAAAATCTCAGGGGCTCCTTTGCTAATACTTGCTGAGACTATGATCCATGATTCGTGGTAGCAGAAGCATATTTTTGTGCTGAACAATAAAAGCTTTCAGACAGGTATTTAGTTCTTGAAGCCCTTCAAAACTGTCAGTTTACAACTGAACCTTGAAAGCTGGGGCCCCCTGACAACATCCCATCGTATTGTACATAAATGCATCATAAATAGCCATTATTCCCTTGACACTACCCACAAACTGTGAGGAAAGGACATTCTGTGCAGTCAAAAGGAGAACACTCAGTGTCACAATGATGGATTAGGCTAGACCGTGTTGTTTTGGTGGAAAGCTGTGGAGGCAGGTCTGCCTGTAGAGGTGTGTGAGAGAGATGTTACTCAGGGGTCTGTTTCAATGACAGCTACACACTGCTGCTGTTTTTGTCTGAATGTGTACTTCACAAAAGAGGTCAGGAGAAGCTGGTGGCTTGCTATTCAGTGAACTGAAATTCAGTAGTTTGATATTTTAGGTGACATTATAGTATATTTAATGTACAGTACTCCGAAAAAGTCTGAGTTGGATCTATTTTCTTGATATTTTCTGGGAAAATGCAAAATAAGCACAGCAGTATATTGGAACATGCAAGCACACTGGAAATACAGTACCTAAGGTAAAATCAGAGTCTGTACAATTCTAACAAGTCTGAAAGTCAACACTTGGCATGTCCACCCTTTTTCTTCAGCTTAGCCTGAATGCTCAGCTTTCTTGTTTTTTCTTTGTCTTTAGAAATAAGAGTATGAAAAAAGAAAGAAAAACATAAGTTTGTGAAGATGTCTCACCCAAGAGGTTTTTTCAAAGTTTTGGCGGCCTGAAGTCTGGTTGCCTTCTTTATTCAAACTCTTAAGGGTACCATGACATGGTTAACTGAGAACCTACACAGACAGACATTAGGAATAGTTCTCCGGGCTTCTTGAAGGACATTTAAAGTTTCTCTTTGGATGTTTCTGCATTTTATTCTGTTCTCTGTGAAGATAATCCCACACTGCTTCAATAATCTTGAGGTTTACTCTGGGGAGGCCAATCCATGACTGATAGTGCTCCACTGTGTCTATTTCTATCCAGGTGTGATTTTATTGGCAGTGTGTTTGAAATCATTGTCATGCTGAAAAATGATTGCGTGGTGGATCATGGTGGTACTTTACATTGTTTATAATTCATCAATTTTGACAAGATTTCCAATGCCACTGACTGAAATGCAGCCCAATCCATGACAGAGCCTCCACAGTACTTTACAGATGGTTGTAGCCACTCACAGTTGTACCTCTCTTATGACGTCCTCTGTACATACTGATAACGATTTGAACCAGAAATGTCAAATGTAGATTCATCACCCCATCAGGCCTGTTGTCACAGATTTCCTGTCCAGTTCTTGGGTAATTTAGCATACCTCAGCCTTTTTCACTCACTATGTGTTAATAGACCTCTTTGCATTGAATCATACTTTTTATTTTTCTCTGTCTCTCTTCCACAGCATGTCTTTATCCTGTTTTCCTTCTCTCACCCCAACTGGTCGCAGCAGATGCCCCTCCCTGAGCCTGGTTCTGCCGGTTTCTTCCTGTTAAAAGGGAGTTTTTCCTTCCTACTGTTGCCAAAGTGCTTGCTCATAGGGGGGTCATATGATTGTTGGGTTTTTCTCTGTATCTATTACTGTAGGTCTACCTTACAATATAAAGCGCCTTGAGGCGACTGTTGTGATTTGTGATTTTCTTTCAAGAAAAAAAAAACACGGTTGTTGAAAACCACTAACCTTCTCTTAACAGCATGGCTTTCTCTCATTGCCTGGACAACATCTACCCCTCATCATCATCAAATCATAAAATCTGAGGAGATTCAGTGTTCGAATAGAATACCTTTATTGTCACTATACAGTTGTACAATGAGATACAGACACAGATTCATGCATTCACACAAAAGCCTAAACTTAAATAACTTGCTAAAATCACTAAAAGGCTCCCTCCAAAGTGTGTGTGTGTGTGTGTGTGTGTGTGTGTGTGTGTGTGTGTGCGCGCGTGCTGCCGCTGTCATCAAAGACTCATTCAACAGCTTCTTCATGCTAAAAGCTCAAGTGAAAACAAAACAGTAAAAACGTGCTTATATCGTCAGGGAGTTAAGTCGAAGCCTGTGTGTTTCTGCCTTCGTTCACCTCACATGATGCTCAATAAGAAGACTGGTGACATTCCTCTTCAGTTCGTCACATTGGTTAAAACATTGTAGTATCGGTACTGATAACAACAACAGATGACTTCCAAAACTGGAACTCTGAGATGCTCATGGTTTATGACCACCAGGTTTTTTACTATGAGGCATATCTAATTCCTCTATTTACACCGGAACACTTTTGTTTACACCGCAAATAGCCTGCATACAGAACTGACTTCACAGATGTGGTCATAAACAGATATATAACCAACAGGGAGAAAGATCTGCGGGCCTCACAGCTAAACCAACAGTTACAATAAACAAGGAAGAAATAATCAGTCAAGTGCATGATTTGCGGATACAGAAACCTGAAAGAATTATACAAAATCAGCATGCCGTTTTGTTTTAAGGTGAAATCGAAGAGGAGAGGTCTGACTGTGGTCTTTGCTTGTGTTCAGATTGTTTAGTGACATGCAGAGCCAGATACTCCGTACCTCAGCATCCAGGTTCTAGTATTTCTTCAATAACTTGACCAGAAATTGATCAGAAAACCAGTCCCAAAACCCCAAAATGTATCAGGAATAACATACAGAATACAAAAATAAACACAAGAAAAAAAAAGAGAGAAGGTACAGCCTGAGGTCATACATGTAGGAATTAAGAATAAATACCAAAGGGAGGCTGGAATGGAACAACAGGTGGTACTCACCAGCAACTATATTAGGTACACCTGTTTAACTGTTAATGCAAATATGCAATCAGCCAGACTAACCAAGTCAAGGCAGCAAGTCATCACATGTAGTCATGTTCAGTGATGGGAATAACGGCATTACAAGTAACGGCAATACTAACGGTGTTACTTTTTTCAATAACGAGTAATCTAACTAATTACTATTTCTATCGTTACAACGTCGTTACCATTACTAACAAGAAAATGCGGTGTGGTCGCGTTGCTATTTTTCAACAAACAGACGGCTGAAGCTGTGTTCAGTTTACCGCACCTTATATCAGTTGCACGGAAGTAGCTGTAAGTAATCTTCAGGGGTGCACATAAGTGGTCCACAGGTGCGCATCCCACTTGGAAAAGTGGGAAAAGTGAGCTGGCATTTGTATGAAGCCAGCTCACCTCCTGCAACCACTTTTCCAAGAATACGCGCTTCTTTTGCGGTTCAGACTCCTTCTGACATTTCTTTGGAGGTGGAGGAACACCAAAGTAATTGCTTAAAGGAGCTTGCTTCTTCGACATCTTTAAGAGTTCTAAACAAATGTCTGTCCTCCTAAAGAAAATCTTATGTACGCAAACGCACGTTGCAACTTCTTATCTGGTGCGCGTCTTTTATTTTGACAGCGCATGCGCACCTGCTGACCACTTATGTGCAGCCCTGGTAATCTGGGCACTAGCTTTAAGCACCTGCGCACGCTCCCACGGGCGGCAATGACTTCCTAGCAGACAATCAGTTTCTGCCTGACGATCACTTTTTGGCACAACACCTGCAGCTAGGGGGGCAAAACAATCGCATGAGTGCTACTGTTTGACTGAGGAAGAATAAAGTAGTCGTGGTAAGCCAATCACATGACTCCTTCAAGATGACAAACCAACAAGGTGATATATACCAGTTTTTAAATTGTGTTGATAGGCCACATAAAACCAGAGTCATGATAAACAATATATATGCGGCGTTTTTTCCTGAATAGTTTCGTCACGTTTACTGTCTAAGGACACCGCTAGCAAGCACTCTCTGCTTATGACCAAAAAAGAAAAAAGAAAAAACTAAACAAAAAAACACCCCTTTCGTGTTGGTGGAAAAATGCACCATGTTAACCAATCAAAAATGATATGGCAACATGACATTTGGTTGTTTAGGAAGAGGGGGGAGTTTTAGGAGTGACGGCGAGAGCGAGAGAAAGAGAGAGAGAGAGCAGAAAAAGAGAGAGAGCGAGTTTTGAGATGTGAGATATTTGTGACGTTTAGCGTGTTTGGAGTGTGTAATTAATGTGTTGTCTTGTGTAGTTAGTGTGTAGTGTTGTGGATAGTTTTGTGTTGTGTGTAAGAACAATGAGGTGACTGCTGTCTCCAGGTAGAGAACAGGAGTGATGCACCTGCTGCTGTCAGACCTGCAGGTATCAGGCTGTGATGTTCTCCTTTATAGTGGACAGAAATATTTGCAGTGGCACAAATAATTTGTGTGGCATCTTATTGAATGCAGAACAGCTGATTGTTATGTCAATAGTTCGAAATGGTTATAAAAATAAGAGGGTAAAAGGGAAATGGCTGAAAACAACTTTGTTTGCAAAACCTGTGCATATGATTTTAAAATTGACAATTTATATTTGCATTTAAAGTTATGAAATATTAAATATTTTTTGTCTAATTTTAGATCAATTGTGTTAATACAGTATGTCAAAATGAAAACATAACTGTAAATTCAGACATGTGAGGTTGTGCTGAAAAGAATGATACCAAACAAGGCAAAGTAAATAGTTTTTAAAGGTGAAATATAGAGGAAACATCAAAAGTAGTTAAAAATGGCCAATAATACCCTGGAAAAAATGTTAAACTTCTTTTTTTTTTAAAGTAACGCAATAGTTACTTTTCAAGTAATTAATTACTTTTAGAATCCTGTAACTCAGTTACTAACTCAGTTACTTTTTTGAAGAAGTAACTAGTAACTATAATTAATTACTTTTTCAAAATAACTTGCCCAAAAGCTGCTGATGTATTGCGCTACACATAACCATCTCTAGGCTTTACAGATGATGATCTGAAAAGGACAGAATGCCTTGTTGATGCCCGAGGTCAGAGGAGAACAGCTTTGAGCTGATAGAAAGGCAATAGTAACTTAAACAGTTGCTCAGTGCAATTAAGTTATGCAGAATGTATCTCTGAACAAGCAAATGGACTACAGCAGCAGAAGATGACAATATGTGCCAGTCCTGTCAGCCAAAAACAATAAACTGAGGCTACAATTCACACTGGCTCACCAAAATTGGACAAAAGAAAACTGAAAAAAATCTCAATTTTTGCTAGAATCTTTGGATAGTAGAGTTAGAATTTGGGGTAAGCAAAATGAAAGCATGGAATTATCTCGCCTCATATCAAAAGTTCAGACTAGTGATGCTGGTTTTCTCACTTCGGATCCTTAGCACCAGGGAACCACCGTTTGAACACTACCACCTACCTCAGTATTGTTCTTGACCATGTCCAACCCTTTGAAGACAGAGGGAAGTAAAATTAATTAAGGGAAAAATAAAGTTTCTGTTGGTAGTTCAAAATTTCAAAATCCCTGGCAGCCCTTCGGGCAGGCACTCTTCAGTTTTTGGTAGCCCAAAATAAATTGAAGTAGCCCGAATAAAAAAGAGCAATTTTTTATGTTTTGTTTCCCATTTTGTTTCCTTTACAATATTATACTTTAATGTATAATATTGTAACAGAAACAAAAATTAATCAAAAAATTGTAAAAATACAAATCACAACAACTGTATAAAAATTACAATCATCAACTCAAATACTTGGTTCTAATTGAACAGAAATTTCTATGAACTTGCAAGAACTGTGTAGGACATGAATCAGTCTGTGTCAGATCCTGAATCTGAAATTTTCACTGAAGTCACAGGTAAGAGGCAAGTGGAACCAAGATCTAGGCCATTTGCTTTTTGAAGTTTGCAAAGACTGCTAAATTTTGCCAAAGGTAGTTCACTCTTTGCAACATAGTACGCTGTTCTAAACAGATTTTTCCGGACTTCTTCTTGTGCTTGGTTTATTTTTAGTATGTTTTTTGCAATTGCTGTTTGTTCTGGGAAAGATACTGCAGACTGGGCAATAATGCATTTCTTGCATTTCTCATGGGTTCTAATGGGGTCTTTCTTAAAATTACTGTTCCCAGTAACAAAGGTGCTTGTCGACTCAGAAATCAAATGAAACTCACAACACACCTGGCAGAACATCATGTTATTTAGCTCGTCATATTCCAGCCACAGAAATTCTTTTGTCCATGAAACCAAAAAAGCTGCGCTTTCTTTTTGCCTCATAGTCTGATTTCTCATAACTTTTCCATTTTGTGGTAAGCTTTTCTTTGGCTGCCCCTTCTTCACCCTGACCTGTCTTATTTGGCTCAGCAGAACTAAAATACCAGCGTAAATCCTGCTGCTTTTACACACGCACTCACATAATGCTCAGCGATTCTCTGCGCGATCAACCTCTCACATGTTTAAGCTTGCTGTGGGAGATTTCACTTGTCACGTTTGAATAGTAAGCTAATGAGTGATAAGACGATGTCAGAGGAATTGGTGCGCAATTAATCGTCACTCACCAATCAGTACTGTTGCTCTCTACACACCGTTCACGCGATCGCAAAGTAACAAAAAACAAGCGCAAATTCAAACGCGATTTCAATATGTCACATATTGACAGTGGGTCATCGATGTCAATGACATAATTACTCAGCTACATTTTTGAAAGAATGCAAAAGCATTGACATATATTTTTTCCTTCCTATGATAGCCCGACGGGCAGGGCTGAGATAGATTTTGGTAGCCCGACTGGAAAAATCACTAGCCCCGGGACGTCGGGCTAGCGATTTTGCGAGCCTTGTAGTTCCTTTTTACTCTCCCTTTAATTGTCAGTTGTCTGCTTTGCCCTCGTTAGTGCAGACTGTGTTGTGATCTGCCAGTTGCTCTCCTGTGTGTAACCTGAGTAACCCTCACCCCATTATATATACTCTCCCAGGTTAGATATGTGATGTCGGGAACATGAATTTTTACTCACATGTTTTACAATAACAACTTCAAAGCAGCTACCACTATTATTGATTTTTTTTCAGCTGACCGCAAGTGGCTAAAACATGCATTAATTTGGCAGGTTCCTTCATTGTCATATGAGCCTGAATGCGCTGTGCACACACTAATTCAAACAAAGCACACAAGAAGCATAAATATCCAAATTCAGGTCTTACGAACCTATGGTCAAACACATGATGATGAGCAAGGGGCAAGCACAAAGGGGAAAAAAATCTCAAGGCCATTCATGAGGGGAGCTGACAAAAATTTACGAAGAAAACAGAAACTAGAAACAAAAGAACACAAGTGAAACACTCACAGCTGGAATGCTTGACTAGACAGAGTAAACAGATAATTGGGCAGAGAACAAAGGGACACAGAGGAGTACATTAACAAAAGAGACTGAACTGCTGAACACAGAAGATTCTAGTTGGAGTACGGCAAATAATTATAAAAAATGAGGGAAAGCAAACAAAGAGTGGGAGCAAAACTAAGAAAACCCCCAAAACAGGACGAATTCAAGAGGTGGCAGGCATAAATGGATTCAAGCTCCTGAATTAAATCACAGATCTTGACCACTTGACCTTGATTGCTTTATTCAAAGTAACTTTAAATAGAAACATCATCACATCTGGGAGCAGTGGCTAACATACTTGTCTAGTGATGGCCTCTTAACTGTTTTACTCAAAGGTAGAGAGAGAAAGAGAGAAAGCGAATTATACTTTTCACTTCCACTGAGCAGTTTTTCAGGAAGACTTGGGATCTGAAGTTGCTGAACCTAGCTGATGCAAGCCATGTGTGTTGTTTTTCTGTGCTCCAGTAGGAGTTTGTATCATGCATCTTGACAGAGACAGTCAGTGCCAGTGGTTTATCATTCACTCTGCCAGATGCTGAAATCATTGCATTGCACAACCTGTGCAAGTGCTCTTTTCTGGAAACAAGCTAATTGCTCGAATCCAAACGCAGTGAATTTGCATAAAGAAATATTATCTCTTCATATTGCCCACTCCATAATAAATTCAATATTCAAGATTGTTATTTCTATAAAAAGGATAGACAGAGAATAGAAGTGAGGCATGTTGTTTTCCAAAACAAGCAAATCAATGAATAAAACAAGATTCTATTGAAAAGGTTTATTACAAGAGATAGCAAACCCTCTGTAACTATGAAAGCCAAAAACAAGAGAACGGAGGCAGCAAATCTTAAATGGTGGTGAAATAAAAACAGCTGAACTAGAGCATCACCCAACGAAAACACTTCTCACTTGCAGTAGAAGGCAGCTACTTCCTGGTAGCTCACAATACTTCTGAAGTTGGCCTAGCAGGGCTGGCCGGCACCTCTTCCCAATCTTTATAGCCATTGCTGATTGCTGAATGGAGTTAACTGCACATTGGCTCCATACAAAGTGGGTGGCACCTTAGCCAACGAGAGAACAGCAGGAAACCACCCACGCAGCACCACAAAGTAGGCCTGTTGGGTCACACACTATAAAAATCCACAATTTAGCAGTGTTTTTCTGATTAATTTGAAAGAATTTTCCTGTTATTTAAAATACATGAATATAATTAATTTACAAACAGACTGAATTAACATGTCTAATGTAAAATATGATGAAAACCTTGTATCTGTGAGTAGCCACAATTTTCCTTTTGTTGTGAAAATGTCTTTTTTTTTCACCTAAAAGACTAAAAAATACTATTGCAGATTTAACATAACTTCTGCAATGTTTATTTAACAGTTTAAAACTATTGAGTTCTATCAATGAAAATTAGTATTGGTTAGAAGTTAGTAAAATAGAGCTCTTATTAAAAACAGGTGTTCAGTATGTTTACATCCACCTATTTTCTTCCACTTAGTCAATTCAGAGTCGCTGTTGGGCTGGAGTATATGCTAGCATAGGGTGAAAGGCCGTGCACATCCTACAACACGGAGTGAAAGAGAACCTTTTACATTCTTTCACACCCATTAGCCTAATAGTCACTAAATAACTTATTGTGCATGTCTTTTTGCTGTGTAAGGAATCCAGGAGAGAACCCAAGGAGGCACAAAGAGAACATGCAAACTTCAGGTAAAGAGACAGGCCCCAGTCAGTGGGTTCTTGCTGTGACATCACTGTGGCAGTTAGCACACCCTTTTTCAAATTTTTTGTTTTCCAATTTTGGTGAGCCAGTGCAAATGGTAGCCTCCTGTTCTTAGCTGACAGGAGTGGCACCTGCTGCTGTAAAGATCATCTGCTTCAAGGTTCCTTGTGCTGTGTTTTCAGTGATGCTCTTATGCATACCTTGGCTGTAATGAGTGGTTATTTGAGTTTTACCTTCATGTCAGTTCAAAGTAGTTGGGCGATAGTGATATAAATCACATTCCTTCCCCATTCTGATGCTCACTTTGAATTTCAGCATGCCACCTTGACCATGTCCACATGGCTAAAAACATTGTGTTGTTGCCATGTGATTGGCTGAATAGACATTTGCATTAATTAATGTTTGAACAGGTGCACCTAATAAAGAGGTTGTGAGTATATATCAGAGTGTTCCACTGGCAGACTAGGGAATCATGCTAGCATAGCATGACTAACAAACAAGTAGTACCTTGAATCAAACAAACCGTCGTTTGGATATTTGTACTGTTGCATGATGTGTGCAGTGGTGGAAGTCAGTGGAATCTGCCAGTGTCTACAATGTACTTCACTGACACTACACGCCACAGTTGTTGACATTCCTGATCCCAGAAGTCTGTATCGGGCTCCTTGCGCTCAATCACCTTTCCGCCTCATGTGCACCATGACGTCAAGACAGAAATCTAATATTGTTCTGCGTTCAGCGTGTACTGTAATCTGTCTTTTCAGGTTATGGCAGGAATTAATTTGCAACTGACATATCAAAACAATGTTCACAAGAGATAAAGGCAACAGTAGTAACAGGATCCAACTTCTATACATACTCCCTCAACTACTCAGATAATATTCACTGACCACTGATATTTGTAGTTCAAGGTACATATGAGGATGAAACGGAAACATATAATCTGAAAATGTAACCCCCCCAAAAAACATGCATGCTGCACTAAATATATCCATAATAATCTGCTCGATAGCCTATTAAAAGCAGAACTTCTACTGCACAGAAAGAATTCTTGCCATGTTGAACTAAAAGAGATTTACAAGGTGGTTGATATTTGTGGTTTACAGATTAAGGAATTTACAACACATACAATATGCAGGGCTTGTGGACATGCATACTTGTCTCTTCAAACAAATCAATTTGAGATGGGAGGAAAAAATGTTAAAGAAAATATGCTCAAAGAGGAGAGTGTGTGCTCATAGAGACACTTTTTGCAGTTTTGCCGTTTTCTGGCGTTTTCTGGCAGCTTCATCTCTGAATGAATGTGTTGAGGGGTGTAAGTTCCATCGTGGAGGAGATCGTCTCGATTTTTATTGCCATTGGCAGAATTCATAGACTAAATAATGGTTGTCTAATGGAATCGGTGCTCCGTCAAACACAGGAAATAAATGGTGGTGGTCATGTTCATTCACGGTGGTAATTATCATTGCCATTTTGAGAAAAAAAAGGTAAAACCCCCTCAAAGGAAAGAAATTATTAACTTTGGAAAGACACTGACTGCTTCACATTGATCCAGAATTTAAAACCGCCCATGTGTTCTGTCTGGTGCACTCAACATTTTGATGGTGGGCAACTTTTGAGGAGAAATCAGTCCTGCTCAGCGAGGATGTGTTTGCCTCAAAATACGTTTTTCAGCCAGCTGAATCTTCAAGCAAAAGGTTTCCTTTTCTTCTCTGTGCATTGGAAAGATTTAAGAAACATGATCTAAAAAAGAAGAAAAAGAAGATCTGAACGCCTTATATACATTTCATATTAATAACATCACTTCTGATTTTTTTTATAGGAAAAATAATCTTTTTAATAAGATCATCTGAAACTAATTATGCTGGTACAACTCCATACATAGTAAACTGGAAGAGCTTGGGTCCCAGGCGTTTTCCAAAGCCTCGAGTCTTCTCAGGGGCCACATCATAAAAAGAAACACTTACGCCCGAACATGACTCAAGTTTGGGAGTATTCACATATATGACACTGTGTGTGTTTTCTCTCTGTAATCATTTGGAGATGGTGCCCACCCCCACGCTGTCCTGTTTCTAGACTATCGGGCATTGTTCCTGCAATGGTTCCAATACTTTATCTTCTCAGTGTAAACATGGACAGGTTTTTAAAATTATTTTTCCATCCATCTTTTCTGAGTAGCACCAGTAGTCAGTTGTTCCAGTGGTAGCATGCTATCTAGTGTAATCTAGACATACTACAGCAACAGCAACATTGACCAGTTTTTTTCTAATAAATCCTCAGATGATCCATAAGCCAGGTGAGAAATATTAACCCTTTAGCAAATTTAGGGTATGATTTCAGCAAGGTATGCCTAAAAAAAGTTTTTAAAACCCCCCAACAATCTGAAGACATCCTAATTTGAAGCCAGAACCACCTCAAATGCCTTCTTCACTACAAATGGCTTTACCCAGATATCAGAGCTGCTCATGCTGTCTCAAAGACTACACTCAGCCATCTGAAGGCAGAAGCTCATTCTTGCTGTAATTTCATCTTATGGTCACAATTAAGAACTTATCGCCACAAGAGAGACAGAAGACTGGAAGACTTGTAAATCAAAAGCCTTGTCACAATCATCTGCAGTGCTGCTTGTACAGCACCACTAGACTCTCAAACTCTCAAACAAATTATTGGTAATAGATCTGCAAAATAGGTTGATAGACAATTAGTAAACCAATACTGTAAGCTTAGTCTGATATTTGTACCCTAAAAGCCATGTTAGACTGAACTGCTGCTGCTACTGTGAAAGGATCAAAAAGACTGATTTTAAAATAAAGGTTAAGACGTTGTATTTTCAGCAGAACACTGCAAGGTGTTATATGAGAATTGCAGGCTACATGAAAAATTCTACAGAATTTCTTCAATGATAAAAGATCATTATGCAGGCCAGGAGGTGAACAATCTAGTCTGGTTCTAACCCACTAGCATCCAAATCCTAGAAGATGCTAAGATAGCATCTTCATTTTATGTATTAACTGAAACATTATTTCAATTTCTGATCAATTTCTGACAAGTATGGTTAACACTTTTGAGTAGACAAGATAGCTGATACCATCTTCGTAGCTATACAATTGACACGATGCTGGAGTCAGAAGGCTTTTTGCTATAAAACAGTATTGTTGTTATTTTCACAAAATGTCTATCAGTCTTACAAAGTTACAAGTCTCCATGCCTTGTTGAAACTCAAAGATTTAAAGCACAAAGTACTGCAAATAGTGCATGGACCTTTTTCTGATTCCGGCAGGTAAAATCCTGCTTATTTTCTTTCAAATCTAAATCTGCGCATGACTGAGGTCAGTAGTCTCATAAAACGACCCTTTATCAGCTGAACTGGCTATGAACACTGATGTTCCCCCTGATGCATAGTCATTGTTCCAGAGAGCTTCACACAAACGTGAAGCTAAAAGGGAGTCAGTGAGCTGTTGCGAGGGCATGACAAGAGCCCAGGCCTGTTCTGCTGCTTTGGCTCGAGAACAGCTGGCCTGTTTCAGAGCTGAGTGCTTGACTGCCTCTTCCTGACCAACATGTGGATGTAAGATGAAGCCCAGTGTAGGAGAAGCCCAGTTTCCACCCTTAATAAGCCTGAACCCAGTGCTGTTATCTTAAGGAAACCCTCAGGAGCTGTGAATCGGTCAAACTGCGGATATGACATGAGTTAGGAGTGTTTTTCTTTGCAAATGAGCTAAATCGAGGCTTCTCCAGAGAAGACTATCACTGGCATGAGCAGCTCACAAGCATCACTGATGAGCTTTTAATAATCTCTTGTAAGGCTGTGCATTAAGGATGACCAGCAGTTACCACCTGCCTCTCAAGTATGTGAGCACCTCCTATCACTCTCATTTTCATTTAATCTCTTTTGATTCAATAAACAATCAGACTCAATTCCCTATGCCAAGTTGGAAAAAAAGTAACTAAAACATGAAGGAGGTGGAGTGCAAACCAAAACAAGCAGGTTGATTTTTCCATATGATAAGACTGGAGTGGGAATTTTCCCTTGTTTGAATATTTACAGTTCAGTGATATCTGCATGTTCAGGGGTCAGATTTTTCCAAAACGACAGAGTCTCTTTGTGGGAAGGTCATACATGGTTGAGATGCCTCTCACAGGCTGTGCAGATTTCCAGGCATATGCATGCATATTTTAGGCTCAGATTACCAGGGAGCGGAGTTGGTGTTATTACTCAAAAAAGTGTTACGCTTTACTTGCTACTTTTTTTTTTTTAAAGTAATGAAGTAGTTAATGGACTACTTGCACTAGGGCATGTGACGTATTTCTGTTTCCAAATACTACCGCTTGGGCGTTTCTGGTATGTTTGTTTATCTGTCGGTAGCTATGCTAATGTCGCTTCAGAATGAGTATAAAAAGGAAAGTATTTAAAACAGAACAACCTGTCTTTATTGGACACTGAATAAAGATACAAGTACCATTAGCATTATTTCTGTATTACTCATGTCAGCACGTCTTAAACATATATATTTTACACTTAGCAAGAGTAGCATTAGCTAGTTAACTACCTCCTTAGTTAGCCAACTACCTAACGCTATAACAGTGTCTAACAACAAAAGTGACATTAGTTAAGAAAACCTCAACTATAGTTTCGGACGACATAAAATACCGTTTAAGAAAACATGTAATATAGAGAATTGACATCAAATGAAGGACATAGCGGAGTAACGTAGTGTTTGCATTTGACGTTAGCTAGCGTTTCTTTGTCGGTTAATTTACGTTTTCTTACCTTCGTAGTTGTGTATATATGATGCAGCATATAACTAATAACTAATCTAATTTGCTGGCGGGGGTAGTCGTCACTCTGCAAATCCGATGAACATCAGTGTTGTTCAATTTTGGGAGCTCTTGTAGGCAGCGAGTGTAGAACGTCGCCATGGTTTAACCACATCGGAAGCACTGGGGCAGGACTACATCGAACGCGGAAGTGATTGTGCAAGTAGTCCATTACTTGCCAGAGAAGGTAATTTGTTACACTACTTGAAAAATAAATTTTGTGTTACTCTGTAAAATGATCTAAAAACAGGTTACTAGATATCAGTATAAATTGATGCTACAGTTCTACAAAGCAACACAAATCACATTTTTTTCTATGTATGAAAACAAAATGAGCAAAACAGAGCAAAGCTAAAAATCAGCCCATAAGGAGTTTCAAGTGCTTGCTGCAGTGACTCTATGGTAGAAACAGGCAGAAATGGAAGCTACAATGCTGCGAGACTGACTGAAACTGACTATTTATCACTACCTTTGTTACCTTTTGAAGCTTAGGCTCTGGCTGCTGGACTGAGGTTAGCATGCACTCAACTTCAAAATCACTCTGGGTTCTTGGCTAGCTTTGCATTAGCATGCTATCTGTGCAGATGTTTGCAAAGAGCTGAAGTTGCAAAAGAAACATGCATCCAGGACAGCATGTTTCTGTAGTGTGCATTTCATACGTTACTTTGGAATGCATTACAACCAACACTGCTGGTGAGAGGCTGAGAAGTTCATGTTCATATTTTAGTTAGGCATGAAATTGTGTGCTTTGCATTTTCTTACCTGAGAATACTTTGCCATACAGAGTGGAAGAGCCAGGGATTGAACCACCAACTTTTTGATTAGTAGAAAAAGAGCTACAGATGGGCCCCAACATAGTTTCCAGATAAGATTCAATCACTAGTTCAGTCATGACCCTTTAAAACAGGACATCAGGGTGGCTACATGTCTTCTATTCATTCTGTAGAAAAATATCTTGGCCTGATGAATTGGTACAAAACTGTATGTATTGTGTTTCAGAGATGATGTAATGGGTGCATCAACCTGCTGCTTAGGGGATCCAGTACTGCCATCTGGTTAAAAATGGCTTTGTCCGCTTTACTGCATAATATAAATGTTAAGCCCTGAACTGGATTACACTTACCTTCAAATTCAGCCTTGGTTTCAAGATAATTGTTTAATTCAATCAATCTTTAAAGGTAAATTTAATAAACCACCTCTCTAGTATATGCCAAGACCTAATCTATATTCAATTTCTTAAAACTGGAGTTTTTATCACTCAAACCCCAAGGAGATGGAGAAATGCTTACACTAAATGCTTTAATAATGCTTTGTCAGATGTGTTTGATGTGAAACATGGTGAGTCCCAGGCCAAAAACCTTTAATAGATCTTTCTCTTAATCTTTGATCATTGGCATAGAAAACCTTCATTGTAATAACCTTTACTTGAAATATCTTTCCTCAACAGCGGTTTACCTCCCAGCTTTCGAAGTCACTTCTAAAGACCTAACAGAAAAGCATTTGGTTTTGATTTTTCATTCAATGACTTGGTCATTGATCAAACCCAGATCGATAGTATCAAGATGGAAGCTGAAAGCGGAGCAGTTGATCTGCTGTCTGAACTCAAATACAGTTTTATTGCCTTGATTTCAGTTGTGTTTGTTTTGTGTCTGTTACAATTGACTGAAACGCAAAACTCTTCTGTTGCTCAGGGGATCTCTTTAAAAGGGAGACATTGCTGTCAGTGGAAGTTTCCCTGTTCAAATAAATGTGTCAAATCAAATCAATTATGTGAACAGGACCAAGAACAGGATTACTATCTGCAGCCTGTTACCTTAACCTCTGTCCGCATTAAGACTGAATGGAAAGTGTATATGAACTCAGCCAGAACCCAGCCAAGAGTCCCACGATTTACTCAGTGGGAGTGTGTGCTTTACTTCCAGCTCATAATGTGCTGTGGTGAAGCACGGAGTGACACTGCCTATGTAATTTGTCAGGGGGGAATGTGTCATGCATATTTTTGAGTTTGAACACCGTCTGAAGCCATGAGAACCTCACAGGGTTCTGATCACGTTACTTCATTGCTCGCCTTCGTTTCTCATGCCTCTAACTCTAGTTAGTGAGGTGGGGCCTTAGACTTGTGGCAAACAAACAGACTGGGCTACTGCTCAGAGCTGCATCACTGACTCTTTAGAATTACCCTGGTAATACAGCTGCTGGTGCACAGTCCATGTGCTCACTCGAGATAATGTTTGTGATTCCACCAGATGTGCCAGGGTGTGCTTGAGAGGCACCCCAGAAACGTAGAAGCAGCTCCACAATAAAAACTAGAGTAAGGTGTATTTTCTTATGGCACAGGGAGGCGGTAAGTGGCCAAATTTCAAAGACCCTGTTGGTTTCAGAATGAGAAAATTACTATATTTGCACATTATTTGTTAGATAATTGCAGTAAAGGTCCTTCAAAAATAAAACTAACAGCACTAATAGCACTAAGACCACAAAGTGAATTAAAAAGGTGAATTCAGTGACTTCTTGAAGCAATAGTAACCAGTAATGATGTATAACTTTAAGCCTTTTTACAATTTAACAAAGCCCTAAAATTTACCTGTCACTGTTATTGCAACAGGAAGTCTTCTAAACAGATCAAAACTTTTATTTTGTGAACATTAATATTTCTGCTGTAAAGCTGCTGAATAACTCACTTTTAGACCTTTTTCTGTTGGAAAAACTGCAGATTTTAACATTCACAATTTAATTTTTGACAGCAAATATGTTGCAGTATGAAACACACATGTGTAACAAACCAACTATGACTCTAGCAGATTTCACAAATAGGACAGCACAGCCATTGCCAGCAAGTTTGAGGTTTATAATGTTGCTCTTTTAACTCCTAATGTCAACTTGTTGCACCCGATCACCTCTGTTCTTACCTTGTTACCAGCCTCTCTGGTCAATAAGTAATATGCGGTAAAATGCAAATAATTATCAAGAATGGAGAGAGATAGATGACTGTCCCTGTCACAGAAGGAGTAAAGTGAGGCAGCAGTAAAATTAGGTAGCAGGAAATAAAGGTGACAAGGGCCTTCAAATCTTAAACACTTATTAAAAGAGGTTACATGTGAGTGTACGTGTTTTGACAGGTTATCAAATTTAAATATGACCTAAAGTTTTCTTTGTTATCTTGATCCAACAGCCTCAAAGAATAACGCCCACAAGTTATCTGTACCCAGTCTGCACCCATTTATCAGATGACAATCACAAAATAAACACCCACACAGCTTTTTTTTCTCTTTAGGTGCAAGGGAGCCACCGCAGTACAATATGAATGATGAGTACAAACAAAACTGATAATCTTTTGACAACACACAGCACATTCATTCAGCATACAAGCCTGTTGGTCAGAGAATATTGTTTTTTCATGGAAACAGAGCTAATAGGTAAATAAACACTCACTGGCTATTGCAGTTCAGTTTCTCATTAGCATAATTCTCTAACCAGGCAGCCTTTGCCACCAAATCAGTGTATTTAGGTGTTCAAAGTGAGCATCAGAATCAGGAAGAAAGGTCACTGATGGTGGTGTGGTATGGTTGTTGGTGCTGGATGGGCTGGTTCAGAAACAGATCTACTGGGATATTCTCTCACAACTATCTCTAGAGTTTACAGAGAATGGTCCAAAAAAGACGAGATATCCAGTGAGCATTAGTTTTCTGAACACCTCTAAAAACACATCAACCCTTCGAGCAGATGGGGTGTAGAAGCAGAAGACCACAACTGTCAAATAAGAACAGGAAGTTTAGGCTCGCAATAGAAGATTGGAAAAATGTTGCCTGCTCTGATCTTGATTGGTGCTGCCACATTCAGATGATAGGGTCAGAATTTGGAATAAAAAACACGAAAGCATAGAATCATCCTACCTAATTTCAACAGTTTAGGCTGCTGGTGGTGTGATGGTGTCTTGGATATTTTCTTGGTACACTCTAGGCTACTTAGTACCAAATGAGCAGTCTTTGAATGCTTACCCAAGTATTGTTGCTGACCATGTTCATCCCTTCATTAGTCTACCTATTAGTCTACCAGTCTACCTATCTTCCGATGGCTGCCTCCAGCAAGATAATGCATCATGTCACAAAGCTCAAAAAAATCTCAAACAGTTCTTTTGAACATAACAAGGGGCTCTTGGTACTCAAATGGCCTCCACAGTCACCAGATCTCAAGGCAATAAAGCACCTTTGGGATGTTGTGGATTGGGAGATTCACGTCATGGATGTGATGGTATCATGCCAATATGAATCAAAATCCCTGAGGAATGATTCCAGCACCTTGTGGAATGTGTGCCAGGAGGAATTAAGGCAGTTCTGAAGGTAAAAGGAGGTCCAACCCAATTCTAGCAAGGCTTACTGCGTGGGCAGTGAGTGTAAAATTTTATTTCAGAAACAGAGTACTTTAATAATCCCTAAGGAAATTATGTATTTAGACAATCTTTCATTTTCTTTTGGTAGCACTTTAGAATAGAGCCAGTGACTTAGTTCCCACATATTTTTTATGTATAAAGTAGTAACTATAAATACTTGTTATACTTCATGGTTCCCATTATGGTAGTATGAAGTGGTCCCTATTTTCCTCTCCAAATAACATGAACATACTGTAAGTGCACTGTACCTATTTGCTTTAAATAAAGCTTCAATGCACAGTCTGTATAAATTGCAATAATGTGACAATGATATATGGAAATTTGTAAAGAAATGACAGAATAAATAAGAACAAATAAATCACTGAATCTCAAGGAGGAGCTGAGGAGTCTTGGCAGTCTGACAAGCCTGCAGCTGTAGCGCATTAGCATCACATGTCTGCTTTTATTTACCTCCAGGGTTGACACACATATGAAATATATGTCAATCATATTTCGGCAATGTGAATATACCTGCTTTGTTTACTTGGTTTTCTTGGTACCGTGGATCTGCTCACTCTTGAACAGACCCTGGGGTTGGACACATTTGTGGACAACTGAGACAGCAGTAAAAGCAAAGAAACATGTTTCTCTTCTGAAGCTCAGTGTCTCAGTATGCAGATGCAAGTGCTGCTTGGTTATGCCTATGTATATCCTGCAGTAAGCCCTAAGGCTGTGCGTCCCCTGGTAAAAAAAAAAATAGCTGCTAAAGCTGGACTAGACTGTTTAAAACACAAAAATGGGAGCTGAAAAGCAACATTTGGCACAAATGTTTTGAATCTTTGACAAAATTGGATTTATAACCTTCATAAACAGTTTCCTTGCGAATGCATGAGCCCAGCTACTTATTTTGGGTTGTATTGAACAAAACATTGAGCTGCATTCTTAGTATCAGAAAATCAGAAAGGAAGAGTATCCAGGATGTGCTTGCTGACTAATGACTTGACAATGAGCTTGAGGTTTTACAGTCGGGTGCACCCCTCACTTTTCACAGCTGCTTGGGTCTTCACAACAGGACTTCACAAACCAACTTGTGACCATATTTTATGCTGTCTGTGGACCTTACAGTTCTACTATTATACAATTTCCATTGCCAAACATATCAACATCCTAGAAAGTCTAAAACTTTAATTCAGAAACATAAAAGCAAGCAAACCCAGTAAATGGCAGGCAGGAGGCAGAGTCCATACATGAGAAAATGGAACAGGAAAAAGACTGGCCAGTGGGCAGTCACCAGCTGGAGGTACATGCACACTGAGGAGACTCACTGACAGGAAAAAAGAAAATCGGCTGAAAGCACAACTAATTGGCGTGTAAGAAGTAAGGCAGGTGGTGACTAGACAGAAACCAAACATTGTGATGCTATGGTCCAAAATAAAATACATAACAAAGGAAAAAGAGAAACATAAATAAATAGAAACACCTGACAAACCAACAAAAACAAAACTTCACAAATCCAATGGGTAGGACTCAGCATGTTGAGGAAGTAGGTGCATTTTGGGACATCGTGCATGCAACAGTGCATAGGTCCAGGTCACTGGGAAAGTGCTTGCTCATTTCCAGTGTGTTATCAACAGATACATTACTGAGAACAGTTGGTGATAAGGAAATCTATGTGAGTCCCAGCATGAATCAGTGGCTCCATCTTGTGGGCAAATAGTCTCTCTCGCTCTCTCTCTCTCTCTCTCTCTCTCTAGCATTCAAAATAAATGAATAAATAATAATAAAATAAAATAAAAGATTATTAATCTGCCCAAAATACTGACTTTAATTTCTAATTTAATTTCAAATTTCCATGACATTTTCTTACACAAGTACGATGTAAAGTGTTACATTTAATGGAATCTGGTCAAATGAAATTTGAAGAGAATGGAAGAAGCAGGGTGGAGTGGGTGGAGACAAGTGCCAGGAATAATTTGTGACAGAAGAATAGTGGCAAGAGTGAAGGCAAAGGTCCACAAGATAATAGTGAAACCTGCTAAAATGCAGGTTTCACTATTATTGAAGATGGATTAGAAATGAACTTGAGAGAGGGACATCTCAGGTTTGGCAGTTTGGAGACAATGTCAGAGAGACACGGCTGAGGTGGTGTGGACATGTGCAGAAGAGGAATAGTGGATACATGGTACAAAGGATACTGAATATGGAACTGCCCGACAGAAGGAAAAGAGGAAGGCCACAGAGAAGATTTACAGTGCAGAGGGTCGGTGTGACAGAGGATGATGATGATGATGATAGGGTGTCATGAAGGTGATCTGCTGCGGGGACCCCTAAATGAAGCAGCAGAAAATGTGATGAGTTAAAGTAAAGTGTTTTCAGAAAAATACATTAAAAAAAATCATACTTTGCTATTTTCCACCTCAGCCAATGGACTCCACATTTCTCACATGCACAGCTGCCCACTACACTTCATCTCACACTGGTTTAGATCCACACCAGCTGTTTTTTAAAAGAAGCCACAAAGTCAATGGTACGTACAGAGGGAATGAAAACTGTTCCACAGTTTTGGTAGTAAGGTTTGGAAAGCATAACCCCCTTAGTTTTCAAACAGGTCCGTGGAATCATCAAAGGACCACTATCAGTGAATATAAGGATCCAGTTTGGATGCTAATGCTCTAAATAAGCCCCAAAGCAGGCTCATTTGTGTCCAAAGCAAGTGCTAAGAGGTTTTATTCTTGAGGTTAGATTTGAGAGGACGCGTTTCCAGAAACAATTCTGAGCACCAGAGGGCACCAGACTAAAATGTTCAGACCCAAGATTACAGTTTTTTCTGAATGCTTAAACCCTAACTGTGATTCTTATAGCACAATTTCTAAAACTATTAATACTTATAGCAAAACCACTCACTGAGTTTGCAAAACTAAAAGCACAAACACTGCTTTGCACTTAGTTTGCCATTTTGTAACACACACTTTGCAAACCTGTAGCTACAATCCACTGCACAGCACTCTTTTTGCAGAACTGTAAACACAACTCACTGCTTTACACTCAATTTCCAAATGATCAATGCACTCCTAGCAAAACTATACACATTTAAGGCCATTATTTACACTATTTTGCCAACTGTCTGGCACACTGTCACATGTGAAAACTTTTTTAGATAATTAGTTCACTTTGCAATCAGCCTAAGCACTATAATACAGGTAAGTTCTGTGTGTGGAGTACAATGGAGGGAGCAGGAAGAGTGAGAAGTAGAGGAGGCCGAGGAAGAGGACGTGGAGGTGAAGAAGTAGGAAGAAGAGGACGACAAGGACAAGGAGGAGCAAGATGAGGACGAGGAGGGGGGAGAGGAAGGGTAAGAAGAGTAAGAAATAGAATTGCTGATGACATCAGAGCTACAATAGTGGACCATGTAATCAACTGTGGAATGACCCTGAGGGGAGCTGGCCAACGGGTCCAGCCTAACTCAAGCCGCTACACTGTAGCAAGTATCATAAGGATATTTTGAAATGAGAATCGGTTAGTACAGTCACTTTGCACTAAGATTTGTAGCACTGCCATATGCTGATGAGAAACACAACAATACCATAGATGTAAAAATACTGAAATTGTTACTTTACAGAATTGCTAGACGACCAGATGCTGGGGCAGAGGAAGCATGTTCACTGCAGACCAAGAAACCCATATAGTCAATATGGCGATTGCAAATAATCCTATACT
This sequence comes from Neolamprologus multifasciatus, assembly GCF_963576455.1. Classification (NCBI taxonomy): domain Eukaryota; kingdom Metazoa; phylum Chordata; class Actinopteri; order Cichliformes; family Cichlidae; genus Neolamprologus; species Neolamprologus multifasciatus. The sequence goes on from NC_140460.1 coordinate 21,213,660, forward strand.
TGGTAATAAACACTTGTGTTTGTTTTGATGTGTGTGAATAAACACCAGTACTTGAAGTTTGGATCCGTCTATGCTTATGGATCTATGACAAAAGTATGAGCTCAAACTGATGTAGCCTACGTTGTGCACAGAGAAAGCAAAAGCCAGATGTGTTTTGTATTCATACCATCAGTGTGCAGTTGGCGCATTGTGTGCTTAGTAGATGATGGCTTGTGTGTACTGTTTGATACGAAAACACCATTTTTACGAAGGTGTGAAGAGTTAATCTAGCTGTGTTCGCTTTTGCAAGAGAACTACAATGTTTTGATAATTGGGTGACAGGTTTTCTTATTTGTGTGTAGAGTTTTGCAAAAATAGCCAATAGTTACAAAAAATGTGCTTAAGCAATCAGAAAAAACTGTAATTATATGGCTGCAATGTCTTGTCATACACCAGTGATTCGCATATACTGAACATAATTTCATTTATAGCTTGTTAAGGATCTAGCCAGGAATTATTTAAAATCTTTAATCCTGAAATGTTCTTTCAGTTCTTTACACAGAACACTGCACTGGAAGGCTTCAGTAAAGGTTCAATAGCTGCTATTTAACTAGGATATGTTTAGGCATGGTGGTTAGCACCTCATAGCAAGAAGGTCCTGAGTTCAATACCACTATCAGGCTGGGGTCTTTCTGTGTGGAGTTTGCATGTTCTCCCTGTGTTTGTGTGGGTTCACTCCAGGTACTCTAGCTTTCTCCCACAGTTCAAAGACATGCAGTTAGTGGGGAGAGGTTAATTGGAAACTCTAAATTGCCCATAGGTGTCAATGTGTGCGAATGGTTGTCTGTGTCTATGTGCTAGCCCTGCAACAGACTGGCGAACCGTCCAGAGTGTACCCTGCCTCTCATCCTAAAACACCTGGGATAGGCTCCAGCCTCCCCGTGAACCTGAAAAGGATAAGTGGCAGAGAATGATTGAATGAACATTTAAAGCTTTTTAAAATAATCTACTTATGAATGATTTGAAATCTTTAATCCTGAAATGTCTTTTCACTTCTTTAAACCGATATGGAATAAATGAAGCTGAGGATATCTGATGCTGGTAAACTTACCCAATCCTCCTGATGAGGTTTCAGTTCCAACACTGACAAAGGAGTCTTGGCCAGTCCTGGAGGAGAGCGAGATTCAGAAATACAAGCATAAAGAGAGATTTATCTAATATGTACCTAACAAGTAAAGGTCTTCAACTTCCTCTTCCTCTGTCATTAGAAGAACACCAAAGATAAGCTGACGGACATAAAATAATATTTTTGCGTGTTTTCTTTGTGGAAGGGTGGCTATCAAGAGGGCATTCGTGAAGATGACGAACATGAAGGAAAGACTGGAGTATGACAAATTACACAAGAGGTAAACTGAAAATCAGTTATTAAAACATTTCCTATCAAGGGGAATATGTTTTCCAAGCAAGAGACTGACCTGAGGGGACAGGAGGAGCCAGGCGTCGTTTGGTCATGTTATTATTAAATCACAAGTTTCAGTACATAACCAGAAATCACATAAATCTCTGCACTACACAATTATACAATTGTTCAATTTTGTGCTATTAACCCTCAAAGTACAATAAAAAAATACATTTAAAAAATCAAATTAAATCAACATTTCACTGTGTGAAAATCTAATTACAAGCAAGTATTATGAAGTGCTCTAAATTTTTTTCCTCTAGTTTATTTAATACATCCCAAAATCTAATTTGTTTGTTCCACGTAGAGCCAAACAAAACCTGTTTTGCCTCAAAATCTATTTAGAGTGGTGTAACAACTTCCCCAAATAAGTGTCTCAACAGTACCTTTAGTGAAATTAGTTTGAATTACCTAAATAAATAATATTTTAAAGTATTCAAAGTACACATTATCAGCAACTGTGTATTCTCAATAACTGGTTAAGTGACTGAAAACGATGATCTATACACATCCAAAAGGCTCCAGCATAAATGATCCACTGGATCTTTGTTGCTTTGTAGAACTCTCATGACTGTCAGAGGCAGTTACATTTTGTTTGCCAGTCAGCTAATAAGTTTCCTTTACAACTTTGAATTAAACTGTGTGGTTAGCATGGTTTAGCTGTTCATCTCTCCGACTGCACAATCTCTGACATGAAGAGACAATATCCACTTGAAATACTTTATGATGACAGATGTGAGGGCTACAGGTGTGTAGTCATTGAGGCTGTCTCCATTAGTCCTTTTGGAGATACGAATGATGGTGGAGGCCTTCAGACGGGTGGGAACTGTGGCATGAGTCAGGGAGAGGTTGAACAGCCTTGTGAGGATCCCTGCCTGTGGTGCACACAAGCTTTGACCATAGTCCTGGGATCCACTGCTGATGCACATGAATCCTTACTTAAAGTTGAGATTTTGTATCCTTTGGCAACAACTGACCGCATTCCTGTTTATATGGAACTAAATTCTGAGAATGTAGAAATAAAGGCAAGTTTGCTTCGACAGTTTCTGACATCTATCTGTCAGTAAGTTGTACTGCCTGAAATCTAAGTTTGAGCAATATTAATGTACAAAGGGATGTTTTTTTGTGTGATAATGCTAATTTTGATCATATAGAGCACAGTAATGAATTATTTATGATGTACCAGAAGATTGTGAGCTGCTTGAATAATGACTAATAATAATAATAAAAAAAAGGTCAGTGAGTCATGTGTCACTGCCAGGTTGGTCAGAATATGCCTCTGGATTACGTACTGAGTGCAAGGAAGATGGGTTGCTGCTGGAAATCCAAGATTTGGTATGAAATTTGAGCATAAGAAACTTCGAGTCCTGTGTTTGGGTCCTTCATCCTGGCTGCCACAGCACACCTTGACAGCTCTGTTCTGTCATTCATCCAAACACACCCAGGCAGTGACTTTACATTTTGATCTGCAAACATTTTCCTACAAATGCCAAGTAATGGACCTTCTCATTCTATCTTTTATATTATTATTTTAAGAAATCATGTTAATCATTCATAGTCAAATTTATAGAGTATCTGTAATACAGTGAAGACAATGGGAACCCCAGGATAGTACTGTAAATGTATTATTAAAATTATGTAATTCTAAAGTGCTGATTTACGCTGATTTGGTAAACAAAAACACAAATGAGCAGGAATTGCAGGTTTTCACATAGTTCCTGTAAGCTCATCATTCCAGATGAAGAAAGGGAAATCCCATGCAAATATTTTTCTTTTTTTTTTTTTAGGTAAATTGACTATATCTAGCTCGTCTCTACATTTACCCCTTTACATGGATAAAGTGAGGGAAATAAATTTTGATTTCCTTCTGAATTTGTAAGTTTGCCCCTCCATTGCACAAACATTATAAATAAAGTTCTAAATTGATTTGCATTGGATGAATGCACTGGGGGCAAGGAGTAGCTCAGTGTATTTCTCAAATATGAGAATGTGTTGAAGTTTTTTCAAGTATGTTTATACTGAGGACAAAAAGACTTGGGGTGACGTTTTGAGTTGTTAGATAGACCTCACCTAATGACGGTATCTGATCAGGACTGGAAAGGAATTACTTAGACTAAGACCAGTGTATATGGTTGTGTGGGTGTGATTCAGAGAATGAAAGAGCCGCTCACGCACATACATTTTCAAAACCCGTTTGAAATCAAGAGAGCGATGCATCCACTCTCCACCTGCATCCTGCTCCTGCTGAGCTCATCTGGAACTTTGAGCAAGTATGTTCACGTTGACAAGATGTGGTATTGGGATGCATCTTTATCTTACCGGCAGCACTACACAGACCTGGCCGCTGTCAATAACGAACGTGATATTGCAGAACTTAGGAAGATCAAGAATAACATTGGCTACATCTTAATTGGACTGGAAAGGAGCTCCACATACACAAACAAGTGGATGTGGTCAGGAGGAGGGGAGGTGACCAGGTTTTTCTGGGCATCAGGTGAACCACGAAATGAAACAGGCAGAAATTATGGCAGTATTTACAAAAATGGATGGCACAGTGTATATAGCTATCCAAGAACCTTCTTCTGCTACAGAGCAATAGTGGTCGGGGAGAAAAAGACTTGGGAGGAAGCTCTGGAGTACTGCAGGGAGCACCACAATGACCTGGCCAGTGTGGCATCAGAGACTGAGACGATGCTGATCCAAAGAGAGCTGAGGAAACATAACACAACTAATAACGTCTGGATTGGCTTGCGCTTTTTGACTGGCTGTGGGTGGACAGACAGGAGATGGACTACGAGGCCTGGAGTGAAGAGGGGAAACCACTGTGCCCGCACCCCAAGATGAAGTGTGGAGCCCTACAGGTGACAGGAGGGAGTTTGAGTGTCTGGGAGGCACATGATTGCGCGGAGAGACACAATTTTATTTGCTACTAAAGTAGTGTGTTTATTGTGCTTAGTTTGGTTGTTTCCTACTTATTTTGTGTCTTGTAAAAGCGTAAAATTAATCTCTAAATGATAAGAAACTAAAATATTGATAAAACTGATAAAGATGCAAAATAAAAACACACCTTACTAATTATACTCATCTCTTTTCAGCAACACTAACAAAGTTCATTTCGACTCAGTTGTTGTTGTTTTTTGTTTTGTTTTGAAATTATGATATTTGTGTGCACATGTATCTGTTTAAATGTTGGCTAGGCAGAAGAAGTGTAGTTCAGTTAGGTCCATAAGTATTTGGGCCACTTTAGTTTGCTTGAATTTTACTCTCTGGTGTGTATTTGTATTTTTATTTCACTCTTATGTGGCTGGTGAAACAATGTAAACAACAACAACAACAACAATAATAATAAAAGTGTTAAAAATGAGTTTGAAACAAATTCTTTTTCCTCTTTTGCCTCAGAAATTAAATAGAAAAAAGTATTTAAGTAATGAGTCTTCAAGGACACAGGGAAGCCTTGGTTTGAGAAGGGTGGGACTGTTGGCAAACTTTGTGCCTTGTAAGCATGTAGCGAGAACCCAGATGAGCTGTAGAATTTAAATATTAACCAAAGGTGCCTTGATGGTCAAGGGACTTAATTTTGTGACCAGGTTCTTTAGAAGATATGACTTAAAAAGGGGGGGGGTTGTAGTGACGTGCCCGTGAGTCAGCTGTGCCAGAGTGACCGAGCCCCAGGCCGAGAGGCCGAGGGCACCCCACCCCCGAAGTGGCCCGAGCGAGCCCCAGGCCCCGACAAGCAGCCACCAGGAGTGAGCCGGTGCGTACCTGGACGCCCATCCCCGGACACAAAGAACCACCAATGCACCAATGTCTGAGGGCGTCTGCCACTGGCAGGGGGAGTGGTGGGGGAGATAGGCCTCCATACCTTGGAGGGCCTGAGATGTCCCCAGAGAGGTGGCGTCTGATACCCGACCTGACATATAGACACAAACGAACAGGCACACACAGATACAAACATCCATTCCCACCCTCATGCTCTCATATGCAAGTCCAAAGTAGCTAAGTTTGCTAATACTGAGCCTCTGATAAATCTTTCATGTCTAATGTCCAAAATCACTTTTTTTGTTTGAATTTGTATTTATTGCACTTCCAGGCTAACCATTAAAGCAAAATTCTACTCTAATTTGTTTGTCCAATGTGACATTGAGCAAGACCTATGCTTTGCTTTATGCAAATTCTCTTCTTACACTTCTTCTACTACAGCGCAGTAGTGGTGGAGGAGAAAAAGAATACTGCAGGGAGCAGTAATCTTACCAGAAGCATTTATTGCTGCCCATCAATCTCAGATGGGATATAAGGAAATTTTGAAACAATTTGAAGTCCATCATCCTGATGTGAGAAAGATTATTCACAAGCGGAAGTACATGACATTACTTGTTTGGAAGCCACTCATCCAGTCCAAGCCTGAACCTGTGGCTCCATCTTGTGGACAAATTGTTCCATACTATCAGGACTTGCTGATTTCAGGTGCTCCATCTAAGAAGCAGGTTTTTGAGAGGGAAATGATGAGACAATGGGTACATTCCAAAAGTTCCTCCTAGTCCCTATTCCTAACCTCTTTTCCTAGATGAAAACTTCATTGAGATCAAGGCAAAGTGGGTGGGGGATTACTGGGTAAATGCGCTACACCTAGTCCTAATCCTCAGAACCCTTTGCACCGTGCTCAGCAAGTTATTTATTATATCAAAAGCACAGTCATTCTCTTCTCAGCTATCTGAGAGGAAAACTTGCGTGAAACCTGAGCTCACATTGCATTATTTTGGTTAGTAGGCCTGCAGTGCTCTACCTCACACTCCCTCCTTGCGATTATTGAGCCACTAATTTGCATTCTCTCTGCACAATGCTGTTTTATAGTGAAGTGAACTGGCTGTATCTCATTATATAAATTACAGACCACTATTACCATGTCTGCGATTGTGTCGTTACAGTATTTTGCCTCACTTAGTAAACCTGTCACATAGCATTAAAAAAAAATGTCATCTTTTTTTATTTTACTGTTGTGGTAAAGTGGAACTAGTTTCCTCCTCCTTGATGACAGAGTAAGATCCCCTCCATTATCACTCGTCTCAGCTGAACTGATTACACAAAACCTTAATCACACATTTATCAGGTAACATAGATCATAATCTTGAGCTTGTACAGCATTCTGCTTTCTTCACAAAGCAGCAACTTAACAATAAGTACTTTTTAATCTTCAGTCTCCAAAAGTTGATTTTGTTTATCTGGACGTAGTGTTTTCAGTGGGAGGAACGTTTCGTCACTCATCCAAGTGACTTCTTCAGTCTCAGCTCTGTGCAGGTTTCCAAACAGTACATTTGCATAATGACTGAAACCAGCCCACTGAGGGAACAGTGGGCTGGGAGGTCAGTTCCTTCATCATAATTATGCAAATTCTCATGACCATTAATCAAAGCCCACTGATCAATGGCCATGAGTACCATTCACAGAGAGAGTTGGGGAATGGCTGCAATCACAGCATTGTAAGATGGTGAAAAATGTACCCTTAGGCCCCCTCCTTTAGTCCATTAATCTTGCTGTTAACTGGCTAGGCTATGATTTGAGCATATTTTACCATCAAATCATGGAAGATTTTTGTGCCTTTTAAAGAGGACTGGAATCTTCTCTTGTTTTAGCCTTGTTTGCATGTTTCTTCTGTTTGATTTCTGTTTAGTTTATGCCTCACAGCACTTTGCATCTCACTGAGTTCCCACCCAGCTGTGCACCACAATTCCTCTCGCTCTGGTTTAGAGCCACACCAATACCTTCAAAGAGAACTTCAAGAGACTACTACTGTTCAGTCACCTTTAACAGGCTTTGCTGTGCATAGTTTATATTCTGTGGACATTGCATGACTGCATAGGCAACTGCACTTAAGTAACACTATGAATGCACTCACACTTTTCAAAAAATCTTAGTTATTATTTTATGTTATTCATAGCAAAATGACTTGAGCTAAATGACACAAAGTGCAATTACCTTGTCATGGTATTACTCTTTTATATACTTTTGCTTTTTTGTTTTTAATCAGAGCTTCTACTCAGAGTTTGAAACAATCACAGTGTCAGTCCAGAGTTCTTTACAATGTAAAGTATTGTAAAAGAGTATCGTCAGACCAATGTTAATATTGGGCAACAACCCAATTAAGTACAAAATGCAGTTTTCCAAACCTATCTGGTCAAGTCATCATGTTTAGCAGTAGACTTACCCATACCTGTCAATGCTTTGCATAGCTTGAGTAGAGAGAGAAGCATTCAAGGGTTATAACATAGAATCTACAACACTAGGATTGTTTGAGGAACTTAAAAATTCAAACTGCATGCCAAATTAAAAAGGTTGCAGTGAAGTACAGAAAGATTAAACGATGTTGAGGTCGGGTAAGTGCATGGGTGTTTCGTCTCCACCACTAGAATTAGAATCTAATGCCAAGGATAAAGATGGCAAAGAAGAAATAAAAGATGTTGAAACCATCTTTGAGATTGAGGGCAAAGAAAAAAAAAACTGGAGGTGCAACCTTAACTGTTTGCATTTAGTGTAAGCACTTGCAGGAACCTATCAGGGCATCACAGTGTGGAAGGAAGGAAGAGAGGACCCAAACACTGGACTCATGGCTTGGTGAAGGCTGGTGTTTATTATGTGGGCAGGATGAACAGAACATGAGATGGACAACTAACTTACTGGCTGAACTGAAAGACTGACTGAACTGTATTGGAACACAGATGCAAAACTGATGACAACAATGACAAGACAATGAACTGAGGGAACTGAGGGTTTAAATACGATGATGATTAGAGACCAGTGAGTAGACAGCTGAACTAATCTAACTAATAATCCACGGGAAGTGGAAGAGAACATAACACACACAGACAGATGGCTAACATAATAAAACAGAAACTGTGAACATGTGGAAAATAAACAGAGAACATGAACAAACTGAAAACACTGGGTCAAGCACCCAGGAACCCTGACAGAACCATTCTGAACACTTACTGTAGAGGGCAGCAGAGACACTTTCTGCTGTCATTTACAGTTTGCTATCATACAATGATCACGTGCACTGAAAGTCAACTGTTAAACTCTCTCAAAGTTTGCTCATACAATCTAATTATTATCTGAGGCTGTGAAATATTTTTAACAGGCAAATAATAAATGAAGCTGCTCATGAGGTTTCAGTTGCAAAAGCTGACAGAGGACTTTTGCTCCAACATGCTACAGGGATACAAATGGAGAGATGGCCAGTGCTCGCTATTCTTAAAGTGCTTTGTAAACAAAGTTGGCTTGGCAATAGGTGAGCTGCAAAAATTTCCCAACAAAGATTATGATGAGTGATGATCACCAGATGTGTAACAATGTGCAAAAATTGCAAGGGATTCAAAGACTCTACAATAAGGAACAATGTGTTACCTTATCAAAGAGTGTGGAAGGTAGATCTAAGTGTTTGTAGAATACTTGGTTAATGTATGGTCAAAGTGTTTTTGCAAATAGTGAAAAAGTCTTGTTACTGATAAACACAACAAAAACAATATACACAGCTCAATCAATGCTCCAGTTCAAATACTGTCATTAGAATAGTTATGCACTGACCAGATTTACAGAAGATCTTCATAATAATGATTTCAATGTTGCTTAAATGACACTACATTGAAATGCCATTAATAAAGTACAGATGTGTTACACCATGCCCACTCAATATCCCCAGAGAGGTATACAACTCCACCCTAATGGTCTACAAATCATGTTCACCTCCAACCCATAGGAAGAATCATAATTTCCTTTGAGATTAATAAAGTATTCTGATTCTGATAAGGTAAAAGAATAGCGTCTCTACTATTTTATATGTTTAACATTTCACGATATTAATGCTTCCTGGTTGTTTTGAATGTTGGTTATTTGCAATAGATCAGTCTTACAGGCATAGAAAAAAACAGATTCCATCTTGAAAAGTTCAAAACAGGTAGAATGTCTCTTTTCAAGTGTTTTCTTTTAAAGCCACATTTATCCTAGCGTCATGGTCTATCATTGAGGAATGATAATAATAATAATAATAATAATAATAATAATAATAATAATAATAATAACAACAACAACAACAATAATAATAATAATAATAATAATAATAATAATAATAATAATAATATTAATAATAATAATAATAATAATAATAATAATAATGGATTGCATTTATATAGCGCTTTTCAAGGCACCCAAAGCGCTTTACAATTCCACTATTCATTCACTCTCACATTCACACACTGGTGAAGGCAAGCTGCAGTTGTAGCCACAGCTGCCTGGGGCAGACTGACAGAAGCGAGGCTGCCATATCGCACCATCGGCCCCTCTGGCCAAAACCAATAGAATAGAAAAAGAAAAACAGTGTCGGCAAAAAGTACTGCTTCTTGATTTTTGACATATTTCCCCACTCAAACCACTCCGAACTCCCTGGCTTTCCTGAATGCTGTGAATAAATGATGGCACCAAATAAAAATTTCTCAATATAACCCAGATCCTGATATGTAGATCTAAATTCCATGACTGAACTCACTCGTATTCTGGAGGAACTTTGAGCACTAGCAGAGTTATACAGTCACAGATCACTCTTGTTTAACTGTCTTGTATTTTTCCTTTTTTGGTTGTAGGTCCTACTAGTGCAGAAATCTAGAAAATTTGAAGGATAAACAAATTACTGATACCTTCAGCAAATCAAAGGAACGCCCTATGCAAATAAATCCTGATAGATAAATGGCTCAGAGCTCCAGCAAATATCTTTCAAACCTCTCACCGCTCCCCAGAACTCTTTCTAACAAGACAGCAATGAATCAGATCGTTACCTGCATCCTGCTCCTGCTGAGCTTATTTGGAACGTTTAGCAAGTATGTTTACATTAAGGAACACAAGTCCTGGAATGAAGCTCAGAGTTTCTGTCGGGAGCATCACACAGACTTGGCCTCTGTCAGTAATGAACAGGATAATCTCAAACTTGGGAAACTTGGCAATTCCAATGACCGCATCTGGATAGGATTGAAGAAGAATTCCTCAGAAAGTCAAAAATGGATGTGGTCCGGAGGCACGGAGGTATCCAGCTTTTTCTGGGCAAGTGGTCAACCAGACAATCAGCCGGAAGAAGTCTACGGTGTTATTTATAACAGCCAGTGGCGTGATTATCCTGATAGTCGCTTGCACTTCTTCTGCTACAGCGCTGAAGTAGGGAGGGAAGAAAAGACTTGGGAGGAAGCTCTGGAGTACTGCAGGAAGCACCATAACAACCTGGCCAGCGTGGCATCAGAGACTGAGATGATGCTGATCCAGAAAGAGCTAAAGAAACACATTACCACTGAGCACATCTGGATCGGATTGCATTTCCTGGCTGGGAACTGGCTGTGGGTAGACGGACAGGAGATGGGCTACAAGGCCTGGAGTGAAGGCAGAAAACCATCATGTCCACATGGGAAGATGGAGTGTGCAGCCCTCCAGATGACAAGAAGTAATAATGTTTGGGAGGCTCGTGACTGTGAAGAGAGACTCAGTTTTATTTGCTACTGAGCTTAGTAGTGAGTTTTGATTTCCAGGCTAATACCTGATTGATATCTTTGATGTGCATTTGTTTTATTTCTGTCTTGTTAGAAGATTGATGTTGGCTTTTCCATTATTCTGGAAGGAGTGTGTGTAGTCTTTTTAGGAAACCTTTTGAAAGTGAAAAATAGCAAACATATTTAAATACAACTGCAGTTTTTTTTTCCCAAGGCTATTCTTGCACATCTTATCTAAGTTTTCATTCTTGAAAAGTAACTTAGGTAGGATTTCACCTCAGAGTGATGTAGGTTTCATATGTTTTTGAAAACCCTCTCTGCAGGTCGCATAAAAATGTACCTGTGGTGTCTGCTGTGTTATTCTCACCAGTGCTTTGAAAGGTGGGGCTGTTTGCTAAACTATTTGCCTTGTTGTTCTCACATTGCTTGTAGCTCTGCATGGGACTGTAAGGTACTATATTACCATTTCATATTTAGCTAATTCACTGTGTGACATACACCGCTGCGTTTATGCCATAAGCAGAAATGACAAAGCTTTGCATCTTCATTTGAAAATTGCTGATAACACTGTACTACAATTTCATTAAAAACTTCAAGATGTCTTATGTTGTATTCTAATATAAATTTTGAACCAATGTGTGACCAATAGTCTTAAATGCTTTTTCACATCTTGTGTTACTATATTCATTAACATATTGCTATCATTCTTTTATTTGAATTCAAGCTAAACAATTATTTATAAGTTGTTTTTTCATTACATAAATACAGTTGCCTCTACTATATTTACAATTTACATTGTAAATAAAGAGACCAGGTCGTGGTCATTAGCATTTTTTGACTCACCTTTGAAGATGTTTTGTTGACGTCTTCATTTGTTTTCCACAAAAGATGACGCAACAATATGAAAAACTGCTTCCATTTGTTATACAAAAATTTAATTTGTTTTTCTGATGTGAAGCCAAGCAACACTTAAATTTTACTTCATGCAAATAAAAAATTTGTTTGATGTCTTTGATGCAACAAAACCTCAACTTCATTGTCTGTGCAGCAATGTGGAGTTTTGTTGGATTACTCCAGAAAGTATGGATGGCCTTGTATTAAAGTTGGGGCTTGGCCCATCTTAGAAGTGATCAAACTTCAAAGTTAAACTGGAAACAGATGTATATGAAAGATTTATTAACTGGTCAGGATTGGGAAAACGGGAAATTATGACTTGCATGATCACAAAAAAAAATATATATATATATATATTAATATAATTAATATTAATTGGAAAAATCTTGATGTTTATCTTGAAATAATTCATAACCAGATATCCTCCACGATCAAGTGATCAAATTCAAATTTGGAATCCCTGCCAAAGGCATTAGGCCTAAAACTTCTGAAGTGCTGAAGCTGAAGTGGCTTCTTTTTTCACCCGTTTTTATGAAATCAGATGAAACTTTAGGCCATACTTACACAGAAATATAGATTTTATATTGTATATAGATTTGTGATTAGTAACTAATTGATTTATCAGCTGCTTGTTGTAACTCTGCTCACAATAGAAAAATATTCACAAGTTGGTTAAAAACATAAACACACGTGAACAGCTGTCACTCATTTGACTCCTTAAAACTAGAGATGGTTGCATTATCAGAATACTTTCTGACACATAAAAGGCTCACTGCTCTTTCTAATCTTTGCAAATTGAAGGAGTTAATATACTCAGAACTGACTCAAAGATTGCTCAAAGTTGTAGTGCAGGCAAAGGTTACTTAGACATTTATGTCTATAAAATAGTTCAAACAGGGACAATATTATTTAAGAATAAATATTTGAAAGGGTTTTTATTCCTTTATATAAAAATAAACATTTCCACCATAAACTGACACATAAAAACGTGAATAAAAGGCAGCAGTGTCCTACACTAGATTTTGATGGAGGACTGTTGAGACGTCATCTGCCACCAACACCAAATGCATACTGTATGTCCTAGCTTGCTGCCCTATAGTTATGGACCAACCTTGATTTTAGTTGATTACTGAGTGTCCTTTTGCTCTTGGTTAGTTTTTACACTTTCTTATACAGTTTTTTTTTAATTGCACAGATGCAAATAAATGAGACCAGATGGCAATCATCCCTGCCTTGATGTTTGCTTCGTCTGCCAGTAAGCCAATCCTTAATATATATTTTTATTGAGCCGTCTTTAATGTTGATTTCTTGTTGAAAAAATATGAAAAACTGCTTCCACTTGGCATACAAAAATATGATTTGTTTGTTTGGTGTGAAGCCAAGTAACACCTACATTTGACTTAAGCACATGAAAAATATGTTTAGAGTCTCTGTGCAACAAAACCCGAGTTTCAATTTGTGAACAATAGTGTGAACCCTAGTGTGTGTGCATGTGTGTGTTTGACTGCTTGTGTATTTTTGCTTTGTTTGTTAGTAGAATTACTCCAGAAAATGTGAATGGCTTTGCATTATCTATCAAATCGGGCTTGGCCCATCTTAGAAGTGATTAAAATGTATGGTTAAATTTTTAAAAGGTAGTTATTTGTGATCAAATGTATCACAAATAACTATCAAACTCAAATAAGAAAAACTGGAACAAATCTTAACGTTCAGCTTGAAATAGTCCAGAACCAGATACCCTGAAGTGACCAAACTCATCCATTAAGTCTAAGACTGCCTAATTGGGTTCTTCACTGGTTTCTTATAAATCGTTTTACAAACTCAGATGATTTTTTTTTTAGCTATATTAATGCAGAAATTGTCAAGGCAGGTGAGTTAGCGAACCCAGATGCGGACCTCTCGCTTAATGCCGGGCTCACACTGTGCGATTTTGTCAGTCGCGCGATTCAGCTCCTGCTCAAACTGTACGATTGACTCGCAGGGGTTAGAAGTTCGTAGGTCACGATGCAGGGTCTCACACTATACGACCCGATGCTCTGATGCGACCCGAGTGCTCACACTGCGCGTCCATAAAATGAAGGTTATAACCGAAATTATGTCGTTCGCTCTCCCTCTCTGTCTTTCACTCACACAGACACGCACACCACCGCCATCAACTTTGCTAAATTGCTAATGAAAAACATTGATCAGGCAGCTGTGATTGAGCAGCAATGTCTATCCAACTATTTTCACGGTTGTTATGGTCGTGATAATTTTGTGAGGCCACATCGAAAAGGCTCGGATGAGCTTTCCAAAGTTCTACAAGTTGTGCTTTCATCGCTTGTGTCCAGATCACACGCTGCACTGCTGTGCTGCGCCGTCTTTTTCGCTGACATTTGTTTGCGCGTGCGCAGTGTGAGAAACTGCGGTGACACCCTCGCGACCAAGCGATTGATGATCGGGAGCTGGTCGTGAGGTGTTAATCGCTTCTCGTCAGGCACGTGCAGAGGGGGGGGGGGGGGGGGGGAAGGGGCTTGAGCACCCGCCCCTTTCCTGATGGGTTCCCAAAGTGCCCTTTTGTTGAGGCAATTGTTTTTTTAATTTATTATTATTATTATTATTATTTTATATGTGTGTGTGCGTGCGGAGTCCTGTCTGTGCCCCTTCAACAATAATATTTAGCTATTAATCATAGTTTTGCTAAATAAAAGGATCTGGCTTGTATTAGTCACATGATCACATTTAACCAATGATCGCCCTTGACGGCAGAACGCGCTGGTTACGAGTCGGGAATGAGCTCACAAAGAGCACGCGCATTTTTTGTGGTCCGGAGCTGTAGGAGAAACACAAGTTAACTCAGAGACACAGACTGATGCGACAAAACCAGTGAGTAGGTGTACAGCGTACACTGTAGTGTATAGCACACAGGAGTATTAGCTTATTACGTACGCGTTGGTAAGCTGTCTTGTTGCAACTGATGAACTGAAACAAACGAGCGTGCTGTGTGTGCAACAGCGTGACAAACATAACTGTCCTTTTATTAACTGCACAAGTAGTGCTGGTCATAGCTGCTGGCTACCTGTGTAAGGCTGTCATGGGTCTGTAGTTCTGTCCACCGTTTTAGGGAACATATTTAGTTTTAAAGTATTTAGAACATATTTAGTTTTAAAGTAAGTTTCCGGGCTTTTCCTGCCTTTCTGGAGGGATTATATTTCACTAAAAAACGATCTAATATGCATGTCCACATAATAATGATTATAATTATAATATTTAAAAAACACACTGTATTTTAAAGAACATACATTAAGAAACAGATTATATTAGATTTATATTTTAAATAAGACAAAATGCTGATTTTACAGCAGCAAAATTATTGTATCTCTACAGTTTAAAAATGTAATAAGCTTTCCCCCTGCACAGAGTGGATAGTGAAACAAATGGAATCATCATAAATACATTATTTCATATTTATTACTTTTTCCCCCTCATTGCTTTATTATTGTAGCTCTAGTAATAAATAATAAGGGAAGGATTCTGGATCAGCACCATGATGGAAACTTGTGCCCACAGTATATACAGTATTCTGAAGAAGGTCTAAAAAGTTACTGTGTGTGCATGTGTGTGTTTTATGGATATGGATTTTTAAATTATTACTCGTGATATAACATTGTCCAGACATGGCTGGTAAGGACATGAGGAGGAAACAGTAGGAGCTGTGTGAGGCTACTAAAGGTAGTGGATCCCTCAGCAGCTGGATTACAAAGAGCACAGGTAACATTAACACATGTACCAGTTGTTGGAGAGGTATTCCAGTATAAACAAAAATAATAAGCACAACTGAAATGTTTTGCTTCTATAACATTTTTATGTCATCATTTTATTATAGATTAAGTGTAAGAGTTGTTAAGTATGGATAATTAAATAATAGTTTATTGCAATAGCAAGTTGTGCCTTGTTCTCAGATGGACAGCAAGTGGAGAGTGATATATGAAATGATGGGATGGAAGGAAGAAGAGAAGCAAAGAGTGATTCACAGTCTAGTTTATTTCTGTTTTTTGTTGCCTCCAGCACTATCAGCAGCAGGAGCAGCAGCAACACCTTAACAGCAACATTGTACCCATCAGGTAAAACATAGGCTACGTTTGCTTTGCCTTGTTGCCCATATTAGATTCTCGATGAATGTGTGTTGTTGTTATTCAGCCTGGTTCAATGTGCCCCTTTTTAGCTTTGAGCACCCGCCCCTTTAAACGTCTCTGCACGGCCCTGCTTCTCGTTATGTGTGTTTAACTGTGTAACCTGAAGTTAGTAAATTAAACTCCAGATTTTTTGTTGTTCACAGTGATGTTTCTCACATTTTGAGACTACTCTCATATTTGCATGCAGAGTGAATCCACACATATTGCAGTGTGCAGAGCTGTCTGGCATTCTACTGACTTTTTGCATGGATTATTGATGAGGTTTGATGACAGAGATATACACTATATCTATGAGGAACATCCTTGTTTGTGTTGACAAAAAGATGTACAAATACAGCCAGGAACTCCAGATATTAAAATATCATCACCACCTTTAGATTTTGATAAAAAGTGACATGTTATCAAATGTGACAATTTGACAAGAATTGGCTTAGCAGAAGTGGCAAAAGTCCTGTTTTATTTTTTTATTTTTTTTATGTATTTTTTTTTTAAAGACGTACAGGAACATATGTTTTTTACTCTAGTAAAAGCGAAAAAGATACAGGCTTTGAAATGTACAAAGGTAACTGAACCTTGTGCTATATTAATATAATAATAAAATTATATTAGTAGAATAGAATATAAAATTTTTTCTAATTAATATTCTAATTCTAACAAATTAACTTAGTTTGAATCGTTTGTGTGGAACACAAGCAGTGAAAGAGAATTAAAAAACAAAATTGTGTTGCTTACATTGTAGTGGGTCACTTTGTGACATGGTCCGTGGCCCTGTGTCTGAGGAGTGTGTGGGATGCCCTGGTGGCCACACCCCCGGGCTGGGTCATCACCATCACACCTGCATCCCATGGATACCTGGAGCACTATTTAACCCTGCGCTGACGGATGCTCCAAGCCAGTCCGTTAGTCACCCCTCCGTGGTAACTAGGCTTCCCGCAAAAAGCTTTGTATATATGCGTTACGTGAACTACGTTAATTCTGCCTTCGTGTGCCTAGGTTGCGATCCGGCATCTGTGTCTGCCACCTGCCTGTCCTCCAGCCTGCTCGGATCACTAAGTGTATCATCTGACCTCATCCCTGCTTCCTCGGATTCGCTAGCCACAGACACACTTTCCCCCTTCCGAGTCCCACGGTCCCACTCTGATCGTAAGCCACTTACTAAAGCCCTGTTCTGTTGTGTCTCTCTATCTCCCGGCTCACTAGTAATTTTCTCCCCTTTCTGTTTCAGCCTCCCACGGTCCCGATTACGGCTTCCCTGTGTCGTTTGTCTTCTTGGTTTTCTTCAGTTCCACGTTTTCGCTTCCTTGGTTGTTCCGGGTCACCCTTTGTTAAAACAATAAAGACTGTTCTTGCTCGCATTAGGTGCATTGAGTCTGCCCTTGGATCCCGCTTGTGTGCATGCACTGCGGTTCATGACACTTTGCCTCCACACCTAAACAGTAGAATGAGAATAGAGAGGTTACAGTGGAATTCAGCTGGTCATAAAACACTAAGATCTGTATCGTGTCTCAGCACAAGAAAAATAATCACAACTTACAAAAATTTATAATGTGAGCTTCAGTAGGTTTTCTTAGTGAACATGATGTGATCACCTGACCTGTTTCTCCTTGTGGATTTACACAACTCAGTTCAACAAGATGTACGCAGCTTCACAAGCTATCATTGCTGATTTACATCCCCTACACTGAAACTATGCTGTGTATACTGCCTTTATATAGAAAGTATATAGTTGGCATAAAATTGTAATTCAGTAAATTAATCTAAGCATCATCAGCTTAAATGCAAATTCATCTCTGCTACACTTCTGATGTAACGTTACTCTGACCATGAGCACCAGAGCTTCTTTTCTCTCCTTTTGAAATGCAACAGCTGGACCTTTAGCTAGCAATACACTGTGCAACAAACTGCACACAAACAGTTTGTGTTCTCGCAGTGAAGAGCAGATCCTTCTGGTGATTAATAGAAGATATCTGCCTTTCATGTTTTACTCTTTTGGCTCAAATTGATTTGAAATTTGAAGGCTCGCCATGTCTCTATTTCCTTGGGAAGCTGAGAAAAGCCCATCTCCCACCATCCATTCTCACCGCTTCAAGACGCTATCAAGAGCATCCTGAGCAGCTGCATCACTGTTGGTGGTGGTGTTGCAATACCATACAGTGGATAGTGCGAACAGCCAAGAAGATCACTGGAGCCTCTCTTCCCTCCGTCACAGACACTTATCGCACCCACTGCATCTGCAAAGCCACCAGCGTTGTGGAGGCCCCCACGCACCCCTCACACATACTCTTCACCCTGTTGCCTTCTGGCAGGAAGTACCGGAGTATTCGGGCCGTCACTGCCAGACTGCAAAACAATTTCTTCCTCCAAGCCATCAGACTCCTGAACACTCAGTGACTGGACTGACACACACAAACACACACGCACACCTTCATAAACCAAGTTACTTTTTGCACAATTCTCAGTCTTTTCCACATTTCTATTGCACTGTTGTGTCTGCACTGTCTTGTATCTGTATCATTCTGTTCTGTCTGGTGTTGCACTGTCTTTGTTTTGGTTTTTTACACATTTTGCACATTGGACTTAATATAGTCCTGTGTTTATTGTCTATGTTGTATGTAGCATCATGGTCTTGGTGGAACATTGTCTCCCTCACTGTTTACTGTACCACTGCACATGGTTGGAATGACAATAAAGCCTCTTGACTTAACTTGTTATAGTTCATGGTTCCCGGATTCTATTCAATTTGATTCGATTTTGATTCAGACAGTCAGAAAGATTACACATCTGATTTGTTTTTCCAGTGTGAAGTGAAAGAAGAACTATAATTTCCCAAAGCAAGTTAAAAAAAATCGATAAGGGTGTTGTAATCCATCTTTCTAAAGGGACTTTCACAGCAGCCCTAAGGGAAGACCTTGTAACAATATTACAATTTTACGTGCTAACAATAATGAATAGGATTTTTAGACAACCAACCTGCAATAAGCTGGCCTGATTAAATTACCACAACTTTTACTTCCTCAAAGAAAAGCATTACTTGACTCTTTTACATAAAAAAGGGGGAAAAAACTAACATGGGTTTGCATTTTGAATTGCTGCGCTTTCCTATTTTAGAATCGGTTCTTATGATCCAAAGGGAGGAGTTGCATGCAAATGGATACTGTGTACAAATGTAGTATATAAATAAATCACTACAATTTTTTATGAAAATATCCAAATACTTTCTGACAGACAAAAAGACTCACAGATCCATCATACACCAACACACCTCTTTAGATCTTTATTGCTCTACATGCAAAACCACAATGGCTCGAATCTTCAGGTGCATCCTGCTTCTGCTAAGCTATTCTAAAACTTTTTGCAAGTATGTTCACATTGATGGGAAGATGCTTTGGCTTGAAGCTCAGAGTTACTGTCGGAAGAACGACACCTGGCCCCTGCCAAACATGAACATGACATCAGCAAACTTCAGGAGCTCAGCAATGTCAGTGTCAAAATCTGGATAGGACTGGAAAGGAGCTCCACTGACAAATGATTTTGGTCAGGAGGAGGGGAGGTGTCCAAGTTTTTCCGGGCATTAGATAAACCTGAAAATAGAACAAATGAAAATTACAGCTGTGCTCATAAAGAGAAATGGCATGATGTTAAAAGAACACCCATTTCTACCTTCTTCTGCAATGGTGGTAAGTGAAGTGTAGAAGTGTTAAGTAAGAGCAGGACTTGGGAGGAAGCTCTAGAGTACTGCAGGGCGCACCACGATGAGCTGGCCAGTGTGGCACCAGAGACCGAGATGCTGCTGAATCAGAGAGGGCTGCCGAAACATAACACAACTGAACACATCTGGATTGGTTTGCGCTACGAGGCCTGGGGTGAAGGGGGAAAACCCTGGTGTCCGCACGCCAAGATGAAGTGTGCAGGAGGAAGTCTGAGTTCCTTAATCTTAAGATTAAGGAACTGACCTTTAATCTCCTTAACCTCCATTGTTCCTTCAGTGGGCTGGTTTCAGTCATTATGCAAATGTACTGTTTATAAGATTGGGGAAATCTGCAGTCAGCTGAGACTGAAGAAGTCACTTGGATGAGTGACGAAACGTTTCTCACACAAAACGCTACGTCCAGATAAACAGAATCAACTTTTGGAGATTTACTTACCTGGATGATTGAGCATGCATCAAGGATATCTACATTAGTGTCTGACACCACTCGTCTAATTGTCGTCTTTATATAATGTCTTATTTGCAAGTATCGATAGAAATCCTGCTTTTTCAGATTGTATTTTTCTTTCAATGTATCAAAACAAATTCCCATCTTTAATCAGACTATCAAATGTAGGTAATCCTTTAGCAGACCAACTTTTAAAACATGAGTCCAATTTATTTGGGGTAAAGTCAGAGTCATAAGCATACCATTTAAATAATGCCAGGTCTTGTTCTAGTTTAAATTCCCTCACTACATGTTTTCATACATTAAGTGTACACTTCACCCAAGGGTTATAAACCTTGTCTATATATTTTTGAATGTTTGAGTCCATCAGGATAGCTTGTATTCAGGAAGAAAACACATTCTCCTCGATATTTTTCCATTGTGCCTCATAGCTTATGTCACACAGTCTTCAGCTGAGCGGACTGAAAGTAACTTTTTAGTGACGGCAGCCCCCATCCTCCTTTCTCTTTTTGTAATTGTAAGGTTTTAAAACAGATCCCTGTCTTCCCTCCCCATATACATCGTGATATGATTCTGTCCCATTCATTGGCTTTGATGAATTTGTATTGGTAGTGTTTGGAATAAATATAGTAATCTCGACAGAATATTCATTTTGATGGATTTAATTCGTGAATATAAAGTTATAAAGGGAATCAAATTCCATCGTTTGATATTATCTACAATTTTATTCTGTAGCGAACCGCAATTCTCCTCAAATAACTTGGTTAAGTCTTTAGGTATAATAACTCACAAATATTTTAGTGATTTTGCTTCCCATCTCATTGGGTATTGAGCAACCAAGTGAGCTGTGGGGCTATAATTATAGCTAAGTGTTGAGTTTTAATCATATTAGTTTTTTACCCTGATAATTTTCCAGATTTCTGGCACAGTTCAGGTAGGGAGTTTGTGGGCTGTCCTAGGTATATTAATATGTCATCTGTGCAGCAAGCAATCTTATGTTCCTATTTTTTAATGTTTATTCCCTTGATGTCTTTATTTTGTCTGATTGATTGTGCCAAAGGTTCTAAATATAACGCAAATAAAAGTGGAGACCAAGCGCAGCCTTGTTTATTTCTTCTTTGCAGAGCAAAGCTATATGAGAGACAACCATTAACTTTAATTCTTGCAGTGGGATTAGTAAATAAGGCCTTCACCGTTTCAATAACTCTATTATGTAAGCCAAATTTTAAGCAAACCTTTAAGCAAAGCTGTTTTGGGGTATATGTTTAAATCAACTGTCAGATACGGTGGTGCATGGTCACTTGTGTCTATTGTACCCGTCCCGCATGATTGAATTTTATCTCTATCTTTTCCAAATGTCATAAAATAATCTATTCTTGTGTAAAGGGAGTTTGGAGCTGAGTAATGAGAATAATCTCTCCTTGTAAGGAAAAGATTTCTCCATACGTCAATTAAACCTACCTCTTCAAAAAGTGAAGAGACTTTTTTATACAAACGACTTGATCCCGGCATTCTTCCATTAGATTCATTTAGAGCCATCTAGATCTGGCTGCAGCCGAATGTTCAGGTCGCCACCACACTCAGTGGGCCTTGGGTTTCTGTCACCATTATATTAACAATATATGGTACACAAACGTTTATTAATGTAACCAGGTTACCATCAACCATTCCCCGAACCAGTACAAACCTCCCTTCTTTGTCCTTAATTTCAGACAAGTTTTCAAAATTTAGAATATTAGAAATTAAGATCACCACACCTCGCCTGCAGCCAGATTTGTATGATGAGGATGAGGAGAACATGTTTGTAAAGCCAATTCATTATTATTTAAGTTGGTTTCTTGTAAATATACAATTTGTGCTCAATCTTTCTTCATTTTAGTTAGAATTCTGCTTCGCTTAATAGGATTTGTAAGCCCATTTGCATTAAAAGAAATAACTTTTACCCCTTTGGTACTCATTTTTCATAAAATAAAATATCAGTGTCACAGACCTGGGTCCGTGGGACCCAGGGTTGTTGAATATGTTCTGGACATTATATTTTTGGTGCTGCTGTTCCTCTTCTTCCTGGTTTGTGTGTGTGTGTACGTGTGTGTGTACAGAGCACCGGTCTACAGGCATCATCAGGCCTGGTTGGTGTGTTCAGGCTGGAGGTTGGCCACACCTGTGAGAGAGAATCACACACCTGCTAATGATCAGAATTGTCAGGGGAGCTACAAAGCAGTGTGGCTGAGAGCTCCTCGACGTGGGATTATTGCGTGAGACTTCCTGTCAGTTCTCCAGCGGCTCAGTTTTTGAGTGTGAGCTTGCCGCAGTGAAGTTTATTGTTCTAACAGCTGCCTCTATTATTTCCCGGCAGGAGTACGGAAGTGCGAGGGCAGCAGGCACGGAGTACGCGGGCACTGGGGAGCGACCTCACGGCACACAGACACTTGGAGAAGACACAAAGTGGAATGTCAGGGACGCACGGGGATTTATTGTTGTGTGGACATTCTTTACGTCACTGTAAATTACCGCATTGCATTCATCAAAGAGTCTAGCATTTGGGTCCTCCTTCTCCACATCCCCACAGTCTGCCATGCAGACCGTGACAATCAGAGCTCGAATAATGTCAACTCCCTTTGAGAACACGAACAATGAATAATAATAACTACACAAAACCAAACAAAGAGAGGAAAAATGTGATCCCAAGCTTGGGGTCTTTCCTGTCCGACCCTGGCACATATGTTGTGTAAGTCCCACCAGCAGGGGGAAGCCTCTCCTTACTAAAGGATGAGGGCCCTTGAATTCACCTTTAAGGTTATCATCATCTCTCTAATAGTCTTAAGTATTCATCTACAAAGGGAAAGGTATCTATTGTCTCATCCACATTAACAGATTAGTATGTCCTCATTGGTCTCCTGTAGTGGAGGGTGAGCGCCTCCTAAAGGTCTGAAGCTGCTCACGGATGATTTTTTCTCTGTGCCCCCCCCGAATCACGCCACTGCGACATCCCCATTGTCTCCCACGCTAAACGTGACAGCTGCTCTGTTAGGGTTTCCTTCGACTTGACTTTAGCGATCTGAAATCCCCTGGTTCACATGTCCACAGTCGCCTCCTCCTCGGTCGAGTAGAACACAGTCAATCTGTTAATTGGTTACAGATGCCTGTTGCCACCGAGGTGTTACTGCGCCAAGACCAAATCCTCCCCTTGCCCTGTTGGACGTGACCCACCACGTCACGATGCCGAAGAGTGGATTTGGCTGGGGTCAACTTCCTCCCCGTTGTTAGGGTGGGAGCAGTGCCTCTCACTATAGGGACAATAAATGAATGAAATCATTTGTTGCATCCTGCTCTCGCTGAACTTGTCTGGAACCTTTAGCAAGTATGTCTACATTGATATGAAAAATTATTGGTCAGGAACTTAGGAGTATTGTCAGCTGAATCACATAGACCTGGCTCCTGTTAGTAGTGAACTTGATATGCAAAAACTTCAAGAGCTGGACAGTGAAAATCATTACATCTGGAGAGGACTGAAAAGGAATTCCTCAAACAAAAACCCGTGGTTGTGGTCTAGTGGTGAATATATATATACAGTGGGGCAAAAAAGTATTTAGTCAGCCACCGATTGTGCAAGTTCCCCCACTTAAAATGATGACAGAGGTCAGTAATTTGCACCAGAGGTACACTTCAACTGTGAGAGACAGAATGTGAAAAAAAAATCCATGAATTCACATGGTAGGATTTGTAAAGAATTTATTCGTAAATCAGGGTGGAAAATAAGTATTTGGTCACCTCAAACAAGGAAAATCCCTGGCTCTCACAGACCTGTAACGTCTTCTGTAAGAAGCTTTTCTGTCCCCCACTCGTTACCTGTATGAATGGCACCTGTTTGACCTCATCATCTGTATAAAAGACACCTGTCCACAGCCTCAACCAGTCAGACTCCAAACTCCGCCATGGCCAAGACCAAAGAGCTTTCGAAGGACACCAGGAAAAGAATTGTAGACCTGTACCAGACTGGGAAGAGTGAATCTACAATAGGCAAGCAGCTTGGTGTGAAAAAATCAACTGTGGGAGCAATCATCAGAAAATGGAAGACATACAAGACCACTGATAATCTCCCTCGATCTGGGGCTCCACGCAAGATCTCATCCCGTGGGGTCAAAATGATCATGAGAACGGTGAGCAAAGATCCCAGAACCACACGGGGGGACCTGGTGAATGACCTGCAGAGAGCTGGGACCAAAGTAACAAAGGTCACCATCAGTAACACACTACAACGGCAGGGAATCAAATCCCGCAGTGCCAGACGTGTTCCGCTGCTGAAGCCAGTGCATGTCCAGGCCCGTCTGAAGTTTGCCAGAGAGCACATGGATGATACAGCAGAGGATTGGGAGAATGTCATGTGGTCAGATGAAACCAAAGTAGAACTTTTTGGTATAAACTCAACTCGTCGTGTTTGGAGGAAGAAGAATACTGAGTTGCATCCCAAGAACACCATACCTACTGTGAAGCATGGGGGTGGAAACATCATGCTATGGGGCTGTTTTTCTGCCAAGGGGACAGGACGACTGATCCGTGTTAAGGACAGAATGAATGGGGCCAAGTATCGTGAGATTTTGAGCCAAAACCTCCTTCCATCAGTGAGAACTTTGAAGATGAAACGAGGCTGGGTCTTCCAACATGACAGTGATCCAAAACACACCGCCCGGGCAACAAAGGAGTGGCTCCGTAAGAAGCATTTGAAAGTCCTGGAGTGGCCTAGCCAGTCTCCAGACCTCAACCCCATAGAAAATCTGTGGCGGGAGTTGAAAGTCCGTGTTGCTCGGCGACAGCCCCAAAACATCACTGCTCTTGAGAAGATCTGCATGGAGGAATGGGCCAAAATACCAGCTACTGTGTGTGCAAACCTGGTAAAGACCTATAGTAAACGTTTGACCTCTGTTATTGCCAACAAAGGTTATGTTACAAAGTATTGAGTTGTATTTTTGTTATTGACCAAATACTTATTTTCCACCCTGATTTACGAATAAATTCTTTACAAATCCTACCATGTGAATTCATGGATTTTTTTTTTTTTCACATTCTGTCTCTCACAGTTGAAGTGTACCTCTGGTGCAAATTACTGACCTCTGTCATCATTTTAAGTGGGGGAACTTGCACAATCGGTGGCTGACTAAATACTTTTTTGCCCCACTGTGTATATATGTGTGTGTATGTATATATATATATATATATATATATATATATATATATATATATATATATATATATATATATATATATATATATATATATATATATATGTATGTGTGTGTGTGTGTGTGTATATACATGTATATACATATATATGTATATACATGATAATGAGAGCAGGTCACAGTCATGTCTGTGTCAAAGTGTGCTCTCCACCTTTAAACATGTACTTTGTATTTTTGTTGACTTATCTTCAAAGTTGTTTTCTTGAAATTTTCATTCCAGGCGCGATGACGTAACAATATGAAAAACTGCTTCCACTTGGCAAACAAAAATATGACTTATTTGTCTTACATTTTGCCTTAAGCAAATTAAAAATTTGTTTAGTGTCTTCTGTGCAACAAAGCCTGGGCTTTATTGTGTGAGGAAAACTGTGAAACTAATCTTATGTTTGTGATTAGTTTTATGTTATCATACAAAAATATGACTTGTTTGTCTGACGTAAGGCCAAGCAACACTTGCATTTTGCCTTAAGCAAATGAAAACTTTGTTCGGTATTTTCAGTCCAGGAAATCCCAGTGAACCTCCGACAACGTGAACCTCTGCAAATAATCTTATGTTTGTGATTGGTTTTGTTTTTTTTGCTTTGTTTGTTAGCAGAAAGTATGGATGGCTCTGCATGAACTCTTTACAGGATGAGAGGCCACTCATCTCCCAGACTACACAAGACAATAGACACCCAGGTTAAGTTTATTATGCTCCTCTCCTATATCTCTCCCCCGCCTGCAGAGTGAACTCCTGGAGACCAGAGGACTTCTGCAAGGATGTAACAGCCTCCCCACGAGTTGAAGAGCCCCCCAGTTGGCTCAATGCACCGGAAGCCTCCCACGCCAGGGCTGAGCCCCCATGCACCCACCCGCCCACAACCTCGGTGACACACCAACCAGGACCCAAGCCCCCAAAGCCCAGCCAGAGCCCCAACCCAGAGACAGAGCACCCCCAGAATGCTCGCCCCAGACCCACCCAGGGGCAGCCAATCTACTAGGTCAGTAACCTTTCGTCTGTCAGCACAGACCCTCCCCCATCCCCGCTGCACGCAGCCATGAGGAAACCATCATCTAAGAGCCACCAGAGCCCGTAACCAGGTCGTGACCACAACCCCAGGTTTAGCCTGCCAAGGAAGATGTTTCTAGGGCATCCTCCGACGCCCCAAGCCTGTCCCTACTGTTTCAGTTTTTTGGTTTTTTTACCTCAAACAACTATCAACCTCAGATAAGAAAAATGAAACTAATCTTGATTTTCATCTTTAATGATCCAGAACCAGATATCCTGTAGTGACCAAGTTCATCCATTATTTAAATAAAAGACCCCTGCAGACTACTTAATTGGGTTCTTAATTTGTTTCTTTCTTCTCATTTTTAGAAGATCAGATGAGGTGTCAATGCATACTAATACAGAAATACAGAACATGAAAATGTTCACAAACAAGCACCAGACATAAGATAAAATGGTCATTCAAGTTTAGATCCACTTCAGAATTCAAAAATCTTGCTTGTTTACTTTCTTATGACGAATTAATCACACTGTATTTGTTAGATACTTGTTGCAATTCTACTCACAAGAGGACAATATAAACATGAATTGACCTAAGCTAAAATACAAATGAAAAGCCCTAGTGTGATTTGTCACATGGCTGCTAAATACTATAGGTTCAGTGAAGGGAAGGGCCGCCTCAATGCAAATATTTTGTGACAAATACAAAAGGCTCACAGCTTTAACAAGTACCATCCCTCCTCTTTTAACCTTTATCATTAGAGCAAAATACTTTAAAACAAGTAAACAATGGATCTATTCTTCATGTGCATCCTGCTGAGCTTCTCTGGAATTTTTACCAAGTATGTTTATATTGAAGATGAAAAGAATTGGCAGGATGCTCTGACACACTGTCGGCAGCAATACACAGACCTGGCTCCTGTCAGTAATGAACAGGATAATCTCAAACTTCAGCAGCTCTCTGGTATTCTCAGTAGTACATCCTGGCCATGTATCTGGATAGGAGCGGAAAGAAATTGCTCCAACAGGGAGCAATGGCTGTGGTCAGGGGGTGGAGTGCCTACCACATGTTTCTGGTCACCAGGTGAGCCTAACGACTGTTTTGGTGTTGAAGACAGTGGCTGTCTGCAGAAAAACGGGTGGAATGATGCAAACACACAGGGACGCAAAGCATTCTTCTGCTACCGTGCAGTAGTAGTGGAGGAGCAAAAGACTTGGGAGGAAGCTCTAGAGTACTGCAGGGAGTACCACGATGACCTGGCCAGTGTGGCATCTGAGACCGAGATGCTGCTTATCCAGAGAGAACTGAAAAAACATAACATCGCTGAACATGTCTGGATTGGTTTGCATTTCTTCCCTCTGGTTGGACAGGCAGGCTGGCTGTGGGTGGATAGGCAGGAGATGGACTACGAGGCCTGGGATGAAGGGGGGAAACCAGCATGTCCTGATCCCAGGATGGAGTGTGCAGCCATACAGGTGACAGAAGGGACTGAGGGTGTTTGGGGGGCTCATGACTGTGAAGAGAAACTTAATTTTGTTTGCTACTGAGGAAATATGCTTTGCAAAATCAATTTTAAATATTCATTTTTGTTACTATAGTTGCTTGGTAGTGTCCTTTGTTCATTGTTCATTTTGGTCCTTGATGTGAATTTCTTGTCAGAAGTCTGGTAGCATTGGGGTTCAACTCTGTAAAATGAAATAATAACAATATTTTTTTAATGTGATGCCGTTTGAGATTATCCTTTTGTTTGCATGCAGAGTGAACCCACACAATTTGCAGTGACCAGAGTTATGTGAAACTCTGCTTCTCAAAGAGATTGAATTCCTCTGGCTCTACTTTATCCAAAAGTAAAATAAAAAAAAAACTGGATGTTAAATAATACAGAGGTTTAAAACAACGCGTTAACGAGCTAACCGTCCTAACACGTTGACGCTGTGAAGCCCCACGCACGTGGCGATTCACGATAACTCGCTAATGGAGATTGTCCTCATTAATGCGGTTATGGCGTTAACGTCAGCATGCTGACAGCACTAATAATTATATGTATAATTAGGTATGTAGTCTATTCAATCTGACTTATCAATATAATGAATGAGCAATGTAGTCTAATCAATTAAATTCTTTTAATGCCTGTATTTTTTTGGCATGATTCACCTTTGACCCTGGCAAACTAGTCACAGTGTGTGAGGTTTCCTGCAGGAATGTGAAAGACATGAGTAAGACATCATCGACCCATCACCAGGCATGATATTGAATAACAGAAGCACTATTGAGTATATTGTGATTGACAAACACTGAGTCATCAAATGGACATACATGGTGAAGTTGCATTACCATCAGCGGGGAGATCATAGGTTTTAAATGTTATATATAAAGCTAAGAAGTGAGCAAAAAACATGTGAAGCACATTCCAGGGTCCTTAATTGCAAGAAAGGATTAAGCTAGGTGGCTTAAGCTGTGTTTTAAAAAAATCTATTTTCTGATTTCAAAATGCTTAGCTGTGTCTCTAATAAAACCTCTGTAACTTTGCTCTGCTTCACTTCAACAGCATCAGGTAATGTTCATATGTTGATTATTGGTTTTCTTCCATTTTTGATCTACTGCAGAATATTTTTAAGGGGTTATCTGCTTTAAAAAGCCAGGCCTGGAAAATCTCCGTCATGTTTTTC
Source organism: Neolamprologus multifasciatus (assembly GCF_963576455.1). Lineage (NCBI taxonomy): Eukaryota > Metazoa > Chordata > Actinopteri > Cichliformes > Cichlidae > Neolamprologus > Neolamprologus multifasciatus. Next base: position 21,242,743 of record NC_140460.1, read on the forward strand.
TGTGTTTTTTCCTCAGCTACTTTGACACAAAAGGATCTGCTGTGATGCTTGCACGTCTGGCAAAGTGTCGGCTTTGTTTTATACATAGATATAAAATATGTAATGATAAATGATCAGAATTATAATATTTCTGACTGTCTGTGTCAAAATTGAATCGAAATTGAATTGGGGATCGAATCGAATCTGGACCATCGGAATCAAATCAGTTATAGAAATCAGTGACAATATCTAGCCCTATTTATAATGTCTGTTTAAATGCTTGTCTGTGATTATTTTCATGTTGCCTCGAAATAAAATATCTCCCTTTGCTGTTACATGAAACTTCTGCATGTGTGTACATGGAGAAGTAAAGTGTAAAATGGACACTCACTTGTCTATTACATATTTTGCAGTGATTCTCGGGTTAACTAAGTGAGACATACAGAAAAATATATTAACATGTGATGGATTTAATGGATGATCATGTTAAAGTACAACATAGAAAAGAAGATAATGTAATCATTGAATGACTGAAGTTTGCTTTAAACCATTTGAATAAAGGTTACACAGAGAGAGAGCGCAGAAGGGTAAGGCTTAGTATAGAAATACACAGTCAAATCATACAGTGTGGACATCAAGGAGGGGAGGAGAGAGAAGAAAAAGAACGATACAAACACCATGCCAACAAAATGAGTTGTTCTTCCTCTAGTTTTCTGTGATGGGCAGAGAACTTCAGAAGATCTAGCCTTGGGAGTTCATTGTGGGAAATTACAGCAAAAATGCCAGAGGATTAACCACTGCTGAAAAATTATAATTATAATGGAATACTGATAATAACATCCATGCATATGCATGTACACACCGGTGCATTCATACATGTGTATGCCAAAATAAAAATAAATAAATGGGTATGCATCTGTATATAGTTAAAAAATTAATTAAATCAGATAATCAAAGGCCAATATTAGTAAACAAAACTGGAAGAAATTTGTTGAAGGAAGGATAGAAAAAAATAAATACATCACAAAAGGATGAAAGAAAAGAAAAGGGAAGGAGCAGCTTATAGAACACAAAAGAGCTGCTAGAGGTAGCACTGTCAGAAATGATAGTCCTATGTGTTTGCTGACTTTTAACATTTGGCACCATCTTTATTTTCTTTAGACTGTGATCAGCTAGCTATGAGTTGCCCCCAGGCTTTATCACAACCTCCAGATCCTGGGAAGGGAGTCTATTTACCGTATTAGTGATGGGATTTCCGGCTCTTTTTATGCTTGCGGAGTGAAGTGGGAAAAAAGTACGAGAGAGAGGGTGAAAGAAAGGGGAAAAAAAACACGGCTCCAAATAAGTAGCTGGCTCGCATCGTTCACTTAAAAGATCCGGCTCTAAGAGCCATTTCGTTCACGACCGACACATCACTATACCGTATTTTTCAGACTATAAGGTGCACTTAAAATCCTTTAATTTTCTCAGAAATCGACAGTGCGCCTTATGTATGAATTCTGGTTGTGCTTACTTACCTCAAACTGATTTTATGTAGTACACAGCGCTCAAAAATCTATCAAAAAATGTTTTAGTTTGACTTTGGTTAGCTACGAAGCCACACCGCTTGTTAGATTGTCAGAGCATTACGGCTGCCGTAGTCAGGAGCCTCGCAAAATAATCTGGGTCCAAAACTCCGTCTGCTTCAGGTCCCAAAGTCAAACGAACACTGCGGCATCACTAAGAGTTAAAAATTGTCTAAATTCTTTCATCTTTAATAAAATGATCAGTGTTGCTGCTTTACCAGGTTTAACATCCAGGCATCCATGAAAACAGAATTTATTCAATTTAATGGAGTTAGAAGTTAGCAGGAAGTTAGCTCTCTAGTTTCCACGTAAACATGATATAACATGTTCTGACTGAGAGATTTCTGAAAAAATTTAAATGTACAGCTCTGCTATCACTTCCGACATAAATGAAGACAGAAAACTAATTATAGCATAATTATAGCATTATATACATTATAGCTGGGGACTTCAACCATGCTGATTTAAGGTCAGTATTCCCCAGATTTGAACAGCATATTAAAGAGGGGGAAAAACACATTGGATAAAGCCTACAGCAACATCCAAAAAGGCTACAGAGCAACCCCTCTACCACATCTAGGTTTGTCAGACCACATGTCCATGCACTGATCCCGGCATACACTCCCATTAGGAGAAGAGCCCCCCCAGTCACAAAAACTGTGAAAACCTGGCCAGAAGGTGCATCACATCAGCTGCAGGACTGTTTTGAAAACACGGACTGGAGCTTGTTCGAACATCAGGACCTTGAAGACCACACAACATCAGTGCTCTCATATATTAACTTCTGTGTCAACAGTGTCACTGTGGACAAACGTCTCCGGGTGTATTCCAACCAGAAACCCTGGATGACTAAAGAGGTCCAGGTCCTGCTGAAGCAACGTGACGCTGCTTTTAGATGATGGTATGCAGTACAGTGCAGCCAGATCTGAGTTGAAAAGAGGCATCAGAGAGGCCAAGGCAGCGGACAAGAGAAGGATCGAAGACCACTTCAGCACCAACAACTCACGACAGGTATGGCAGGGAGTTCAGCACTTAACCAACTACAAACCTTGCAATACCACGTTGACTGAGGGTAACGCGGGGCTTGCGGAGGAGCTGAACCACTTCTTCGCACGCTTTGAGGTGAAGGGACCAGAGGCAGCAGCAGCAAAAACATCGGACAGCAGCAGCAGCCCAAGCCTCATAGTGCAGGAATATGAGGTGAGGCGCACACTGAGGGCAGTGAACCCCAGGAAGGCCGCCGGACCAGATGGGGTAACCGCAAAGGTCCTAAAAGAGTGTGCAGACCAGCTGGCTGGGGTCTTCACTAAGATCTTTAACACTTCACTGTCCCAGTCCTGCATCCCGCCGTGCCTAAAGTCAGCCACAATTGTCCCACTGCCAAAGCGTACTAACATTAGCAGCCTCAACGACTACCGACCAGTTGCTCTAACACCTGTTATAATGAAGTGCTTCGAGAAACTGGTCCGGCGTCACATCATGTCCTGCTTGCCACCCACACTCGACCCGCTCCAGTTCGCATACAGAGCTAACAAATCAACTGAAGATGTCATTGCTACAACGCTCCACACCACCATCTCTCACCTGGAAGTGCAGGGCCGTTACGCCAGGCTGCTCTTTGTTGACTTTAGCTCTGCTTTCAATACAATACTCCCGGACAGACTAATAGTTAAACTGCTGGAAATCGGACTTTTGTTTACCACCTGCCGCTGGATCAGAGACTTCCTCTCAGACCGTGTACAGAGAGTTAGAGTGGGGCCTCATCTTTCCTCAGCCCTCAGCCTCAACACCGGCTTTCCACAAGGCTGTGTACTGAGTCCCCTACTGTACACTCTGTACACACATGACTGTGTTAGTTCCCACCCAGACAACACAGTCATCAAGTTTGCAGATGATACCACCGTGGTGGGGCTCATCTCAGGGGGAGATGAGACGGCATACAGAGCTGAAGTTCAGAGGCTGTCAGATTGGTGTGTCGATAACAACCTGGACCTCAATACCACCAAGACAAAAGAACTGGTAGTTGATTTCAGAAGGAGGAAGTCCGAGCTGCAGCCTGTCAGCATCAACGGGGAGTGCGTGGAAAGGGTCTCCAGTTTCAAGTTTCTGGGTGTGCACATAGACACAGACCTCCAATGGAGCTCTAACACCTCTGCGGTCTTAAAGAAGGCCCAACAGCGTCTCCACTTTCTGAGAATCCTCAGAAAAATGAACCTGAAGAAGGAGCTGCTGACCGTTTTCTACCGCTGCTCCATTAAAAGTGTGCTGACATATTGCATCGGTGTATGGTTCTCCAGCTGCACCACAGCACACAGAAAGGCACTCCAGAGCGTCATCAATATGGCCCAAAAAATCATTGGGCATCCTCTTCCCTCCCTGAAGGACCTGTACAGCACTCGCTGTCTCAAGAGGGCACGCAGCATCCTACAGGACTGCACACGCCCAGGACACCGGGTGTTTAAGCTGCTGCCGTCCGGCAGGAGGTTCAGGCTGCTGAGGTCCCGAACAAATAGACTCAAGGACAGCTTTTACAACAGGGCAATAGCCCTGATCAATGCAAATAGCTGACCTGACTGGCTACCTCCCTGGACTTTTTTAGGGGGGGAGGTAACAATAACAATAATAATATTTATATTTATAACAAGGTGCAATAATAATTAATGTGCAATAATAACAGTGTGCAATACAAATACACTTCTTCTTCTTTTTTATTACTAAGTTAATATACTGTGTTGTGTTGTTTGTGTTGCGTTGTGATGTGTCATATCGTGTCGTGTTGTGTTATATGTAGTGCCGACGTAGAACAGTTTTCTAATTTCATTGTACTACTGTACTATGTATGACTGTGCAATGACAATAAAGAGTTATCTTATCTTATCTTATCTTAAACAGCAGTGACGTTTGTAGGGTTACTGAAGTTGGGCTAGCTGGTATATAATGATGTGCTATGTGATCGTTAGCAACACAGCTATGTTAGCATAACATAAACACAGTGAAGCTTGAGGATGATCGCTAATTTTTTTCCCACTCAATAAAAGTTAACACGAGGGTTCCCGATGGTTAGGGACAAATTCAATCGAATGGCAGGATGCTGTAAATGGACCAAACTTCAGTCAGGAGAACAACTGAGATAATCCATCCACAATACGAGGTTGGTCATTAATATACTGCAACAACATGGGAATAGAGCAGCTGTGAGAGAATTCAGCATTCATGAATCAATGGTACAGAAGTGGAGGAAGGAAGAAGAATGAGTTGAGTAAAATTTGACTTATCTGACTAATTTGTTTAGCTTAATGCACTTTATAATACGGTGCACCTTATGTATGAAAACAGACCTGTTCATCGACAGTGCACCTTATAATCCAGTGTGCTTTATGGTCTGAAAAAAACGGTAAATGGCAGTCAGATTACTCTCTTCTTAGTACAGAAAACACTGGACCGTGGAGTTACATAGTTGGTAGTTTTCTGCTCTCTCTCATTGTCAGAGGAGTCTTGCTGGAGATGGGAACATTCTGAAGAAGTCCTCAATCCTGTTCACATGCCTTCTTCAATGGAAGCTGAGTCTAGGGAAAGTGGCAGCAGAGAGAGATATCTGTTCTCTACTTCTCTACTTGGAGCGCTGACCCTATGACCTGAACCTGTTAAGGAGCAGACAATGGATATGAGAAGAGGGTTTGTTAGTTTCTCTCTCTGACCACTGCAGGGTGCTGATCACTAACTTATATTTTCATGTTTTTGTTTTCACTTCCTTTTAACATCAACAGAGTGGGTGCTTTGCATTTTGCATTTCCTCAAGACACCAGTTGCATCTCTTCCTTATATCTAAACTCCAGCCAGTAAACATGTAACTGAGTGGAAGGTAAAGGCATATCTACACAAATTTTTTAACAAGAATACATGGATTTTATATTGCTGTCATATTCCTACTGGCGAACACAGGAACTACCCAAAATTATAAAAATACAGAGTAAAATTTCTTTTAAGTCCAGTTCTGTGGTTGTAAATGGCCCTGCCTGCCTTTCTTTTAGTTAACACTGAACTTTTATAAGGTAGGAATGATAATAAGATAGGAAACCATTAAAATAACAAATTAAAATTTTCGCAAGTGCAAACTTGTGAAAAAATTTTTTTTGTCTGTGCTGAAATATTAAAACAGTCTCTAAGGAGTGCAGCACAGGAACAAAATGTTAATTAATGTTCATTCTCTTCTGCTTATCCTTGGGTATGTTGCTATTCCAGCTACCATACCCTGCACCCTGGACAGGTCGCCTGTCTGTCGCAGGGCTAACATGCAGAGACAGACAATTCACCTATGGGTTCTTTAAATAAATAAATAAATAAATAAAGGCAGATGAACAACCATTGATACCAGGCAACTATAAAATGTATATCTTGGCCCCAATGAGACTATTAACTCTCGCAGCACCGGGTGTTCGTAATTTTGGTTCAAGTGAACTGATAAACTTTTTGAAGGCAATTGACTCACACAGTTATGTAGATATCCCAGTCCTGTTGTCTCGGGATGCATCACGCTGCCTTGCCTGGGGTTAGCTTCTGTTTTCTGGGGATGAGGGTTGAGTGTGCTCCCTTACCTTCTCAAGTTAAGCTAGGTTAGCCTTCTTGTGTGAGCTTTTCAAGTGCACTTTAAGGTTTGTGGGATTTTTTTCCCTTTAGAAATGTCCCTCATAATTTGTCTGTTTCCACTACAAGACACTTGCTTTATCCAAAACACAGTCATATTCAAAGTAATCCCAAATTGGACTCTGGCTCCCGACTTTTCCTGACATGATTCTGCGCCTGGATGGAGTAGCAACACAGACGACTCGACTAATGTACTTGCCACCTGCTGGCATAATGAGACACAGCAAGAAAAAAATGTGGAAACTAAACTTCATTTTCACCCTTGACTATTGTATGACACGCACACATCAACGAAAACTAAACACATTTTTACTATAAATTCAGTTAATTTTAGTTAGTTTTGTGAACACTCATTATAGTTTTAGTTAGTTTTCCTTTTTTTGTTTTTATTTTTATTTCCGTTAACGAAAATGTTTTTTCACTTCTAGTTTTCGTTATTTCGTTAGTTTTCGTTAACGATAATAACCTTGATGGGAATAGGTGCAGGAATTTATTGAACCAAGCACCTGTGTTTGCACAGATGTGAACAGCAGCTACCTATACAAAAGCACTTATTTCATTTATGCCATGTAGTCAGCATCTTAGGGATCTGATAGCAATAATTTAATGATTAAATTCAGACCATTAGCACACAACATATACAATAATAATTTGACTTTTCCAATCTATAAGAGTCTGCAATTTGAGCATCTTTTATTAATTTACTTTAAGAGCTGTCTCTGCCAGTGAAAGCTAATCTGAACTTTTGTCTCATTATTATTGGCATAGTTATTAATATTATAGTTATGATTATAGTCTCCAGCGTTTTCAGCCCAGGGGCACCCCCAGGATTTGCTGGTTCCCTCAGTGCCCCACCTCCCGGCAAAATAATTTTAATAAATGTGAGCACAAGAGAGAGGAAGTCACCCTACTATGAATTGAAAACATTAACTTCTTATTTCAAAAAGATTATTATGGATTTCTTATTCGGTTTTCATATGTACCCATTTTCAGTGATATCAGCTTTAACAGCAAAACATTAATTAGTGATATAATTCTTTTCTTTCTTTCGTTTTTGCCATATATTATAAGTAACCTATATTTTACAACAGCATAATAAAACTGGAAATTCTGTTTTCTGTGTGCCACCCCAATGTTTTAGTAACCCCCCATATGGCCCCCCCTATGAAATAAAATCATTGTACACTACATTGGAGTAGAAAAAGCATGCACACAAAGTAATTTTGATTCGTTTATCATGTTTGTTCATGTGGGTCCCACCTTTCTTACTTTCTTTGTTCAGTTGCTTTATTATGAGTCACAGAAAGACAGTAGTGGAGTGTTGTCAAGGCACGTTAAGGCATGTCTGTTTAAATGCAAATACTTAAAAGGAATTGAGGTAGATAAATGATCTTTTTTGCCACCAAAGGATTACAGGGTAAACAAAGCCATGAAACAATTTGACATTCAAATAACACTGGAGGAAGAAAGGTGGGGACAGCTGGTGAATCTAAGGTCACACAAGCCTATCACGTTTCAACATTTACACAAAGTAGGCACATGGGAGTTTTGATTTTGAGTTGTTAAGAAAGAGGGCTTTGTTTTTCTACCCTGTAACACCACCAAGTCATTGTCTGTGAAGCTTCTCAGTCATCCAGGGCATTGTTTCTTCAGTTCAAGGGTCAAATGGTGGAGAGTCCCAGATTTAAGCCCTGTGGATGTGTCACCTCAAGAGGAACAATGGACCCGCAAATGATCCTCTACCTATTCACACGAGCCAAGGTGTGAAGATGGGTGAAGGTGACCTAGAACTGAAGAAGCTTCTTGGATGAGAGGTGAAACGTCTTCAAGTGACTTAAAGAAGTGCAGACACTTTTGTTTCCAAGCTCCTTAGACCATCAAGTCATTGGTTCAGGTATGTGGATGACACCTGGGTGGAAGTCAAATTTCAGGATGGACCACAATTCACTGATCACATTAACTTGTTAGACAAACACATCATGTCCACCAGGGAGGATAAGGAAAGTGGCAGGTTAGCCTTCTAAGACTGTGAGATTTCCATCAGTAATGGGGGACATTGAAAAATTGATGTGTACCATAAACATACACATACGGAACAGTATTTAACCTCCTAGGACCTGGCGTCCAAATATGTGGACATCACATTTTATGTTGAACTATAAAATGTTTTGGGCGGAGTGTATTTTTTGCATACAAGTATAACAAAATAGCTTCAGTCTCTTGTTTTTTAAAACTTGAGTATGAACTTATACAAAATGCAGCAAGATATTTATTTAAAAAAATACAGTTTTATTGATTGCAAAATACGCTATATTGGATTCATATTGGTATCTGCAGATATCCAAATTTATGATATCGGAATCGGTATCAGACATTAAAAAGTGGTATTGTGCCATTTCTAGTGTCAGGAGTATAGGAGCAGTTGAGATGCATTTTTTTCTAAACACCGCGCCTCTGTGGCTTTTAAACCCCAAAACACGCTGCGCCAAAACTTGTTCCACCCCAAGAATCGAGTCACCCAACACAGAGTAACATAGTGTACGCTGTTAAGTGCCAGGAGGATTGTGATGATTTATACATTGGGAAAACCAAAGCGGATGGCACAAGACAGAAGAGCTAACTTGTCAGACCTGGACTTCACAGTCTAATCACACCTACAGGCCAGTGGACACTCTTTCAATGATGTGTGAGGATGTGCACATCCTGGACAGGGAGGAACGCTGGTTTGAGCGCAGAGTCAAGGAGGCCATTTACGTGAAAAGGGAAAGACCGTCTCTGAATCGAGGAGGGGGCCTAAGGGTACAACTTTCACCATCTTACAGTGCTGTGATTGCAACCATTCCCTCATGGCTATTGATCAGTGGTTGTTGATCAATGGTCACGACAATTTGCATATAAATGATCAAGGAACTGACCTCAGAGCCCATTTTTCATTCAGCTGGCTAGTTTCAGTCATTGTGAAAAGGTACTGTCTATAAGACTGGGGAAACCTGCAGTCAGCTGAGACTGAAGAAGTCACTTGGATGAGTGACAAAACATTTCTCTCACTGAAAACGCTATGTCCAGATGAACAGAATCAACTTTTAGGGCTTCGTCATTTAACGTTTTCTTTTATCTTATCTCAAACAAACAGCTAAATCTCATAATATGTTACAAAAAAGATTTCAGCCTTTAAACCCAGTTATAAAATTGAAAGAAAAACATTAAATACAATACACCAGCACCAAAAAAATTTATTTTCATTTTACACAGTGTCTGAAACCTTTTTGGAACTGGAGTTGCACATGTGTGCGGGAATGTGAAATTCACAGAGAAACTCCCGGATCCTTCCACTTACATGACCGCTTCGGCACACCTGCACCAGGGTAAACTGTGCCTGCCCCACTCCTGCTAAACAGGTTAAAATAGATTTAAGAGCAACAGCACCGCTGAGTCTTTGATTTTATTTATTTATTTTCTGCTGTATATGACTTGCATCGATTTGAAAGCTGAATGCAAGGTTGATTTCAGCAAGGGACTCGTGGCTGCTTGTTAATCCTCCCTGTTAATCATGGCGTGATGGTCTAATGCAGTGAACTGTGAACAGAGGAGAGTTGAATTAGTGGGGAACTGGCATTTACGCAGATGTGAATGAAATTTTAGAGGTGTGAATGGCTGACGTTACAGGAGGAGCTTGTGATGATTTGAGGAGAGGGTCAGTGAAGGTCTGGAAGGCGAGCTGAGTTAAAATGGAAAGTCTGCATTTTATTTGCATCTTGACCAACAACCCAAAACTGTCATTCATAAAAACAAAACAAAAAAACACACGAAACAAAATATACAATCAATGAGGCCTTGAACAGCTAAGTAGCTTAAATCTTGTATTAACAAGAATTTCCAATGCTAACTAGATTTTGTTAAATAAGCCGATGATGCCACAGAGTGAAGCGTGCTGTAAACTTTATTTGGGATATGTTGTTGACATAGAACCAAAAATATTATTATATTTTTCAAAAACAAACAAAAAGCAATCTTTTAGCTTCAGCATTAGATGTCTTTGCTTTTTGAAGACAATTTACTGTCAATTATTTGTAAAGGATTCGATTTAGTTGTTATTGTGTTCTCCATATCATGACAGTTGGTAGGTTACCAAGATTATGGGATACAGTCACCTAAAGAAAATTCAGCACTAAAAGAACAAAAAAAAAAGCACGTCATTAGTGACAGTTTCCATAAACATTGTGTTGGCATCACTTTTGATTCTACCACCAGGGAGAGAAAGTGATACAGACAAGGAGTCCCTCTTGAATGACCAAGCTGATTGTGGAGCTGGTTTTGGTCTTGATTGAATGGACTTGGTGAGATGTTTTCTCCCTGGAGTATATCACAGGACAGATCCAGGGAATGCTGGACAGATTATATCTCTGGGCTGGCTGGTTGTGCATTTATTTAACAAACCACTACATTCCTAATAAACAGTCTGCTTGAATGACACACTTATTTTTTGGCTTGCCTCACAGAGCATCATCTGCAGTGGCTCAATTTGATTTATTGATTGATTGATTTTTTTATGATTTTTCTGTAAATCTACATACGGGAATGATGAATCTTATTCAAACACTGTCAACAGCTGACTTTTTGGGGTTTGAAAGCTAATAAATCTGTGAGTTTGTCAATGAGTTTGTTCCCAATGATGTCATTTTTTGTTTTTCTATTTCTGCTTTGACTTTCCCATCCATTTTCTTTTATTTATTAAATTCTGGTTTAGGGAAGCTGAAGCCTATCCTTGCACAAGTTCCATCAAATCCATCAACGCTCAACCTTTCACCAACCAAGAGGAGTGTCAGTTTTCATCAGCATTTGTCCGGGAGGGAGACAGGCCGAGGACAAGCCCTTCAACCCCGGACCTGGGCCCGCTGAAGGTCGCCAGGGATTGGCAGATGCAAGTGGACTTGGAACAGAGGCTAATTTTTCCCACAGAGATCGCAACAACTACTCTGCGGCCAGACCTTGTCCTTTGGTCTAACTCCCAAAGACTTGCGTAAGTCATTGAGCTGACGGTACAATGGGAGGAAGCAATTGAGGAAGTATTTGAGCGTAAGAAGCTGCGGTATACCAACTTGGCAGCTGAGGCAGAGGACAGATGCTGGAAGATCAAGGTGCGCCCAGTGGAAGTGGGGTGCAGGGGCTTTGTTGCCAGTACAACAGCAAAACTGCTGAGAGAGATTGGGATCAGAGGACAGGCACAACGACAGGCTATAAGAGAACTGGCTAACACTGCTGAGAGGACCAGTCACTGGCTATGGCTAAAAAGGGCTGACATCACATGTCATGCGTTTTGCATATCTACTGTGAAGTAAGGCAGCACTTATGCTTTACCCTAAGAAAATTCTAAATTTGTTTATTGTTCTTGTCCTAACAACTTTAGGAAATATACGTCAGCATTAGTGCTGATATGTTAACAGATAAAAAAAAAGGGAGGCTAAGTCGCTGAGTCTTATCTGTGCTGTTTCACCATCATCCTGTCTGTAATCTGGGAATTTTCTGTATTGTTATATTTCTATATTTCTGCACCTTTAGGCAACTGTTGATTTGATTGCTATCAGACTCTTGAACAGCTGACCTGTTTTATCAGTAATAATAATTTTTGCACATCAGGTCACCTTACATATCGAACCAGCATATTAAGCTCAGAGCTCTTTTGCACACAAATGTATTTATTTATTTTTTGTCTCAATTTATTTGTTCATACTATTTGTATTTATCTGTTCTAGTTCTATCTGTACATATCAACAGGCATCTGTGTGTGGACAGCAGAGAAAGAATTTCATTGTACAGAGAAATGCTTTTCTTTGTACACATGCCAATGAACACTTTGAATCTTGAATCAATATAAATGAAATTAAATTGATCTGAAATTAATATATTATCAAAATAAAATCAAAAACACATATTTGTGTATCTAAATTGGCCACAGGTGTAGTTGTTTTGTCACAATGGTGTTCTGTCTGTCTGTCTTAGCCCTGCAACAGACTGGTACTTCACATATATATATATATCTGGGGGCAGCACGGTGGCACGGTGGTTAGCACTGTTGCCGCACAGCAAGAAGGTCCTGAGTTCAATTCCAACATCAGGCCGGGGTCTTTCTGTGTGGAGTTTGCATGTTCTCCCCGTGTTTGCGTGGGTTCTCTTTATTTATTTTCCAGTTAAATGCTATGACAATATAAAAACCGACTTGCTCTCACTGCAGAATAATATGGTTTGTTTGTTTGCCACCCATCCCTTGTGCTTTGCCTTAAACAAATTCTTAAATTTGTTTAGGCCATCCTCTTCCAAGAACCTTTAGATTTATGTCTGTCTGTGTATGTTTCAAAAGGCTATTATTATTAGTAGTAGTTATATTATTTCCTTATTCTGGAACCCCTATAACAACACCAACTACCAACATGTCAGGAAATATTTGTGTGGTTAAAAATAACTTCTCTGAATTTACTTAAAATGCTTTAAGCTCACTCAACTTGTGATTATTGTGTGGTTAAGAGAATGAAAGGGCCGACCTATATGCAAATGCATGTATGAAGGACAAGCATAAAAGGTGACAGCTCCAGAACAGATTTAACAAATCTTTTTAAATCAACGAAAACAATGGACAGACTCTTCACTTACATCCTGTTACTGTTGAGTTTGTCTGGGATTTTTAGTAAGAGTAAGTACATTTTCATCGAAGATCCGAAGACTTGGAATGTCGCGCAGAGTTACTGCCGGGAAAGCTACACAGACCTGGCCCCTGTTAGTAATGAACAGGACTTGAACGAACTTCAGAAGATGAAGCCCTCAGGCCTTGTCTGGGTAGGACTGCAAAGAATTTCAGGCACAAATAATTGGACCTGGTCAGGAGGTGGACCAATGGAGGTTGCTTGGGCAAATAACCAACCTGACAATGGCATTTCAGATACTAATGGCTATATCGACGGCAACGGACTGAGTGATGGAAAAGAAAGTGATAGTAGACCCTTCTTCTGCTACAGTCCAAAAGTGGTGAATGAGAAAAAGACTTGGGAGGAAGCTCTGGAGTACTGCAGAAATACCTACAGTGACCTCGCTAGTGTGGCATCAGTGACCGAGATGTTGCTGATACAGAGAGGACTGAAAAAGCAAAACACCACAGGTCCCTTCTGGATTGGATTGCATTTCTTCTTTAAAGACTGGCTGTGGGTGGACGGCCAGGAGCTGCGCTACGCATCTTGGGGTCAAGGGGTAAAACCAACATGTCCAGAAGTCCAGAGTGCAGAGTGTGCAGCCTTACAGGCAATGAAATGGTCGGCCAGTGACACAACCTCGGCTTCTTCTGGCACGTCTGTAATTGGAAGTGTTTATAATTTTTTAGCAAATACTGTGTGGAGAGATAATGCAACTCTTACTGCAGCTGTATATAATGGAGGAGGTGTCTGGGGGGCTCATAACTGTGAGGAAAAACTTAATTTTATTTGCTATTGAGCAAGTTTGCAAAATTAATTTGAATTACCCTTTAATAATTGTGGTTGAAATACTTTGGTTGTAATTTCTGTTTTGCTCCTTGTGGTGTGTTTGATTCTTTTCTTTCTTTCTATGGTAAAGGGGCACTTGATCAAATTAAAGAGTGCTGAATAGATTTGAAAACATCAAAACAATAAACACAGAAAGCAAACTTTGGTAAATAAAATGTCATAAGTAAATACAAACGAGATTAGAGTAATGTCTATATTTCAAAATTAATAAAAAGTCAGGCTGAAGAGGGAGGAATTAAGTTTAGTACTATTATTAGTACCATTATTTGCACTCAGGTCAGCTGAGTGCTGCATTTTTAGACTGAAAACTGGGTTGTGCAGCAGGATATAAGTCCTACATAAATACATACTGGAAAAATAAAAATAAACATAATTAATAACAACATAAGTATACTCCTAAAAATGAAACTATTTTCAAGCTTTTTTTTGTTGTTGTTTTTTTTTTTTCTTTCTATTGCTATAATGCTAATATTTTCGTTTTGGTAGAATATCTTTTAAAATGATAAACTCTCATTTCACTCAGTTCCCAAAATGTTTTAATTGTTGTGCTCCATGATGAGTAAACAGATATTGAACTATGTTGTGACAGAATTTGGTTCTTTTACTGTAAATAGAAATAATCATGTTAAACAGATGGATGAGTAGGCTGCTTTTTCAGTTTTTCTTTTACTCTCACTACAATATCTGAAAGGCAAACCAGTGTAACTCTAGAAGAAGTAAGTGTCTTACAGTAAGTGCTCGGTTAGTGAATCAGTTAGGCGTATTAAATACACAGTGTGTGATTTTCTCAGGCAAAGGAAAGAATCACACTACAAATTATGGCAGATTTAAAAATAAAAACCCAGTTAAAATAAAATCCAAGTCAAATATCATCATTAAATTTCTTGCTTAGTTGGGGGAGGTCCCAGGAAACCAATTTCTCTTTCTGACATTTAGATCACATGACAAAGTTTCCTGTTTTGTCTTTTGTAGCATGCACTAAAAGAACATCTATTTTTATTAGATTTGAGTGATATGTTAAAATTTTCCATCCTAACACATGCTAGTATAGATTAATTCCTTACGTCTGTGATACCTGTAGGATTATAGTTCAAACTATACATCAAACTGTACATTAAACTGGTGTACATTCAAGCAGCATTTTTAATGTAGCACAGAACACACACCATTGAGCAAACAGATTGTTAATTTACTGCTAAACTGCATTAAAAATGATTTAGCAGTGACAGGTCACACAAGCTCGTATGTTTGACACTGGACACATTTTGAAGTTGGCCAACAGTGGAATGCGTTACTTGCAGTGACCGCCCTCTTCAATCACAGAATCTCTGTGAAGTTTGCAAAGCAACACACGTCATCTCTGGTGACAGCGTTTAATTATGCTAGACTTTTAAAAAGCAACAAAAAGCAACAGTGGTGCAGAGAGTCCAAATACCTATGTGTACAAAAGCTGCTTATCTCTGCACAAAAGCCACTGGATTTTTACAAGAGACCGCAGTTTGCTCAGAGTTTTGAGATCTTCCCTATTTCATTAAAAATGCTTTTTTGATATGTCAGTTTTGATGTCAGTAGTTAGCAATGGATAGATAAAAGCTAAAGATATAATGGTACAATATATGGGCTACAAAATGTCCAGCAAGGTTTGACGCTCTACCTTGTTGGACGCTGGCTGTGTCTGGGTCTGAGTCTGACACCTACTGGATACTTTATATAACTACCTTTGTGTGCAACTGTGTGCTGTTGATCTGTTTCAACTTACTGAGGAATGTATATTTTATTTACTTTAATTTTGCATAAAGATAAACCATAAAAATGAAAATGAAATTTACAAACAAAAGCAGTGAAGATGGTCCAAAAAACTGTGTATACACAGGCTGGTCGATTTTACAAGACCACCGTTTGTGTAACATGCAATATAAATGCACCTCAAAGAACGTGCAGTTAGTGGACAAATGTGGACAATCATGTCTTTACCAATTATTAAGAAATGACTGTTGCTAATTTTGGTAATGACAACAGAATACATAGGGTCAAATATAACTGCTTTTTGGGAAAAATAATTGGAAGAAATTAGAAGATATCTGTTAGTTGCAATGTAAGCTTTACCACAGTGAAAATCTGTTCAAGCAAGATTTTCACTACAAAGCTGTCAATATAAGAAGTCACTTTCTGGATGTAACCTATGGATATGTAATCACCTAACTATCTAAATAAATAAATAAATAACCACATATCACGTGTTTTGTGAGTTTTTTGTTCTTACATGATTTTATTTATCTAGTTTTTTTCAAGATAAATATCACAAAGTGCTCCACAAAAAAATGCTGAAAAACCAAATAAGACGCATCTATGCATTTTTCTTCCACTTATTCGGTTCAGCACCACAGGAGGTGGCACACGAAGGGTTAACCAATGGCACGAGAATAGCTGGACTGGCCTGGTGATTTTTTGTTTTTATGGGCTGACGGACGCTGGAACTTCAGGTAAGAAATTATGACCTGCAGTCTGTCTGGGTCAGATATAAACCAAGTTTAGGTGTAGTTTATCGTTTATCGTTGTGCTGACTTTTTACAGTCAGTTACAATAACTCGTACTGCGTACTAGCTAGTATGATGTTACTGATAGTGAACTTTATTTTATTCATAAGGTTAGTTAGTAGAGTTGCCAACCGTTCCGTAAAATACGGCATCGTCCCATATTCGGAGAAAATATTACGCGTTTTGTATTGAGCTGAAATGTTTGTCCCGGACTTCAGTTACAATGAAAAAGACACAAAGCTGGAGTTATTCTGTGTCATTACGCTGCAGCTGCCTCTTCTCTCATTCTCCCCCTCCCTCTCCTGTTGCTACTTCAATCATGAAACTGATCAATGATCAGCTGATCGGCTTTTCTCTCTTGTTTGTTTATCACCCACTTTGCGCCAGAAAGAGGAAACGCGCTAAACAACAGCAGCACGTTTGATCAGCTGTTGTTAGAATTGATTTAATATTAATTTCTCGTATCAGCTGAGGTTTGCTGGAGCCACAGCTGTAAAAGCTGCTGGTCATGATGTTGGTTTGGATATGTGGTGAGAGGGAAACATGAAGATGAAACCAGGAGATGTCCTTACTGAATCATCAGAGCTGAACAGGTGATGGAGAAACAGGTTTACCTTTGAGGTGACATGGATTAGTTGAAGGGAAGTTATGAACTGTTTCTGAGAGAAAAATAACACCAGGATCCTTTTCTAAGTAGCTGACAGCTGGTAACTGTGCAGGGGCGGGTCTAGCAAAGTTTTGCCAGGAGGCAGGTGTCACACAGTGAAAATCTGTATTTATCTTGTACATTGGTTTTATTCTAATTTTTAGTGTCTATTTATGAGTGCATTTTTTATTTGCATGATTTTATTGTTTCTATTGCATGTTTGTATGTTGATATTTATATTGCATGGTTTTAATCCACTGTGGACTGGCTGCACATGGGACAAATTAGCTGATAGGGATCACCTGCTGAGGCATGGGTGTGTCCAGAGGTGGCCTATCAGCTGTGCAAAGACCTTTCAAAAGCAGGCTAGCTGAGCACTGGGATGAGAGAGGCCCAGATATGAGGAGGAATGTGTCACGTGAAAAGAGGGACCCACTGCCTAATTGTGGGGGTGTGACGCCTAACCTGGAGACAGATCGGCCAACGTGATGTGGCGACCCAGCTCTGTGCCTCATTTTCCCCACACAACAATATTACTTCTTTCATTCATTGTTATTAAAATATTTAAAACTTGTTTTTTTTATTATTATTGAGATTTCTACAGTTTAAATTTTCTCCTTTAATACGAACGTCTGGTTTTCATATACAGTGGAACCCCAACTTGTGAAATTAATTCGTTCCCGAGTGAACGATAGGCCATAGGCTAATTGTTAACTGCAACAACAATACATCATTCAAGTGGAACAGCAAAGTGCAAGTACGAAAGCCAAGGGGGTTGTCACATGATTCGGAAGGCATTCTGGGCATTCTGGGCTCAGCCAATCAGAGCCAGCGGATTTCGTTACGCGGGCATTTTGCAGTAACACAGGCAGAAATATTGGCGTTAAGTCCCTTTGTAACTTGAATTTTTTCTTAAATGGGGTATTCGTAAGTCGGGGTTCCACTGTATTAAAGAAATATTTTTTTTAAAAAAGGACAAAAAGCTGATTTTTAAGTTACAACAGGACCTTTCTTTAGGTTCCACAAAACTGGCAATAAAGAATTTTAAATTATTGTAATTTAGCTGTAACTAACTGTGTATGACCCTCAATTCACTTACAAAGACAGTAGGAGACAACGCGTGTGACTGGCAGCATTTGTGAGTAGGGTCTCCACTGTCGTTTACTGGGTGCAGCCGGGTTGGGAGAGGGTCGCCATGGCTATAAGCCAGGGCCCTCCTGGGACCATTGTTCTGGCCCCTATTTGTTATTTTACAGGGTGCCGACGCAAGGGGAGCTGTGGTGGCATTGCAGGACGGACTTGGGTGCAGAATGCAAGCTGGGCAGGGATGTGATGGGCCCAGTGGAAAGACAAGAGGACAGGAGGCTCCTCCTCGTCTGCCGAAGACAAGGCTGGCGTGGACTCCGCTCTAAAGAAGGAATTCCTGGACTGCTGGTGGACCCATAATGAACATGTGGCATACTAACATTAGGGGGAATTTAGTGAACGTAGAAGACTGTATTTTTACTAGTTTTAGCATTGGGTTTGTTTATTCCTGGGGGGTTTTAGCTATTAATAACATTTTATCATGTATGTTTTTAAGGGTGGTTTTTATTTGTGCTCTGTGAGTTTGTCGATGAGTTTGTTCCCAATGATGTCATTTTTTGTTTTTCTATTTCTGCTTTGACTTGCCCATCCCTTTTCTTTTATTTATTAAATTCTGGTTTAGGGAGGCTGAAGCCTATCCTTGCACAAGTTGCCGGGCTAACAAAAAGAGTGGGTGGTGACTAAAAGAATAAGAATGCAAATAGGGAAGTCAGAAAGGAGCATCCTTGTGTGGTTGGGCTAACCCCCAGAGGCCGGAGGCTAAAGAGCTCTACTACTAAAGAGTATGTTGGATTAATTGTAACCCTGCAAAAATAATAATGGTATTTGTTTTCTTCAGATGACGTTAATCACAAAACTAACAATGCTTTGAGAAAAAAAAAAAATTCTGTTATTATTATTTTCATATTTGCTTCTTGGACTTATTAAACTTATTTGTGGGATGCCCAGAGACTAGTTCAGTCAGTGCATGATAAACATTTTGACAGGATGAAACTTAAATTTGTTCTCTTGTCATCTTCATTTGTTCTCCAAGTATGATGATGTAACATGAAAACAACTTTGTCCTGTCAACCAAAAATATAATTTGTTTGTGTCCTGTGAACCTAATCAGCCCTCGTGCTTTTCCTTAAGCAAATTTTAAAAATTTGGTTGTTGTGCTTGTTGTCATTGACCTTGGGCTTCATCAGTTCTTCTGTATTTCCAGATTGCACTGAAAAGGGCATCATTTAAGTGTAAGATGTTTAGAAGAAAAGGTAGCTCAATGGTTCGGTGTCATGGTCCATGCACTGCTGGCACAGGTTGTTGAGTATGGTTTTGGACTTATTTGTTTCTATGAAAGAATAAATTAACTATGTTGTATTTCCTGATTCTGTTCCGATTCTGGCTGACGTCACAACATGGCATGAGTGATAGCTCACTCAGCTAGTGAGGATAGGTTATTAATGGTAGGTTAATAATGGTTGATAGGTTAATAATAATATCCTCACTAGCTGCATGTCTTTGGACTAAAGACCCCGATGGTGGAATTCAACTCAAGACTTTCTTGCTGTGAGACAATAGTGCTAACCACCTGGCCACCCCTATTATTATAATTGTTACTATTTCAACTATTATTAGTAGTACCATCTCTATCATTAAGTTCCCTATGCAAGGCACACTTACTATTATTGTTATTATTATGGAGGTACTGAAAAACAAAAAAATGAGGCATAAGTGCATCTAATTTGTTCTTCCGTCTAATAAAAAATATTTGAAACATAGTGCGAGGAGTGACATTAACTCTTGGATTGGAATGCCAGTGTGACAACTAATATGAAAACATTAATGCTGAATTACAAGTTTTATACTTTAGTTGACATTACTGTGCACTGCAGTGTCTGGCATGCTGTTCGACACATACAAGAAGTTATATAATGCTGTCCTACAGTTCAGGAAACACAGATTCTCTTCCAACCTAAAGAGACAGTGTATATGATTTAAAGACTGGACTCTCCAACCCCACGCATTGTTTCTTTTCTTTAATAAAATGCATTTTATGTGCTTTAAATAAATCTTCAGCTGTGGAGTGTTTATGTCCTGGTGACCAGCTTGGCAGCACCTGGGAATTGGAGTTAATGGCAGGCTGCACGATTTCCCCTCTGGCATTTATAATGGCAATGGAGTTGGTCATGCGGGCATCTCGGTGGGTAGTGGGAGGTGAGAGACTCAAGAGCACTGTTCCCTCTAAGCTGAGCACGTGAGCAATCGTGCACTGCTAACACAGTCTCCGCGCACAGAAAATCAGCAAAATAAAATAAATACATGTATTTACTTTAATTCCAATTCAGACTGGATTTTTTTTTGTGCGCAGCGCAGATTTTCTGTGTGGGGAGACCATGTGAACAGTGCGCGACTGCTCACGCACTCAGCTTAGAGTGGCCTTCGTCTTCCTCCCATTAGAGCCTACATGGATGACATGGCCATCATTACAACAACAAAACCATGTACTAGGCGATTGCTACAGAAGCTCCAGGAAAACATTGAATGGGCAAGAATGGAGTTTAAGCCAAGTAAATCTCGCAGCATCTCCATCATAAAAGGAAAACTGACAGCCAATCAATTCTATATCAGTGGAGAACAAATTCCAACAGTATTACAGAAGCCCATAAAGAGCCTGGGATGGTGGTATAATGCAGACCTCAATGATACTTGGCAACTAGAACAATTAAGGCAGAACTTGGCTAATGATCTCCAGCGGATTAACAACACTGCACTCCCAGGGAAACTGAAGCTCTGGTGCTTTCAGTTTAGGTTATTACCCACTACTGTGGCCTTAGACAATGTACGAGGTCTCACTCAATCATGCAATTGACTAAAGAGGCTAGTGAGCTCCTACGTTAAGAAGTGGCTCGGACTTCCCAAATGCCTCAGCAGCGTTGCACTCTATAGCGACGGGATACTGGCATTGCCAGGTAGAGGGGTTTAAATGTGCAAAAGCGAGGCTTGAGAGGCACTGCTCCCACCCTAACAAGAGAGGAAGTGGACCCCGGCCACATCTAAGCTACAGGCCAAATCTGCTCTTCGGCATCGTGACGTGGTTGGTCACATCCAACAGAGCACAGGAGGATTTGGTCTTGGAGCAGTAACACCTCTGTGGCAACAGGCATCTGTAACTGAACTTCAAAAAATGGTAGTGGAAAAGGTGCGACGACAGGAGGAAACAGCCAAACATGCTAGAGGTTCGGAAAAGACCCAGCCTGCCCCCTGTGTACAGTCCCAGCCACACTCAAGCACATCTTAGTTGGTTGTAGGACTAGCCTTACTCAGGGCAGATACACATGGAGACACAACCTGGTCCTCAGGTGTCTAGCCGAGAAAGTTGACCACAAAAGAAAATCCATCAACGCTCAACCTTTCACCAACCAAGAGGAGTGTCAGTTTTCATCAGCATTTGTCCGGGAGGGAGACAGGCCGAGGACAAGCCCTTCAACCCCGGACCTGGGCCCGCTGAAGGTCACCAGGGATTGGCAGATGCAAGTGGACTTGGAACAGAGGCTAATTTTTCCCACAGAGATCGCAAGAACTACTCTGCAGCCAGACCTAACTCCCAAAGACTTGCGTAAGTCATTGAGCTGACGGTACAATGGGAGGAAGCAATTGAGGAAATATTTGAGCGTAAGAAGCTGCGGTATACCAACTTGGCAGCTGAGGCAGAGGACAGACGCTGGAAGATCAAGGTGCGCCCAGTGGAAGTGGGGTGCAGGGGCTTTGTTGCCAGTACAACAGCAAAACTGCTGAGAGAGATTGGGATCAGAGGACAGGCACAACGACAGGCTATAAGAGAACTGGCTAACACTGCTGAGAGGACCAGTCACTGGCTATGGCTAAAAAGGGCTGACATCACATGTCATGCGTTTTGCATATCTACTGTGAAGTAAGGCAGCACTTATGCTTTACCCTAAGAAAATTCTAAATTTGTTTATTGTTCTTGTCCTAACAACTTTAGGAAATATACCTCAGCATTAGTGCTGATATGTTAACAGATAAAAAAAAAAGGGAGGCTAAGTCGCTGAGTCTTATCTGTGCTGTTTCACCATCATCCTGTCTGTAATCTGGGAATTTTCTGTATTGTTATATTTCTATATTTCTGCACCTTTAGGCAACTGTTGATTTGATTGCTATCAGACTCTTGAACAGCTGACCTGTTTTATCAGTAATAATAATTTTTGCACATCAGGTCACCTTACATATCGAACCAGCATATTAAGCTCAGAGCTCTTTTGCACACAAATGTATTTATTTATTTTTTGTCTCAATTTATTTGTTCATACTATTTGTATTTATCTGTTCTAGTTCTATCTGTACATATCAACAGGCATCTGTGTGTGGACAGTAGAGAAAGAATTTCATTGTACAGAGAAATGCTTTTCTTTGTACACATGCCAATGAACACTTTGAATCTTGAATCAATATAAATGAAATTAAATTGATCTGAAATTAATATATTATCAAAATAAAATCAAAAACACATATTTGTGTATCTAAATTGGCCACAGGTGTAGTTGTTTTGTCACAATGGTGTTCTGTCTGTCTGTCTTAGCCCTGCAACAGACTGGTGGTGACCTGTCCAGTATGTACTTCACATATATATATATCTGTAAAGTTAACTTGAACTTTATTTATTTTCCAGTTAAATGCTATGACAATATAAAAACCGACTTGCTCTCACTGCAGAATAATATGGTTTGTTTGTTTGCCACCCATCCCTTGTGCTTTGCCTTAAACAAATTCTTAAATTTGTTTAGGCCATCCTCTTCCAAGAACCTTTAGATTTATGTCTGTCTGTGTATGTTTCAAAAGGCTATTATTATTAGTAGTAGTTATATTATTTCCTTTTTCTGGAACCCCTATAACAACACCAACTACCAACATGTCAGGAAATATTTGTGTGGTTAAAAATAATTTCTCTGAATTTACTTAAAATGCTTTAAGCTCACTCAACTTGTGATTATTGTGTGGTTAAGAGAATGAAAGGGCCGACCTATATGCAAATGCATGTATGAAGGACAAGCATAAAAGGTGACAGCTCCAGAACAGATTTAACAAATCTTTTTAAATCAACGAAAACAATGGACAGACTCTTCACTTACATCCTGTTACTGTTGAGTTTGTCTGGGATTTTTAGTAAGAGTAAGTACATTTTCATCGAAGATCCGAAGACTTGGAATGTCGCGCAGAGTTACTGCCGGGAAAGCTACACAGACCTGGCCCCTGTTAGTAATGAACAGGACTTGAACGAACTTCAGAAGATGAAGCCCTCAGGCCTTGTCTGGGTAGGACTGCAAAGAATTTCAGGCACAAATAATTGGACCTGGTCAGGAGGTGGACCAATGGAGGTTGCTTGGGCAAATAACCAACCTGACAATGGCATTTCAGATACTAATGGCTATATCGACGGCAACGGACTGAGTGATGGAAAAGAAAGTGATAGTAGACCCTTCTTCTGCTACAGTCCAAAAGTGGTGAATGAGAAAAAGACTTGGGAGGAAGCTCTGGAGTACTGCAGAAATACCTACAGTGACCTCGCTAGTGTGGCATCAGTGACCGAGATGTTGCTGATACAGAGAGGACTGAAAAAGCAAAACACCACAGGTCCCTTCTGGATTGGATTGCATTTCTTCTTTAAAGACTGGCTGTGGGTGGACGGCCAGGAGCTGCGCTACGCATCTTGGGGTCAAGGGGTAAAACCAACATGTCCAGAAGTCCAGAGTGCAGAGTGTGCAGCCTTACAGGCAATGAAATGGTCGGCCAGTGACACAACCTCGGCTTCTTCTGGCACGTCTGTAATTGGAAGTGTTTATAATTTTTTAGCAAATACTGTGTGGAGAGATAATGCAACTCTTACTGCAGCTGTATATAATGGAGGAGGTGTCTGGGGGGCTCATAACTGTGAGGAAAAACTTAATTTTATTTGCTATTGAGCAAGTTTGCAAAATTAATTTGAATTACCCTTTAATAATTGTGGTTGAAATACTTTGGTTGTAATTTCTGTTTTGCTCCTTGTGGTGTGTTTGATTCTTTTCTTTCTTTCTATGGTAAAGGGGCACTTGATCAAATTAAAGAGTGCTGAATAGATTTGAAAACATCAAAACAATAAACACAGAAAGCAAACTTTGGTAAATAAAATGTCATAAGTAAATACAAACGAGATTAGAGTAATGTCTATATTTCAAAATTAATAAAAAGTCAGGCTGAAGAGGGAGGAATTAAGTTTAGTACTATTATTAGTACCATTATTTGCACTCAGGTCAGCTGAGTGCTGCATTTTTAGACTGAAAACTGGGTTGTGCAGCAGGATATAAGTCCTACATAAATACATACTGGAAAAATAAAAATAAACATAATTAATAACAACATAAGTATACTCCTAAAAATGAAACTATTTTCAAGCTTTTTTTTGTTGTTGTTTTTTCTTTTTCTTTCTATTGCTATAATGCTAATATTTTCGTTTTGGTAGAATATCTTTTAAAATGATAAACTCTCATTTCACTCAGTTCCCAAAATGTTTTAATTGTTGTGCTCCATGATGAGTAAACAGATATTGAACTATGTTGTGACAGAATTTGGTTCTTTTACTGTAAATAGAAATAATCATGTTAAACAGATGGATGAGTAGGCTGCTTTTTCAGTTTTTCTTTTACTCTCACTACAATATCTGAAAGGCAAACCAGTGTAACTCTAGAAGAAGTAAGTGTCTTACAGTAAGTGCTCGGTTAGTGAATCAGTTAGGCGTATTAAATACACAGTGTGTGATTTTCTCAGGCAAAGGAAAGAATCACACTACAAATTATGGCAGATTTAAAAATAAAAACCCAGTTAAAATAAAATCCAAGTCAAATATCATCATTAAATTTCTTGCTTAGTTGGGGGAGGTCCCAGGAAACCAATTTCTCTTTCTGACATTTAGATCACATGACAAAGTTTCCTGTTTTGTCTTTTGTAGCATGCACTAAAAGAACATCTATTTTTATTAGATTTGAGTGATATGTTAAAATTTTCCATCCTAACACATGCTAGTATAGATTAATTCCTTACGTCTGTGATACCTGTAGGATTATAGTTCAAACTATACATCAAACTGTACATTAAACTGGTGTACATTCAAGCAGCATTTTTAATGTAGCACAGAACACACACCATTGAGCAAACAGATTGTTAATTTACTGCTAAACTGCATTAAAAATGATTTAGCAGTGACAGGTCACACAAGCTCGTATGTTTGACACTGGACACATTTTGAAGTTGGCCAACAGTGGAATGCGTTACTTGCAGTGACCGCCCTCTTCAATCACAGAATCTCTGTGAAGTTTGCAAAGCAACACACGTCATCTCTGGTGACAGCGTTTAATTATGCTAGACTTTTAAAAAGCAACAAAAAGCAACAGTGGTGCAGAGAGTCCAAATACCTATGTGTACAAAAGCTGCTTATCTCTGCACAAAAGCCACTGGATTTTTACAAGAGACCGCAGTTTGCTCAGAGTTTTGAGATCTTCCCTATTTCATTAAAAATGCTTTTTTGATATGTCAGTTTTGATGTCAGTAGTTAGCAATGGATAGATAAAAGCTAAAGATATAACGGTACAATATATGGGCTACAAAATGTCCAGCAAGGTTTGACGCTCTACCTTATTGGACGCTGGCTGTGTCTGGGTCTGAGTCTGACACCTACTGGATACTTTATATAACTACCTTTGTGTGCAACTGTGTGCTGTTGATCTGTTTCAACTTACTGAGGAATGTATATTTTATTTACTTTAATTTTGCATAAAGATAAACCATAAAAATGAAAATGAAATTTACAAACAAAAGCAGTGAAGATGGTCCAAAAAACTGTGTATACACAGGCTGGTCGATTTTACAAGACCACCGTTTGTGTAACATGCAATATAAATGCACCTCAAAGAACGTGCAGTTAGTGGACAAATGTGGACAATCATGTCTTTACCAATTATTAAGAAATGACTGTTGCTAATTTTGGTAATGACAATAGAATACATAGGGTCAAATATAACTGCTTTTTGGGAAAAATAATTGGAAGAAATTAGAAGATATCAGTTTGTTGTAATGTAAGCTTTACCACAGTGAAAATCTGTTCAAGCAAGATTTTCACTACAAAGCTGTCAATATAAGAAGTCACTTTCTGGATGTAACCTATGGATATGTAACCACCTAACTATCTAAATAAATAAATAAATAACCACATATCACGTGTTTTGTGAGTTTTTTGTTCTTACATGATTTTATTTATCTAGTTTTTTTCAAGATAAATATCACAAAGTGCTCCACAAAAAAATGCTGAAAAACCAAATAAGACGCATCTATGCATTTTTCTTCCACTTATTCGGTTCAGCACCACAGGAGGTGGCACACGAAGGGTTAACCAATGGCACGAGAATAGCTGGACTGGCCTGGTGATTTTTTGTTTTTATGGGCTGACGGACGCTGGAACTTCAGATAAGAAATTATGACCTGCAGTCTGTCTGGGTCAGATATAAACCAAGTTTAGGTGTAGTTTATCGTTTATCGTTGTGCTGACTTTTTACAGTCAGTTACAATAACTCGTACTGCGTACTAGCTAGTATGATGTTACTGATAGTGAACTTTATTTTATTCATAAGGTTAGTTAGTAGAGTTGCCAACCGTTCCGTAAAATACGGCATCGTCCCATATTCGGAGAAAATATTACGCGTTTTGTATTGAGCTGAAATGTTTGTCCCGGACTTCAGTTACAATGAAAAAGACACAAAGCTGGAGTTATTCTGTGTCATTACGCTGCAGCTGCCTCTTCTCTCATTCTCCCCCTCCCTCTCCTGTTGCTACTTCAATCATGAAACTGATCAATGATCAGCTGATCGGCTTTTCTCTCTTGTTTGTTTATCACCCACTTTGCGCCAGAAAGAGGAAACCAGCGGATGTCGCGCTAAACAACAGCAGCACGTTTGATCAGCTGTTGTTAGAATTGATTTAATATTAATTTCTCGTATCAGCTGAGGTTTGCTGGAGCCACAGCTGTAAAAGCTGCTGGTCATGATGTTGGTTTGGATATGTGGTGAGAGGGAAACATGAAGATGAAACCAGGAGATGTCCTTACTGAATCATCAGAGCTGAACAGGTGATGGAGAAACAGGTTTACCTTTGAGGTGACATGGATTAGTTGAAGGGAAGTTATGAACTGTTTCTGAGAGAAAAATAACACCAGGATCCTTTTCTAAGTAGCTGACAGCTGGTAACTGTGCAGGGGCGGGTCTAGCAAAGTTTTGCCAGGAGGCAGGTGTCACACAGTGAAAATCTGTATTTATCTTGTACATTGGTTTTATTCTAATTTTTAGTGTCTATTTATGAGTGCATTTTTTATTTGCATGATTTTATTGTTTCTATTGCATGTTTGTATGTTGATATTTATATTGCATGGTTTTAATCCACTGTGGACTGGCTGCACATGGGACAAATTAGCTGATAGGGATCACCTGCTGAGGCATGGGTGTGTCCAGAGGTGGCCTATCAGCTGTGCAAAGACCTTTCAAAAGCAGGCTAGCTGAGCACTGGGATGAGAGAGGCCCAAGATATGAGGAGGAATGTGTCACGTGAAAAGAGGGACCCGCTGCCTAATTGTGGGGGTGTGACGCCTAACCTGGAGACAGATCGGCCGACGTGATGTGGCGACCCAGCTCTGTGCCTCATTTTCCCCACACAACATTATTACTTCTTTCATTCATTGTTATTAAAATATTTAAAACTTGTTTTTTTTATTATTATTGAGATTTCTACAGTTTAAATTTTCTCCTTTAATACGAACGTCTGGTTTTCATATACAGTGGAACCCCAACTTGTGAAATTAATTCGTTCCCGAGTGAACGATAGGCCATAGGCTAATTGTTAACTGCAACAACAATACATCATTCAAGTGGAACAGCAAAGTGCAAGTACGAAAGCCAAGGGGGTTGTCACATGATTCGGAAGGCATTCTGGGCATTCTGGGCTCAGCCAATCAGAGCCAGCGGATTTCGTTACGCGGGCATTTTGCAGTAACACAGGCAGAAATATTGGCGTTAAGTCCCTTTGTAACTTGAATTTTTTCTTAAATGGGGTATTCGTAAGTCGGGGTTCCACTGTATTAAAGAAATATTTTTTTTAAAAAAGGACAAAAAGCTGATTTTTAAGTTACAACAGGACCTTTCTTTAGGTTCCACAAAACTGGCAATAAAGAATTTTAAATTATTGTAATTTAGCTGTAACTAACTGTGTATGACCCTCAATTCACTTACAAAGACAGTAGGAGACAACACGTGTGACTGGCAGCATTTGTGAGTAGGGTCTCCACTGTCGTTTACTGGGTGCAGCCGGGTTGGGAGAGGGTCGCCATGGCTATAAGCCAGGGCCCTCCTGGGACCATTGTTCTGGCCCCTATTTGTTATTTTACAGGGTGCCGACGCAAGGGGAGCTGTGGTGGCATTGCAGGACGGACTTGGGTGCAGAATGCAAGCTGGGCAGGGATGTGATGGGCCCAGTGGAAAGACAAGAGGACAGGAGGCTCCTCCTCGTCTGCCGAAGACAAGGCTGGCGTGGACTCCGCTCTAAAGAAGGAATTCCTGGACTGCTGGTGGACCCATAATGAACATGTGGCATACTAACATTAGGGGGAATTTAGTGAACGTAGAAGACTGTATTTTTACTAGTTTTAGCATTGGGTTTGTTTATTCCTGGGGGGTTTTAGCTATTAATAACATTTTATCATGTATGTTTTTAAGGGTGGTTTTTATTTGTGCTCTGTGAGTTTGTCGATGAGTTTGTTCCCAATGATGTCATTTTTTGTTTTTCTATTTCTGCTTTGACTTGCCCATCCCTTTTCTTTTATTTATTAAATTCTGGTTTAGGGAGGCTGAAGCCTATCCTTGCACAAGTTGCCGGGCTAACAAAAAGAGTGGGTGGTGACTAAAAGAATAAGAATGCAAATAGGGAAGTCAGAAAGGAGCATCCTTGTGTGGTTGGGCTAACCCCCAGAGGCCGGAGGCTAAAGAGCTCTACTACTAAAGAGTATGTTGGATTAATTGTAACCCTGCAAAAATAATAATGGTATTTGTTTTCTTCAGATGACGTTAATCACAAAACTAACAATGCTTTGAGAAAAAAAAAAATTCTGTTATTATTATTTTCATATTTGCTTCTTGGACTTATTAAACTTATTTGTGGGATGCCCAGAGACTAGTTCAGTCAGTGCATGATAAACATTTTGACAGGATGAAACTTAAATTTGTTCTCTTGTCATCTTCATTTGTTCTCCAAGTATGATGATGTAACATGAAAACAACTTTGTCCTGTCAACCAAAAATATAATTTGTTTGTGTCCTGTGAACCTAATCAGCCCTCGTGCTTTTCCTTAAGCAAATTTTAAAAATTTGGTTGTTGTGCTTGTTGTCATTGACCTTGGGCTTCATCAGTTCTTCTGTATTTCCAGATTGCACTGAAAAGGGCATCATTTAAGTGTAAGATGTTTAGAAGAAAAGGTAGCTCAATGGTTCGGTGTCATGGTCCATGCACTGCTGGCACAGGTTGTTGAGTATGGTTTTGGACTTATTTGTTTCTATGAAAGAATAAATTAACTATGTTGTATTTCCTGATTCTGTTCCGATTCTGGCTGACGTCACAACATGGCATGAGTGATAGCTCACTCAGCTAGTGAGGATAGGTTATTAATGGTAGGTTAATAATGGTTGATAGGTTAATAATAATATCCTCACTAGCTGCATGTCTTTGGACTAAAGACCCCGATGGTGGAATTCAACTCAAGACTTTCTTGCTGTGAGACAATAGTGCTAACCACCTGGCCACCCCTATTATTATAATTGTTACTATTTCAACTATTATTAGTAGTACCATCTCTATCATTAAGTTCCCTATGCAAGGCACACTTACTATTATTGTTATTATTATGGAGGTACTGAAAAACAAAAAAATGAGGCATAAGTGCATCTAATTTGTTCTTCCGTCTAATAAAAAATATTTGAAACATAGTGCGAGGAGTGACATTAACTCTTGGATTGGAATGCCAGTGTGACAACTAATATGAAAACATTAATGCTGAATTACAAGTTTTATACTTTAGTTGACATTACTGTGCACTGCAGTGTCTGGCATGCTGTTCGACACATACAAGAAGTTATATAATGCTGTCCTACAGTTCAGGAAACACAGATTCTCTTCCAACCTAAAGAGACAGTGTATATGATTTAAAGACTGGACTCTCCAACCCCACGCATTGTTTCTTTTCTTTAATAAAATGCATTTTATGTGCTTTAAATAAATCTTCAGCTGTGGAGTGTTTATGTCCTGGTGACCAGCTTGGCAGCACCTGGGAATTGGAGTTAATGGCAGGCTGCACGATTTCCCCTCTGGCATTTATAATGGCAATGGAGTTGGTCATGCGGGCATCTCGGTGGGTAGTGGGAGGTGAGAGACTCAAGAGCACTGTTCCCTCTAAGCTGAGCACGTGAGCAATCGTGCACTGCTAACACAGTCTCCGCGCACAGAAAATCAGCAAAATAAAATAAATACATGTATTTACTTTAATTCCAATTCAGACTGGATTTTTTTTTGTGCGCAGCGCAGATTTTCTGTGTGGGGAGACCATGTGAACAGTGCGCGACTGCTCACGCACTCAGCTTAGAGTGGCCTTCGTCTTCCTCCCATTAGAGCCTACATGGATGACATGGCCATCATTACAACAACAAAACCATGTACTAGGCGATTGCTACAGAAGCTCCAGGAAAACATTGAATGGGCAAGAATGGAGTTTAAGCCAAGTAAATCTCGCAGCATCTCCATCATAAAAGGAAAACTGACAGCCAATCAATTCTATATCAGTGGAGAACAAATTCCAACAGTATTACAGAAGCCCATAAAGAGCCTGGGATGGTGGTATAATGCAGACCTCAATGATACTTGGCAACTAGAACAATTAAGGCAGAACTTGGCTAATGATCTCCAGCGGATTAACAACACTGCACTCCCAGGGAAACTGAAGCTCTGGTGCTTTCAGTTTAGGTTATTACCCACTACTGTGGCCTTAGACAATGTACGAGGTCTCACTCAATCATGCAATCGACTAAAGAGGCTAGTGAGCTCCTACGTTAAGAAGTGGCTCGGACTTCCCAAATGCCTCAGCAGCGTTGCACTCTATAGCGACGGGATACTGGCATTGCCAGGTAGAGGGGTTTAAATGTGCAAAAGCGAGGCTTGAGAGGCACTGCTCCCACCCTAACAAGAGAGGAAGTGGACCCCGGCCACATCTAAGCTACAGGCCAAATCTGCTCTTCGGCATCGTGACGTGGTTGGTCACATCCAACAGAGCACAGGAGGATTTGGTCTTGGAGCAGTAACACCTCTGTGGCAACAGGCATCTGTAACTGAACTTCAAAAAATGGTAGTGGAAAAGGTGCGACGACAGGAGGAAACAGCCAAACATGCTAGAGGTTCGGAAAAGACCCAGCCTGCCCCCTGTGTACAGTCCCAGCCACACTCAAGCACATCTTAGTTGGTTGTAGGACTAGCCTTACTCAGGGCAGATACACATGGAGACACAACCTGGTCCTCAGGTGTCTAGCCGAGAAAGTTGACCACAAAAGAAAATCCATCAACGCTCAACCTTTCACCAACCAAGAGGAGTGTCAGTTTTCATCAGCATTTGTCCGGGAGGGAGACAGGCCGAGGACAAGCCCTTCAACCCCGGACCTGGGCCCGCTGAAGGTCTCCAGGGATTGGCAGATGCAAGTGGACTTGGAACAGAGGCTAATTTTTCCCACAGAGATCGCAAGAACTACTCTGCAGCCAGACCTTGTCCTTTGGTCTAACTCCCAAAGACTTGCGTAAGTCATTGAGCTGACGGTACAATGGGAGGAAGCAATTGAGGAAATATTTGAGCGTAAGAAGCTGCGGTATACCAACTTGGCAGCTGAGGCAGAGGACAGACGCTGGAAGATCAAGGTGCGCCCAGTGGAAGTGGGGTGCAGGGGCTTTGTTGCCAGTACAACAGCAAAACTGCTGAGAGAGATTGGGATCAGAGGACAGGCACAACGACAGGCTATAAGAGAACTGGCTAACACTGCTGAGAGGACCAGTCACTGGCTATGGCTAAAAAGGGCTGACATCACATGTCATGCGTTTTGCATATCTACTGTGAAGTAAGGCAGCACTTATGCTTTACCCTAAGAAAATTCTAAATTTGTTTATTGTTCTTGTCCTAACAACTTTAGGAAATATACGTCAGCATTAGTGCTGATATGTTAACAGATAAAAAAAAAAGGGAGGCTAAGTCGCTGAGTCTTATCTGTGCTGTTTCACCATCATCCTGTCTGTAATCTGGGAATTTTCTGTATTGTTATATTTCTATATTTCTGCACCTTTAGGCAACTGTTGATTTGCTTGCTATCAGACTCTTGAACAGCTGACCTGTTTTATCAGTAATAATAATTTTTGCACATCAGGTCACCTTACATATCGAACCAGCATATTAAGCTCAGAGCTCTTTTGCACACAAATGTATTTATTTATTTTTTGTCTCAATTTATTTGTTCATACTATTTGTATTTATCTGTTCTAGTTCTATCTGTACATATCAACAGGCATCTGTGTGTGGACAGTAGAGAAAGAATTTCATTGTACAGAGAAATGCTTTTCTTTGTACACATGCCAATGAACACTTTGAATCTTGAATCAATATAAATGAAATTAAATTGATCTGAAATTAATATATTATCAAAATAAAATCAAAAACACATATTTGTGTATCTAAATTGGCCACAGGTGTAGTTGTTTTGTCACAATGGTGTTCTGTCTGTCTGTCTTAGCCCTGCAACAGACTGGTGGTGACCTGTCCAGTATGTACTTCACATATATATATATCTGTAAAGTTAACTTGAACTTTATTTATTTTCCATTGAAATACTATGACAATATAAAAAACGACTTGCTCTCACTGCAGAATAATATGGTTTGTTTGTTTGCCACCCATCCCTTGTGCTTTGCCTTAAGCAAATTCTTAAATTTGTTTAGGGCGTCCTCTTCCAATAACCTTTAGATTTATGTCTGTCTGTGTATGTTTCAAAAGGCTATTATTATTAGTAGTAGTAATATTATTTCCTTATTCTGGAACCCCTATAACAACACCAACTACCAACATGTCAGGAAATATTTGTGTGGTTAAAAATAACTTCTCTGAATTTACTTAAAATGCTTTAAGCTCACTCAACTTGTGGTTATTGTGTGGTTAAGAGAATGAAAGGGCCGACCTATATGCAAATGCATGTATGAAGGACAAGCATAAAAGGTGACAGCTCCAGAACAGATTTAACAAATCTTTTTAAATCAAAGAAAACAATGGACAGACTCTTCACTTACATCCGGTTCCTGTTGAGTTTGTCTGGGACTTTTAGTAAGAGTAAGTACATTTTCATCAAAGATCCGAAGACTTGGAATGTCGCTCAGAATTACTGCCGGGAAAGATACACAGACCTGGCCCCTGTTAGTAATGAACAGGACTTGAACAAACTTCAGAAGATGAAGCCCTCAGGCCTTGTCTGGGTAGGACTGCAAAGAATTTCAGGCACAAATAATTGGACCTGGTCAGGAGGTGGACCAATGGAGGTTGCTTGGGCAAATAACCAACCTGACAATGGCATTTCAGATACCAATGGCTATATCGATGGCAACGAACTGCATGATGGAAAAGAAAGTGATAGTAGACCCTTCTTCTGCTACAGTCCAAAAGTGGTGAATGAGAAAAAGACTTGGGAGGAAGCTCTGGAGTACTGCAGAAAGACCTACAGTGACCTCGCTAGTGTGGCATCAGTGACCGAGATGTTGCTGATACAGAGAGGACTGAAAAAGCAAAACACCACAGGTCCCTTCTGGATTGGATTGCATTTCTTCTTTAAAGACTGGCTGTGGGTGGACGGCCAGGAGCTGCGCTACGCATCTTGGGGTCAAGGGGTAAAACCAACATGTCCAGAAGTCCAGAGTGCAGAGTGTGCAGCCTTACAGGCAATGAAATGGTCGGCCAGTGACACAACCTCGGCTTCTTCTGGCACGTCTGTAATTGGAAGTGTTTATAATTTTTTAGCAAATACTGTGTGGAGAGATAATGCAACTCTTGCTGCAACTGTATATAATGGAGGAGGTGTCTGGGGGGCTCATAACTGTGAGGAAAAACTTAATTTTATTTGCTATTGAGCAAGTTTGCAAAATTAATTTGAATTACCCTTTAATAATTGTGGTTGCTATACTTTGGTTGTAATTTCTGTTTTTCTCCTTGTGGTGTGTTTGATTCTTTTCTTTCTTTCTATGGTAAAGGGGCACTTGATCAAATTAAAGAGTGCTGAATAGATTTGAAAACATCAAAACAATAAACACAGAAAGCAAACTTTGGTAAATAAAATGTCATAAGTAAATACAAACGAGATTAGAGTAATGTCTATATTTCAAAATTAATAAAAAGTCAGGCTGAAGAGGGAGGAATTAAGTTTAGTACTATTATTAGTACAATTATAGTTCAAACTATACATCAAACTGTACATTAAACTGGTGTACATTCAAGCAGCATTTTTAATGTAGCACAGAACACACACCATTGAGCAAACAGGTTGTTAATTTACTGCTAAACTGCATTAAAAATGATTTAGCAGTGACAGGTCACACAAGCTCGTATGTTTGACACTGGACACATTTTGAAGTTGGCCAACAGTGGAATGCGTTACTTGCAGTGACCGCCCTCTTCAATCACAGAATCTCTGTGAAGTTTGCAAAGCAACACACGTCATCTCTGGTGACAGCGTTTAATTATGCTAGACTTTTAAAAAGCAACAAAAAGCAACAGTGGTGCAGAGAGTCCAAATACCTATGTGTACAAAAGCTGCTTATCTCTGCACAAAAGCCACTGGATTTTTACAAGAGACCGCAGTTTGCTCAGAGTTTTGAGATCTTCACTATTTCATTAAAAATGCTTTTTTGATATGTCAGTTTTGATGTCAATAGTTAGCAATGGATAGATAAAAGCTAAAGATATAATGGTACAATATATGGGCTACAAAAGGTCCAGCAAGGTTTGACGCTCTACCTTATTGGACGCTGGCTGTGTCTGGGTCTGAGTCTGACACCTACTGGATACTTTATATAACTACCTTTGTGTGCAACTGTGTGCTGTTGATCTGTTTCAACTTACTGAGGAATGTATATTTTATTTACTTTAATTTTGCATAAAGATAAACCATAAAAATGAAAATGAAATTTACAAACAAAAGCAGTGAAGATGGTCCAAAAAACTGTGTATACACAGGCTGGTCGATTTTACAAGACCACCGTTTGTGTAACATGCAATATAAATGCACCTCAAAGAACGTGCAGTTAGTGGACAAATGTGGACAATCATGTCTTTACCAATTATTAAGAAATGACTGTTGCTAATTTTGGTAATGACAATAGAATACATAGGGTCAAATATAACTGCTTTTTGGGAAAAATAATTGGAAGAAATTAGAAGATATCAGTTTGTTGTAATGTAAGCTTTACCACAGTGAAAATCTGTTCAAGCAAGATTTTCACTACAAAGCTGTCAATATAAGAAGTCACTTTCTGGATGTAACCTATGGATATGTAACCACCTAACTATCTAAATAAATAAATAAATAACCACATATCATGTGTTTTGTGAGTTTTTTGTTCTTACATGATTTTATTTATCTAGTTTTTTTCAAGATAAATATCACAAAGTGCTCCACAAAAAATGCTGAAAAACCAAATAAGACGCATCTATGCATTTTTCTTCCACTTATTCAGTTCAGCACCACAGGAGGTGGCACACGAAGGGTTAACCAATGGCACGAGAATAGCTGGACTGGCCTGGTGATTTTTCGTTTTTATGGGCTGATGGACGCTGGAACTTCAGATAAGAAATTATGACCTGCAGTCTGTCTGGGTCAGATATAAACCAAGTTTAGGTGTAGTTTATCGTTTATCATTGTGCTGACTTTTTACAGTCAGTTACAATAACTCGTACTGCGTACTAGCTAGTTTGACGGAGTTTCTGTACAGCTGGGTGGGTGCTATGATGTTACTCATAGTGAACTTTATTTTATTCATAAGGTTAGTTAGTAGAGTTGCCAACCGTTCTGTAAAATACGGAATCGTCCCGTATTCGGAGAAAATATTACGCATTTTGTATTGAGCTGAAAAGTTTGTCCCGGACTTCAGTTACAATGAAAAAGACACAAAGCTGGAGTTATTCTGTGTCATTACTAGGGATGGGTATCGTTTAGGTTTTATCCAATACCGGTGCCAAACCAGTACTTTTGAAACGGTGCCGGTGCTTAAACGGTGCTTGAACCGGTGCTTAAAGAATGGAGAACAGAAAATTGGTCCAAAAACCTCTCATGTTCAGCTGTTTTTTTTTGTAAAAAGATAACAATGTTAGCCTTTTCTGCAGCTATGGGGCATATATGGTATCACTCTGGGCTGGAAGCAGTGCTTAAACAATGGAAAAAAAACACAAACTTTGTCCAAAAACCTCTCATGTTTAACTGTTTTCCACTTTTTCTTT
Organism: Neolamprologus multifasciatus; assembly: GCF_963576455.1. Taxonomy (NCBI): domain Eukaryota; kingdom Metazoa; phylum Chordata; class Actinopteri; order Cichliformes; family Cichlidae; genus Neolamprologus; species Neolamprologus multifasciatus. The sequence continues at coordinate 21,279,354 of NC_140460.1, forward strand.
GGTCATTTTAGCCTTTTTGGCCAGGGTGAAGGGAGTATCTGCCATCAAACAAGAAGACAGCTGCATGTAACTACAACGGTGTTTGCTAGTTCACCTTACATGCATTAATGTAATAACGTGGTTAGCCTACTCAGCGTAAATTACACACGAACAACATTAAGCGACTCACGCAGAGAAGAACAGCTGCTGCTGCCATCATCATCCTCATCATTTCTGCTACACTGGCAGGGCTAGAGGCCAGGACTCTCCTCTTCGGCTTTTTGGGGGATGTTGCTACTTCGGGTCCGATAACAGGCACCACACCCGCCGTAGATGTGCTCGATGTGAGGTCTCGCAGCAAGCTATCAAATACGGCGCATTTTTCGGCTTTAAAAAAACCCGCTATGCGTCGCCAGGTGTTTCATCGGATTTGAGGTGTTACCTTCTTTGACAGTGTCACAGTATCAGCTTAAAGCACTTGTTGCAGGCTGCTGAGTTTGCATATTTTGCTGTGAAGTACAGCCAGACTTTTGACCGCTTCGCCTTGGGCATTTTTAATCTGTAGCTCTGCTCTAAAAGAACGTACGTACCTGGGCCCGCCTACTATCCTCGGAAACGTAAAATGATTGGCTAGAATTCAAAGTGTATGACATCTCAGGAAAAAAAAGCACCGAAATAAAGCACCGAAATGTGCGCTGCTTTTCGGTCTGGTTACTACCATTTATGTCAGAACCGGTGCCATCATGGCACCGGATACCGGTACCCATCCCTAGTCATTACGCTGCAGCTGCCTCTTCTTTCATTCTCCCCCTCCCTCTCCTGTTGCTACTTCAATCATGAAACTGATCAATGATCAGCTGATCGGCTTTTCTCTCTTGTTTGTTTATCACCCACTTTGCGCCAGAAAGAGGAAACGCGCTAAACAACAGCAGCATGTTTGATCAGCTGTTGTTAAAATTGATTTAATATTAATTTCTCGTATCAGCTGAGGTTTGCTGGAGCCACGGCTGTAAAAGCTGCTGGTCATGATGTCGGTTTGGATATGTGGTGAGAGGGAAACATGAAGATGAAACCAGGAGATGTCCTTACTGAATCATCAGAGCTGAACAGGTGATGGAGAAACAGGTTTACATTTTAGGTGACATGGATTAGTTGAAGGGAAGTTATGAACTGTTTCTGAGAGAAAAATAACACCAGGATCCTTTTCTAAGTAGCTGACAGCTGGTAACTGTGCAGGGGCGGGTCTAGCAAAGTTTTGCCAGGAGGCAGGTGTCACACAGTGGAAATCTGTATTTATCTTGTACATTGGTTTTATTCTAATTTTTAGTGTCTATTTATGAGTGCATTTTTTATTTGCATGATTTTATTGTTTCTATTGCATGTTTGTATGTTGATATTTATATTGCATGGTTTTAATCCACTGTGGACTGGCTGCACATGGGACAAATTAGCTGATAGGAATCACCTGCTAAGGCATGGGTGTGTCCAGAGGTGGCCTATCAGCTGTGCAAAGACCTTTCAAAAGCAGGCTAGCTGAGCACTGGGATGAGAGAGGCCCAAGATATGAGGAGGAATGTGTCACGTGAAAAGAGGGACCCACTGCCTAATTGTGGGGGTGTGACGCCTAACCTGGAGACAGATCGGCCGACGTGATGTGGCGACCCAGCTCTGTGCCTCATTTTCCCCACACAACAATATTACTTCTTTCATTCATTGTTATTAAAATATTTAAAACTTGTTTTTTTATTATTATTGAGATTTCTACAGTTTAAATTTTCTCCTTTAATACGAACGTCTGGTTTTCATATACAGTGGAACCCCAACTTGTGAAATTAATTCGTTCCCGAGTGAACGATAGGCCATAGGCTAATTGTTAACTGCAACAACAATACATCATTCAAGTGGAACAGCAAAGTGCAAGTACGAAAGCCAAGGGGGTTGTCACATGATTCAGAAGGCATTGTGGGCATTGTAGGCATTCTGGGCTCAGCCAATCAGAGCCAGCGGATTTCGTTACGCGGGCATTTTGCAGTAACACAGGCAGAAATATTGGCGTTAAGTCCCTTTGTAACTTGAATTTTTTCTTAAATGGGGTATTCGTAAGTCGGGGTTCCACTGTATTAAAGAAATATTTTTTTAAAAAAAGGACAAAAAGTTGATTTTTAAGTTACAACAGGACCTTTCTTTAGGTTCCACAAAACTGGCAATAAAGAATTTTAAATTATTGTAATTTAGCTGTAACTAACAGTGTATGACCCTCAATTCACTTACAAAGACAGTAGGAGACAACGCGTGTGAGTGGCAGCATTTGTGAGTGGGGGTCAAAGTCAAAGTTTGCAGAACTATCAACGCAGTGTTACGGATTCAAATATTGGAGATGGATACAAGAGGAAAACCAAAATAACAACACTGGTCCGGCCGGGTTGAGTCAAACGATGATTTTAATGTACACGCGTGGGAGATGGACACCGTACGTAGACAGCATCAGATCTCAAAATGGTGGAGCATTGATCAAACACTTATAGCCTCTAGTGGCCCCCACCTAATCATAAAAGCCTAAACATTCACATTCTTTCTCTCACACGGCGCTTAAGCTACGACCTTGGCTGCCTGTTTATCTGCTCCTGCTGAGATGGGGCAGTATGCTCTGTTCTCTTCTAATCAGACAAATAAGGTGATGACTTTCTGCGAACAGTATTTCTTATAACTCAGCAGTATAATCCATCATAAAACAATATCATTCATTCACAATAAATCAGCAGTCTAATGTAATGCAAATCAGTTTAACAAATGTAATAGTTATCACCTTCTTCTAATTCAGGAGAATAATGCAAACTAAAACTACATAGTAATTCACAATCTTTAATTTGGGGTCTAACATGGCATAAAGTAATATTATAATCCCACAGCAGCTGGAATCCTAGCTGTGCGTGTTCAGGGAGTTTGCATTTTCACCTGCTGGACATCACTACCAGACAAGCAGAGGTGGGTCGAGTACCCAAAAATTGTACTCAAGTAAGAGAAGCATGTAGAAGTAGGTAAAAGTAAAAGTGAAAAGTAGTCTTAAAAAAGTTACTCAGGTAAGAGTAAAAAAGTACTTGGTGAAAAGACTACTTAAGTAGTGAGTAACTGTTTGAAATGTCTGATTTATTTTTTAAATAAATGCTATCAGACAAACAAAAATAAATAAATATACAAATTTTAGTATTTTCAAAAGGAATATATGTAAAAAGATCAACAAAATAAGGCACAACAATTCTAATTTCCAGATTTCATTTTTTCACAACATAAAGCTTTTTTCACCAATACCTACAGTAAATAATATAAATATATAAACAGTGCACACAATTTCCAGTGACAAGATATGCTGTAAACTTTATACTCATTTTTGCTCCAAATGGCACAGCAGCCTCAGAGAAAACATTAGAACAAGGCATCTTCAACATATGTACATACAAGGCAGCTCAGTTTACCATAAAAATTGTATGGGTGTGTATTTATTTCTGCATATTTAGCAAAAATGTGCCATTTCTTAACTCAGTGAAGTGATGGTTAAGCTTCAGCAGCAGTTTGCTCTCAAGGTTCTTTCTGTGAAGCTGTGACTGTTTAGCAGTGAACAGGAGTCCTGCATGACTAAGAAGTCCTTCACAAGCTCCAGATGCATGAAGGGCTGTATTGATTTTGATCGACAGCTTCTTGATGTGAGGAAAGCCATGCAATAGATCCACACCTCCAGTGAATGGACATGAAAGGTACCTCTCCAGCTCCCCTGTTTCTGGCTTTCCTGACCCCATGGATCCATCATCTTTGTTGGTTAGGCCGCTGTCTGTGCTGGCCTCATCCAGCTCTGATTCTAGGTGATGTCTGATGAAGTTGAGACCTTTGGAAAGATGTATGGTTTTCAAAAGAATTAGGTCTGGTCATTATAGTGCTGTATACACTGCCAAGCTGTGGATGTTTGGCAAGAAGATTTGATAATATTGGATTTGTTTTTTACTAACTCTTCTAGAAAAACAAAAATCTTGTCATTCATATCCCGCACAAATAGTTTGCAATGAATTCCAGATTAAGTTTAAAATAAGAATGCGTGCAAGGCTAAGCAGTGCTAGCCAATGGATCCTCCTGTTTGGCTGTTACTCTGGGGAAAGACGAGAAAGACAGTGATGGAAGCGTGACTGGAGCTGCGATGTAGCCAATATATATATTGTACGAACGTGATAATTATGTATATTGTAATAACGTGATATTATATTGTTCAAACGTGAAATGTATATTGTTAGAACAATATATTTGGCATGCTATATCACGTTATAACGTGATATAGCTCTATTTTTCTTTTTCCTGGGTGGCAGCTCTACGCTTCCGTATCCGAGGCTTTTCAATGTGGCCTCACAAAATTATCACGACTACAACAACCATGAAAAGAGTTGGATGGATATTGCTGTTCAATTGCAGCTGCCTGGTCAATGTTTTTCATTAGTAATTTAGCAAAGTTGATGGTGGTGGTGTGTGTGTCTGTAAGACAGAGAGAGGGAGAGCGAGAGAAAGATTTTGTATGATAAGCTTCATGTTATGGACGCAGTTTGAGCACTCAGGTCGCATCAGAGCATAAGGCCGTATAGTGTGAGACCCTGCATCGTGACCTATGAACTTCTAACCTCTGCGATTCAATTGTACAGTTTGAGCAGGAGCTGAATATTTAGAGAAAACTTACCATTTCCTCAGGTTACACGAGCTGAGTCTTTTCATGCTGAAAAGTTGGTTTGTTTTGGCTCACACTGAAGACACCGACGCTGAAGACATAGCTGTTCTTTTGTACTGCTTTTAAGCAAAACATTCTTTGTATGTGAGGCCAAGGGTGTTCATCCTCTTCCGCTCTAGGGTAGACGACTGGCTCTGCCATTTTTTCATGTGTTTCTTCTTTCCGTGTGTCCGCCACTTTGAAACGCTTGGGCCGCTCTGCCCGGCACAGTATCAAACTGGTCATGTGACTGCATGGCCACATCTGATTGGTAAAAAAGTTACCGGAAACTCCACTGGCGGCATGTTATCTAATGTGTTAAACTAATTATTTTTTTTAAAGTAACGCGTCGAATTTTGCAAATGTAGCGGAGTAAAAGTACAGTTTCTTCTTCACAAATGTACTCATGTAAAAGTAAAAAGTATCGTGCAAAAAAGGTACTTTAAAAGTACATTTTTTTCAAAAACTTACTCAAGTAAATATAACGGATTAAATGTAACTTGTTACTACCCACCTCTGCAGACAAGTTTAACTGTCTTCAGAACATTGCAGAGGCCTTATTGACAGTATTTGACTCTACATATCTGTGTGAGCAGGTCCTCAGGTAGCCGTCTGAATGCTGGACCCTCGGAGACCTGTGTCTCTGACTGGGAGACCAGAGATCACATTAACATGCGTATCTCTGTATTAACAAACATGACATATTGGCCCAGTTTATTTTTCTTATCATTGTTGTGAGGAAACAATAAATAGCATTTGCATTTTTTTTTGCTGTTATGGAGTTCTTGTTATGGATAAAAAGTGTTTCAAAATAGCTGATAACTATTCGCTGATAGCTGCCAACATCTGTGAACAAATATAATCCTATAAAGTTCTTCTATATAGTGTGTAACTGTTGATATAGAGCGTTATTACATTTATTGCTAATGCAATCATATGGCACATTGACTTCTGACAAAAATTTTTGATGGCACTCATCATCAGAAAGGTTGCCGACCCCTGCTGTAAATTGTGGAAGGACAGATGCAGTGCCATGGCACACGCTGTCATCTGTCCTTTGGTGAGATGATGTAGCCAGTAAGGCATCAGAGTTTCACAATGCTGGTGCTAAAATCTCCAGGAAAATCAGAGATTATTAAGATTTCCAGCAAATTAGTAACAATGATGGATGATTCATACTAGCAATAATAGGTCAATAAAATCAAAAGAAAAAGTAAATCAAATAAATTCAGTAAAACAAAAATAACTCACACGGACCACCCGGGGTTCTTGAAGATGCTATTTGTCAATAGTCTAGCTTATGTCGTGTTCAAATTTTTTTCACAAGGAAGTAGGAAGAAATATCTCTTGTTTAAAAGATTTTATTTACTTTAATTTCAAGTGTGATGTGTAAGCATGCTGCAAAACCCTCTGCGCTCTACGTTTACCGTTCAATTTTTAAAATCCAGACATAGCACCAGACAAAGCTTTTTACCCTCAAACACGGAGCACCAACACGTTTATGAGCACATTTGCATTGTGCATAAAAAAATAATAAAAGAGCTTTATTTAATAATTTTCAACCCTAACACCTAACAGGAGGAGGCAGATTGATTTTACTGATATAGACAGGGAGATTGTAATTAGCGGCTGAAAACTGAAGGCTAAACCCATACCCCCTGACCCTTGAAGAACATGGGTCTTGTTTTGTTTTGTTTTTTTAATTCATTGGGCAAATTTGATGGTAGTTTGCAAACATCAGATATCCTCAGCTTCCTTTAGTCTGTCTGTTCTCGGATTATATTTAGATTGTTTTAAAAATCTTGCAGGCTATCATTAAGTATATGAGCCTTGACCTATTTTCTTAAATACTTTCAGTGCACAGCATCACTACATGATGGCATACTGTAGCTGACTGAGCAGAAAGTATCTTTGATGTTAGTCTCTGCTACACTCTAGTGCTCACCATTGTACATTTTATTTTTGAGTTTTGTCTGTTGCTTTAGTGGAAAAGTGATTCAGTGAACCAGAGATGACGTGTTTATGCCAAATCAAAAAACAAATTCCTACTATTGATGGAAAATACCCCTCTGTGAATCACCACCTTATCACTGTGGAGGTGGTTGTGCGTTCCATTGATCCTAGTAACAAAGGTCATGTTGTTGAGGGCAGCTTGCCCTTGGTAGGGTCTCCCAAGCTAAATATACTACATAAATAAATAAATAAAAGACATCAAGGATTCCTTTACGTAGCCTGGGCCAGGTTTGAGGGTGTTTGGTATTTGGGCCTTAGCCCAATTAATTTATTAATTATATTAATCTAAAACTAATTGCATTAATGTATTCATTAGTTTTGCATTAATGTCACTAAAAAGACGGTGTAAGGATTAGCCTAAACACAAGCATAATCAAAATTTTATTAATAATTTAATATTGTTTTCACAGATCATTTGTGCTGATTCACATTGAATTTGTGTTATTACTGAGGCCCACTTGCAATACCGTTATGGCCCACCAGGGGGCCATGGCCCACACTTTGGGAATTTTTTTTATTGTTTGTTTGTTACCCGTCAACAGTTTACTAATATGCTAGCAATGCCTCCAGAGTGTTTGTGATCATTTGTAATTCTTTCAGGTAACACAGAGTTATATTATATATATTATATATTTCTCAATAAGAGTTTTTGCTAAGTTTGCAGTTATTGGTTTTTATGTGGGCCTGCCAGGTACATTCAAATACTTTTTCAGGCCATTTTCTGTGTGTAGACTTGTTCATTCCGTAACTGCATTTCAACGTCAGGTGTTTGCGTTGTGGCCTTTCCTGTTTGTCAGGAAAACATCGCTTCAGAATGACTCCCATGTTGTCAGGTACTAACTCACATGTCATGGGCACAGGAAATCTCCCTCATGCTTGGAGACTGCTCACTTCAGGGATGATGTAGGTAATCTTGTGATTTGCTCCCCTGACAGGGAACGTTAGAAGTACCCACAACAATCATCATTATCAAATATAAAGGAGGTATGTGACACTGATAAATGCTCTAACCGTTTGAGGCAGTGGAGGGTAACAGTTCTAACATGAAGCTTTTAGATTCTGACTGATATTCAGAATTTGTCTCGGAAGGGATAGATTTAAGGCTTGTTAGCCCAGAATGTGTATGTCTATTTGGGGTTATGTTGGAGATTTGTTTTCTTTGATTTGCTTTCTGAGGCCAAAGCTCTCAATTCCAGGAGCTGTCATTTGGCCTGTCACTTGCAGTGAGAGTCTGTCTTTACTTGTGTATCTGGCATAAAGCATAAATACGTTAATATTTAACATGTTTGTGTGGTGGTCCAATGTCCAAAAAACCCTCCAAAAACAAAAATACTGCTGAATCACAGTCTCGTATGTCTATCCCTGGATATCTTCCAAACCTTTCTTTATATTTAATCATGAACATGCCTAAAGAGATAAAAGGTAGAGATAATCTAAAGAAGATGGTGTGTGTGTGTGTGTGTGTGTGTGTGTGTGTACTTTTTTTTTTTCAGGTGATTTCCATTGTAAGACGATAAGACAGTAGGAACAATGAATATGATTTGGCTGTCTGACGTAAAGCAAAGCATCTCTTCTGTTTTGCCTTAGGCAAATTAAAAACATTTGCTTGCTGCTCTCTTCCAACCCTGGGCTTTACATCTGTCTATGTTTGTGTATGTTTTCAAAGTGTCTGTGAATCTTGGACCCCCTATAGGGCACCAGTTGTCAAAATGTCTGCCTTCCGATGAGAGTAGATAAATGTGGTATTAAGTCTAATAACTCTGATTTAAGGTAAAAAAAAAAAAACTTGGCTTGGTTAAAGAAAATATAACATATGTTATGAATACAAGCCAGACATCTTCAGATATTTGTAAAAGCTACACACATATGGAACGCCAGGACTGCCATAATGAATTAATTAAATACACCATTAAATAATTAATTAAATGTGTCAATAATTAATTAAAATGGGAAATAATTAATTAAATAAATAGTTATGACACATGTAATTAATTAATTATTGACACATTTAATTAATTATTTATGTATTTCACATTTTAATTAATTATTGACACATTTAATTAATTATTGACACATTTAATTAATTAATTATTGACACATTTAATTAATTATTTATGTATTTCACATTTTAATTAATTATTGACACATTTAATTAATTATTTAATGATATATTTATTTATTTCATTTTGGCAGTCCTGGCGCCTGGCTCTCATCATGAAATAATTTTATCTGTCAACCTCACCCATCAAACGCAGGGGGCGGGGTTAACGCTGATCGACTCAAAACCATTGCTTTGGCCTGGTGGCCATTGTTTTTAGCACACAACAACCAGCATGTGGAAACTAACAGAACTGAACTTTGAAAACCCTGTTTATGTGTGTCACCAAATACAGTTTTAATATTTTTTTAGCCGAGAATGTAGTGGTTTAATCCTCATGTGTCTGGTCGGTTTCTCAAGATAGAGCCTCTTTGCAAAAGTGCTTCGATGATTTCGGAGATGTCTGCCCAGTCTCACGGCAAAGCGTGGATAGACCCGCTCGCCTCACAAGCAAACGAGCTGTTATTACCACCGACAAAGCTCAGGCCCCGGTACACAGCTGTAATAACCCCCGCTGACACGGACTTCTTTTACTGAGGTTATATTTATCAGGGTTTTATTTCCTGATGTTCGTCATACATGTTTCAGTATAATTCTGAATTATAACTAACATTAAAAACATGTTTAAGGAGGAGAGAGAGCAAATAAATTCGATTAACAGCTGATCTTTGGGTTTTTGTTCAGTAATCAGTGTGACCTGTGTATAAACGCATAAAAGAGATAACGTTGGTGTTTCCTCATGTAGTAACTGCTGGCTTTAACTGTACAAAGGTTGTTCGAAACTATGACACACATACAGACTTCATGATGTTCGGCTAATATTTTTATTGTGAATATTAATCATGAGGGTAAATGGACCTGTACACCACAGAGCGAGGTCAGCATATCCACGATATCTTCAGCTCTCTGAGGTAACACAGAGTTTCCCAGCTGACTAATCTAACTGTCATCTACGAATAATTCACGGGTCATATCAATATGATTTTACAGAAAAGCATCCTTAGTACTGCCAACTATTCCAGAGACGTGAAAATCTACAGCATAAAGAACACAAAAATATAGCAGTCTAACGCAACACTGTAACAGAGATGAACGCGTCAGTTTGTCAAAGTGGAATGAAAGCGATTGGTTGAACAGGTGTTCGTGATCTGTGTTTTCTGCATTTTCATCAGCGTAAGAGACTCAGCAGTTATAACAGTTATACATTTAATAAATTACCAAATGAACGCAAGAAACGAGCAAACCTGTTCCGACAATTTGAGTTTGTATTCCCTCAGCTGCAGACTGTTTAAATGTTTGAGAGGAAGATTAGATATAAAGCAATCGTCAAACATAGACTCAGTCTGCGTTCACATTTGATATGAGGCCAGGACGGATAATGTCTGTGTCCTGTTTTAAGATCATACATGTAAAATTGTTGTCTGACCTCCGTCGATCCAGCCGCTCAGAGTTAACTGAAGTTAACCTGGATAAATTATAGTTAAGGAGTATCACAGATAACACCCACGTGAGCTGTGTGACTGTTCACCACTACACTGAAATCAGTAGGCTATTACTGAAATACACGTGCTATTTCATAAACTATGATATAAATACTAAAGTCCTACTAACATGTTTAGTTTTAAAGGACACCTTCCTGCCTTATTAGCAGTATTAGTTTTCTTCTAACATCCAGAAGTCTGCACCATGTGTTTCATAGTTTGTAACAAACCTTTGACAGTTAAACATAACATGACCGAAAAAGCAAAAAAATAAATAAATAAATAAAAAGACAGAGAGAGAAAAAAATCACACAAATTATATGTTAACCTCATTTATTTTTAGTTAAGTAAACTCTAAAAATTCTAACAGATCGCTGGTGCTTAGAAAACCTATTAAAAACAGATGATATAATATTTCTGTCCAGGTTGCAGTCTGCATTATGAACATGTAGTTGGAAACTCTGCTCCTCTCGGTGGAAATGCGCCTTCTCTTTCCTCTTTGTATAAAACATTTTAAAAGTCAGTTTAATCTCAAAATTTACTGTTAAATCCAAAACACACCAGATAAAGAAAAGCGAATGGTTCAGTCTAACACATGTGCCAGTGAACCATTAAACGTCTGTAAAACTGTGCAGTTATGAAACGTAACTTTAACCTCAGCCAAACCGATTTGCTCAGTTGTAAATAAAACAGCGAAGTAAACGTGACCCGACAGACAGAACCTGAGTGAATTAAGTCCAGCGTTTAACCACTGAGAGCTAAAACTCAGGTGAGGTTTCAAAGCTGTGCCGGTGATTGGACATCAGCCGCTGATGAAGTGGGTTCGCCAATAAAGTGCTCTGTTGGGAAACAAGCTCCAGCAGCTCTGCGCTCGGGAAAAACTATATTTACTTATCTTGTGCAGAAAAATGTGCTGACGTTGCGTAATATCGAGCACCGGCTGCCCAGTTAAACTGTGACTATCACCAGATAACGTGGGCGTGTTTCTTGAATTAGCAGCAGGTGTTAAACAGCTGACAGGTGAGGAGGAGGATGCATGCAGGTAAACTGAGGGTCTGTTGAGCTGATCGCTGGTTTCGTGAGAAAAATGTCAGCTCGTTCTTTATGTTACAGAAGCACAGAGACACAAGACCAGGTGGAAAGAGACGATCGTTCGGTGAAAATGAGAATCTGCGAATGCAACACGTGGAACACGGAGAGTGGAATATGTAAACAAACCGGTTAACGTAACCCCCTCGGTGCACTCTGCATGCTGACTGTTAGCAGAGCTACTGAAATCTCTGAAAACATCTGAGCACCTTTGCAAACATGTATAGAACATGTTTGCAAAGGTTGACAACCTGACCCGACATGTGAAGATTACAACGCGACATTCGCGGCTAAAACACGGTTAAAAGTGTAGTTGGTGACAGAAAAACGGGGTATTTTAAAACTACACCACCAACATTGCTGCCTGTGATTTGAAATGCATTCTGGGATACCTGGCTGCCCCAAGTCTACACAAGCAATCGATTATCTAGGATCGACCTGTTTTGACTTACTTTGCACGGCAACCAATCAAATGTTAGAGAAGCTGCATGGGCAGCGTTAACCCCGCCCCCTGCGTTTGATGGGTGAGGTTGACAGATAAAATTATTTCATGATGAGAGCCAGGCGCCAGGACTGCCAAAATGAAATAAATAAATATATCATTAAATAATTAATTAAATGTGTCAATAATTAATTAAAATGTGAAATACATAAATAATTAATTAAATGTGTCAATAAATAATTAATTAAATGTGTCAATAAATAATTAATTAAATGTGTCAATAATTAATTAAAATGTGAAATACATAAATAATTAATTAAATGTGTCAATAATTAATTAATTACATGTGTCATAACTATTTATTTAATTAATTATTTCCCATTTTAATTAATTATTGACACATTTAATTAATTATTGACACATTTAATTAATTATTTAATGGTGTATTTAATTAATTCATTATGGCAGTCCTGGCGTTCCATACACACACACTATGAGTGTGGCTGAATGGTTGCAAAGAGAAGGTGATCTGGTCTTAAGACGCAGAACTACCAAACAGCAGAATAACAGATATACCAGACAGAAGTAAAGGGAACCATGATAAAGATGGAAGGTCAGCCACAGCCAGATACCTCCAGAAGGTAGGCCAGTTGCTGAGAAGCCAGCTCTATGGTACAAATAAGATACAATGCCCTACCAGTCATCAGATACCGTCCAGCACCCTGAGGATTTGTAAGCAATGAAAAGAGAGAGGCAGAGGATTAGTAAATTTCAATGGAGGTGTGATGTAGCATAACTTAAGCAGCAAGGAAGGTGATAAGTAAATAGCATTAGCAGACGATTGACGTTCTTTTTAAGCATATTTTATTGCTGGCATCGCCATTTTACCATAAACCAATCAATCAGGCATGCAAAAATCCCACTGGCTTTATACAGGACTTTGCCCACGCCTGACCTCGTTAGTCCCTACCATTGAAACAAAATAGGTCAAACCAAATAATACAATTCTAAACAAAGAACAGGAATAAAGTCATGCATGAAACTGACAAACTCATTTACTCAACTAAATGGTGTGTAAAGTAAAAAAACTGCATACAATATAACTCAAAAGGCTACTTTAAAGAACACAAACAATACTATACAAAATGAAAAAACCCTCCATTTGGTTACACCCAGTGATGCAATCATTGACCTCATGACCCTATATAAACAGGAAGTAGTGGGAGGCCCTTCCCATACACCTGTCTCACATATAGGACCTGAATACACAACATGGACACCATGGTAAGTATAACCAAAGCAACATAAAGAAACATAATTTACCAGATATTGCCTGTAAACAGAAGAAAATTCAGATGATCTGATGGTTAGTGGTGTTTGCTTTAAAACACATGCATGGATGTAAAGGATGTAACTACTGCTACCACAAACAAAACCCGGGATAGTGTGTGTTAAGAGAAGTTACACCAGCAATGTCTAAATTAAAGCATTATGGCTGACTGTAAAATAACAGAACACAAAATAACAATATATGCAAGTGACAAATGGCAAATTAATTCTGTCCTAGCCACTTTGTCACAGGAGGATGAAAGAGAGAGCATCTGCAAATGCATCAGGAAGATGGCAGTCTGAGATGAGCTGCTCGAAGGATACATCAGGGAGTTGAAGATGGTGGTATGGAACAGTACCATTTGTTGGTAGCTTTTGAGCACTTCATTCTGTCTGTAAACAAGAGTCTGTCTGTAAAGAAGTTTTGAATGAATTCTGATAAAGCTATGTAACTTAAAAATTTACAAAATGTGTTCTGGTGATACAAGCAGTATCACCAGAACACAGAGCAAGTATACAACAATGAAACACTGGAGGATTTCCAACATGCATCTCCCAAAATAATAAGAAGAAATAAGAAATATGAAGACTTATAGAATGAATGCTGTAAGGAGAAGAAACGGGGAAAGAAAATCCCTTTCACACTAAATGTAAAAATAAAATCAATAAAATAAAGTTTTCCTTTCAATTTGTTGACCTTGTGTTTTTCGAAGTACAATGATTTGGTAATATCTTGAAGCAAGTGCTAATATGAAAGATGACTTCCTGTTATCTGCAATTTGCTTGTCTAATGTGAAGCCAGTGTCATGTCAAGTTTTCCCTTATACAAACTGAAAATTGGATTTACTTGTCCCAACAACCTTGGGTTGTTTTTGTTTTTATTAGCTTGTGGTTTTAAAGAGTTTTTCAAACTTCTTATGAAAAAGACCTCATTGTAAACCTCATATGTATGAGTATGAATTATTATTGAATAAATAAATGGAATGCCTAATGGCAACTATTTCAAACCTTAACTTAAGTTAACTAAGATTTCATCTTGATGTATTTACCAGGAAAGTACTAATTTGTTTTTTTTTCTTGGGTATCAAGTACAAATTTCACTGACATGCAAAATAAATTCAAACTTTTATTTAAATGTGTTTTTCTAGAATTTGGTTGATATTCTGTCTTTCCCTATTACAAGGAAACAGACCATAAAGATAAACTAATTCAACAGGAAGATAAAAACCATAAAAAATTGTGTAGGTTTACATTTTTTTTTTTTTTTTTTAAGGCAATGAAAACGTCAGAAATATAAACAAAACAAAAGAAGGTTTTTAGTCTTTTTAAATGTATGTGCATATGTAATTGATCTTAAGTCAACAGCCAGCTGTGGGAAGACTAAACTTGATACTCTCTAAGTGGGCTCTGATTGACCCTAGTGGTTAATTGTAGGGGCTGATGTTGTTGACTGATCCTGAGTTGTTGTAGCCATGGATAAAACAACTTAGTGGGTCAAAAATGAGCAGCCATTCCCTTCCTAAATTTCTATATTTATTTTGAAACTTACCTATTTTTTTTGAATAAGCAATTTTTTAAAGTGATCGACTCTGTAGTATTACCATTTGTTTGGGGCTTTAAAACTCACAGGATATCAAAAGTTCATCTATGTAAGTCTAAACTTAAGGGTGAATTTGCTCTGCCGTTGTTTCAGTTTTATTATTGGGCTGCAAATGCTAGAACTCTTGCTTACTGGCAGGAAGGGTACAAAAAGGTCATGTCTGCCGATACCCCACCTTGGGTGGTCATAGAGAGTGGTGGGGTTGAGAATAGTTTCCTCCCTGCTCTTCTTTTTTTCGTCCTCTAACCCGCGAACCAAGGCCAATAATTTTAGTTTCGAACTGCGTTAAAATCTTTAGTCAGATCAAAAAAGGTTGTGCTCTACCAGACACTTCAATCCATACTCCAATATATTGTAATCATGCATTTCCACCCTCATGTTTAGACGCCTCTTTTGAGGTCTGGACACAGAAAGGTATTATTACTCTCAAAGACTTCTATATTGACAGGCAGTTTGCATCATTTACTCAGTTGCAAAACAAGTTCTCTCTCCCTGCGTCACATTTTTTTCATTATTTACAAATAAGAAACTATGTTCGTCAGAGTATTCTTAATTTTCCATCTCTTCCGGAAGAGGGGTCAATTTTTACACTCCTTCTGAGTTCCCCGGATTCTAAAAAGTTGGTTTCTGGTTTTGTGAAAGCTTTTTCTTAGTATTTAAATTTTAAATATGACTTTTTGAAGATGGCATGGGAGGAGGAGCTTGGTTTGCAAATAGGAGATGAGGTGTGGGAAAGGAGTCTGTGTAGGAACCATTCTTGCTCTATAAATGCAAGCCATCAGTTAATTCAATTCAAAGTTCTTCATTATTCAAAGACTTCATTATTCAAAAACTAAACTGCACAGGATTTTTCCTTCTATTAGTCCGATATGTGATCGTTGTAAACTTGGAGAAGGCTCTCTCACTTATTTATTTTGGACTTGTCCCAAATTGCATAACTATTGGTTGGACATTTTTAAATGTTTTTCTGATATCTATAATTGCACATTAGAGCCGGACCCAATAATTGCATTGTTTGGATCTTCCTCTTCCCTTTTACACCTCAGCTCTGCTGCACAAACTACAGTTTTGTTCTTAGCAATTTTCTTAATTGCTAAGAAAATTATCTTGACTCTCTGGGAGTCGGATATTGTACCTCAATTCAAAATGTGGCTAACAGAACTGACTGCTCTACTGCATATGGAGAGAATTAGGTACACATTAGTGGACAAACTTAGTAATTTCTTTGATCTGTGGCAGCCATTTTTAGACCATGTATTAAAACAAAGTCCTGTTTGATCGATCACCAATAACTCAGCCTACCACCTTAGCATTTTATTTCTGTTTATTGCCAGTGTTGAAGTAGTATTTTTGTCTTTGCAGTGTAATCTTTTGTCTTATTTGTGTGTTTTAGCCCTTGCTGTTGTGTTGTCTGTTGTTTTTTGGGGTTTTTTTTGTGTCTCTTTTTTTCCTTATATCAAAAAATCTCAATAAACATACTTAAAAAAATAAAAATAAAAAAAAGACCAGCCCTGATAAGGCGAGTTTATCATTTGCAAACCAAAATAACCCACTATACCTACAGGTTTTACGTATGTGTTTCTCCATGGAAACAGCATGCCAGTGAGAAGCAGATGAATGATATTCCATTTATTTTTGCTGTAAGAGCAAACTTTCTATTAGACATCACTGGGGACTGCAGGTGGATAAATGGCTGTTATTGCTGGAATCATGACTACATGGCAAACTGTCATCAGGCCAGGTTTGCTGATCTAACAGTTCAAGTGGAGAAAAGGGCTGTATCCCAATTCAGGGTCTGCAGCCTTAAAGTACGCAGCCTTAACGGTCCACAAGGGCCACATACTCAAAGATCGCTAAGGCTGGAAGTGCGAGGCTTGTGAAATGGGACGGTCTAGCCTCCGTCGCGCTGCCCAGGTTGCCTAGCAACCATGATACTAACAGCTGGAAACGTTTCATTTAGCTTTGTTTGACAGAAATGAAGGAGAACATATTTTGTTCATTTGTTTGTTTGTTTCTACATGAGCTTTGATCATTCTCTGTAAGATTAAGCTCAGCTATTGAACGGCGTATATTTTAAAGTAAAGGCTTTAAAACCAAGTTAGTACAAACGTCACTTATGTCACATAACTTTGCCGACATGTGGCCAACAGTAATGTTTTAATGTTCTTCGTTATTAAACATTAGCAAGTGACATAATATTCAGTACTTACTTAAAATTTAGTCTTCGGGCGCCCCTCATCCGCCGTTTTTTTTCGGCAAAATTATCCACACCCACCGCCACGCTATGCATTCTGGGTTATGTTGGGCCACAAAGTCTACACCGCCACATCCTTAAAATTCAGGGAAATGAAGGACGCATTTGAGGGCCGCATTTCGAACAGCCTTTGAATTGGGACAGCCTTCGTCGCGTCGTTGTGACGTAATCGGCCTTAAAATGCGGCCTTTAAGGCTGCAGACCCTGAATTGGGATACAGCCGAAGAGAGAGGCCTTTCCTACAAAATCTCCCCAACTGACACACCTGCATCAGCAATCACGCCACACCTCACTCACACTTCACAAACCTGAAATTTGTTTCTTAACTTTGAGGATTAGGAAGAAGAGTATAAATATTACTTACTAACCAAGTGCATGATAATTAAATTTTTTCAATGTGGACCATTTTTGGGGAGAAATGTGATTAAAAACCTGAAATCCCCAAACATCCACTCTACCAAGCAACTACTTGTAATGTATATCTTGTAATGGGAAACTATGGAGCATGTAGCCTACTGTGCAAAGGTTTTAGACAGGTGTGAAAGAATGCTGTAAACAAAGGATGCTTTGTGTTACTCATTTATTTTCATCAATCAACAAAATGCAGTGAATGAACAAAAGAGAAATCTAAATCTGATCAATATTTGGTGCGACCACCCTTTGCCTTCAAAACAGCATCAATTCTTCTAGGTACACTTGCACACAGTTTTAGAACGAACTCGGCTGGTAGGTTGTTCCAAACATCAGAGAACTAACCACAGATCTTTTGTGGATCTATGCTTCCTCACATCCTTCTGTATCTTCATGTAATCCCAGACACACTCCATGATTTTGAGATCAGGGCTCTGTGGGGGCCATACCATCACTTCCACTACTTCTTGTTCTTCTTTAAGCTGAAGATAGTTCTTAATGACTTTGGCTGTATGTTTGGGGTCGTTGTCCTGCTGCAGAATACATTTGGGGCCAATAAAAAATCATTTATATTTCTGAAAGCATTATTTGTTTACACCATTTTTTCATACCTGCCTAAAACATTTGCACAGTACTGTACTTCCTAAACTTTATCATTTTAAAGTTTATGATGTTTCATGGAACACAGTTTGTTCCCTTAGTGGCTGGTTTGTTTGTTTTTTAGCAGAAAGTTCTTCTTTTTAACTAAATAACCAGATCATGTGCAAATCCTAAATCATTTGTTTCTTTTTAATTTGCATTTATGGTGATTTAAAGAAAAGTGTGATGTCAAATGCCAATCTGCAAAGAAGATTAATTTACAAAATACAACCATCTTTTTTTAAAAAAAAAAATATTACTCAAAGGAGGCCACAATATCTGTGAGAAATAAATGTTACACTTTAGAATTCTAAATTGGTACCAGTTACGTTTTTAGTTATTAATAATTTGCTGCATTCATCTGCTGCTTGGAAAAGTACAAGTGAGCAGTAGTTTTGTGTTCCTGCTACTGAATAGGTAGCAGGAACAACAGGTGCCGAGAATCAAAGGGCTGTCCTAATATACAAATACTTTTTGACAGGCGAAGCTCACATCTCCAACATATATCTTCCAAAACCTCTGTGGATCCTCATTTCTCTGCAGAATCCTTCAAAACAAGACAACAATGGATCAGATCTTCACCTGCATCCTACTCCTGATGGGATTATTTGGAACTTTTACAAAGTACGTTCACGTTAATGACAAAATGAATTGGCTTGAAGCTCAGACTTACTGTCAGCAGCACTACACAGACCTGGCCCCTGTCAGTAACGACAAGGATGCCAACAAACTTCAGCAGCGCTCCAGCAATGTCAATCACTATATCTGGATAGGACTGGTGAGAAATTGCTCAAACAGAACGCAATGGCTGTGGTCAGGAGGTGGAGTGGCATCCACGTTTTTCTGGAACCCAGGTGAACCTAACGACTTTAACGGGAATGAAGACTATGGCTGTATGTGGAAAAGCAAGTGGTATGATGCAAGCCTATGGCATAAAATAACCTTCTTCTGCTACAGTGCAGCAGTGGTGACTGAGAAAAAGACTTGGGAGGAAGCTCTGGAGTACTGCAGGGAGCACCACGATGACCTGGCCAGTGTGGTGTCTGAGACCGAGATGCTGCTGATCCAGAAAGAGTTGAGCAAACATAACACCACTGAACACGTCTGGACTGGCTTGCGTTTCCTGGCTCGGGACTGGCTGTGGGTCGACGGGCAGGAGATGGACTACGAGGCCTGGGGTCAAGGGAGAAAACCATCATGTCCACATGCTAAGATTAAGTGTGGAGCCTTGAAGGTGACAGAAGGGAGTAAGGCTGTTTGGGAGGCTCGTGACTGTGAGGAGAGACTACATTTTATTTGCTACTGAGCTAGTTTACTTTGCAAAGTTCATTTGAAATACACTCTGACTACTGTGGTTAGTGCAGTTTGATTATCTCTCTCGTTTGTTTATTTGTATTTTACATCTTGACATGTAATTGTCTCATTTATCTCTTGTGTATTTCAGTTGCAATTACTTCAAGCAAACTATGTTGTAATATATTGTTGTGTAAAACAAATACATTTAGAAACAATGTGGATGTTAATTCAAAATAAATAAAAACTAATAATAAAAGTAGTTCAAAATAATCTCTTGATTTTGTTCATAATTTTATTTATTTATTCTAGTTTTTCTTGCACACATTTAAAAGAAAAATACAAACATTTATATTCAAACCAAAAGTCTTGTTTCCCTTTTTATAGTAATTGAAGATATATGCAGTATGACAATTCACCCATCAAGAAAAACAGGATCAGAGATGGCATAGGCAGAAACTAATGAAACTTAGCTGAAACCTGAATCCATAGGGAGAGAGAGAAAGAGAGACACAGACAAGCCAGCAAAAAGCAGGAGAAAACACAAGGCTTATATACTCACCGGATCAAAGGAGACAAGGAAGCAAAGCAAAATACACTAACATGAGACACAGACCTTCAAAGTAAAACAGGAAGTACACAGACACAGAGCGGAGGGAGAAAGAGGAGATGGAGAAGCACATGACGGGATGAGGAAAACACAGAACACAAGGAGTGGGAACATGGCACCAGAACTAACATCACAACATGAACACAGACACACAGAGGGAGACACAGAGGGCAAATATATGAGGGAAACCTATTAAATATTCAGCGAACTAAACAGAGAATACAGGAAACCTAAACTAAAACACTAAACACTGTAGGATGAACTAGGACTAACAAAGTGAACTTTGAACAACAATCCACAACACAAAATCACAAAGACACAAGAAAACTCAAAACACTGGGTCGAGAGAGCCAGGATCCCGAGAAGAACACTGTTTTCACATAGGAAACATCAAAGGACAAAACAAGAGGAGACAAATGTAATAGGAAAGGATCTAAAAACTTTAAGTCATCTGTAACTAAACTGGAGTCACAAAGAATAAAATATTGACCAAAACAGGGATCAGAAATTCTCACAAGCACCAGTAACTCAGAACATTAAAATAAACTAAACATAAACCACTTCTCAAAACACACATAAAAAAACACAAACCCACAAAACTCAAAACAAAGAGTTAAAGACCAAGGGACCAGGACCAGCTTCCACATATACTGCACATAGATATTACAGCATAAGTACATGTTTCAAACATAAACATTGCCCGAATAGTAGGGAAATTTGTGTTTGGTTGATTATTTCTTTATGGTAACATTGTTTCTGGCAGTAAACCTTATACTATCAGAAAGCTGATATTGACTCTTGTTTTGAGCTTCTGGTACTCCAGGTGCTAACAATCAGATACTTGACTGGTGCCTACTTTGCAGCAACTGTGAGCATTGATCCTGCTGCAGTGGTCAGTTGGTTTCTTCTCTAATTATGCCATGTTTGACTGATTAGGATAGGACCTATGCCATAGGGTGACTTCAAGCATATGTTCCATAAAAACAAATGCAACATTATTTGTAGTGAGCCCTGGTGCCATCTCCAAATTTGCATCATCCAAAGAGAGATTGTTTATCAGAGATTACCTCTGGAATTGGTGAGCTAGCAGGTGGATTTTCCTGCCTTCATTCCTAAACTCAACTTCACTGAACACTTGTTCAGTCCAGTCTTGCTTCTTTCATTTTCATGTGTATATAACAGATCTACTGTTGTCTTATTACAGCAGCTGGCTTCCTTGATCGCCTGCACATGATTATTTTTTTAACTGTTGCATACTCTTAATTTATATCCAGAGACAGGAGTTATCGTTACTGTACTGAGATACCATTTAGTATTTAGTTATTCATTGTAACCTAATCACTTTGTATGCCCCTACTGACAAGAGCCCCACATAATTTTGTATTATGACCGACATTTGGCAAATCAAATGAAACCATTTTCATCTTTCTGTCGACAGATAGACTAATGATTTTCCAGAATTTTAATCCTGCAACCCGGATAAAGATAGGAGGACGGCAGTTGTTGTAAATCCATTCAATTTTTTACTTTAACCAGACTCTAGACTTTGTTTGAATATTATGTAATATGAAGACAACATGTAGTATTTAAGTGACCAAGTAGTATAGGGGTAAAGGTTATTGAATAGGACTGGAATAAAATGACAAAATTGTGAAGGATTAAAATATTCCAAGAGCTCAACTT
Organism: Neolamprologus multifasciatus; assembly: GCF_963576455.1. Lineage (NCBI taxonomy): Eukaryota > Metazoa > Chordata > Actinopteri > Cichliformes > Cichlidae > Neolamprologus > Neolamprologus multifasciatus. The sequence goes on from NC_140460.1 coordinate 21,301,016, forward strand.
ACTTAATCTAAACATGTTTAAGTCACGTTTCATGAACACAGCCTCAATGTCAGGAGGGATTCTTAGTTTATTGTTTATGAAACACCATACAATCCTGGTTGGTATGGACTGTAGCTAATCCACCAGACCATCAATGTCTTCACCGTCATCACAAAGCACTTCCCACATGGCCGCTTCTGGTGAGGTATGTAACATACTGGGTAAATGATGGTAACATTGGGTCCAGAGAGGCATGATTAAGGTCACCAGAAACAAGGAAGAGGGGGATGGGGATGCTGTGTCTGGATTTTACTAGTCACAGAGTGGAGAACATAACAGACTGTGTCAGGTAGCAGTTCAATGTCTATGCTTCAGACTTGCTTTGTAAATGTGATGAGCCCACTGTTACAACATCTCTTAGCTATCATGCACAATTTATATTTTTGGATTTATAGTTTGAGGTTTGAGGCAAGCATGTACACAAATACTATCTAAAAATGTATTGAAAACGTTTCTACCCATATGGAAAAGAAATAGTAAAAACTTATAGGATTTACTCATGAAAGTGGCCACTTTCTCACTACTTTCATATATTGTTTTAGTAAGTATCCAAAACATACAAGTTTCATTATATAATTTTTCAAGGGATCTTATATCTGTTTTCACTCTTGTATGCTTTTCATACAAGTTTCACACAAGACAGATACAAACCTTATAAGATTTATATATATCCTTTCCATATGGGTAGATTTGCAATGTAATTCTACCCAAATGAGCAGAAGATAAGATGAAGAAAACAGACTTGTGAAGAATGAAAGTAAGAATGGTGAAGGGAAAATAAAACTGCAGTTGAGAAAAAATTGTAAAAAATATAAATTGTATCCCTCTCACACACCATATAAAGACATATTTTTCATATTTTCATATTTCATACCCTTCAATTTGTTCTCTTGACCTCTGCACTTTGTTTGTTTTGTTTGATTTGTACCCAGCTACACCAATTAAAAATGGAGTTTACCTTGTCGTGATAAAATTTGGATTTTTGTCAGCTTGTGCATATTTTTTTCAAATTCTTTTTTATATCTTGTGTGATTAGGTTCAACCTAATCACAACCTTAGCCAAAGACTTTACATATTTAACTTAGACTTTACCTTAATGTGTTTAATGTAAATAAATCTGTAATAATTTCATAAGTGCAAAGCATCAACCACAAACACAACTGTTTACAACTCTGTGAAATAGAGGGCACCAGAAACAAAAACTAAAAGCCATGTGCTGCTCAGTCATGAAATAACAAACTAATGTGCTGCACTGGACTTTAAAAGCATCAAAACTACTTTACTTGAATAACAGTTTTGATGCTTTTAACTACAACTGCAATTAAGTTCCTTCAAGGATGTCAAAATAATGCAAATTGTGTTTAAAGAGTTTCAAATATCATTAAGAAATCCTTAATGAAATGCATCTAAGAATATTTGATGTTTACAAGCTGCAAAGATCACTCTACTGACAAAGATTCAACTTCCAATGCAAAGGACTTCCGATGCAAACAAGGAGTCTTGGAAATGTCTGGAGGAAGAACTATGACGTTTTTTATTATATGGTTTACACAAAACTACACAATAAGGACAGTACGAGCCATGTCAAAATACAAAAATGAACAAATGCCATGTGGCAGTAAGGTGTGGTATGGTCATGGGTAAGCTGCAGAGAGAGGAGAGCTTGAGGGTACAGTGGAAAGTACCAGGAGAGGCTGGCTGGTGTGAATGTTATCATTCTGCTTCTCCTATTTATGTAATAGCGTGCTGGGATCAGGGAGAAGCAGTACGGTGAGCAGCTGTTACAATGGGAACAGCTACAAAGTCACAGCATACAGTGAAAAATATTGAAAGATAGTCTGTCTGTGTTGGGATGCTCCAGCGGCCTGTCGTGCTATATGCTAATTCAAGGTATTAACAGACAGAGTAGCAGTAGGAGAATTAAAGAAAGAATTAGGAATAAAAAGACAACAAAACAAAGTAAAACACATTCTTATACCTCTCATACAATGTAAGATTTTTTTTCAGTCATCGTACAATTTCTCTTCTAAACGTTTTCATTTGTTTTTCAAGTAGGATGTCGTGATAATATGAGAAATGACTTTGACTTCTTCCTGAAAACGAATTTGTTTGTGCGAAGCCAGCAACACTTCAGTTTTGCCTTTTGCAAATTAAAAATTTGTTTACCTTGTTCAAACAACCTTGGTCTTTCTTTCAGCTTATGTAAAGGTTCAAAGCGTTTTAAATCTGGCATCCATTCAAAAAACAAATAAATAACCCCCTGTGAAGCTCATATTTGTGATTAGGCCCAATTAATGTTAAATAAACTAAATAAATTGACCTACAATCTTTTTCTTCAACCTTAACATTTAGCTGCCTCACATTCAACTGCCTTATATCTTTCTATCACTAACCAATTTTTTTTTTTGAAGCTCCACATGAAACAAAATATGCTACAGGAGGCAGATTTAGGACTCGCTATGCAGTACTCTGAAGACAAGTGGTGAACTCAAATGACAGCTTTATTGCTGAAGCTCATGTAAAAATACAAACAAAGCTAAGACATAGCCAGAGATGCAAAACTGAGGGATTAAAGAAAAAACAAGGAACATACAGTGTGAGAGAGCAGGGCAAGAAACAGAAGGAAACTGAGTGTTTAAATGTTTATATGGGGTAATTAGGACGAAAGGACGCTGCAAGAAGCCAAACTGAACACAAAATACATGAGATGATGCAAAATAACACAAGAAGTGACAAAAAATAAACACTACTTAGAGGGAAACTTAACTGGACACAGCGAACACAGGAGGAGGCTGAGGAAAGCAGAATACAAATATAAAACAGACATTAACTGAAGCTCAATGACTAAATAATAACAAAGAAATCCAAAAATGATCCAAAACATAATTTTAAAGAACCACTGGATATTAATACAAAAACTCTGAACTGAAAACAAAAGAGAATAAACTCAAAACACTGGCTCAACGACTCAGGAGCCATCATAGGGCATTTGAGCTGAAGATTTCATCCAACTTTTATTGCACTGTTTAGTGTATGGTGATTAATAAATTGATACATCAGCTACTTGAAGAAGTACATGTGAGCAGTAGGTGCGTGTCCCTGCTGCTGAGAACAAACGAGTTCTCAGAATAAAAGAGCCATCCTGATATGCAAATATTTTTGAATGGCAAAGTTGACAAATCCAGCATATATCTTACAAATGTCTTCGGATCCTCATTGCTATGAAAGACTCTTCTAAAGAAGACAACAATGGATCAACTCTTCACCTTCATCCTGCTCTTGCTGAATTTGTCTGGAACGTTTACCAAGTACATTTATGTTGACCAGAAAATGGGTTGGCTTGAAGCTCAGAGTTACTGTCGGCAGAACTACACAGACCTGGCCCCTGTAAGTACTGAGAAGGATGTCAACAAACTTCAGCAGCTCTCCAGCAATGTCAATCACTATATCTGGATAGGACTGGTGAGAAATTCGCCAGGTAATGGTCACTGGACATGGTCAGGAGGTGGAGTGGTGTCCAGGAATTTCTGGGCAGGACATCAACCTGACAAGTGTCAGGGTAATGAAGATTGTGGCTGTGTGTTTAACAACAGATGGTACGATGCAACCCAATTGTATCAAACAACCTTCTTCTGCTACAGTGCAGAAGTGGTGATGGAGGAAAAGACTTGGGAGGAAGCCTTGGAGTACTGCAGAGAGCGCTACAAGGACCTGGCCAGTGTGGCATCTGAGACCGAGAAGCTGATGATCCAGAAAGAGCTGAACAAACTTAACACCACTGAAATTGTCTGGATTGGCTTGCGTTTCCTGCCTGGGGACTGGCTCTGGGTGGATGGGCAGGAGATGGACTACACGGCCTGGGGTCAAGGGGGAAAACCAATGTGTCCACAACCCAAGATGAAGTGTGGAGCCCTACAGGTGACAGGAGCCAATCAGGGTACTTGGGAGGCTCGTGACTGTGAGGAGAGACTACATTTTGTTTGCTACTGAAGTAGTTTATTTTGCAAACTTCATTTGAATTAGCTTTTATTTACCTATGGTTAGCACAAATCTGTGTTTTATATATTTTATTTATTTGTATTTTCCCTCTTGATGTCTAATTTACGTTTTATTTCATTTCGATTGTGTGAGCATGACAAAGTCACCTTTCCATCATATTATAAATACTGTTTCATCGGTTTAGTGTCACAATTTCAATTGATTTGATTGAATTTTTTTTGATCACCTGATCTCTGCTACTGCTGTGCCGAGGTTTACTGCTGTTTGTGGAGTTACACAACTGAAGGTAACAAAATTTAAGCAGATGTTTCATGAGTTGTCCTGGTCCATCCTCTATACTGACAGTACACTCTTTACGCTGTCTTTTTACTAGATAGTATGGAGGTGGAATTCAGTCAATGAAGCTAAGCATCATCAGCTTAATTTCAAATTCATCTCTGCTATACTTAATGTAACTTACACAGCTACATATTATTAATAACATTTCCAGCAACATTCCAATCTCCAATCTTTAAGCAACAAATATCTTAGATGCAATGTATTATGTTATTACAAAAATCACCTGGTTGCAATTACTAAATTAATATACTTTTTCTTACTAATCCCAGTAAGAAAAAGTAAGATTCTGTTCATCTGGACGCAACGTTTTCGGTGGGAGAAACGTTTCGTCACTCATCCAAGTGACCGAAAACGTTTCCCCAACTCTATAAACAGCACATTTGCATAATGACTGGAACTAATACCACTGAAGAAAAATGGGCTGTGAGGTCATTTTCTTGGTCATTAAAATGCAAATTGTCATGACCATTGATCAATATATGATATATGTAAATGTTTAAATACAGAATACCTGTTTAAAGATGTCCCAAACACATTTACTGTGTAAGAGTATTTTTGTCTAATATATTTATAAATTTATTTACAGTTGATTATTTGCACGCCTCAATAGAGAAGCAAAAATGTTTATAATTAATTCATCACCCACAGCCCCCTGTGATCTATCCATTTGTGTGACTGATAGATATGATAGACATGACATACATTTGATGTTTACACAAAAATAAATAAAATATTCAACAAGCTGTAGACTTTTCTTATTATCGGGGCGAACATGGCTCAAGAGTTGGCAGTTTGTCTTGTAATCCGGTTTGAGCCCCGGCTCGGACAGTCTCGGTCGTTGTGTCCTTGGGCAAGACACTTCACCCGTTGCCTACTGGTGGTGGTCAGAGGGCCCGGTGGCGCCAGTGTCCAGCAGCCACGCCTCTGTCAGTGCGCCCCGGGCAGCTGTGGCTACAATGTAGCTTGCCATGACCGGTGTGTGAATAAGTGAGAGAGAAACCTCTGGCAGAACCAGGCTCAGTGAGGGATGGCCATCTGCCTCAAACCGGTCTTGGGGTTTTTAAAATGATTCACTAGATGTGAAATAAATTGCCTTGTTTGAATTGTTTGTTGTTAGGCAATTTAAAGGCTCACTTTGATGTCAACTTATACACTTACATGGTCCAAATAATTTGAAATAAATATTTGCAGAACTATAAATATTTACAGAACATTCGTCAGTGGTACTGGGTCCCCGGCTACAATGTAGCTTGCCATGACCGGTGTGTCAATGGGTGGATGACTGAATGTAGTGTAAAGCGCTTTGGGGTCCTTAGGGTCTAAGTAAAGTGCTATACAAATACAGGCCATTTACCATTATGCTATAGTCTACTAAAGATTTGTTGCAACATAAAAATCACCAATGAAATACCTGAAGCTTTGTTTGTGGGAAGAGAACCATTTCATCACTCATCCAAGTGACTTCTTCAGTCTCAGCTAAATGCAGGTTTCCCCAACCTTATAAACATGCATTTGCATAATGACTGAAACTAGCACCACTGATGAACAATGGGGTGTGAGGCAAGCTTCTTGATCATTAATATGCAAATTTTCAAGACCACTGATTAAAGACCATTCATCAGTGACATCAGTGACTAATGATCATTGATCAATGACAATAATCAATGGCCATGAGTACCATTCAGAGTCCAATCATTTGGACCCCTAGATACAAACTCTGCGATGTAATCTTCACTATCCTCACAAAGTATTTAATGGGTAAAGTCACCCAGATAAGGAACAAAGGGGGGATCCATTTGCTTTGACGAACTGTTTCATAATACAGACCACAATCATGTAGGTTCTCTAATAAAACATGTTGTACAATATGAATCTTTATTATCATGGCACCCACAAAGACATTGACATCTTTCATGGTGATCCTCTACCATCAGCACAACACCAATACACACAAAAAACATTTGACGTTTACAGTATAATGAGACCACTGGACACTGGCTACATATAAAAAGACAAAGATGCAATATACAGAATTAAAGCAAAAATGTTGAAAGCAGAACAAAAGGCAGTTCAGAAAAACAAACAAATAAACCATTTGTATTACATATTTTTTCATTCCTCTTTGAATTTGCTTTCTTGACCTCTTCATTTGTTTTCCAAGGGGGCTGACGGAGTGGTATGAAAAATGACTTTGCCTTCTTCCTGAATATTATGATTTGCTTGTCTGATGTGAACCAAGCAACATTTCATTTTTGCCTTATGGAAAATAAAAATTTGTTTAACTTGTCCCGATAACCTTGTGGTTTTTTTCATCTTGTGTATGTGTTGTGGTTGGGTGTGGTTTGTGGCTTGGCTGTCCGCAGTATATTTTCAGTGTTTTTGGGGATCCCTGAAAGAAAACTATTTCCCAAAGTGATCGCCTTGTGGTTCTCATTGGTGTGTTTAAGTACAATGATCATGAAATAAACTGAGTCACTCATTTTTATGGTTAGGCTCAGTTAATATGAAATAAAGTAAATAACCTGACCTAGAATCTCTTTCTTTAACTATAGCTGAATACATTTAACAGTAACTAATTTGAACTCGAATTAAATTGCTTATACTTAAACAAGCTTTCACTTTCATGGATTTGACAAGATGCTATAATACGTAGTAGTAAAGTAAGTAGAACTTTCACGCTATTATGAATGTTTTGTATTTACAACTTTGTACACTTTTGAGATAATTATACGTAAATGGGAGGAGAAAATATGTGTACCTCTAGAAGTAGTTTAATTAGTTGAAGTTAAAATAAAAGATTTAACCAGATTCAAAAACTTTCATTTAATTTAATTTTCTTCCACTTTTATGTTTTCAAGCTTGATATATGAGATGAAAGTTTCATTTAAATTGTTTTGTACTTTAAAAATCCAAGTTAGTCCAGTTTGATTTTACAATGACTAATAAATACATCAGCTACTTGAACAAGTATAAGTCAGAAGTCTGTGTCCCTACTGCTGAAAGCAAATAGGTTCTTAGAATAAATGGGATGTCCTGTTATGCAAATACTTTATGACATGCTCACATCTCCAGCATATATCTTACAAATGTCTTTGGATCCTCATTGCTATGAAAGACTCTTCTAAAGAAGACAACAATGGATCAACTCTTCACCTTCATCCTGCTCTTGCTGAATTTGTCTGGAACGTTTACCAAGTACATTTATGTTGACCAGAAAATGGATTGGCTTGAAGCTCAGAGTTACTGTCGGCAGAACTACACAGACCTGGCCCCTGTAAGTACTAAGAAGGATGTCAGCAAACTTCAGCAGCTCTCCAGCAATGTCAATCACTATATCTGGATAGGACTGGTGAGAAATTCGCCAGGTAATGGTCACTGGACATGGTCAGGAGGTGGAGTGGTGTCCAGGAATTTCTGGGTAGGACATCAACCTGACAACTGTCAGGGTAATGAAGATCGTGGCTGTGTGTTGAACAACACATGGTACGATGCAACCCTATTGTATCAAACAACCTTCTTCTGCTACAGTGCAGAAGTGGTGATGAAGGAAAAGACTTGGGAGGAAGCCTTGGAGTACTGCAGAGAGCGCTACAAGAACCTGGCAAGTGTGGCATCTGAGACCGAGAAGCTGATGATCCAGAAAGAGCTGAACAAACTTAACACCACTGAAATTGTCTGGATTGGCTTGCGTTTCCTGCCTGGGGACTGGCTCTGGGTGGATGGGCAGGAGATGGACTACACGGCCTGGGGTCAAGGGGGAAAACCAATGTGTCCACAACCCAAGATGAAGTGTGGAGCCCTACAGGTGACAGGAGCCAATCAGGGTACTTGGGAGGCTCGTGACTGTGAGGAGAGACTACATTTTGTTTGCTACTGAAGTAGTTTACTTTGCAAACTTCATTTGAATTAGCCTTTATTTACCTATGGTTAGCACAAATCTGTGTTTTATATATTTTATTTATTTGTATTTTCCCTCTTGATGTCTAATTTACGTTTTATTTCATTTCGATTGTGTGAGCATGACAAAGTCACCTTTCCATCATATTATAAATACTGTTTCATCGGTTTAGTGTCACAATTTCAATTGATTTGATTGAATTTTTTTTGATCACCTGATCTCTGCTACTGCTGTGCCGAGGTTTACTGCTGTTTGTGGAGTTACACAACTGAAGGTAACAAAATTTAAGCAGATGTTTCATGAGTTGTCCTGGTCCATCCTCTATACTGACAGTACACTCTTTACGCTGTCTTTTTACTAGATAGTATGGAGGTGGAATTCAGTCAATGAAGCTAAGCATCATCAGCTTAATTTCAAATTCATCTCTGCTATACTTAATGTAACTTACACAGCTACATATTATTAATAACATTTCCAGCAACATTCCAATCTCCAATCTTTAAGCAACAAATATCTTAGATGCAATGTATTATGTTATTACAAAAATCACCTGGTTGCAATTACTAAATTAATATACTTTTTCTTACTAATCCCAAAAAGTTGATTCTGTTCATCTGGACGCAACGTTTTCGGTGGGAGAAACGTTTCGTCACTCATCCAAGTGACCGAAAACGTTTCCCCAACTCTATAAACAGCACATTTTCATAATGACTGGAACTAATACCACTGAAGCAAAATGGGCTGTGAGGTCATTTTCTTGGTCATTAAAATGCAAATTGCCATGACCATTGATCAATATATGATATATGTAAATGTTTAAATACAGAATACCTGTTTAAAGATGTCCCAAACACATTTACTGTGTAAGAGTATTTTTGTCTAATATATTTATAAATTTATTTACAGTTGATTATTTGCACGCCTCAATAGAGAAGCAAAAATGTTTATAATTAATTCATCACCCACAGCCCCCTGTGATCTATCCATTTGTGTGACTGATAGATATGATAGACATGACATACATTTGATGTTTACACAAAAATAAATAAAATATTCAACAAGCTGTAGACTTTTCTTATTATCGGGGCGAACATGGCTCAAGAGTTGGCAGTTTGTCTTGTAATCCGGTTTGAGCCCCGGCTCGGACAGTCTCGGTCGTTGTGTCCTTGGGCAAGACACTTCACCCGTTGCCTACTGGTGGTGGTCAGAGGGCCCGGTGGCGCCAGTGTCCAGCAGCCACGCCTCTGTCAGTGCGCCCCGGGCAGCTGTGGCTACAATGTAGCTTGCCATGACCGGTGTGTGAATAAGTGAGAGAGAAACCTCTGGCAGAACCAGGCTCAGTGAGGGATGGCCATCTGCCTCAAACCGGTCTTGGGGTTTTTAAAATGATTCACTGGATGTGAAATAAATTGCCTTGTTTGAATTGTTTGTTGTTAGGCAATTTAAAGGCTCACTTTGATGTCAACTTATACACTTACATGGTCCGGATAATTTGAAATAAATATTTGCAGAACTATAAATATTTACAGAACATTCGTCAGTGGTACTGGGTCCCCGGCTACAATGTAGCTTGCCATGACCGGTGTGTCAATGGGTGGATGACTGAATGTAGTGTAAAGCGCTTTGGGGTCCTTAGGGTCTAAGTAAAGTGCTATACAAATACAGGCCATTTACCATTATGCTATAGTCTACTAAAGATTTGTTGCAACATAAAAATCACCAATGAAATACCTGAAGCTTTGTTTGTGGGAAGAACATTCTATACAAATTTCTAGGTTGTTGTAAGTTAGTTTGCCTCCATTATTTTTATCTCAATACATAGGAAAGATAATACTTCCATTGCGCAGCATCTATACATGATGTCATGCTGTAGCTGATCAAATAGACAGTCTGCGCTGCCCTCTACTGCTCAGAATGGTACCTGATGGCTTTGAGTTACCCTGTCGATTCAGTGGGAAAATGATTCTGTGAACCTTTCTGCAGATCTTTAGGCGTGCTCATCATTACATTGCATACTTCTCATTGCTCCTGTTCATTGTATTATTCCATTCTGTTCTATTCTGGTACATTGTATTAATGCATTACAGCACATACTGTTCAATTAGCAGCACTTCAGTTTTAAAATTAATAGCATAGAGTATGCAACATCATGTCAACTATATCATTAACAGATAATATTTTACATTCTCACTATCTCTCTTACTCACACACACAAAAGCTATGTCCCAATTCATAGGCCGCACACTTCGGAGACCCGGCCTTCGTGGTCTGCGTGGGCCGGCTCCTTCGCAGACCGAGAAGGCCGGAAGTGCGAGGCTGTGAAATGGGACGGTCTAGCCTTCAGATTTACATTACCAGCTGTCTTGGTGGAGTTTAATAGACTAAGTCATCTGCTCCTTTCTCGCTAATAAATAACACGACACTGGAGTAAATTCTCGACAACCTCACACTTCTGTTTAACCAGTTTTCTGTTTGACGTTTATTCAGATGTGAAAACTATAACTTTAATCTCACCCAAAGCGATTTACTCAGAAAGAAATAAAACGCTGAAAAAAGCCAAACAATTATATTTTTAAGTTATCTAAGTGACTTGTATATCATGCTTAACCTGAGTAGCGAAAGACCACAGGGGTCTGAAAACGACGTAAAGTCTGTTCTCAGTATTTATGTTAATGGCATTTAATTAGTTACTATGAAAAACTACTTTGCCTTCTGAAACAAAATATAATTTGTTTGTTGATCACAAAGTGCATAAAGCAACTTCAAAATCTGATTAACCTGTCACCACCATTTGGGTTCAGATTGGGCAGGTTGTTCCTGGCAGTCACATCCCTATAGGTCATACGGCCATTGCCCAGGTGAGCATTGAAGTCCTCTCGTGTTGAATACTCTCCTGCACGCCACCTAGTACCTGAAAGAAGGCCAGGTACTCAGGCTAAGGCTACGTCCACACGTACCCGGGTATTTTTGAAGACTGAGATTTTTCTATGCGTTTGCACCTTTGTCCACACGTAAACGGCGTTTTCGGTCACTGAAAACTGAGATTTTTAAAAACTCCTGCCAGGGTGGATATTTTTGAAAACTCAGTTTTTGCGTTTACGTGTGGACGAGGAAAACGGAAAAAACGCAGCGTCAAAGGTGTGCGATTTTTTGACGTCACACTGTGCGCCACGTTATTGTTTCGGTGAAATGGATTTCTACAATGGGGGACTTAGACAAAATACTGTTAATTGTACTCTCTGCAGTGTTTAAATGCTCACATATATACACACAGTTACTGTTCCTCCACACGTAGGACTCGGTTCTGATTCTATGCGCCAACTTTGTTTACTATTTCCAACCGAGGCTTCTAGACTTCTGATTGGCCAACATTTCTACACGGTTAGGCATATCGACACCTGTTGCTTTGGCATGTTCCTAGCAGCGTTTTCCTTCATTTTAGCTTGTATGTGTGGACGGGATTATTTTTTAAAACAAAAATGGAAAATCTCCATTTTCAAAAATACACCTGTATGTGTGGACATAGCCTGAGTAATCTGACTGGTTCCAGTGTTTCACATGCCATACCACAAGTCATTTTTGGAAGCTGGGTATTGGAGAACCAAGACCTCTGCCTGCCACCCGATCTGTTAAAATAGAGAAGCCTCTGGCAGAACCAGGCTCCGTGAGGGACAGCTATCTGCCTCAAACCGGTCTTGGGGTAAGTCAGTATGACATCTGGGTCTTTCCATTTCTCAATGAGAGACTTGTACACCATATTAGTGAAGAATATCACATTTTCAGCAGGGATTTGAATTTTTTTAATTCTAGGCCAGATTTTCCTGAACAGCCGCTTGGAGATGGCATCGGCTTTTTCAGAAGAGCAGGATGAGTCAGCATTTTTAATGACATGCTTCACCAAGTTCTCGATACAGATTTCCACAGAAGACCTGTATTTTTCAACCTCTTCAGCCGCACTCAGGGCTGGATTCTGCATAGACTCGATCAAGTGCTTTTTAATTATATGAATCTGTAAGTTTCCCGGTACTGGGTCCCCGTCATTCAGTAACATTAGTAAATGTTTTTATTTACAAAATGTTTTGCTATGGAGCTCTTGGTAAATGGCCTCATCAATCCTGTTTAATTTCTTTTTTATCTATATGCAGGTCTTTGATCCTGACGTCAGACAACATGTTGTCAAAGAGTAGCTTGTGGAGTGGAACAGGTGGTTTGTAGTGGGACTTTTTTGCAGCATGTGAGAGCACAGCATGAATAAGTGTGCTCGCATACTCCTTTTCATCAGCCTCAAAAGAATTGCCACTAACACCAGATGGTGATTTTTTTACCCCCAGTATTTGAAATATATTAGCTTCAAACTCTTGTAAAAGTGTTTTGGAAATCTTTTTAGTATCTGGTAGTTGGTCTCCATCATCTTCAGTTGTTCCACACCATGTGAATAAACTTGTTAGTAGGTTTCGCTTCTTTCGGAAGAGGTGATCTTTGAATATAGGAATGACCACTTCTTGTTGCGGCTGAGCTACGGCTAGTGCAATGATCACAAGATTAGGTAGAATATCAGCAGCTTTGTAATGCCTTTAAAAGATGCTGCAGTAGCTGGAGTTTGTAAGGGTGCCATTTGTGAGCAGCTAATATCCGCCAAAGGGATGTTCGACTAATGCCACTCTCCAGTGACATGCGGCGAGTGCTACGCTGTGGGCTCTTGCTGAATGAAGCTAGGACAGCCACTGATGTTTCTTCATTAGTGACAGTTTCCTTGCGTCCACATTTTGGCAAATCCAACACTGAACCAGTTTCACGAAACTTAGCAAGCAGTTTGCTGACTGTAGCATGGGAGATGGGTGGTCTTGTATTAGGGGTGGGTTTTGATAATCAATTTATCGATTACAATCGATTCTGGCTTGGATAACGTGATATCGATTCATTAAAATCCTGAATCGATTTTTAATATAAATTTATTTTGCCGGAAATGCCAGAATCTCAGGTGAAACCTCAGAAAATTTCGACAACCACAAAACAGCTAAAACAGTAAATGAGAGCAGGTACACGGATTCCGCTCAAAGACGTAAACACAGCGCAGCCCCGCGGATCAGAATCAGTGAGATGTCGCCTTTCTCACCCAACAGCACGGACACGGTCGGGGCTGAAAGCCGACAGCTCACTGATTCTGTTTTGGCGGGTCCGCGCTTTGTGTTTACGCCCTTTTTGCACTGATTCTAAAGCTGTTAGTTTTATCTCTCTCCAAACAATATTGATCGAACCAGCAGCAAAAGAAGATCCAAACTGCGCTTCACATAAACATCGTCATGGATTCCCTCTGACTTTTGCTGTTTTGCTTCTACCACACTTCATGCACAGCTCTCTCTCTCTCTCTCTCTCTCTCTCTCTCTCTCTCTCTCGGTGTACTTCAAGAACAGTTTCTCGTCTAAAAATCTGTTTTCTGCATTATTGGCTTGCTTGTTACGCACAAGTCTACCGTTGTTTACAGCGCTGTCGGCTGCTGTTTTTTTCCCTTTTACTTACTTCTGAAAAGAAAACCTAATTTCTGCCATTCAATACTGAACAAATATAACATTTTTAAAATTATGCAAAATGTGAAACGCTCAGCCGTGTTTCTAATAAAACCGCTGTAATTTCAGAAGTAATGTTCACATCAACATGTTCACATGTTGATTAATGGTTTTCTTTTGTTTTTGATCTACTGCAGAATATTTTTTTTATAAAATCCCAGGCCAGGAAAATCACCTTCATGTTTTTCTGTGTTTTATCTTCAGCTACTTTGACACAAAGGCATCTGCTGTGATGCTCACACCTTTGATAAAGTCTTGCGAGGTTCAGCTTCCTTTTTATAGATACAAAAATATGTAAATTTACTAATCTGAATTTTAATATTTCTGACTGTCTGAGGCAAAATTTCCCAGATTCAAATCGAATTGAATTGAATTGAATCCAATCCAATCGTGAATCGAATCGATTCTAGAAATCAGTGACAATACCCTGCCCTATCTTTTAGGGTGTCTTGCATTGAAATCTGCTGCAATGACCCGGTTACTACGTTCACCAGATATCAACACGATTTCGATTCGCTCCTCACGTGTTAACCTCTTCGACATGTCAGTGGCTGTGAACAAAGAGAAACTTGTAAATAACTCATCAAAGAATAAAGTTACGTTGAAAGCAAGCACACCATTGTTTTTCTTGTGATATTTTTGTTTGATGTGTAGTTTGATGTGTCACATGGCCCTCTTCCTATAGAGATTGAAAATGTGACGTCATTCAGGGGCAAAACCGCAAAGGATTCTGGGAACGAGTGGCAAGCGGTACTAGAGCACTGCAGGCTTTCACATGAAAACAGTCACACAGCGATAAAAAGAAACACAAAAAATGGCAAGAAGCTGTTGTATTATTAACTGCAATAGCCGGTCACATGACAGCCACGGGAAGCCGACGGGTAAAGAGATCGGTTGTTATCGGATTATGTCGTGGAAGAGAAATTGTTTAAGCCACGTTTCTGAAGTAACAAAGAGCCGACGGATGGCCTGGATTTCAGCAATTCGAAGACCAAAATATAAAGTTTCAGAACACTCCAGCTCACATGTTAGTCTGCTCCAAGCATTTCCACAAAGGCAAGTCTTCTGTTGTGGTTATTACGTAATTTATCGTAACATAATTGTTGATGTAGGTTACAAATAAGTCTTATATTGATTTGAATTGAATTCGTTGCGCTATGCTGCTTTGTTCACTGTGACTTTGCGGGCTAATGTTTGCCAATTTTTTGATGTGTTTTATAGAAAAACCAGCTTACAAAATGAAATGCAATCCAGACTGGGCACCCTTTATCAGCCTGGGTCAGACCGAGTATAAAACTGCTACACAGCGATTGGTTAAGAGAGAGAGCGATATCAAAACAGCCACGAAAAGTCACGCATATATGTCCCCAAGTGTTGTATTGAAACAAGTGATGAATAACTGTTTTTGAACATGTTTTTTTTTTTCATTGTTGATTTGTTTTTCACCGAAGCAGCTAATAAAGCATGATGGAATACAATGTTGCCTCTTTCTTCTAAGATTCTATAATAGAATGAAACAATAATGCCATTTATAAATAAAGAAAAATAGAATTAATTACAAAACACTCTTTTTTTCTATTAGATCTGAAAATGTTGTGTAATACTACAACCTGAAACAACAAATAGATTGTGTTGGTCTGTACAGGAGATAAAGAAAAAAATGTAACAACAGCGGTGAAATGGAATAGTCCAAATCGAGTAAACTGGACCTGGGCTTGTTGCAGGGATCTAAAGTTAGTAAACATTTTGTGAGTGTAGGGACTCACACTTCACTCGGGATCATATAATAATAAATATGTGCGTGATTAAAGTTGGGCAGCACGCTAACGTCCTTACTCCACTGCTCGTATGGGTCTGACCCTTTCACTCCTTTGATTTTTTTCCTCGTACTTTTTTTTTTTGCCTTTTCGTCAAGTCTGTCTTTGTACGGATCTGCCGCGTTCTCCGTTGTTTTGTACATAACTGTTTTTGGGGCAAATAAAATGAAAGTAGGGATTAAAACCGCAGAATTAATGATTACCGGTGCTGGAAATGCTAGTGTTTGATGCAGTGTCTTGATGTTGTTGCCACATGTACCCACAATGCAATGCGCGAAAGTCACGTGGTCCGTCAATCTCTATTGAAAAAACAAAAGTTGTATCCAAGATGGCCGACTTCTAATTGGCCACCATGGTCACCACCCATCTTGAGGAGTTTGCCCCCTCGCATATACTAATGTGCCACAAACAGGACTTTAATATCACCAACCATTCCCATGTTATTACGGTGTATCCATATAAATGGCCCACCTGTAGTATATAGCATATAGACAAGGCTGTATGTAAGCGTGAACAGTGAAAAATGTGGTTGTCGCACAGTGAAATAGTCCTTGGAAATATTGCATAGTTAAAGAATATTGCACAGTTAAGTTTGTATTTTTCACAGTGGTTTATCCCCTGAGTATATTTATTAATGTAACAGCCCTGGTGTATGTGCTGTTTAGGCCTCCTGTACACCAATCCTAAGGTTAACAGCTGGAACAGGTGATGTGCGGGTGGGATGTGTCCTTCAAGATGCTACAGGCTTTTCTGTGGTAGCAGGATCTGTACAGCTCCTCTAGGGAGGGAAGAGCACAGCCAAAGATCCTCTGTGCGCAGCCGATGATCCTCTGGAAAGAAGAGAAACCTCTTCAGAGGTTTCTTCCTGTTAAAAGAGAGTTTTTCCTCCCTACTGTCGCTAAGTGTCGTCTGATTGTTAGGGTCTCTATTTTGCACTGTAAACCAACTTGAGACAACTATTGTTGTGACGTGGCGCTGTATAAATAAAACTGAACTGAACTCAAGTAAATCATCACTGAGTAAAAAACATTTCACACGATATTGAGCTTAATCCATCAGAGTGAAGGTGCACATATTGAAGAAGCTTTGGGAGGGGGGTTAGTCTCAGAAGGTTTACAAATGTGCATGATATGATATATCATGACATAATAAAATCTGATCATTTTGACTTACAAAAGTTGGAGGACGCGTCTTGGGAAGAAACTGGATGAAAAGCGAGCTGAGGGATACAAACAGAGAATATTTTTTTTGACAATCATTTCTAAAATGGTCCATAGAAGAAAACTACACAGCAGTGACACCACAAGCCATGCAAGAATGAAAAAAATTCTATTATGTTGGGGCGTGGTCTGCAATGCCGTGGCTTGGGAGATGGATGCACCTGCATCCTGGTTACTGCTGTTGTTGGTACATGTGGCTGCGAGCTGCAAAGCTGCAGCCAGAGTGTAAACAGCAACTGATACTGACTGTATATGTAAGTGTGTAAAAACGGCAAATAGTAAGATTAACAGCAACAGTTTGTTTTTTGTTTTTTTGTAGAAATTTCTTGTGAACAATATTGTGGCGCACAGTGTGACATCAAAAACGACGCACACCTTTCACGTTCGTGACTAAATCTCTGTTTTCCTCGTCCACACATAAGCGCGAAAACTGAGTTTTCGAAACAAAATATCCACCCTAGCAGGGGTGGACATTCAAGCACTCAAATCTCTGTTTTGACTGATCAAAAATGTGTGGACAAAAGGCCCAAACACAAAGTCTGCGTTTTCAAAAATACCTGTGGACGTAGCCTCAGGGTGAAATAATACTGTTGAAAAATGCTGAAAAGCATGAAGTTGTCATGGGGTCTGCTGTGGGTTATTTATATTATGTATAGAAAGGCAAATCTGAAATATGCAGAATACAAGAAAGAATAGAGAAAGGAGAAAAATAGGAAAATACAAGAAAAACCCAACTATTTAAATCCCACTCAAAAAATATAAGGACCATTTTCAGTCCTCTTTTAATTTATTCTCTTGACCTGTTCATTTGTTTCTCAGAAGGTTGACACGACAATATGGAAAAATACTTATTTACTTATAAAAAATATGTGATTTGTATATGAAAAAAAACTGTGATTTGTTTGTGTAATGGGAACCAACAACACGTCAGTTTGTCTTATGCAAAAAAGATACTTGTCTAGCTTCTCCTATTAACCTTGGATTTCTTTAAGCATATGAATGGTTTCCAAGTATTGTTAACTTTGGGTAAACTGAAAAAACAAAACAAAAACAGCTATATTACCAATATGTCCTCCTTGTGACATGTGTGTGTGTAGTTGAAGGTTAAAATAAAAGATACATTCCTATTGAGTCAGTTGATGAAACAGATTAATTTTATACTTTTATTCAGGTTCTTTCAAATTTTTTGCTCAATGAAATTCAAATGATCAATAATCACAAATTTTCAACCTCCACATCTGAAGTGATCGTTTCATTCAACTTGTGTTGTACTACAGCATGGATAAAAAGGCTGCCCTGATATGTAAATATGCTTTGACATGCAAAGCTCACATCTCCAGCAAATATCTTACAAACCTCTTTAGATCCTCATTTCTCTGCTGAACCCTTTAGAGAAATTCAACAATGGATCAGATCTTCACCTGCATCCTACTCCTGATGAGATTATTTGGAACTTTTACAAAGTACATTCACGTTAATGACAGAATGAATTGGCCTCAAGCTCAGAGTTACTGTCAGCAGCACTACAGAGACCTGGCCCCTGTCAGTAACGACAAGGATGCCAACAAACTTCAGCAGCGCTCCAGCAATGTCAATCACTGTATCTGGATAGGACTCGTGATAAATTGCTCGAACAGAATGCAGTGGCTGTGGTCAGAAGGTGGAGTGGCATCCACTTTTTTCTGGAGACCAGGTGAACCTAATGACTTTAACGGGAATGAAGATGGTGGCTGCGTGTGGAATAAAATGTGGAATGATGAAAAACTACAGAATCAAAAAACCTTCTTCTGTTACGGTGCCGTTGTGGTGAAGGAGAAAAAGACTTGGGAGGAAGCTCTGGAGTACTGCAGGGAGCACCACGATGACCTGGCCAGTGTGGCGTCTGAGACTGAGATGCTGCTGATCCAGAAAGAGTTGAGCAAACATAACACCACTGAACATGTCTGGACTGGATTGCGCTTTCTGGCTGGGGACTGGCTGTGGGTGGACGGGCAGGAGATGGACTATGAGGCCTGGGGTCAAGAGAGAAAACCATCATGTCCACATGCTAAGATTAAGTGTGGAGCCTTACAGGTGACAGGAGGGAACAAGGCTGTTTGGGACGCTCATGACTGTGAGGAGAGACTACATTTTATTTGCTACTGAGCCTATTTACTGTGCAAAATTCATTTGCATTAATCATAAATTTCTGTGATTGATAAAGTTTTGAATCAAAACAGTTGTAGGAATGGAAAAGTCAGCTTTCAATTATTTAACAAACATTGTGTTTCTTAATTTTTTGTTTCAGTGAGCAAAACGTTTTAAAAATAAGAAAGGTTATTGAAAATAATCTCCAGATCCTGTTCATCATTCTAGCTTTTATAGCTTTTCTTGCACACAAAGAAAAACACTCATAATAGACAAGCAGTCTCGTGTTACATTTTGAGAATGCCCCACTGTTTGTTGACATAGTGAAGCTGCACTTGTTGAATGAGTGCTGTGATGGAATGGAATTATTCTGAAAGGTTTAAAAGTGCATATGATGTGATCGATAAGTGTAAACTAAACTAACTAATAAATTTGCAAATTTTGAATAGTAACAAATGCATGCTCCAATCCATACACAAATACAGACAATCTGAACAGAAGCAAAACTATTTAGAAATTTGTATATAAAAATCTGACTCAATAATCACAGTTCTATTCACAAGTTCATAAATCAAATCATTTTAGCTATGCTTTCCTGTCTGGATAAATATCTAAAGATACTGTTCACAATCTTTTCACTCACTTAAAAGCCATTAAATGCACAAATCGCCTGATATTCACAGATCACATTTTGAGACTCTTTTCACACTGAATTGTATATAACTTTGTTTTTGTGAAATGAAAAAAAATTCATCAACTATGCACTATAAAAAATGTGCATAGTAAATAAAAAATGTCTGAATTTGTCAGGTTTGTTTTATTTGTAACCAACAGCACATTTAAACAACATAAGTTGTGCTTTAGAGACGGCACATTTACATTTCAGGTTTTCAAAAAACAAAACAACCCTTAGTTTCAAAATGCAGAAAAAGCTAAAAAAAAAAAAAAAAAAAAGGTCTTTTTATTGAATTGGCTCATTATTGTAGAATCACAGGGATTTCATGGTTATTGAAATGTGTTCAGAATTTGCAAAGTTACGATGCCTCATGTTCTAAATGATGATACACTGCTCTCCCCTACATAAGCTGCCTTTATAGATTTTAAGTATCAGTATATGTCAAGCCTATTCAAATGGCGGCCCGCGGGCCAAATGCGGCCCAGAAGCAACCTGCGAGTGGCCCTGCCTGTGGTCCTGGCAGAAACACAGAGAAAACGCAAAAAATTAATTAATTAATTTTTTTTTTTTTTTTAAATATACAATTCCTACAGCGTAGTGTAGACTGTGAATGCAACACTACTAGTAGCCTAGCAATATTTAACCCACAATGCACCGTGATGTAAACATATTAAACAATCATCGTAATATATGATGCGACAACAGCATGTCTTTCTCTCTCCAAAAGCGCAAAATTGACAATGAAAACTGTCGGTTTAACCCTGCCTGGACTGACAAATACTTATTCATTTTACCGAGTTTAATAATCTTACAACCGGAGTTGTACTACCATGGTGAGGTAGGGCTGTAGTCCTGTACAGCCCAAGAGAAAGCTGCTGCATCTTCCCTTTGTGTTTGTTTCTTGGCGAAGAAGAAAAGGCCTTTCACAGATTCTGAAACGGTGAAATACTGTATGCTGGCCGTGGTGGATGCGGTGAAAAGTGATGAAAAAATTAAAGTAAGTGTGACATCTGCTATTAAAAACGTGCCCCTGTAGGACAGTTCAAATATTCGTAGAGTTGAAGTTCTGGCGTCAGACGAGTTTGAAATGCTGTTAGATGACCTGAAGAAAACTGATGTAATGTCTATAGCAGGAGATCACAGCTCACGGCTTACTACCGTTAGAGGGACACACAGCTGGCGAAATAATGTTTGAGAAGATTTCAGCTCTTTTTGAGGAAAATGGTCTGGATATGAAGCGTGTCTGTATACTTGCGATGGATGGGGCTCCATCCATGGCAGGAAAAGTGAGTGGTCAGCGAAATATTTATTTTAATTTAAAAGGGAATTATCAAAATGTTTTTTTGTTATTATTATTATTATTATTTCAAATGTGCAAAAAATAGTTTAGTTATAGCTCCTTTTTTTTTTAAATGGACCTTTTGGTGTGCATTTGTGAGAGGTCACCAGATTTACAGGGGAAAAGGAATAAAAAAAATTACTTGTTTTTCAATACAGTTGTGTGGATTTGAAATTGATCATGATCTGCTGCTTACTGGCTTCAAAAAAAATATCTGGCCCAGATAAATTCCTCGGTTTGAAAATCTGGCCCAACTAACTTCGTAGTTGAATAGCCATGGTATATGTATTGGTATTGGCAATACTGGCCCTATATTTACCTGGTATTGGATCGATACCAATATCTGCAGTGTCGCACACCACTAGTGTAAAACTGGGACACCTGGGCTTCCTTGGTATTTCTTTTTTTTTTATCTCAAATAAAAAAATCTGACAACAGTTCATTACTGCTCTACTAAAAAACACATTAGAATATATTGTTTTCATAAGCTGCTGGTGCATGTTGGATGTGCTTCTACCAGAAAAACAGTTGCAGGGCAGTTACAGACTAAAGACTAACTTGTGCCTCCCTGTGGCTCATCCTCTGGCATGAATATAGGCTAACTGATCTCTTGCATGTGTTCATATAGTCCAAGTGATGTTGGGTAATTGGAGCTGACACTTCAATGTTACCTCACTGACCGTTAAAGACTAATTTTTTATCTTAATTAAAATAAATAACAATCTAAATCTAAATAATCCAGTTCATTTATGTTTATAAAGGTAGATTGATGTAATTCATAATTTCTTTATTGAACAGCTGAGTTGTAGGGTGATGAGGACCCAAATGTAGATGCATAATGAAGACAAACTGTGTGGACCAAGTTGTCCTGAAAAATAATGTAAAAATAATGTATTGTTTTAAAAAAAACAAAAAGAAAAAGGAAACACTGGTACTACATGTAGTAGTGGCTGAACCAGCCAGTTTCTAAACATTACTGTTGATTATCATATGTGCCAGGCCGGAGGGAGGGGACCAAGAGGATCCTGCCTCTGAAATGTAAAGTGCGGTAACCACACACTTAAAGGAGAGAGAGCACCAAGGTGTACCACTTATTAAAAGTTTTAAGTGAGTGAGGCTATATATTTGATCCCTTTATGTGTACCCATGACACTTTGTGGATTACAGAAAATCCAAAATAAATGAAAACTTGTGCACCCATGTTTTTGTCATTGAAGACTTTCGCTGTACAATCATTCCACCCAGCAAAAGAACAGTTTGCATGACACTGCCACGATGACTGGATGCAAAATTCTGTCTACTACAGTAACATCCCCAGGCATACATCGTGTATGATGTATGCCTCGTATGACTACACTCTACTCTACTGGACCAATATTAAGTCCACTTTTGTTTAATTTATTTTACAATTTTTGCTTAGTTCTTTGTTAATATTTACAATCATTTAGTAAGTAAGGTTTATTTATAATTGCTCTTCCAGATACAAGGTGTCATGATCCTGGGTCTTTTGACCCAGCGTTTTGTGTTTTCTATCGTTGTGATGTATTTTGGTTCTGGTTTTCTATTTCTTTGGGTTTTGGTTCTGTTCTTCCTTAGTTTAGTGTTTAGTCTTTTCTGCCTCTGTATTCCTGTGTCAAGTCCGCGTTTCTTAGACTGTGTTTTTGTGTGTATGTGTTCCTGTTTTACTTTGAAGGTCCCTGTCTGATGTCAGTGCGTTCTGTTTACATTTCCCCTGTGATGTCTCCCAGGTGTGTCCCCCTACTGTTTCCCATCCCCTGATTCCTGGTGTGTGTATTTATAGTGTGTGTTACCTCGTCCTCGTTACTGGTTCATCTGTGTATCTTCCTCCGTCATCGATAATTGTCTCTCCGTGTCTCCCTGCATCTCTGTTTCTGGTTGATTCTGTTAGTTTTCCCAGTTTAGGTTTGCTTAGTTTCATGCTCAGCCTAGCCATCTCTGTTTGTATCTACATTTGACGAATAAACTCACTTGCATCTGAGCTGCCGCATCTTGGTTCCTTAATAATTCCATACGGCTCGCCTCATGAGCCGTGACACAAGGTCACAAAAGTGTACAACAAAATTTTGGAGAAAAAAGTCAGACTTTTTTCTCTAAACTACATCTGAATCATCTTTGATTCTGATCAATCAAATATAAGCTAACAAATGTTGGATGAGAGAAGAGAAAGTGAGTGAGTGTGATGGAGCTCTACTGAAAACAGCCATTTGACATTTGGTACTTCCGGTTGCGCCGTAAGATGGCTGCACCGACGAGAGCTCCCAGTCATCTCAGCAAAAATGTTATTATTTATTTTGTTCTGCTTTCAATTTCTGTACGCACAGCGCGATCATACACTCAGTATGACAGACAAACGCTTTTGGAGCTACGTTCGTCGTTCGGACTTTACAGGGGGTTTCGACTCCGTGGATGCTCTGTTGCCTGGGATCCTTTGTTTACTCGTGCGACGTCGAGGGAAAACAAAGAGGGGGAAACGCGCCGGAGTTTTGTGCCGAACGCGACAGAGAAACAGCAAGCCACCTCTCCCCAGCATCCTGCTCGCAAATCTCCAGTCTCTGAACAACAAACTTGACGAGCTGCGTGCACGGATTAAACACCAACAAGACATCAGGAACTGCTGCGTTCTGGCCTTCACAGAGACATGGCTGGAGCCCAGCGTCCCCGACTGCGCCATCACGCCGGATGGATTCACTGTTTACCGGGGAGACCGAACGAAGGACTCAGGCAAGAAAAGGGGAGGAGGGGTGTGCTTTATGGTTAACTCCTTGTGGGCTAGAGATGTGTGTATCTTAAAAACTTACTGCTCTCAGAGCCTCGAGCTGCTGACCATTAAAGTCAGGCCTTTTTACCTCCCGAGGGAGTTCAGCTCAGTTCTCCTCTCAGCTGTTTACATTCCTCCACACGCTGATAAAGCTACGGCTATGGACGAACTGTATGACATCATTACTGGACTTGAGAACAATAATCCAGAAGCTGCCTTTATTGTGCTGGGAGACTTCAACAGAGCCAACATGAAGAAGGTTCTCCCCAAATACTATCAGCACATCTCCTTCCCCACAAGAGGTGATCAAACATTGGACCACTGTTACACTCTATTCAAAGAGTGCTACAAACCCTTCCCCCGCCCAGCTTTTGGTAAGGCAGACCATTGTTCCATACTGCTGCTGCCTGCATACAGACAAAGACTGAAACAGGAAAAACCAGCTTCCAGGGTTATTTACAAATGGGACAGTGAGGCTGAGGAGGTCCTGCAGGACTGCTTTGAGACAACTGACTGGCAGATATTTGTGGATGCAGCTGATGGCAACATCAATGAACTCACAGACTCTGTCATTGGATATATTGGAAAGTGCATGGATGATATCATCACAAAAACCACTGTCCGCATAATTCCAAATCAGAAACCCTGGGTAAATAAAGACGTTCACGCCAAGCTAAAAGTGCGGACCTCTGCCTTTAACTCCGGGGATGCTGATGCTTATAAAGCAGCCAGGTATGACCTCCGAAAGTCCATAAAAAAGGCCAGAAAGGACTACAGGGACAAAATGGAGTCCAGCTACCACAGCTTTGACACCAGGCGACTGTGGAATGGACTGCGCTGCATCACTAACTACAAGAAGGTCAACACAGTCAGTGTTCAGCCCACTGCATCTCTCGCAGACGAGCTCAACAACTTCTATGCTCGTTTTGATGCAGACAACAGAGAGCAGATCCTCTACCCTCAGGAGGACAGTGAGGCTGCAACTTTAACTCTGAGAACAGAAGCTGTGAGATGGACCTTTAAAAAGGTAAATCCTCACAAAGCTCCAGGACCAGACGGCATCCCAGGCCGGCTACTCAGAGTGTGTGCAGACGAGCTGGCAGAGGTGTTCACCAACATCTTCAACCTCTCCCTGAGGCACCGTCCTGTTGCACTGACATCAGTCATCATGAAGTGCCTGGAGCGGCTGGTCAAAGGTCACATCTGCTCCTCCCTCCCTGACACACTGGACCCTCTTCAGTTTGCCTATCGGACAAACAGAGCCACAGAGGATGCCATCGCCCTGGCAACGCACACCACCCTCACTCACCTGGAAAAAGGGAATACATATGCAAGGATGCTCTTCATCGACTACAGCTCGGCATTTAACACCATCATCCCCTCGAAACTTGCCACGAAGCTCGTCGACCTTGGGCTGGGAACACCAATCTGCAGATGGATTCTAAACTTCCTCACAAACAGGCCCCAGGTGGTGAGAGTTGGTAAGCACACCTCCTCACCACTCATCTTAAACACAGGTACGCCACAGGGTTGTGTGCTTAGCCCCCTCCTATATTCCCTGTTCACACACGACTGTGTTGCTAAACACGAGTCCAACACCATCATCAAGTTTGCTGATGACACAACCATCATAGGCCTCATCACAGGCAATGATGAGACGGCCTATAGAGAGGAGGTGATGGCACTGTACGAGTGGTGTCTGGAAAATAACCTGACTCTCAACATCAGCAAAACTAGAGAGATGATAGTGGACTACCGGAAACGACCAGTCAGAGAACACCAGCCCATCCGCATCAACGGTGTCAAGGTCGAAAGGGTCAGCAGCTTCAAGTTCCATGGAGTCAACATCACCGAGGACTTCTCCTGGACCCTTCACACTGCTATCAGGAAAGCTTGCCAGCGGCTTTACTTCCTGAGGAGGCTGAGGAAGTTTAGCATGAACACCAACATCACCTCAAATTTTTACAGGTGTGCAATTGAGAGCTTGCTGACGAGCTGCATCACAGTTTGGTATGGAAGCTGCTCTGCCAGCAGCCGTAACGCACTACAGAGGGTGGTGAAGGCAGCAGAGCACATCACTGGCACGAGGCTTCCTGCCATTCAGGACATTTATCTCCAGCGATGCCTCCGTAAAGCACACAGCATCATCAAGGACCACAGCCACCCAGCACATCAGCTGTTCTCCTTGTTACCATCTGGCAGACGTTACAGGAGTCTGTCTGCTCGGACTACAAGACTTAAAAACAGTTTTTACCACCAAGCCATACGACACCTCAACCACAACACTTAAACACACACAACACAGCACTCAGAAACTACCCTGCAGCTTCACAAGTACTCTGTTTAATCTGCACTGGTCATTTCACTTTATTGTCATTGATATTTATATTTAAAGTGCAATACTGTAAATTTCTGCTGCTCATTCCTGTGCAATATCCCATCTACCCTCCCGTCATATTTCTTTTCAAGATTTTCTTATTTAATCACTAGTGTACATATATTTATATTTATAGATACATATATATTTAGTCATCTTTTCTCTTTTACCATGTCTCTCTAATATTTAGCTCCTTACTATTTTTATATTTTTATATTTTATTTTATTTTATTATATTTTATTATATTTTCTCCTACTGTACCATGCTGCTGAGTGACTGCTGCTCGTCAAACACATTTCATTGCAATGTTGACCCTGTGCTAACTTGCATATGACAAATAAAACTGAAAACTGAAACTGAAACATTTCGTCAGGCATTTGGCTTCTTTTTACAATATATTTTTTCATTGTTTTTTCATTTGCTGTGTTCTTTTCTGTGTTATTTGGTAAAATTTATAATCATGAATGCAGACATACAACCATCTTACAGAACTTACATAACATGAAAACCTTATTTTCTGAAAAAGCAGACATTAAAGCTATGTCCATAACATGGGCTTCCTAAAGGTCCTAACAGGTCTCAACAACATGTAAGAGGCTGCAATTGATTAGACTGAAAACCAACAAAAAAAATTGAAACAGGTAAGAAATTGTATAAATGTGCACGTAATAACTCTCATTTTGATTCTTAAAAGTGTTGCCTGCATGATTTAATAGCCCTTAAAATCATGTCCTCATAAAAGACTGGAAATTAACGTTTGTGCAAATTTAACGTAATCTTTAAAACCAGAAAAATGTATTCCTGAAATGCCGCATTATGGCAACACTAGAAACACAACTTGGTTAAGTGTGACAGCATCCATGGGGATTAAACAAGAAATCTCCATCACACACTCACCATCGCATTTGCAGTGTTCTCTTCTCCCTGTCAGCCACCACTACGTCTTTTTTGTTGGCCAGAAAATGCTTCTCTGTCTGGAACTTGAAGTCCCACAGGACTTTAACTCTTTTCTGTTGTCCTAATCCATATGTGGCATAGATATTCCTGCACATTCTTGAAGCCATTTGGGTTGTGCTTCTTAGTGTGTGCTATGCCAGCTCGCTTACATCCTACTACTGTGTGCTACATAGAACTCAGGTGGTGAGGGTGGGTAGATGCGTCTCTAACAGCATCACCATCAACACAGGAGCACCAAAGGGATGTGTCCTCTCGCCACTGCTCTACTCCCTCTACACTTCAGACTGTGTGGTCACCCATGGCTCCAACACCATTGTGAAGTTTGCTGACGACACAGTGGTGTTGGGTGCCATCTCCAACAACGATGAGGCGGCCTACATGGACGAAGTGAAGAATCTGGCATCATGGTGCCAGGACAACCACCTCCAGCTGAACGTTGGCAAGACCAAGGAGCTGGTGGTGGACTTCAGAAGGAGTCAACACAGAGACTACAAGCCCATTATCATCAATGGAGCTCCAGTGGAGAGGGTGCAGTCCTTCAAGTATCTTGGTGTCCACATCTCCTCAGACCTAACATGGGCTGCCCACATTCAGGCCCAGACCAAAAAAAGCTAGGCAGCGCCTGTATCACCTACGACAACTGAGGAAGTTTAGGGTCTCTCCAAAGATCCTCAGGATTTTCTATACAGGCGCTGTGGAGACCATCCACACACAGAACATGACATCGTGGTTTGGGAACAGCTGTGTGAAGGACCAAAAAGCTCTCCGGAGAGTGATCCGTACAGCAGAACGCTGCTGCAGGATTGCTCTCCCCCCGCTTCAGGACACCTACACCAGGAGATGCCGGACTAGAGCAGCGCAGATACTGAAGGACCCGTCCCATCCTGGCAACAAACTGTTCCAACTTCAATCTGGTAGAAGGTTCCGCATCATCCGGGCAAGGACAGAGAGACTCAAGAGGAGCTTCTATCCCCAAGCCATCTGGGCCCTAAACACACATACCCGCCCTCTCACATCATCTATAATTGACTGAGACAGGACTCTCTTCCAGACACTCTAAACCCAGGCACAATGTCTATTCTTATTAATGTACAGAATTCACCTGCTTGCTGCTACTACTGCACATTCACCCAATGTATATACTATATATATATATATAATGTTCTTCCTCTGCCCCCCCCCCCCAATTTTTTCACACGTCGCGTCGAGGAGCGTGTCAGGTTACATTTCACTGTGTGTTATACTTGTATAACTATGCATGTGACAAATAAAGAACCTTGAACATATTCTCCAGAGCACCTTTGCAGAGTCTGCAACTTAGGTCCTGTCATCCTATTTGGATCTAGCGCTTAAAGTCTGATCAGTCACTGTTCTCAGTCAGCTACAGTAAAAGATGATGATTCTGGAAAAACCTAAAGCTGCTACATTTGAAAGCTATGATTAACTTCCTTCACAGTTGTCAAATGATTCCATCTATGGCTGGGAAATCTTTAATAATGTTAATGGACAAAAAGTATATGTAGATAAAAATATATGGTGTTCATAACTGACCTGATCCACTTTACTGATGAGGCTTCGGTCCCAATACTGGCATAAGATGAGTCTCAGTCAAACCTGGAGGAGAGTGAGCTAAAGAACACAAACAAAGGGATTTAAAGGATCTTCAGTCGTATGAGTTCTATGCAAAACTACACAATAATGATAGTACAACACATGCAAGAAGGCAAATCTGCATCAAAATACACACACTGACACACACACAGCAAGAGTGAGTAAAAATGAGCTTGCTGTGATGTTCTAATGCAGGTATGGGCATCAGAGCTAGCTAAAGAGCTGAAAATAACCTACCGTGTTTGCCATCATTAGAATCAGCAACTGAAAGCTAGGAAAGCAAAACTGGAGGCATTATGCCATCCTGTACACTAGAGGGCAGCACAGGCTAAAACTATTAAAGCCACTTGCTGTTCAGTCATGAAATTATAAACCTGTGGTGCATTTGAATTATTTTAAAAGCATCAAAACTGCTATAACTGATAACTTTAATCACATTTCCACAAGGCTTTTCAAATTATGTTCTTAATTAAGAACTTAATTAAGTTCTACGACATGCAGTTAGTTGGGTTGGGTTAACTAGTGATTCTAAATTGCCTTTAGATGTGAGTGTGGATGGTTCTGTGTCTCTATGTGTTAGCCCTATGTCATATGCAAGAGGCAGGATGTAACCTGCCTCTCGCCCTATGGTAGCTGGGATATGCTCCAGCTCTCATAAGGGTATTCTACATCATTATTTTTACATATTCACCGGTATGTACCCACATGTATTACTACAACAGGGCTGCTATACAAAGAATGACCAGCAGAGGTTAGTACTTTCAAATGAGCTGCTGTACGGGGCTTCATGTGATCTGCCTTTTGGTGAAGCAACTGGCCGAAAAGATTTGACATATTCAAGGAGGCTTCACCACACAACCCCCCTACCTTTCAGTTTGGGGACCCAGCACGACATACACATATGGACTTTGGTTCAGTACAAATTGCTTTTCTTACATTTGTCTTTTCAGACTGCAATTTCAGTCTCTGCTTTTCTCCAGCTCACTACTCCTTCACACAGCTCAGGCTCCGCTCTCGTATTCCTCTTTTCTGGCACTCTACTGAAATAAGGAAGGTATGACCGTTGTTATCAGTTGAGTCACCTGCCTGCCCTGGAACTGCCAGTGCCGCAGGTTTGCTGACAAATCTCAGCTCCAATTCTGAAGGACAAGTGTTGGACAAATCTGACAGACAGTTTCTAGTACTTTTGCTGATAGCAGTTCCAAAAAAAAAAAATTACACAATAATCACAGCACAAACAATGAAAGAATGCAAAAGAGAGCAAAGGCCAGTTCAGTGTATTAAATTCCTTCAGTCCTCTTTGAGCTACTTTTCCTGACTTCTGCATTTGTTTTTTCCATTAGGAAAACATAACAATATGTAAAATGACTTTGCCTTTATTTGTTTAGCTTGGCCCAATATGCTTGTTTTTTTTTTCCACTTTATGCCTCTATGGTGGCTTTCCACAGTATGGGTTCAAAGTGTTTTTAAGTCTGGGACTTCTGAAAGAAAACTGCCAAATTTAGCACCCTCTGAGCCTCAT
Source organism: Neolamprologus multifasciatus (assembly GCF_963576455.1). Lineage (NCBI taxonomy): Eukaryota > Metazoa > Chordata > Actinopteri > Cichliformes > Cichlidae > Neolamprologus > Neolamprologus multifasciatus. The sequence continues at coordinate 21,331,284 of NC_140460.1, forward strand.
TTGTTTGATAAGATACAGTTATTGTGAGTCAAAGTTATTAACTTGGCATAGGGTCTTTCTTCAACACACCTAAACACTTTTAGCTGCCTAACAGCAGCTACTTTAAACTCAAAAGTTTTAATATGTAAGCTTTCACCTTCTGAATGTTAGTATGTACAGTTAATAAATATATCATGAATATGTGGCAACACGAAGGGGTGGAAATAATGTGGAAAAGAGTGAGGAAGCAATGATGTCATACACACACACACTAGAATGCTGGTGTGGCAAGTGGGAGCCAGTTACTGAAATGGGCAGAAGAAAACCTAAACAAAAGAAGATAGTTGGCAAAAAAAAAAAAAGACAAAGCACAAAGAACATAAAAAGGTAAAGCAGCAGCACTTCTGTAAAGGTAGCCCAGAGAAGCAGTAGTGGCCCAGCTGTAAAGCTATATCAGTCGCCCACTACTATATAATGATGTTGGAACAAATAATGTATAGCTCTAGGATTGAGAGCAAGAAGTTAAATTCAAAATGAAAATTGTTGGATTTGGAGAACCGGATTCAAATATATGTTAATATTAATATTAGTCAGTGTCTTTAACTGTCCTCTAATCTTCTGCTTTTTGAAAATTGTGATAATAAATGTTCATACATTTTCAAGTTCCGTATATGAAATAGAAATTTCATTCAAGTTTTGATGTGTTTGAGATATCAAAATTGGTCTCTTTTGAGTTTCTGGTGAGTTATCAGCTACTTGAACAAGTGAGCATAAGGTGTGTGTTCCTGAATACTAACAGGTACTGACAATGAAAGGGCAGTCCTGTCATGCAAATAGGTTTTGAAAGGTAAAACTCACATCTCCAGCAAATATCTTCCAAACTGTTTGGATCCCGACTACTCTGACGAACTCTGTGGAGTAAATCAACAATGGATCAAATCTTCATCTTCATCCTGCTCCTGCTTAGCTTGTCTGCAACTTTTTCCAAGTACGTTTACATTGACCAGGAAATGGATTGGCGTCAAGCTCAGATTTACTGTCAGCAGCATTACACAGACCTGGCCCCTGTCAGTAATGAGAAGGATAATGACAAACTTCAGCAGCTCTCCAGCAATGTCAATGACTTTATCTGGATAGGACTGGTAAAAAATTTCTCAAACTGAAAAGAATGGCTGTGGTCAGGAGGTGGAGTACCAACCTGGTATTTGTGGGAACCAGGTCAGCCTGATAACTATCTTCTGGGTCATGAAGACTATGGCTGTATGCGGGAAAGCAAGTGGTATGATGCAAGCCTATTATATAAAATAACCTCCTTCTGCTACAGTGCAGAAGTGGTGAAGCAGGAAAAGACTTAGGAAGAAGCTCTGGAGTACTGCAGGGAGCACCATGATGACCTGGCCAGTGTGGCATCTGAAACTGAGATGTTGCTGATCCAGAAAGAGTTGAGCAAACATAACACCACTGAACATGTCTGGACTGGATTGCGCTTTCTGGCTGGGGACTGGCTGTGGGTGGACGGGCAGGAGATGGACTGGGGCCTGGGGTGAAGAGGGAAAACCATCATGTCCACATGCCAAGATAAAGTGTGGAGCCTTACAGGAGGGAATAAGGCTGTTTGGGATGCTCATGACTGTGAGGAGAGACTACATTTTATTTGTTACTGAGCTTTGTAATATTTATTTGAATTTCCTTCTATTTACTTTGGATATTAGATAGTAGTAGATTATTTATCTAATTTGTTTATTTGTATTTTTATGCTTAATGCTTAATTATCTAATTTTTATTGTGGGAGAATGCCAAAGTCACCTGCCAGTAATTTTCAAACAGCACATTTAACCAATGATGTTTGTTTTCTTTTCTGGAAAACAGATATAAAGGTTCAGACTTACAGTCTTCTTTTTTTTTAAAAGATTTCTCTCTAGTTTTTGCACCTTTGAATGGCTAAATAAAGAAATAAAGAAATTAAGGTTTTCTGACTTAGTCACTTAAACCAGACTGAGATGGTTTGGCCTTAAACAGGCCATTCATGTACAAAACCTCTCCAATGTGGATGAATTAAAACAATTCTGTAAAGAAGAATGGGTCAGAATTCCTCTACAGTGATGTGAAAGACTCATTGCCAGTTATTCAAATGCTTGATTTTGTTTCTCGCTGTCAAAACTGATATCAAAATACTTTATTAATCCCTGAGGAAAATATGTGGTTTCCGTTGCTTCAAGACAATAAGAACAGTAACTGACTAAACTAAATAAAACAACACAACTTATTGCAAAGTTACTAAATATAAGAAACAGCTCTAATATATACAAAAAGCTCATTTAAATGAGGTGGGCGCCGGACCCTACCCGAGCTACCACAGGGCGAAACACCCTGGACAGGTCCCCAGTCTCTCATAGGGCTAACACATAGAAACAGTCAACAATTTGCATTCACATTCACACCTTTGGGCAATTTAGGTTTAACCATTTAACCTAACCCCACTCACTGAATGTCTTTGGCTGTGGGAAAAAACATGTAAAAATATAATATAATACATTTTAAACATATAAGAAAAATTAATATATACAATTAAAATTGTACTGTAAAGTGTAAGGCTGTATTATTTTGTTATTGTAACTATAGAGGATGTGCAGATACTGATTGTGTGCAACTACTGCAGTGTGTACTGAAAACTAGATGGAGGAATTTTATAGCCGCAGGCAGGAATGATTTTCTGTGTGCATTTGTAATGTAATGCACTGAACGTGGTCCTGTGAATAGCCGGAATGTCATGGAGTAGATGGGAGGTATTGTCCAGCATTGTCCACCAGTTTCCAAACCTTCTGCAGCATCCGAATAGGAAAGTCAATAAGGAATTAAAGTTTCCAGCGAATACTATATTTAGTACGTGGTGCAACAAAATTGTTTGGTTTGCAGTACCCAGTAACTGACCAAGTCTCTGCATGTTGTGTATGGCAGGGCACATCCAAAACTAATTCCTCATTTTGTATTCAGGTAGGTGGTTATGTAACAGTGCAAATGCCACATGTGGCGATCGTGGCGAGTTCGCCTTGTAATCGGAAGGTTGCCGGTTCGAGCCCCGGCTCAGTCGTTGTGTCCTTGGGCAAGACACTTCACCTACCGCCTACTGGTGTTGGCCAGAGGGGCCGATGGCGCGATATGGCAGCCTTGCTTCTGTCAGTTTGCTCCAGGGCAGCTGTGGCTACAACTGTAGTTTGCCTCCACCAGTGTGTGAATGTGTGTGTGGATGACTGGGTGTGTAAAGTGCTTTGGGGTCCCTAGGGGGGACTAGTAAAAGCGCTATACAAATATAGGCCATTTACCATGTGAGGTTTCAGAAACTGCTGGGCTTGACAGGGCTTGGACTGAATACTTTTTTAAATTATCCTTCTTTCTAAACCTCACTGTAAATAGTAAATCTATGTAATAGGAAAATGTAGAACATATTTTGATAAATGTTATGATCGTAACAAAAGGATAAAAATTCAATTAAAAACAATTATATACAGTCCTCACATTTTGTCATAGATACACAAAAGAAAATACATTAAAAACAGAATAGGAAGAAAAGGAGATGGAAAGGCAGACAAGTGAAAATACCTTTAAAAATATTACTCTTACAATCTATAATTGTGTTTACAGTACAGGTATATTAATTTCCCCTGTGTGTTTAAAATTAAATTATGGGAACAGTTTGAAGCTATATTATTCTTTAATGGTCTTTTTATGGTTTTTAATGGTCTTTCAAATTCTCATTCATGTGTTGTTTTCCAACATGGTAATGGCATGACAGTATGAATAATGACTTCATTTGGTTCTCTAATGAGAAGAAAGCAATGGTTACACTTTGCTGTATGCAAACAAAAACATTTGTTTGGTGTGCTCACTTCCAATAACCTTTGGCTTTACATCTACCTGTGTTTGCTTTCTAAGTCTTGGTCAAACCTGGAGGGGCATGATGTATAAAATACAAACAGAAGGACAGATTTAAAGGATATCAGTTCCACACAAAACTAGTTAATAACGTTAGCACAGGACATGCAACATTGCAAAAATTAAGAAAGGCAATCCAATATATCAAAAGACAAATGTCTAGTATGGTTAAAGAAGAAGGAAAAAGCTGATGGAAATTACAAATTCAATATTCCCACAGAACACATGGAGCTATTTCTCTTCAGTCCTCTTCCAGTTTCTTCTATTAACATTGCATTTGTTTTCAAGGAAAGATAATTTCATTATATAAAACAAATTAATTTGTCTTCTTCCTGAAGTGTGTGTTCTCTAGCATATCAAGACTATCTCGCCACACCATTACATATTCCATATGTACTGGGTACGACCCCACTTGGTCGTGGCGCGTGGATAGTTCTTTAAGACACTCAGGCTCGCCTGGCCACGTCCCACAGCTCACGTATAAAACAGCTGTGCAGACGTGATATTGGTGATCGTTTGATCTCCACTTGTGTTGTGCGTGTGAGTGACTTTTCTTCGAGAGTGCTGTGTGTGTGTGTGTGTGTCCATCCATCAGGAGCCTGTTTCGACAGCCTCCCTGGGTGCTAGCCTCTCCCCTGCCATTTCCCCTAGTTGGTCTCCCATGGCCCGGTTCCTTTGCCGATTGAGCTGGCGTCTGTGTGTGTGGTGATCGGGCTGTGTTCACTCGGCATCTTGCCCACTTCGCAGGCTTACACGCTACTGGGACCTCGGCGAGTGAGCTTCTCCGGTCTGTTAGCCTATCTGGCCTTTGCCCGCAGCTCGGGTTAATGCAGCCAGCGGGACTCCACTCGTTGCTCGGCTACATTGGGAAACGGTGTCAGAGTTCCAAGCATACGATTTCAACTGTCAGCACTGTGATACAGAAACAAATAAACTGAAAGGGGAATTTAGGTTGCGGCTAGTGTCGGCTACCTATTAGCACTTCCTGGTTAGCGTGTGGCCCCGCCCCCCTACTTGAAGCAGAAGTATGGCAGCCCACACATCCCAAACGTGTCTGTGTATGGCATTTTTGCCTTTTGAAGACGGGCACGAGCAGTGTTGCTGTACCCTGGCAGGGAAAAACGCTTGCATGAACTGCTTTGTCGCCAGCACGTACTAGGGAGACCGTGCTTGGTTTTTCTGCCCTCCCCCATCTCATGCCTCAGGCTACAATGGGGAAAATAGCTGCCACTGGAGTGGAGACCAGATAGTAGTGATGTGCAATACCACTGATTTCCTTTCCGATCCGATACCAAGTAATATTCAGGATGGTATCGACGATACTGATACCGATACTTTGTACAAAAACTTATTTTATTTATTGTATCTCAAATTATAGCATCATAATGATTACAGGACATCCGATTACTTGTTCTTATCACTTAATAATGCAGAGTTCATCATACAGAAATTAAAAGAAAACTGAAGTTGTGCGCTACTTGAACACCTTGCCTGCCTGCAGCACTAAAGGACTCCGTGAGAGACGTCACCTGTCCCTCTCCTCCTCTTCAGTTCACCTCAACATACTCTTGTCATATTCTGTGATATGATTTACTCTGAGGTGTTTGACAAGGTTAATGATGTTGCCACAACCATACATGCCAACCCTCCCGATTTTTCCGGGAGAATCCCGAATTTCATTGCCCCTCCTGAAAATCTCCCGATTTTCCACCTGGACAACAAAATTGAAAAACCATATCACAGAATTCATAGCCCGGCCCAGCCAATTCCAGTTTCCAACAATGACGGCAGCTACTTAGTTTTAATATTACTCTTATTTCTCTTTCTGGGTCGAAAAAAAAAAGTTTAACATATTTTCAGGTAAGAATGTAGCTGTGTAAACTTCAAATATCTGAGCCGACCGACACATCGTCTTCAAACTTATTTTTCCCCCCCAACAGCCCTTTTGAATGTCTGCCTAATTCTGAGGTCTCAAGGTTGGCAAGTATGCCCAAAACACCTCACTCTTGGAGCACTTTTTTGCCACATGTATCGCAAACCACGTCTCAGCTGTTTGTGGAGGTAAAATACGTTCACACAATTCCGCTCAGCCATTGTTGTGAGTGCGCGCGCCAAGGGGCTGCGAGACACTTATACAGCCGTATTTCGCACATAACTATGAAAGGCGGAAGAGGAAGTAGTTCCTTTGAATGTAGACAATCCGAATGTTATAGTTTCTTTCCACTCTGTTCCTGTTAATGATAAACTACATATCTACCCTAAATGACTAAAATATCAATATTTTAATGTGAGAATCAATTCTAGAACATAAATGACTGGTATTGGAGGAATCGATATTTCAGGATCGATCCGCACATCATTAGCCAACATACTGAAGGAACAACATTTGTCTCTTATATATGATACACCTATATATACACTGTCAAAGATACTTGTCTTTGAGTGAAGATTTAAGGTGATAAGACATATAAATAACTGCAACTTGAATCTTTACTGAAGCTCAGTATTTGACACGGAGTTCAAACTCCCTGCTGTAATGACTAATAATGATTAATGTAATAACTCAGCCTCCCCGGGAAAGTCTATGCCAGGGTGCTGGAAAGGAGAGTTCGTCCGCTAGTCGAACCTCTGATGCAGGAGGAACAATGTGGTTTTCGTCCTGGTCGCGGAACACTGGACCAGCTCTTCATCCTCTCGAGGATACTTGAGGGTGCATGGGAGTTTGCCCAACCAGTCTACATGTGTTTTGTGGACTTGGAGAAGGCATTCGACCGTGTCCCTCGGGGTGTCCTGTGGGAGGTGTTGCGGGAGTATGGGGTGTCTGGCCCATTGCTACGGGCCATTCGATCCCTATACAACCGTTGCAAGAGCTTGGTTCGCATTGCCGGCAATAAGTCGGACTCGTTCCCGGTGGGTGATGGGCTCCGCCAGGGCTGCCCTTTGTCACCGGTTCTGTTCATAATTTTTATGGACAGGATTTCTAGGCGCAGCCAAGTGGCGGAGGGCTTTCGCTTTGGTGGCCTCAGGATCTCATCTCTGATCTTTGCGGATGATGTGGTTCTGTTGGCTTCATCGGGTGAGGGCCTCCAACTCGCACTGGAGCGGTTCGCAGCCGAGTGTGAAGCAGCGGGAATGAGGATCAGCACCTCCAAATCTGAGGCCATGGTTCTCAGCCGGAAAAGGGTGGAGTGCCCACTCCAGGTCGGGGATGAGGTCCTGCCCCAAGTGGAGGAGTTCAAGTATCTCGGGGTCTTGTTCGCGAGTGATGGGAGAAGGGAGCCGGAGATCGACAGACGGATTGGGGCTGCAGCTGCAGTAATGCAGACGCTGCACCGGTCCGTCGTGGTGAAGAGGGAGCTGAGTGTAAAAGCGAAGCTCTCAATTTACCGGTCGATCTACGTCCCTACCCTCACCTATGGCCACGAGCTGTGGGTGAGTGGGTGACCGAAAGGACGAGATCGCGGATACAAGCGGCGGAAATGAGCTTCCTCCGAAGGGTGGCTGGCATCTCCCTTAGAGATAGGGTGAGAAGTTCGGCCATCCGAGAGGGGCTCAGAGTAGAGCCGCTGCTGCTCCACATCGAAAGGAGCCAGCTGAGGTGGTTTGGGCATCTGACAAGGATGCCCCCTGGGCGCCTCCTGGGTGAGGTGTTCCAGGCATGTCCCACCGGGAGGAGGCCCCGGGGCAGACCCAGGACACGCTGGAGAGATTATATCTCTCGGCTGGCCTGGGAACGCCTTGGTGTTCCCCCGGATGAGCTGGAGGAGGTGGCTGGGGATAGGGAGGTCTGGGCCTCTTTGCTTAGGCTGCTGCCCCCGCGACCCGGCCCCGGATAAAGCGGATGAAGATGGATGGATGGATGGTAATAACTATAATATTGGCCATATTATATTTACATTATCAAAGTGAGATGACTTTAATCTCATGAACAACATTAGCTAATTGTTACTAGCTAATCTTAAAATGACTGTTCAGTACAGAAATGAAGCCCAACAATCATGTTTTTACTGTCCTGTGGTCTCAGCCTCAGATACTTATTAAATCACACAGAGCTCATGTAGAAACAAATGAACTAAATGTGTTCTCCTTCATTTCTGTCAAACAAAGCTGTATGACACGTTTCCAGCTGTTAGTATCATGGTTGCTAGGCAACCTGGGTAGCGCAATGGAGGCTAGACCGTCCCATTTCACAAGCCTCGCACTTCCGGCCTTAGCGGTCTTTGAGTACGCGGCCCTTGAGGACCGTTGAGGCTGCGTACTTTGAGGCTGCAGACCCTGAATTGGGATACAGCCAGTGAGTGATTCGTTTTAGTGATGGGATTTCCGGCTCTTTTTAGAGAACAGGCTCTTTCGGCTCGGCTCACTAAAAAGAGCCGGCTCTTCAGGTTGTTTTGTTGCTTTAATTAATTTATTATTAACAACAATATAAAATTATGCACAAAATGAATTACTAATGTAAAAAAAAGTGGTTTTATTTATATATGTTTATATATAAATATATGCTGTGGCCCCAAGAGACAAAACACGTACAAACTCCAAAAAGCACATACAAACTCCAAAACACATTTCTAGCGTTAACTGAACTTCTAAAACAGAGCTACCTAGATCACTTAAATTACACAATTGAAAGCATATGTGTATTGTTTGTGTATTTATACACAAGCACTCATATATATTCAAATAATTTAAAGAAAAAAATGTTCATTTACCTGTTACAACACCAAATCCAGTCGTTGGTACTTGCTGGCTTGTGTAGCCACTAAGTAACAAAAGCTCAACACTGCGCCTAGCATCCTGGAGCACTTTTGTTGTCTTTTGTACGTGCTATGGAGTTTTTACGTGTTTTGGAGTTTGTACGTGCTTCAGGGTTTGTACGTGCTTCAGAGTTCATAACTGTTTTGAAGTTTGTACGTGCTTTGTCTTTAGGGGCCATCGTAAATATACTTTTATTTATTCACTCCACATAAAATGTAATAAATAAATCATATAATACAAAAACCAACTATTCACATTTCAACTTTTAACTATTTAAATTTTCAGCTTTTTCCTTAAACAAATTTAAAGTGAAACAACACAAAACACTACAAACCACTACACAATTAAATATAAATTAAAATATGAAAAAAGATGGACATTTATCATCTGCAACCCCCCCCCCCCCCCCCCCCCCCCCCCTCTTCCCAGCGCAAAGCACAAGGCTCGCATGCGGAGTGAAGCGGGAAAAAAGTGCGAGAGAGAGGGTGAGAAAAAAAAAAAAAAAAGCCCACAAGCCGGCTCGCGTCGTTCACATCAAAGACCCGGCTCTAAGAGCCATTTCGTTCGCGACCAACACATCACTAATTCGTTTAATGCTACGATTCAGCTAGCATATGTTTTTGTTATGAAACTGGCTGTTGTTTTTTTCCACACAATTTTAATTATAAGCTAGATATATTTCTACTAATGAAATTAGTTTGCTAACAGCAACAGGGATGAGTCATTGAGTCAGTTGGGCTTGTGAATCATGATTCACGAGTCAGTAAAGTGATTCTCAAGTATTGAACGATTCGTTCATGATTCGCGCATCACTAACGTAGTCTCCTTCTGTTTAAGTTTAAACTTGCCCTCGTTCAACATAATGTTTTTCTGCCTGCAACGAGTCAAAAACTGTCTCAGCTTCTCGTCATGGTCACGTACTGCTTCAACATCTGAGTCCTCCTGACCAGTGATCAACACATCATCTGCAATGATGTAGATCCCTGCCGGTCCATCCAAAGCTTGTGTGAGCTTTCTCTGGAACACTTCCAGAGCTGGACTTATCCCCATTGGCATCTTCAGGCATCTGTAACGTCCAAACGGAGTCGGAAATGTTGTCAGGTAGCTTGACTCCTCCTCCAGTTTCATGTGCCAGAATCCACTCGTCACGTCGCAGACAGAGAACACTTTAGCCTTTGACCGATCAGGCAAAATGTCCTCAATGGTGGGCAATGGGAAGTGGCTCCGTTGTAGGGCTTTGTTTAAGGGTTTTGGATCGATGCACACCCTTAAGTCCCCACTCTGCTTTTGGACCACAACCATCCCACTCATCCAGTCTGTGTTGCATTCCACTGGTGTGATGATCCCTCTGCGCTGAAGATCCTGCAGCTCCTTCTTTAACGGTTTTATCATTGCAATAGGGACACGCCGTTTTGGTAACTGCACTGGTTTCACAGTTTCATCCACCTCGAGCCTTAACTCTCCCTCCAAAAAGCCATCCCCTGTGAAGACATCAGCATACTCTGCTTTAATCTGATCCATGTTCCACTCATTCGCTGTTGGGTGCTCTGAAGTAACGATGCTGTCCAGTTTCAAGATGTTTTCATAGTGCACTTTTATGAGTTTCATTGCTTCACTGGCTCTCTTGCCCAGCAGTGATACTTTACAGTCTTTGTCAACCACTTGAAACCCCAACTGATACAGTTTCTGATTTCTCGGGTTACGTAGCTTAGCTTTGCACTTTCCCAACGGCTTTATCTTACTTTTGTTGTACATCATCAACACTGTTTGTGTGTCCTCCAACCGTATGTTTGGGCTTAGCATGTGGATTGGCATTACATTACAACTGGCACCACAGTCAATCTGAAAATGTATCTCTTTGCCCATCAGCATGCCTGCAAAAAGTCGAGTGCCTCGCACTTTGTCAGTGTTCTTTGTAGTTGAATCCTGTGTGTCTGCCTCTGTAACACAGAGAACGTCCTCATACTCATCACTCTCACATGTTGTCACATTGTTTACATTTGTCCTTCTTTTCTGCTCTGAGTGTTTTTTTCTGCCACACTTTTTACCTTTCTTCCTGTATGCTGTACATTTGTCTTTCTTTTTTTTTCATGTTCTGCCACTTACAGTCCACTGTGTTGCCGATCCGTTTCTGACACACAGCTCCACGCACAGCATGCATCTCCTCCACTGCAGCTCCCGAAATGGCTTTGCTGTTTTCCTGCGACAGCTCTGCGGCTCTGCAGAGGTCTTCCATGTCTGTGACAAGTTACTGGAATCCAATACCAGCGTTGGCGGCGCTTTAAGGCCCTCCATGCCTCACGGCGGTGCTAACTCGATTAGCTGCTAGCTGCTCACCGCTCCGTCAGGCGTCTCTGGGAGGTCCACTCCGTTCGTGCAGCTTACTCTGCTGCCTGCTCCGCTGCCACCATGTTATATTCTGGTCTCATTCACGACAGACTCCAGAATATCTATTTCCTACCCAACGGGGTAGTAAGGTTTATTAACAAGTTATGCGACTCTGATTGGCCCTCAGTCATACACAATAATAACATACAGCCTAATGATCTGGCCCAACACTCCTTACTTGTGTCACACTTTAAAACGGCTGTGCAGCAACACAATCCATTGTGGAACAAATCATCCAGCTGTTTTATACGTGAGCCGTGGGGCGTGGCCGGGTGAACCAGAGTGTCTTAAAGAAGTATCCACGCGCCACGACCATGGGGGGTTGTACCCCTTACATATGGAATATGTAACGGTGTGGAAAGATAGTCTCTCACTAAGAGAAGTTGTTTTCTAGTGGTTTTACACCAGTAGGAAACATGCACCGAGGGAGAGAGTGAAAAATAGTCTCTCAGATAAAGACATTTAGCTACTACAGGGCTCTAGACTAACTTTTTGACATGGGCGCACCGGTACGCCTAACTTTAAAAATTTAGGCGTACCGGCACAAAAGTTAGGCGCACTCAAATTTTTCAACCGCATCGCTTAACACCGCAGTTTTACATGTGCACTTTCTTTGGGGGGGGAAGTCCATACAGACAATATTCATTTCTAAATTATTAACTAACAAACTTGTGCTTAAAGTGCTTTGTAAATATTGTAGAAAACTGTTAAACTTAATCATCATCTTGGCCTCCTCTGACGGCAGTGGGGAGAGGGGACACTTGGGCAGTGCATTTATTGCAGCATATAATGTGTTTCCTGGACACACTGCTGCTTTTTCAGCATTCAAAGATTGATGGCACCGTGTCAGAGCACTGGCTATGAATTTCAGACGGATCAGGCCTTAACTTAACAAAAAAGTTATCAATAGTTCTTTTCATCTGTTCTTATTACCCACAGCTACATCCACTTCTGTCGGGCCTAGGCTGCTCACTAGGGCTGGGAATCATCACTGATTTCTATAATCCATTCGATTCCGATTCTCAAAGTCCTGATTCGATTCAATTTAGCCTCAGACAGTCAGAAATATTATAATTCTGATCATTTATCAGTACTGATACATGTGAGACTCCTGGTCTGGCTTTTTATAGTAGATAACCTTAAAAATATTCTGCAATTTTGCATAATTTTAAGAAGTTTAAATTTCTTCAGTATTGAACAGCAGAAATTAGGCTTTCTTGTCCGAGGTCATTTAAGTGAAAAAAGAAAAAGACAGCGCAGTAAACAACGGTAGACTGGTGGGTAATAAGCGAATGAATAATGCAGAAAACAGAGATTTGAGACGGGAAACTGTTCTTGAAGTACAGAGAGAGATAGAGAGAGAGCTGTGCATGAAGTGTGATTTTTATCATGGTGGAAGCAAAACAGCAAAAGTCAGAGGGAATTCATGACGGCATTGATCAAATGTGAAGCGTAGTTTGCTGCTTCTTTTGCTGCTGGCTCGGCGAATTTTGGTTGGAGAGAGACAAAACCTGCAGCTCAGAATCTAGCGCAAAAAAGACGTAAACACAGAGCAGACCCGACGCATCAGAAACGCTAAGCTCCAACAGCCTGTCCGTGTTCGGGCCGTCGGGTGAGAAAGCCGAGAAAGACAAAGCTGATTCTGATGCGTCGGGTCCGCTCTGTGTTTACGTCTTTGTGTGGAATCCGTTAATGAATTGATATCGCTTTATTCAAGCTACTCACCTCTCTCTTCCACCTGCACTTTCAACTGGACCACGGCCAATCAGAGAGGTCCCGCCCCTGACTATCTCTGATTGGTTTAGTCCACGATAGGGGCATAATGTGTGTCTGTTGTTGACCACACGGAGAGTTGCAGAGATTTTTTTTTTTTGTTGTTACCCGAACAGTTGGTTGCACAGGTGCGACCAAATATTTTTTTTTAGTCGCACCACTGAAAAATTTGGCCGCATTTGCGAAAAATTGGTCGCACTCTAGAGCCCTGTACTAGCAACTAATTTAAACTAACTTTATTTAAGGTACTTACATTAAGCTTTCACATTATTCTACTTGACAAGATGGTATAATATTTAATAATTACGTGGGCAGAATGTTCATAGTGTTATTTTTTTTTCTATGTACAGCTTTGAGATAATTATGTTTATATGACATGGAAAAACAATGTTTAGGATGTCTAGGATTTAAATTCTGACTCTTTTATGTGAGTCAGAGAAAACAAGTTAATACTTTCAATTATTTAACTACCATTAAATTTAGCACCAAAAGTAAGGAAATTTGTGTGTTTGTCAATTAATTTTTGTTGTTGTAACAATGCCTCTTGGCAGTAAATGTTATACTGTTGAAAACCCTGCTTGTTTCCTCTTAAATGGTGCCACATTTGTAAAGATAATTGTCATGGTCCTGGGTCGATGACCCAGCGCTTTTAGTTTATTATCATTTTCTAGTTTATTATGATGATGATTATTATTGTTTGAGTTCTATGTGTTATATTCGGTCTGCCTCTGAGTCTGCGTCTGTGTCTCTGTCTGTCTATGGTGTCACCCCGTCTGTTTGTAAATCTGTCTGTTTAGTTCTGTGTCTTGTTTGGTTCCCCGTGTCTGAGTTTCCTGTTTTATTGTGAAGGTCTCTGTCTGATGTGAGTGTGTTCAGATTACGTTTCCCCTGTCCCGTCAGCTCTGATTCTTCCCAGCTGTGTTGCCCTCCTGTCTCTCATCCCCTGATTACTGGTGTGTGTATTTAAGCCCTGTGTGTTCTCCTGCCTGTTGCCGGTTCGTCTGTGTCCTGCTCTTCGTCTGCCTCTCATCCCTTTGTCGTATGCTCCCAGGTCTGTTATTTTAGTTCTCCCAGTTTAGGTGTCTTCAGTTATTTTGTCATGCCCCACTGCTCGTTTGCCACTACACCACCTTGTAAATAAACATCACTAGCATTTTCATCCACTGCTTGCATCTTGGGTCCTCCTTCCTCCACACCACACGGCTCGCCTCCTCAGCCGTGACAATAATGTATTTTTGGTTGAGCAGCAGTTTTTAACCACAAAAAAACCCCACTAGAGGGCAGCACAGAATAAAATCGTTAAAGCCACTGCTGCTCAGTCATGAAATAATAAATGGATGTGGTGCACTGGAATGACTGAAAAAACTGAGAAGCATGAAAGCTGTGGTACTTGATAATAACACTTAGGTTTTTTCAGGGATGTCAAAATAATGCTAATTGTGACTTGAGAGTATCAAATATTGTTAAGAAACACAGAATGAAATGAGCTGAGAATATTTGATGTTTACAAGATTCTTCTGCTGACAAGGCTTCAGTCACAATACAGAGACATTTCTATGATCTTTGCTGATATCAGTTCCACACAAAACTACATAATAATGACAATATAAGCAAAGAAAGAATGCAAAAAAGAATAAAGGCCATGTGGTGGCAGGGTGTGGTTGTGGTTTAGCTGCTGCGGGAGTGGTGGAGTGGAAGTTTGAGATGACAGTGCCCGTCATGCCTCAGGCCAATTCAAGGTATTAAAAGGTAAATTTGCAAGATGCTGAATTAAAAAAAGAAAAATTGTTCTATCGCTCTTACATAATATGATGACTGTTTTCAGTTCTCTTTCAGTCGGTTCTCTTGACCTCTTCATTTTTTATTTATTTATTTTTTTTCCAAGTAGGATGTGACACTATAAAAAATGTCCTTGCCTTGTTTATGAACACTGATTTGTTTGTCCGATATGGAGCCAATAAAACTTCACTTTTGCCTCATGCAAACTAAATGTTTTGTTTATCTTGTTCCAATAACCTTGGTCTTTTGTCAACTTGATTAGGGTTTTTAAATCTAGGACTCCTTTTACAACAGCTGAATCTAACCACACAGTCAGAAGTTGAATAATTTGGCAATTTACTTACAGTAACTAACAGCCCGGCAGTTAACAGCCCAACAATAACTAATACAAACTAGAGTGCTTATACATAAGCTTTCAACTTCATGTTTTGATAAGGTCATGTAATACTTAATAAGAAAGATGTGAATGTTTTATTATGTACTTTTTTGATGTGTGTGTGTCATGTAGTGGCCATCTGGCAAGCAGTCTTTCCAAAATACAAAGACACAGTAAGCAGTAGACTTCTAAAGTCTCTGGTGGTCTACCCTGCCAAGGAGCATCGGAGCAGTTCTGGGAACTGACCTGAAGACCAACAGAAGAAAAGGGCAACTGGGAGGATAGTGGCGGAGGTGGAACAACTCCCTAGACCAACATGAATATCACAGATGGAGACAGAGAACCGCAAGAGGCCGTCTGGGAGGTTGGCAATGGCGCCAAAGACCCACAGGTAGAATGGCAGAAGCAAGATGTCACTGGAGGTCGCAGGATACCTCAGGAGGCCTAGTTGGAGACAGACAGCGGTGACAAAGACCTACTGATGGCTGCCGAAGATGGAGACCCTCAAGAGGCTGACAACAAAGATGACTTTGGAGGAAAGGCAGAACCCATCCAGAGGCTTGGCAGATGGCCTGTAGAAAGGTGGAGACCCATAGGCAACAAAACCCACTGGCCCGAGCTCTGGCGACACTGACACCACAGGCTCTGGACTCATGGGCTTAGGCAGAGAGGGACTAAAGTAGCCTGCCAGAGAACACAAACAGCATCTGGGGGGGCCATGCACTGACCTAGGACATGGGCCCTAGGAGCCATCTTCTCCAGTTCAAAATACAAAGGCCAGCTCAGCAACCACTTCTGTATTTTCAACAGCTAGCTTTGAGCCAGAAAACCCAGTCTT
Source organism: Neolamprologus multifasciatus (assembly GCF_963576455.1). Lineage (NCBI taxonomy): Eukaryota > Metazoa > Chordata > Actinopteri > Cichliformes > Cichlidae > Neolamprologus > Neolamprologus multifasciatus. The sequence continues at coordinate 21,347,105 of NC_140460.1, forward strand.
AGAATTAACAGGTTGCGAAACTTTCTGTCAGGGTGGGTGTAGAAAAGAGGACTGTATGCAGGACTCCTTTGGGAGAAGACAGTGGATTTATTTACAGTGCGGTAAAGGTGCAACAGTTCAATAATATATATATAGTGATGGCTGCCCAGGTGTGGTCTCCTCCTTTTCCTACTAGCAGTGCTCGTGGCCGTGAAGTGAAAACACACTTAGTGACTCCCTCCAAACAGTTATCCCAAGTGGCGGTCCAGCTCCCGTGATCTCTCTCTCCGTTTCCCTCCTGGTGGCAAACACACACGGAGTAACTAAACAATCCTCAGATCAACATAACTGCCACAAAAACCATCCGCGCTGCTCTACTGTGCTTCACACAATGATCCAGCGCAGATCGAAGCTCGATCGCCCTGTTAAGAAGGCAGCCCGGGAGATGGCGGATAATTGGCTACAGCTGGTCGGCTCCGATCGACAACAGGTGCAGCCAGTCTCTGCTCGGGAACACTCTCGGGAATGCTCGTCACCGCTCGGAGGTAAACAATCCCGTTCCGAGAGGGAGAGGGGAAGGGAGCGACATGCACACAATAACACATGGGCAGGCAGCCAGGCGAGGGCTGTCGGACCGTGACACATTCAGAATGAATACTAGCAGTAAGCTGGCACAGAAACTAAATACAGTCAGTGAAAAAGAAAAACTCAGTTTTACTATCTGGATTAGAACGTGGAATTGAAACCTGGACTTTAGATTGACCTGTTGATAAACAGTTGAAACAGCACGGTTATTGGTCAGCTCAGACATTGAAAACTTGATTGATAATATTAATTTTGAAATTAACTGGTGTTACGAACTGGTATGTTTACGTGTGTGTTTTGTGCAGGTGTTATGTCTTATGTTAATTTAGCTGTGCCAGGGCCCTGCTTCGATTGGTGCATGGATACGCTGCAACGACATGACTGGTTCCAGCTGGAGGACCCGCCCAATAAAAGGAGGCTGGAGCGCTACAGCGGGAGAGGTCTTCGCGGTTCTCCTCACGGCCCAGCAGTCTTCCCGTGGCAGCCGCTGGCTGCAGTGCTTTTGAGAGTTGTGAAAGTGGAGTGGGTAGGGGTGAGCTGCCGTTTTCTTTTGATCGCCCGTTTTTCTCCTGTTTTGTGTTAGTTAAGGAGGTTAGACTCTGTTTTTATTTTTGACTTTGTTTTGGTGAGGTCAGGGGTGCGGGATTTGTTTAGATCTGTTTTGTTTATTGTTTTGGCCTTGGCTCACCCTGAAGCGTTGACACTCCCGTTTTGGTTCCTTTTTTTTCCACCTTGTAAATAAATCAGTGACACTAAAGGATTTGTCTCTTGTGGCTGCTTGGGTCTTGGGGGGGATGCGAGTGCCTCACTCGTGTTACTGCCTGGCCCTAGACGGGTCGTAACATGAATTGGGGGCTCGTCCTCTGCCCTTTTCTGTGGTTTTGGTCTGTTTGGCAGTTTTCTTGGTGTGGGGATAGTTGGTGTGTGGGATTATGGAGTTTTCATTGGATGAGTTTGTTACCTCGCCTTCATGGGATAAAATAGTGAAGTGCAGAAAAGCGGATTTGCTAATTATTGCTAGTTTTTATGATGTTCAACTGTCCTATAGTGCCCGTAAAGCGGAGGTTAAGGACGCTTTGTGTGCAGGGCTGGTGGAGCGAGGCATCCTTCATGCCCCGAAGGCAGCTGTTGAGCAGCCTGGCGGCGGAGGTGTGAAGGTGGCTCCGGAGGCTGAGCCGGAGCCGGATGCCAAGGGGCCTATTAACGTGCTCCCGGCTGAGGCGGAGTCTGAAGCAGCTGAGTCTGGTACGGCCGGGGAACCCCTGGCGGGGCGGTCTACGGAGGATCTCCGTTTGACCCTCCGTATAAGGGAGGTGGAAACTCGTGCTAAAGAGCTTGAGGTACAAGCAATGCACCTCCGTGTCAGAGCTTTGGAGCTGGAGCGAAAGCCCTCCACATCTGCCTCTAGCCATCCTAGTACATCCACCGCTGTCTCAACGGGTTTTGACATCACTAAGCACGTTAAACTGGTTCCCCCATTTCGTGAGGCCGAAGTGGACTCCTATTTTAATGCTTTTGAGCGTATAGCGGCCGCGTTAAGCTGGCCGAAGGAGTTTTGGCCACTGCTATTGCAATGCAAACTGGTCGGCAAAGCCCAGGAAGTGTGTACCAGTTTATCAATTGAAGATAGCCTGGATTATGACATTATGAAGAAGACTGTGTTGCAGGCATATGAGCTTGTCCCAGAAGCCTACCGTCAGAAATTTAGGAAGTGTGAAAAAACTGCCAATCAGACATTTGTGGAGTTTGCCCGTGAAAAAAGTCGCTTGTTTGTACGATGGTTGCAGGCCAGTAAAGTAAAGGATCTTGAGGGGCTGAAAGAGCTTCTTTTGTTAGAAGAATTCAAAAAATGTTTGCCGGACCAAGTAGTCATTTACCTGAATGAGCAAAAGGTGACGTCACTTGCTAAAGCGGCAGTGATGGCTGATGAGTTTACTCTCACTCACAAAACTATATTTTCAGCCGCTGTCGCACAAAATATCAGGGTGGGACAGGAGAGGAAGATAAGATCACCAAAGGTAGGACTGAAGGATAGACAGGAGGATGGTGGTAATCGCGACTGTTTTTATTGTCGCGAACCCGGACATCTGATCGCTGCCTGTCCTGCGCTCCGGAGGAAGGAGCAGCGCAAAGGCTCTAAAACTCCAGCCGGCGTAGGTCTTATTAAAGTTGTCCCTTCGCCTAAAATGCATTCCACCCGTGATTTGCACCATGCGGATGCTGAAATAGAGCCACGTTTTAAACCATTTATCACCAAAGGCTTTGTTTCTGTGACGGGAGAAGAGAGGGATAAAGTGCCTGTTACTATTCTTCGGGACACAGGTGCGCATCAGTCATTTATGTTGGACAGAGTACTGCCATTGTCAGATAAAACTGCTTGTGATTCAGATGTGTTAGTTTGGGGAATTAAGATGAGCGTTCTTCGGGCGCCGCTACACCAGGTGCATTTGCATTCGCCTGTAATAACGGGGCATGTTAAAGTTGCCGTGAGTTCCCAGTTGCCTATCAAAGGGGTTTCATTTATTCTGGGAAATGACTTGGCTGGTGGGACAGTTTTTCCCCCGCCTGAAGTGGTGGAAACGCCTGTTGCTTCTGTTACTGATGCTGCCACCCCTATATCCAGTATGTTTCCTGTTTGTGCTATTACTCGTGCGCAATCGCGCAAATTTGACGACGTTGTGAATGTCGCTGACACCTTTATGGCGACGCTAGATGAAAGAAAGTTCCCCAGCTGTGAGAGTGGCAGAATAAGAAGCGGCAATGATGTGACAAAACTGATGCCAGAGTTGGATGAAAAGTTGAATAGGGATGCACTGATAACCGCTCAGCGGAAGGACTCATCACTGGCTCCTTGTTTTATATCCGCAGCCGCGAGTGCAGAAAGTAAATCCCCCACTTCTTTTTTTGTGCAAGACGGAGTTCTTATGAGAAGGTGGTCCCCTGACCATAGTGGTTTGCCTGGTGCTACGCAGGTGGTGGTGCCGAAGCCACATCGAGGGCAGGTGCTTAGCTTAGCGCATGATGCCAGCATGGCTGGACATCTCGGGGTGAACAAAACTTATCATCGGGTGTTGCGCAACTTCTTTTGGCCAAGGCTGAAAGCTGATGTGGTGGCATATTGCCGTACCTGTACTACATGTCAGATGGCGGGGAAACCTAACAGACCAATCCCACCTGCTCCGTTACATCCTATTCCAGTAATAGGTGAGCCGTTTGAAAAAGTAATACTGGATTGTGTGGGTCCCCTGCCAAAAACTAAATCCGGACACCAATACATACTTACAATAATGTGTTCAGCAACAAGGTTCCCGGAGGCAATCCCACTACGCACGCTGAAAGCAAAACCGGTAATAAAAGCACTAATTAAGTTTTTCTCTACTTTCGGGCTTCCAAAGGTTATTCAAACAGACCAAGGAACGAATTTTACTTCAAAAGTGTTTGCACAGGTTGTGGAGGAGTTGCACATAAAACATGTAAAATCCAGTCCATACCACCCGGAAAGTCAAGGTGCTCTGGAGAGATTCCATCAAACCCTCAAGGCTATGCTGCGCAAGTTCTGCGCAGAGTCGGGTAGAGAATGGGACGAGGGTCTGCCGTTATTGTTATTTGCCGTCAGGGAGACCACTCAGGAATCCTTGGGATTCAGTCCGATGGATCTGGTGTTTGGACATGTGGTCCGCGGTCCCCTCCGCCTTCTGAAGGAGAAGTGGTTATCAGAAACTTCTGAAACTCAGCATAATGTCTTGGATTATGTTAGCGGACTTCGGGAAAAACTCCACCTTGCATGTCAGTTAGCTCGAGGAAAATCTGTCACATACGCAGGCCAAAATGAAAGCTCGCTATGATAAAAAGGCTGTTTGCAGAAGTTTCCAGCCGGGCGAGAAAGTGTTGGTGTTGCTGCCTGTGGTAGGGTCCAGTTTGTTAGCCCGGTTCGCTGGCCCATATGTGGTGGAACAGAAACTCAGTGACAACAATTATGTGATCCAGACCCCAGACCGTCGGAGAAAGTCTAGGGTTTGTCATATTAATATGTTAAAATCGTATCACTCGAGGAGCCCTTCGGGTGCGCCATCTCCAGTGTGCGCCGCTAGTGTTGTTTCTCCTTATGAACCCTCTGATGACGGACTGCTCCAGAAAAGTGAAGCGCTGGGTAGCGGCCGGTTGAAAAATTCGGAGATCTTAAATGATTTAGACACATATTTAGCCCACCTATCTGAACCCACTCGAGCTGACATCACTGATCTGATAGAGAATAATTTATCACTTTTTTCTGATCATCCTCGTCAAACTGCTGTCCTGTGCCACGACATTGACGTGGCAGGACATAAACCGATTAAGCAGCATGCCTATCGAGTGAACCCTGTGAAAAGAGCGATAATGCAGAAGGAAGTTGACTATCTCTTAGAACACGGTTTAGCCATTCCGAGCGCCAGCGCATGGAGTTCGCCGTGTGTGCTGGTACCAAAACCTGACAACACTCCTCGGTTTTGTAATGATTACAGGAAAGTTAACGCTGTTACCAAACCTGATTCATTTCCTCTTCCTAGGATGGAGGATTGTATTGATAGAGTGGGATCGGCATCTTTTGTAACCAAACTTGATCTGTTAAAAGGTTACTGGCAAGTACCTTTAACTCCCAGAGCATCTGAGATATCTGCTTTTGTCACGCCAGATCATTTTCTCCAGTACACGGTTATGCCGTTTGGGTTGCGTAATGCACCCGCTACTTTCCAGCGTCTTATGGCCAAAGTACTGGCAGGCGTGAATAACTGCGATGCCTACTTGGATGATGTTGTCATTTACTCATCCACCTGGTCTGACCACTTACAAACCCTCTCTCTCGTTTTCAGCCGTTTTCAGAAAGCCTCGCTTACGCTAAACCTAGCCAAATGTGAATTTGGCAGAGCCACCATCACATATCTAGGAAAACAGGTGGGTCAGGGACAAGTACTGCCGGTGACTGCGAAAATACAGGCGATCGTTGAGTTTCCAGTCCCACAAACGAGAAGGGCGCTGCGCCGATTTCTGGGAATGTGTGGTTATTACAGAGGTTTTTGTAAGAACTTTGCCACTGTTGTTGTTCCTCTCACCGATTTGATCAGTCCGGTGAAGCCTTTTGTGTGGACGCCTGTGTGTCAGACTGCTTTCGAGTCTGCGAAAGCATTACTGTGCAGTTCCCCTGTTCTTACGGCACCTAACTTCATGTCCCCTTTCAAGACCGCGGTAAAGTGAGCCGTCATTTGTGAGCCGCGGTCAAGCCAGCCGCCTCTTATCCGCCGCATAAATTTCCTTGCGCTTTTACACCAGTCTTTACGGTAGCGCCTTTTCGCTTTATATCCCGATTGAAAGCCTAGACCCGCTCACACGTGCACGCGCGCGAACAGTCACACGTGCACGCGCGCAAAACACATTTCAATGGAACAGCCCAATACAGCTATCGTGACAGTCTGGTTGCATATTCAAAAATTCGTTAAAAATCATCCTTAGTAGTTGAGGTCCAACTTTCAACACATTCCTCTTCTGGGATACCTACTGTACCTGTGTGCCAAGTTTCATCCAGATTTACTGTAAAATTCCTCAGAAATTAAAGGAAACTTGTATTGAATCTAATACAGTCAATACAATAGAATTATGTCAACTTTCAAAAATTCTTTAAAAATCATCCTGAGTAGTTGAGGTCCAACTTTCAACAGATTCTTCCTCTGAGATACCTACTGTACCTGTGTGCCAAGTTTTCTCCAGATTTACTGTAAAATTCCTCAGAAATTAAAGGAAACTTGTATTCAGTTCAATACAGCCAGTACACTACAATTATGTCAACTTTCAAAAATTCGTTAAAAATCATCCTGAGTAGTTGAGGTCCAACTTTCAACACATTCTTCCTCTGGGATACCTACTGTACCTGTGTGCCAAGTTTCGTCCAGATTTACTGTAAAATTCCTCAGAAATTAAAGGAAACTTGTATTCAGTTCAATACAGCCAGTACACTACAATTATGTCAACTTTCAAAAATTCGTTAAAAATCATCCTGAGTAGTTGAGGTCCAACTTTCAACAGATTCTTCCTCTGGGATACCTACTGTACCTGTGTGCCAAGTTTCATCCAGATTTACTGTAAAATTCCTCAGAAATTAAAGGAAACTTGTATTCAGTTCAATACAGCCAGTACACTACAATTATGTCAACTTTCAAAAATTCGTTAAAAATCATCCTGAGTAGTTGAGGTCCAACTTTCAACAGATTCTTCCTCTGGGATACCTACTGTACCTGTGTGCCAAGTTTCATCCAGATTTACTGTAAGATTCCTCAGAAATTAAAGGAAACTTGTATTCAGTTCAATACAGCCAGTACACTACAATTATGTCAACTTTCAAAAATTCATTAAAAATCATCCTTAGTAGTTGAGGTCCAACTTTCAACACATTCCTTCTCTGGGACACCTACTGTACCTGTGTGCCAAGTTTCGTCCAGATTTACTGTAAGATTCCTCAGAAATTAAAGGAAACTTGTATTGAATCTAATACAGTCAATACAATAGAATTATGTCAACATTCAAAAATTCGTTAAAAATCATCCTGAGTAGTTGAGGTCCAACTTTCAACAGATTCTTCCTCTGGGATACCTACTGTACCTGTGTGCCAAGTTTCAGCCAGATTTACTGTAAGATTCCTCAGAAATTAAAGGAAACTTGTATTCAGTTCAATACAGCCAGTACACTACAATTATGTCAACTTTCAAAAATTCATTAAAAATCATCCTTAGTAGTTGAGGTCCAACTTTCAACACATTCCTTCTCTGGGACACCTACTGTACCTGTGTGCCAAGTTTCGTCCAGATTTACTGTAAGATTCCTCAGAAATTAAAGGAAACTTGTATTGAATCTAATACAGTCAATACAATAGAATTATGTCAACATTCAAAAATTCGTTAAAAATCATCCTGAGTAGTTGAGGTCCAACTTTCAACAGATTCTTCCTCTGGGATACCTACTGTACCTGTGTGCCACGTTTCGTCCAGATTTACTGTAAAATTCCTCAGAAATTAAAGGAAACTTGTATTCAGTTCAATACAGCCAGTACACTACAATTATGTCAACTTTCAAAAATTCTTTAAAAATCATCCTGAGTAGTTGAGGTCCAACTTTCAACACATTCCTTCTCTGGGACACCTACTGTACCTGTGTGCCAAGTTTCGTCCAGATTTACTGTAAAATTCCTCAGAAATTAAAGGAAACTTGTATTGAATCTAATACAGTCAATACAATAGAATTATGTCAACATTCAAAAATTCGTTAAAAATCATCCTGAGTAGTTGAGGTCCAACTTTCAACAGATTCTTCCTCTGGGACACCTACTGTACCTGTGTGCCAAGTTTCATCCAGATTTACTGTAAAATTCCTCAGAAATTAAAGGAAACTTGTATTCAGTTCAATACAGCCAGTACACTACAATTATGTCAACTTTCAAAAATTCATTAAAAATCATCCTTAGTAGTTGAGGTCCAACTTTCAACACATTCCTTCTCTGGGACACCTACTGTACCTGTGTGCCAAGTTTCGTCCAGATTTACTGTAAAATTCCTCAGAAATTAAAGGAAACTTGTATTGAATCTAATACAGTCAATACAATAGAATTATGTCAACATTCAAAAATTCGTTAAAAATCATCCTGAGTAGTTGAGGTCCAACTTTCAACAGATTCTTCCTCTGGGACACCTACTGTACCTGTGTGCCAAGTTTCATCCAGATTTACTGTAAAATTCCTCAGAAATTAAAGGAAACTTGTATTCAGTTCAATACAGCCAGTACACTACAATTATGTCAACTTTCAAAAATTCATTAAAAATCATCCTTAGTAGTTGAGGTCCAACTTTCAACACATTCCTTCTCTGGGACACCTACTGTACCTGTGTGCCAAGTTTCGTCCAGATTTACTGTAAAATTCCTCAGAAATTAAAGGAAACTTGTATTCAGTTCAATACAGTCAATACAATCGAATTATGTCAACATTCAAAAATTCGTTAAAAATCATCCTGAGTAGTTGAGGTCCAACTTTCAACACATTCTTCCTCTGGGATACCTACTGTACCTGTGTGCCAAGTTTCGTCCAGATTTACTGTAAAATTCCTCAGAAATTAAAGGAAACTTATATTCAATGCAATACAGTCAATACACTACAATTGTGTAAATTTCAAAAATTCATTAAAAATCATCCTGAGTAGTTGAGGTCCAACTTTCAACACATTCTTCCTCTGGGAAACCTACTGTACCTGTGTGCCAAGTTTCAGCCACATTTACTGTAATATTCCTTAGAAATTACAGGAAACTTGTATTCAATTTCCCTGTCAAATTAATTTCCCTGTCACATTAATAAAGCTTCTCCGATTCTGATTCTTCTTTAGAATATGTATATTTTTGGCATAAATAAAATTACATTGAGGTGCAGAATAGCTTTCAAAAAGGCAATTTTGATAGTCTTTAAATACTCATTTTAATCTCAGATCCTTTAATCTGAGTTGCACAGTGGCATGGTGTTTTAGCACTGTTGCCCCATAGCAAGAAAGTTCTGAGTTCAATTCCACCATCAGGCTGGTGTCTTTCTGTCTGGAGTTTGCATATTCTCCACGTGTTTGCATGGGTTCTCTCTGGGTACTCTGGCTTCCTCCCACCATCCAAAGACATGGGTTTAATTGATTAATCTAAATTATAGGTGTGAGTGCTAATGGTTTTCTGTCCCTGTGTGTTTGCCCTGCGACAGACTTGTGACCTGTCCAGGGTGTACCTCGCCTCTCGCCCTATGACAGCGACCTCCCGCGACCCTGAAGAGGACAAGAGCAAGTGAATAGATGGATGTTTTAATCTATTTGGTACATTATGACAAAAATTATAAACTTTACTTAATTACTTAAGAATTGATTATCACAGTGGCAATTATCAGAATCATTAAAATTCTGAAGTAGTTAAAAATGTGACTTTGTCTTTTCTTATCTGTATAAAGCATTTGCATTCTATTTTTATCCTATTGTATATTTTATTATATTTATTTTATTATATTTATTATTTTATTTTATTCTATTTTGTATATTTGTGTACAGTATTTTATTCTTATTGTATTCCAATTTTGCTATATAACTTTTCCACTGTCCACTTCCTGCTGTGACAAAACAATTTTCCCACGTGTGGGACTAATAAAGGTTATCTTATCTTATCTCTTTTTTGTCATTGTTTTCTGTTTTTACTGTTGGTTTATTTTACACTGTAATACTAAAATGCACAGCAGTGCTGAGTATCAAATTCTTTTAGTTTTACTCATCTTTTTCAATATTTAGCTTTCTTGGAGACATTTTGTTAATTTATTTTCACAATGATAGTGGGGACCAGTTGTCAATGTTTTTCAAAAGTCCTACACACACTTATACTCAACCAATGTGTTATCATCTTCCAAAACTACTTCAACAAACCTGGACAATTTTTCCATAACACCAATTAACAAAATCACAAAACAGTTGCTCAAGAGTATTCACCCATCAGTGAAGTATGAAGGTTATTATACCATGATGGAATTTTACAAAAAAAGACTTTTTTAAATTATTTTGTAAAATTCATTTAAAATATCTTTAAATGAAATATATTTAATTATTTTTATACGTCAAAAATATTTTTTCAGTGTGACACAGAGTAATTTTACAGTTTTCAACCGTTTTTCAACTGAAATGTCCATTTTAAACCTCTTTCATGGGTATTTTTTGGTTTAAATACAATTGATGCATCAATGGGTTCGTTTTTTATGTGCCTGTAATACATTTTTGCGTTGCTTAATTGAACATTTAAAGTCAAAGGTCATCTGTAAACACTATTTATGTGTAACTAATCGGAATTATCCAAATTATCAAAATTGAACAGGCAAGTATGAACATTTCTAAATCACACATTAGTTTACTTTTCTGAAATGCGTCCGATGATATCCGGTGACCTATTCATCCGGGACACCGATTAAGGGTGAAGGTGATAGTAGCCTATAGCCCAATGAGTCAAGTACTTGCGGTGGCGGTGTGATGCGTGCACATGTTTCGACAACTGTAGGAACTACGGAATTACAATTTCACTTGACAGTGTTAAACAAACTACGTTTGTAAAATTGGAAAAGTTACGAGTTCCTGTGGTTCTGCAACAGACAATCATGAGTGACGCAAAACGACAGATAAGGTAAGCATGAAATTAGCTTAAGCCGCAAATCGTTACGTTTGCCTTATTGACAAAAATTTTTATGAAGTTTTCCTTATGGCTTTTTGCTTCATATGTTATTTGCTTCCTATTACTTTTTTTTACAGTTAAATTTGGTTTTAACGTGTTTTGAGTACTATGTATTGAAGTAGGGACACATTACGTAATAGATGTGGTATAACCACGTGATGCTCTCGGTAGCCCCTATAAACAAACAACCACTTTTAAACAAATTTGTTAGAAATAAATTTGATTTTAATATATAATTTAATAACTTTTCCTATGTAGGCTTATTTCCTTGAACCTGAAACACAAATTATAAGACTGTTGCTTTGTCCATATCTTTGAATATATAGGTGCGTTAACAATAATATGATTAGTCTGTTTCCATCCGAGACCATTTCGCTCACTCCATATATCATTTCCAGTAATACAGGAAATATGTAAATATAATAAGTGCATGACAAAAACTGAAAATGTTCTTGTTTGGCAAATACATTGAAGCCTTTGTTTTTTTAATTTCTTATTTGTGTTACAGAACCTCCACATTTTCCTCCTTTGGAAAGGCAAGTTTTATCCTTAAACAATATTTTGAAGTTATATAGCGTAAAAAAATTAAAACATTATTTTATAGTTCTAGATCTCTCTATTTTATTTAATTGTTTTACTTGCATTTACAGACACGGAAAATTCGTCTGAAACATGAACATATAATAAAATGCATTGAGACTTTCTCCGAACCACAAAACAGAAAGAAACACAGTGTTCACCGAGGAGACGCATTCTGGAGTAACGTGTGCAAAGACTTGGGAGTGCCAAATAATTGTACAAATCGTAAAAAACTTAATCATGTTGCTCTGCACTACCAAAAGGTAAGCACTCTATGATATCTATGATTAGAGTCTGAATACTACTCTGGACTTAGTATTTATCAAGGAGAGTGGCAAACATTTTTTAAGCTCTGAATGAATTACAGAGCAAAAATTGAGTGAGCAACAGAAGTTTGTTTAGACCTGAAGAACAGTGGATGAATAATAAAAATTGTGTCTTGCACAGGCACACCTAAGTATAACTAGGTGGAAGGATACTGTTTTACATTACAGATAGATGAAAATGTAATTACTACATGTGTATTAAACAGATAACCATGGAAGTCATACACAAACCAAAAAATATCGATGTTGAAGGTGATAGTGGGACCTCCGGAGAGAACACATCTTCTTTGGTACGTATTTCAAAACAAAATTACATGATTTCTTTGATGTTACATATATTGTTATGAATTCTGTTATGAATCCTTGGGCAAGATACTAACCCCAATGTCTGCCTACTGGTGGTGGTCAGAGGGCCCGGTGGCGCCAGTGTCCGGCAGCCTCGCCTCTGTCAGTGCGCCCCAGGGCAGCTGTGGCTACAACGTAGCTTGCCATTGCCAGTGTGTGAATGTGTGAATGACTGAATGTAGTGTAAAGCGCTTTGAGGTCCTTAGGGACTAAGTAAAGCGCTATACAAATACAGGCCATTTACCATTTACTGGGTGGCTGTGGGTCAGGTTGTATAGCAGATATACTCGTCGATTCCAGGCTCAGTCTGCATGCCAAATATCTTTTGGCAAGATACTAACCCCAAGTTGCCCTCTGATGCGCTCATCGGAGTAAATGTTTATTAGTTTTCCCTTGATTTTAGAAGTGCATGTATGAGGTGTTGTGAATGTGGTATGTTGTACAGAGCGCTTTGAGTACTCCGGGAAGTAGAAAAGCAATATATATAAATCAGTCCATTTATCATCTATGTGTGTGTGTGTATCAATCAATCAATCTTTATTTATAAAGCACTTTTCATACAAAGATGTAGCACAAAGTGCTTTACACGGTTAAAAGCAGCCCACCCTGCCCTCCGACTCACTCCCCACACTCTCATTAACATAAAGTAAGTAAATTACTTGTATTATGTCCACACTGCAGAAGACAATATTTTCATATAAAAGCCATATAAATATATACAAGGCTTCACAACATCGTGGTGTTCAACAAACATTGCTTTAAACTCTACTAAAGAACTTGCTGTGACACCATGCAATACAGAGTAGTTGATTTCGCATTTCTATTATCCAGTTTCCATGCGTTTTTGCATAGGTTATATAAACATCTATTATATTTGTAATATAGAGTAAGCTCTATGCTAAACCTTTTAAACTAAAACATGTAGTTCTTGTTTTACCTTGCTATACTCATGAGTTAATAATTATTTCACACTCAGGATGATGGAAACACTGCCGACGAAACACTGGAGATGTATCCATCTGCAATGGAAGGAAATGAATCTCTCTATTTGCTCAAACAGGTTGGAATTATTTATTACATTACTTTTAACTACTTTTACTCAATGAAAACAATGTCTATATTTAAAAATCATTTCTTTGTTTGACAAATAAAATGATATTCAAAGGATGTTGTGGAGGACAGTGATGACAATGGCATTGTCCAAAACATTTCTCCTGAATTGAAACAAACTGGTGTGTCTCCATCACAATCATCTACATCCCTCGAAAAGGTAAAGTATTTTCCACATAACATTTCTGTCATGAAATTGCATCACCTATTTTTAATAAAATTCTTTTTTATGCTTTATAGGACTGGAGTAGAAATTCATCAAACAGAAGTGACAGTAGTAATGCTGAAGAGGAATTCTACAAATGCTCTTTGCCACAGCAGCCATGTTTTTTTTTCATTGACCAGAAAGACTGGCAAGACCTAAAAAAAACACAGAAAGGGAGGCTTTTCAAAGGTATGCAGTGGACTAATGTTGTAGCCACTGGCATTAAGTCAGTACACCCATTTTGCAGTTTTGGATTTAAGAGGCATACCATCAAGACCAGTCAGTCACAGTCTAAGACGGCTGTATTCTCATGTACGGCATACTGCCGTTTTAAGGATTGTCCAGTGACTGTGAAAGTGCAGGTTAAAGATGAAAAAACCCTGAAGGCTGATGTGCTTTTCCAAGGAGGTGAGGTGTGCCACAACACAAAGGAAATAAAAACAAGACCTGTGCGTGGACAGTCCAGAGATGCAATAGCAGAAAAACTTGAAACCAAAATGCCAAGAAGTCTTTATCTGGATTCTCTAAATAAAATACCAGAAAAAGCTTTCCAAGCAGGGTGTCGGGATGAGGCTCCATCTCCAGATGTCCTGAAAAATATTGCCTTGTCCCACAGAAAAAAACAGAGACCTCATTTAAATGAGATGGCCAGTCTGCAAATGCTAATAGACAGACAGCAAGGACTTCCAAACGAAGTCCTTCAGAGAGTGCTCCTGCATCCAAAAGGGATAATGCTTTGGTCCAAAAAAACACTTTCAGTGTTTTACCAGCGGTGCAAAGACGACATAGTATATTTTGATGCAACAGGAAGCATTATCTCTAAAGATAATGCTTCTGCTACTCCGTACTATGTGTATGAACTTATAGTTAGAAATCCCTTCAAGGGATCATCACCTCTACCAACAGCAACTTTTGTAACATGTGACCATACCACTGCTTCCGTTACATATTTTCTACAAGCATTTCAAACAGAGCTTACACGAATGTATGGAAGCAGGGCAAACAAAAGGCCAGTAATGATCATATGTGATGGCTCACTGGTGCTTCTCCAGTCCATTGCTGTAACATTCTGCAGAGCAAGTTTGGAAGACCTTTTGGAGCGATACTTCCAGGTTATCACAGGACAGTTAGACACGGATAACTTCAACATACCCATTCTCCACCGGTGTTTGAGTCACATCATGAAGAACGCAAAGGATCTTTGCAAAAAGAGGTATTTGTGCTAGAGTCTGTGAGTACGATATTTATTTTTCTGTTTTAAGTATTTCTTTGGTGTTAGTGTTCTTGCCCTTGTAGTTATTGTAGTTATTGCTAATTCATCTCTATTATAATTATATTTTGTTAGTGTTGTTTCTGCTAATGATTAGACTTTGTTTGTGTTTAGTATGCATGCTTATTGTTTATATGCTTTTTTTTCACTATAGACTACAGAAACACTACAAATTTGGCATGCACGTTTTTGGATTACTGGCCTGTTCATCAAACTTGAAAGACATGGATGGCATCATTATAAGTGCAACAGTTGTTTTCAAAAGTCCATGCAGTGGACCAGAAGTGAAAAAACACCTGCAGAACCTCAAAATGCTGATCGATCAGACAGGGAATGGGGATGCTGAAGAAACAGACATCATTCCAGAGGATTATAAGGTAATTTAAAAATTCAGCTTGGATTTCAATGGTTAAGATATTAATTGTGTTCATGATATAGTGTGACACCAATAACATCGTTTTGTAGTACATTTCTGGGTTTTTAAAACAGATTAAGACTTTCTTTAAGAATCCAAAAACATTGTAATTATATGATATTTAAATTTTTATTTCAGATGGCAATAGTTCACTCATCACTTAAACATCACTTTGCCGAAGTAATTGCCAGTGCCCACCTTGATGTGACTGGAGCACCGAATGTGTACTATGCACCAGCATTCATTTCAAGTATTTCAAAGTACTTTCTACCACATGCTACCTTGTGGTCAGGAATGCTGCTTGGTATGTCTTGTTTTGGTCAATCAACACTTATATGTTTTTATTTATGTGCTTTATTGATTAAAAATTCTGTGTTTCTTTAGGAGATCTTGGACGGCATGGGAAAAGCTCAGCGTATGGCTTTCTCAGTAAACGGTACAATCATGTGTCGCAGTTGAAGAAGCAGGTAGAATAAGTTAATACAGTAAAAGAAACGTTATGCTGAATTTGGCCAAAGTGTAAAAAATGTAATTACCATTTTCAGAACTACACTGAAGACAATCGAACGCAAGGGATCATGGAAAAAAGTCAATGGGACTTGAAAAGGATTCGCTTTGAACGAAGGCATCTCACTAGACTAGATGACTTTGTGCAGATATATCAAAGGAAACATGATGCTCTTCTCCGTGAATATGGCGATGTAGGCAAAAAAAGGAAGAAGGTGAGGTTTAAAGAGGATAATTAAAATTTTGGTACAGATTTGGTGCAGTTTTTACACAATGAAAGTCATTTGCACTGCTGTTGTTGAATTTATCAAATCTGTAATGTATATTCCCATTCACATTAGAAATTGTCTGTTTTTTGTGCATGCTGTAGTCTAAAATGTCTTTGGTACTGTCGTTGTGACTTTGTGTTATTAAAAAACATTTTCACAACTGCATTACATGTGGTTAGAATGACATTTCTGATGTGATAAATATAGGAGATTATTTGACTAACAACTGTAATTAAACAAAAGACAGGAAGCATTAAGCATTTTGCGGTCCAATAAATTTGGGATTACAGTACATGTCCTTGACGGTTTGCATGCTTGTAATCTTTTGTACATGAAGATCAGATCTAAAATGTATTGTTAATTATTTCAAAATTATACTTTTCAGTCTTACCGAGTGGAGACCGAGAAGTGGAAGAAAAAAAGTAGAAAACGAAAAGGCTTCTATGTAACTCCTCTGATGGGAAAACGAGTCAAACAGGTAAGGTATCATCATTTTTTATTTCATCTATGCATGTCACTAAAACATTTTCTATTTGAAAGGTTGTGTGTTGTAATCAAATTTAAATGTATACTTTGCTTTTTTTTTTTTTTACAATTGTTCAATTAGGCATGTAAAAAATACTGTAATCTTACTGTAATTCTCTTTATGCTCCTGTGATTTAATTCAATTTATGCATGTTTATGAAAGTAAATAACGATGTTAACTATACATAAATGTACAGTAATTATAACTCATCTATGTGTTAAAAATGTTTTGTATACATCAAATAACCATGTTATGTGCCATTATACATTTTAGAATTAAAAACATCATTAGTCTTTCACAGCTTTTAGGAAAACTTTGGTAATGAAAATCATGATATTGTACACTCCACACATGGCAACCGCTACCCATAAAATAATTGATGTTATTGAAATAATTAGCATTATTGTTAGTTATTGCTGTTGTAGAAGACCATTTATATCACTTAACATTTTGTTCTGTAAATGCAGTAACATATAAACACAGACAAAGACTGTATATTGTCTAAACCTATGTATGTATTATAGATCGAGAATAATTTAAGTTCTGCTAAAGACATACATTTTCATGTGTGTTCTGTAAGTATTCTGTGTTCTTCCATGTAAAGTTGTAATTTTATTATTTTTATAAGGATCATCAAGAAGAACCACCACACTCAGATGTGCCCACAGAGAAGACTGAAGCTGTCACTAAACAGGTTTGATATATATATATATATATATATTGTTAATTGTATTAAACAAAGTATTATTATTATGATTAATGATTTTAGTTTAGAAAAGCAAGCTTTCTTTTACTTTAACTACTTTGAAAGTAGTTCTCCTGGATGCTCCTCGAAGAAGCCTTGAGAACAACACCACCAATGGCCAAATTACATCCCTGAACAGTGACAATATATTTTGTTTTTAATCATTGGCTGTAGATATTAATATTGTATCTTTGTATAGTATGCTTGTAACCTACAGATGATGATATGAATGAAAAAATTTAATTTTACGATTCATCACCCATTAAAAACTGTGGCCACTGATGTTTTTCATTTTGCATACAGTGAGCCATATTTCGCTTCATTGATTATAACTTCTTGGCATTCGTTCCTATTTTTGATCCGATAATCTTGAAGGCCAGCCATAATACTGGTTCATATCATGACTTATGTTCGTAGGTTCCTTTGTTTTTAGAGCAACTAAAAAGTTCGAGTTAATTGGGTCGTCAAGAAGTCACTTCATTTTCTCAGAATAATGTCAGTCGGTAGTATTCTAGTAAAAATGAGTGAAAAAGTCCAGTCATGAAAGGCATTTAAACTGTTGGAGTGATTGCTCAATACTGTTTAAAAAAAACCCAGACATTTTAATATCTATCTATCAATCGATAGATAGATAGATATACATAGAGAGAGAGGGAGAGAGAGAGAAAGATAAATATGTGAGCGTGTGTGTGTTTTTAAATTTTAATGTTATTATGTGAGAACAATGAAAATTTGGATCTAATAGCACTAGTTCATACTTTCTAATACAGCAGCTAATACAAAGAAGAGATGGCTGGCATCTGTAGTAGTTTTGCCTAATATAATTTTGAAATACATTGTTGTTGAGCTATGCTGGACCTTGAATAATATGTATATTACAATCACTGTATTTATCTTTCTTAAATTTTTTATAATGTTATGAATTATATATTTAATTTGTTATTTAAAGTACTTTATTTTTCATTTTATAAATTTTGTCACCAGGATGAAAAAGAACAAGCAGCAACACAAAAAAGGATAATGTCAGCACATCTCACGCAAGATGTAGACATTTCAGTGTGGATTGCTGATCTCTGCAAGTTTCAAGTGGACGCTGTTGTCAATGCAGCAAATACCATGTTACAACATTGTGGTGGGCTGGCATTGGCGATCTCAGAATGTGGTGGGCCAAAAATACAGAAAGAGAGCAACAATTACATAGCAGAAAACGGACCTCTGCGGACTGGAGAAGCT
Organism: Neolamprologus multifasciatus; assembly: GCF_963576455.1. Taxonomy (NCBI): domain Eukaryota; kingdom Metazoa; phylum Chordata; class Actinopteri; order Cichliformes; family Cichlidae; genus Neolamprologus; species Neolamprologus multifasciatus. Next base: position 21,365,450 of record NC_140460.1, read on the forward strand.
ATTGTAACAAGTGCTGGGAACCTGTCTTGCCAAAAAATTATTCACGTAGTGGGACCATGTCTGCAAAGCAAACCATCAGCCAAAGATGTCACACAGGCAAAACCTATGTTGCGACAGGCCATAATCAGTGTTTTGCAAAAGGCAGAGGAGCACAAACTGTGTTCTATTGCAATTCCAGCAGTAAGTTCAGGAATATACAACTTTCCTGCCAGGGCATGTGCTGATGTGATTGTTCAAACAATCTATGACCATGTAAAAAATAAGACTAAAAAATCAGCACCATTTACAATAAATCTTGTGGACAAGGAGGGAAAAAATGCGAAGGAACTGGAGAGGGCGTGCAAAGAACTGTTGAGTGACCCATTTCCAAACAGTGAAGGACAAGGAAATCAGAATGAGGATCCAACTCCAACTTCCATAAGTCAGGTGATCATTGTTTTTGTCATATTAATGTTTGAATTATGGTAATTTAGTTTTGATTGATATCAATAGGAAAATATGGAATGCAAGGCAAAGATTACACTTTAAAACAGTGAATTATAATATACTAGCACACAACACATATTAAACAATATTTAAATGGTAAAGTGTTTTAATTTATTTTAGAGCACAGAAGATATAGGCTACGGATACGATGTGCGAAACACCTCCAGAAAAGTCCAGGAGGAGGAAAAGGGCAACACATTGGATAAATTACAGGTAAATCAATGTGTATTCTACTGTCTTTAACTTCAATGAAATCTCAACAAACAGTCATAACATCATGATCAATAGAGTTGCTGCTATGTCATTCAGACACAGTTCGGAAACATGAGAAGAACATGTGAATTTTTATGTTTGAACTTTTTGTGCAAAACTAAGGCTTATGTATTCTGTTATGCTGAAAACTGTTTCTGTTCCCTTTAAAGTATTCATTCTTTTAATAGCTTTTCCAAACTAATTAATTATTGATTGTGGTAGGTTACACTGATGTCAAATTGAGTTATTAGTATTCACAAATTAAATTTGAAAGTAACAATCTTGTGCACATCAAACAACTTTTCCATAAATACTTAACTTGTCCTATCAATGTATTAGGTCTCTATAATGGTATAACACATAGTCATTTATATGTCTTGATGAATTGTCAATCATCCTTTTTATGTCAATCTGAAAAACTTGATTCTGTTCATCTGGACGTAGCGTTTTCAGTGGGAGAAACATTTCGTCACTCAACCAGGTGACTTCTTCAGTCTAAGCTGACTGCAGTTTTCCCCAAAATTATAAAATTATCAATCGTGAATTGCTTCATCATAATTATGCAAATTGGTATGACCATTGATCAAGAAGGACTCATCAAAGACCACTAATAAATGCCCATGAGTCAGTATGCAAATATACGTTTTGTAAGATGCGGGAAATCTGGAGTTATTTGTGTACTTTTTTGACAATGTCAAAAGAATTTCTTACTCTTGTGCCACAAATACAAATACACTGTTTATTTGGCCCATAGGTCACTGCACTGTGGAAAAGACAGGAAACCGAAGTTGTTGTTGCTGTGATTCCATCACAAATAAAAGGAAACAACTTTATAGTTCACCACAGCGAGCTGAAATCACTGGAACCTCATCAATGGTTAACAGGCGAGGTACGTGGAAAAGACAGACTACAAAATAAATGAAGCTGTATTTTAATTACTGTGTTACAGTAATCCTTTCAAACCCAAAATTTAATTTCCTGGTGTTTGTTTTGCTTTATTGCTATTCATAGAGCAAAAACATCACTGATCTTAATGCTGTTCCCATATCAAAAACACATTTTATCATCCACGTTAGACAGTTGCAATGTTTTTATAGACACAGCTATTGTTTATACATGCTTTGGTCTTAAATGGATTTGTTACTGTGCTGATGCACTTGAATCTTAAAAGGTTTTATACTGTTGTCAGTCACAACTCATGATCGCTAACTTTCATGCATAATGACCTGCATTGCTTTACTTTAAAAAAAAAAATAGCCGTAAAAAATTCAAAAATATATATCAAAGAAAAAAAAAGTGAGATTGTCAAAGACAAACTTTCAGTCTTGAGTCACATTTTGTTATCCAAATTTTCCATGAAAACACAACTCAAGGATTTAAGAATGTTCTGTGATATGGTAACTCTGGAAGTTATTGGAGTATATTGTTTTTTAAATCTGTTTTTATTAAAATGTGAAACATTTATGAGCACAAAATGTCGCTTCAATTTCCTGTTCTTGGCTGACAGGAGTCACCCACAGTGTGGTCTTCGGTTGATATAAACCTTCTGCCTCGAGATCTGCTTTGTTGTATTTTCATAATTTGTCTTCTGTGTACTTTGGTTAGATATATTGGTTATTTGAGGTACTGTTATTATCCTGTTAGCTCAATATATTCTTTCCTTTTGTAACGTTTGACATCAACTAGCTATATTCTCATAGAGAAAATCACATAGAAAATCAGCCAGCCAATCAATGAAAATGAAAACAGTGTGTTTGAGTGCTTTAGAGAGTAAAGAGAGTTCAAATAGAGAGTTCTTACATTGATAGCACTACATTATTAATTAATCATGGATTACACATTTTCAAAAATGTAACATAATTAGCAGTTTAAGTTGACCTCTCTTCATTATTCAATGTTTTTTTTTACAAGATTATAGAGTGTGCTCTGCATGATATTGCCTGCAAGTTGGATTTGGGCAGTAAGGTATACATACTGAACCACTACACTGCCGGTGTCATCCTGTTTGGAAAAAGAGAAATGATGAGGAGGCACTGTTTGTCAAAGGTAATAAATACATATACATATACATATTGCAATATAAATATATTTGTATTTTACATTGTATTAATGCTTTGTTAACAGGTCAACTTTGATAACTACCACGCAATTGTTTCGTTTGTAAACGTTGGAAATGTTCACTGGAAGTTCCTGGTTAGTACTAACACAAATTTCCCTTCAGAAAATTCATATTTTGAAAAAAAAATACAATATTATGGAAAAATTAGTTGTTGATTTTTTCAAATGATGCCCTGTAAGTGCAATAAAATTTCATTCCTGGAAGCATTTTTTACTTTCTGAGACAACTGGATTCATCAAACCCAGATTTGTGGTGTCTTTGATGTCCCACTATGAAGTCCTGCACATCAAATACCAGTATACTGTAATACTAATTGTTTCCTATCAGTTTCCATTAAAAACTGAAATTTAAGGCATTTGACTGTAGTAAATTGTGTGTGGACAAATAAGATAATAGCAAATGGAATCTGTAAATCAGCTTGACTTATTATAATAGGGATTGATGTAATAATATCTTTTATAACTGCTTTTCCTGGGATCATTTTAATAATCAGCTGTGATAACTGATCAAACAAGTTATAGTCAAACCTCTCAAGCATGATAAAAGACATATTTTTATCTGTAATTACTGGCTAGAGAATTAATTATATTATCTTTTCGGTTACAGTACCTAAGTAAAGCAGACAGCTGTCTTTACCTTGTTGATCCAGCACGCAACACAAGAGAGCTTGAAGAATCCAAAGTGGCAGCACAAAAATTCAGGTAAATTCTATTTTTCAAAAATTAAAGTGAATAAATTATCATTTGCTTTTATAGTGCTGCAGTGTTTTCCAAATTTGTAGGCCAGGCCTTATCGGTGGGCTGGGATGGTAATGTGCCTCAGTAATTACATTTTAGCATGAAAAAGTACAAGTTGGTTGTTAGTTTATTATTTTACTTAATATTGTGTTAAATCACAGTATTAAGTAAACTGCATGTGTCCCAATGGTAGATGGGTCAGTCATTGGCCTTAAGAACTTGCGTTAGCAGTTTAGATCCAGCAGCTTATGTTTGTAATGTGTTGGTTGTTTTTTGTTTTTTCTTTAATTATATATGACTTTCCCTGTTTTTTCAGTTGACTTTTTTTATTCTGTGTGTTTTTTGGTGGTGCAGCCCTATTGGCTTTGGGACTGTGTAAATTATAGCAATAGTGAATTGTGATTACTATAGACGATTTAATACAGTACTCAAATCCAGTGCTATTGTAGTTTTTGTCTAGGTGATATCTCTCGACCGTCTTTGTTTCCCATAAATAAAGAATGTGGCATTAAATTAAGCCACATGTTATTCCAAAATGTTTTATAGTAGAGTATTTTTCAAATTATTTGTGCTGACATTGAACATTCAAAATAAGGTAATGACCTGCCTGCCTGCCTGCCAGCGTGCCGAGTGGGTTCATTTTGTATTCTAGTTCAGAACAGTTTTCTGTTTGCCGTCCAGCATTAAAGCTGTACTTAAGTTCACCTTTTGTTTCCGTGAGTCTGCATTTTGGGTACTTTTCCTGCCTGCACACGGCCCTCACATGACAGTATAACCCTTGCACAGGGAGTTCTTCAAAATGAGACGTACTGCAATCAACAAGACTGACTGGGTGGATATCAAGTTAAAAGGAGGAGTTTTGAAGCACCCAGTACAGAAGGACACAAATAGCTGCGGTGTCATTGTCATCTTGGTAAAGTAACAAAGACATGAGTTTCAAATATTTTTTGTGCTGATGGTGCATTATAAAATTGAGTCTGCTATAGAAAAGGAATATGACTAAATTATTTTTGAATATTTTGCTATTTCCATAGATGGCAAAGGCGTTCATGGAGTCCTTTCCCAAAATACCAGAAATGACATTTGAAACAAAAATTAAAGCAATGGTACAGCAGCGTGAAGCAATTGCTTTACAAATACTGGGAGCCTCAGGTTTGTGAAGTGTTATAGCACAAATAAATCACTTGTATTTAAATATTCATTGTCAATCACTAATTTTACTATATTTGTAATAGTGTTCGAGGCAGAAAACAATTGCGCCATGTGTTCAACTCCAAAACCACCTTTTCCAGGGCCTTCAATCACCAAATGGGTAAGACAGATTTGTAGTTGGGGATATTATTTAACAAAATCTATTGTGTATAGTTGCTTTTGTTATTTGGTTTTTGTTTTGAGGAAGAGGGGAAATTCTGCCTTAACTTGCATGTAATTATTTTTGGCTTGGTGTGTTAGTTATTTTGAATATTTGATAAGGAAAAAAATATGCAATACATACTAATGGCAGATTAATAAAGATATTAATGTTAAATCAAGTGATTAAAGATTTTTTTTTAATTTTTGGTTTGTTGAAAATTCACAGATCCAGTGTGACAGCTGTTCAAGGTGGTTTCACACACAGTGCCTGCAGATGAATACTGAGCTGTTTCAGAAGGCAGAGGCTGCAGAATGGGAGTGCGCTCTCTGTGAAAAATAAATACTTGTATTTATTTTGTAAAATGTATATAAGATTGAATAATGTCATGTAAATTCTTATTTGTATTGATAGAAACTAAGGAACAGATGTAAATTGTTTTTATACATTTTGTATGTGTACATATACAGGTTATGTATTTCAGAAATGTAAATAGAGCTTGTTCGTTTAGATTTTGTATTGCATTCTTTTTCATTTTAATACCTTTTGTAAAAAAATTACACTAAATTTAGAAAATAATGTGATTCTTGCGGTTTGGGTTTGTGACCCTTTTTGCATTCATTTTGGTATTTGTTGCTTCAGATTACTATTGATCAATGTATGTAATTCTTGTTTTTGCTGTTATTAGTTAGTAGTTTTAATTTGTTTGTTTCGTTCTTCTAATTATCCTTGACAGCTCATAGTTGCTCAGTCTTTACTCCTTTGTTTACATAGATCCTTTCGTGTCACCTACCATTACGTTCCCATCTCCCTTGTTTGTTAATGTGAGGTATACGTTCGTCATGTTTCCTGCTTTAAGAGTCTGTTTTCCTTTCTCATGTTCAAGTCTTGGGTGTACCCCTTCATATTTTATCTCATACTGCTGGTCGCCATCATGTTCAGGTCTGTAGTAGTGTTGTCATAGTCACAGTAATATTAATAGCAGTCGTAGTTTAGTCTCGCCCATTTCAGGATTAATTACAGTTATTGTAATCTATTGCTTTTGCCTTGTTGTATGTTCAAGTTTCTTCCATCAGCCACAATAAAGGGCTCTCTTTTAGTTCATCACAGTTTTGTTGTCCTCTGTGTCCTGCTTTTTAGTCTGCTTTTAAAATTATTAATGAATTTTTGAAAGTTGACATAATTCTATTGTATTGACTGTATTAGATTCAATACAAGTTTCCTTTAATTTCTGAGGAATTTTACAGTAAATCTGGCTGAAACTTGGCACACAGGTACAGTAGGTGTCCCAGAGGAGGGATGTGTTGAAAGTTGGACCTCAACTACTAAGGATGATTTTTAATGAATTTTTGAAATTTACACAATTGTAGTGTATTGACTGTATTGCATTGAATATAAGTTTCCTTTAATTTCTGAGGAATTTTACAGTAAATCTGGACGAAACTTGGCACACAGGTACAGTAGGTGTCCCAGAGGAGGGATGTGTTGAAAGTTGGACCTCAACTACTAAGGATGATTTTTAATGAATTTTTGAAAGTTGACATAATTGTAGTGTATTGACTGTATTAGATTCAATACAAGTTTCCTTTAATTTCTGAGGAATCTTACAGTAAATCTGGCTGAAACTTGGCACACAGGTACAGTAGGTATCCCAGAGGAAGAATCTGTTGAAAGTTGGACCTCAACTACTCAGGATGATTTTTAATGAATTTTTGAATGTTGACATAATTGTAGTGTATTGACTGTATTGCATTGAATACAAGTTTCCTTTAATTTCTGAGGAATCTTACAGTAAATCTGGCTGAAACTTGGCACACAGGTACAGTAGGTATCCCAGAGGAAGAATGTGTTGAAAGTTGGACCTCAACTACTCAGGATGATTTTTAATGAATTTTTGAAAGTTGACATAATTGTAGTGTACTGGCTGTATTGAACTGAATACAAGTTTCCTTTAATTTCTGAGGAATTTTACAGTAAATCTGGACGAAACTTGGCACACAGGTACAGTAGGTATCCCAGAGAAGGAATGTGTTGAAAGTTGGACCTCAACTACTAAGGATGATTTTTAATGAATTTTTGAAAGTTGACATAATTGTAGTGTATTGACTGTATTGCATTGAATATAAGTTTCCTTTCATTTCTGAGGAATTTTACAGTAAATCTGGACGAAACTTGGCACACAGGTACAGTAGGTATCCCAGAGGAAGAATCTGTTGAAAGTTGGACCTCAACTACTCAGGATGATTTTTAAAGAATTTTTGAAAGTTGACATAATTCTATTGTATTGACTGTATTAGATTCAATACAAGTTTCCTTTAATTTCTGAAGAATTTTACAGTAAATCTGGATGAAACTTGGCACACAGGTACAGTAGGTATCCCAGAGGAAGAATGTGTTGAAAGTTGGACCTCAACTACTAAGGATGATTTTTAAAGTATTTTTGAAAGTTGACATAATTGTAGTGTACTGGCTGTATTGAACTGAATACAAGTTTCCTTTAATTTCTGAGGAATTTTACAGTAAATGTGGCTGAAACTTGGCACACAGGTACAGTAGGTTTCCCAGAGGAAGAATCTGTTGAAAGTTGGACCTCAACTACTCAGGATGATTTTTAACGAATTTTTGAATGTTGACATAATTCTATTGTATTGACTGTATTAGATTCAATACAAGTTTCCTTTAATTTCTGAGGAATCTTACAGTAAATCTGGACGAAACTTGGCACACAGGTACAGTAGGTGTCCCAGAGGAGGGATGTGTTGAAAGTTGGACCTCAACTACTAAGGATGATTTTTAATGAATTTTTGAAAGTTGACATAATTGTAGTGTATTGACTGTATTAGATTCAATACAAGTTTCCTTTAATTTCTGAGGAATCTTACAGTAAATCTGGCTGAAACTTGGCACACAGGTACAGTAGGTATCCCAGAGGAAGAATCTGTTGAAAGTTGGACCTCAACTACTCAGGATGATTTTTAATGAATTTTTGAAAGTTGACATAATTGTAGTGTATTGACTGTATTGCATTGAATACAAGTTTCCTTTAATTTCTGAGGAATCTTACAGTAAATCTGGCTGAAACTTGGCACACAGGTACAGTAGGTATCCCAGAGGAAGAATGTGTTGAAAGTTGGACCTCAACTACTCAGGATGATTTTTAATGAATTTTTGAAAGTTGACATAATTGTAGTGTACTGGCTGTATTGAACTGAATACAAGTTTCCTTTAATTTCTGAGGAATTTTACAGTAAATCTGGATGAAACTTGGCACACAGGTACAGTAGGTGTCCCAGAGGAAGAATCTGTTGAAAGTTGGACCTCAACTACTCAGGATGATTTTAATGATTTTTTTGAAAATGACATAATTGTAGTGTACTGGCTGTATTGAACTGAATACAAGTTTCCTTTAATTTCTGAGGAATTTTACAGTAAATCTGGACGAAACTTGGCACACAGGTACAGTAGGTGTCCCAGAGGAGGAATGTGTTGAAAGTTGGACCTCAACTACTAAGGATGATTTTTAATGAATTTTTGAAAGTTGACATAATTGTAGTGTATTGACTGTATTGCATTGAATATAAGTTTCCTTTAATTTCTGAGGAATTTTACAGTAAATCTGGATGAAACTTGGCACACAGGTACAGTAGGTATCCCAGAGGAAGAATCTGTTGAAAGTTGGACCTCAACTACTCAGGATGATTTTTAAAGAATTTTTGAAAGTTGACATAATTCTATTGTATTGACTGTATTAGATTCAATACAAGTTTCCTTTAATTTCTGAGGAATTTTACAGTAAATCTGGATGAAACTTGGCACACAGGTACAGTAGGTATCCCAGAGGAAGAATGTGTTGAAAGTTGGACCTCAACTACTCAGGATGATTTTTAATGAATTTTTGAAAGTTGACATAATTGTAGTGTACTGGCTGTATTGAACTGAATACAAGTTTCCTTTAATTTCTGAGGAATTTTACAGTAAATCTGGATGAAACTTGGCACACAGGTACAGTAGGTATCCCAGAGGAGGAATGTGTTGAAAGTTGGACCTCAACTACTCAGGATGATTTTAATGATTTTTTTGAAAATGACATAATTGTAGTGTACTGGCTGTATTGAACTGAATACAAGTTTCCTTTAATTTCTGAGGAATTTTACAGTAAATCTGGACGAAACTTGGCACACAGGTACAGTAGGTATCCCAGAGAAGGAATGTGTTGAAAGTTGGACCTCAACTACTAAGGATGATTTTTAATGAATTTTTGAAAGTTGACATAATTGTAGTGTATTGACTGTATTGCATTGAATATAAGTTTCCTTTAATTTCTGAGGAATTTTACAGTAAATCTGGATGAAACTTGGCACACAGGTACAGTAGGTATCCCAGAGGAAGAATCTGTTGAAAGTTGGACCTCAACTACTCAGGATGATTTTTAAAGAATTTTTGAAAGTTGACATAATTCTATTGTATTGACTGTATTAGATTCAATACAAGTTTCCTTTAATTTCTGAGGAATTTTACAGTAAATCTGGATGAAACTTGGCACACAGGTACAGTAGGTATCCCAGAGGAAGAATGTGTTGAAAGTTGGACCTCAACTACTCAGGATGATTTTTAATGAATTTTTGAAAGTTGACATAATTGTAGTGTACTGGCTGTATTGAACTGAATACAAGTTTCCTTTAATTTCTGAGGAATTTTACAGTAAATCTGGACGAAACTTGGCACACAGGTACAGTAGGTGTCCCAGAGGAGGGATGTGTTGAAAGTTGGACCTCAACTACTAAGGATGATTTTTAATGAATTTCTGAAATTTTAAATAATTGTAGTGTATTGACTGTATTGCATTGAATATAAATGTCCTTTAATTTCTGAGGAATTTTACAGTAAATCTGGCTGAAACTTGGCACACAGGTACAGTAGGTATCCCAGAGGAGGGATGTGTTGAAAGTTTGACCTCAACTACTAAGGATGATTTTTAATGAATTTTTGAAATTTGACATAATTGTATTGACTGTATTGGGCTGTTCCATCGTAATGTGGTCTAGGCTTTCAAACGGGATATAAAGCGAAAAGGCGCTACCGTAAAGACTGGTGTAAAAGCGCAAGGAAATTTATGCGGCGGATAAGAGGCGGCTGGCTTGACCGCGGCTCACAAATGACGGCTCACTTTACCGCGGTCTTTCAAGCTCGAGGTTGACGCTAGTGCGTCTGGTGCAGGAGCTGTCCTTATGCAGGAAGACCATCGCGGCGTGGATCGCCCTATTTGTTATTTTTCAAAAAAGTTCAACAAACATCAGATTAACTACAGCACTATTGAAAAGGAAGCCCTTGCCTTGTTGTTAGCCCTGCAGCATTTCGAGGTGTATATCGGATCCAGCTCTATCCCTGTTCAAGTATTCACTGACCACAATCCATTGGTGTTTCTCTCCCAGATGCAAAACTCAAATCAGAGACTTATGCGTTGGTCCCTTCTTTTGCAAGATTTTAACCTGCATATCAAACATAAGAAAGGAACGGAAAACGTCATCGCTGACGCCCTGTCGAGAGCAATTTCATAGTTTGGGAATTAAACAATGGGAGGGTTGTTTAATTCTTATGGAAGGGGGTGTTACGAACTGGTATGTTTACGTGTGTGTTTTGTGCAGGTGTTATGTCTTATGTTAATTTAGCTGTGCCAGGGCCCTGCTTCGATTGGTGCATGGATACGCTGCAACGACATGACTGGTTCCAGCTGGAGGACCCGCCCAATAAAAGGAGGCTGGAGCGCTACAGCGGGAGAGGTCTTCGCGGTTCTCCTCACGGCCCAGCAGTCTTCCCGTGGCAGCCGCTGGCTGCAGTGCTTTTGAGAGTTGTGAAAGTGGAGTGGGTAGGGGTGAGCTGCCGTTTTCTTTTGATCGCCCGTTTTTCTCCTGTTTTGTGTTAGTTAAGGAGGTTAGACTCTGTTTTTATTTTTGACTTTGTTTTGGTGAGGTCAGGGGTGCGGGATTTGTTTAGATCTGTTTTGTTTATTGTTTTGGCCTTGGCTCACCCTGAAGCGTTGACACTCCCGTTTTGGTTCCTTTTTTTTTCCACCTTGTAAATAAATCAGTGACACTAAAGGATTTGTCTCTTGTGGCTGCTTGGGTCTTGGGGGGGATGCGAGTGCCTCACTCGTGTTACTGCCTGGCCCTAGACGGGTCGTAACACTGGACTAAAATTTTGTTTTCAACTGCTTTTATAGATGAGATATTAATCACATTCTGAGCGTAGTTTTTGTTCACAGTGATGAGTTCCTTAAACTCCTTTAAAACAAAACTCAAGTCCATGTTATGCATATTTGTGGTTGCAGCCTTCTGTCATATAATAGTGTCAAAACTGTTATTGGCTTTTAGAAGTTTAAAAAAATATTTTGAAAGTTCCTAAATTTCCAAGCTCCATGCATGAAATTAAAATTTCATTCGGCTTTTAACACACTTAATTAATTAAATAGCATAAATTTGTTTGATGATTCATCAGCTAATTGAACAAATACAAGTGACCAATAGGTGTGTTTTCCTGGGTTGTTGAAACATTTTCCAAGAATAAAAGGGCAGTCTTGATATGCAAATTCTTTTTGAAAGGCAAAACTCACAGCTCAAGCATATATTTTTCAAAACCTTTTGGATCCTCAATGCTCTGAGGGACTCTTTCGAGAAACTTAACAATGGATCAGATCTTTACCTTCATCCTGCTCCTGCTCAGTTTATCTGGCACTTTTTCCAAGTATGTTCACATTAATCAGAAAATGGATTGGCGTCGAGCTCAGATTTACTGTCAGCAGCATTACACAGACCTGGCTCCTGTCAGTAATGAGAGGGATAATAATGAACTTCAGCAACTCGCCAGCAATGTCAGTGACTTTATCTGGATCGGACTGGTAAGAAATTCTTCAAACAGAACAGAATGGCTGTGGTCAGGAGGTGGAGCACCAACCATGTATTTCTGGGCACAAGGTGAACCTAATGACTATTATAATAGAGAAGACTATGGCTATCTGTGGAAAGGCAAGTGGTATGATGGAGGCCTATGGTATAGAATGACCTTCTTCTGCTACAGTGCAGCAGTGGTGAAGCAGGAAAAGACGTGGGAGGAAGCTCTGGAGTACTGCAGGGAGCACCACGATGACCTGGCCAGTGTGGGGTCTGAGACTGAGATGCTGCTGATCCAGAAAGAGCTGAGCAAACAAAACACCACTGAACACGTCTGGATTGGATTGCGTTTCCTGGCTGGTGACTGGTTGTTGATGGACGGGCAGGAGATGGACTATGAGGCCTGGGGTGAAGAGGGAAAACCATCATGTCCACATGCCAAGATGAGGTGTGGTGCCTTACAGGTGACAGTTGGACGCAAGGGTACTTGGAAGGCACACAACTGTGAGGAGAGACTAAATTTTATTTGCTCCTGAGTTTACATTATAAAATTCATTACCCTCTATCTACTGTGTATGTGTGAATGTGAGAGTGAATGAATAGTGGCATTGTAAAGTGCTTTGGGTGCCTTGAAAAGCGCTATATAAATCCAATCCATTATTATTATTATTATTATTATTATTATTATTGTTACTGTGGTTAGTGTAGGTTGATTATTTTTCGAATTTATTTGTGCTTTCTTTCTTGATGTGTCGTTGTAGATGTGTAGTTTCATTTCTGTTTTGTCAGAATGGTAAAAAGTCTTTTTTTTTTCTTTCTTTTAGAACTACTATTTATTCCACTAAGTAAACAATATAGAGAGAAATAATATCGATGTTAATTCAAAGTAAACAAAAATATTTTGAGATCATTTCCAGATGTTTTTCCATAAGATTTGAGAATGCCTTACTGTTTGCAGGCAAGATGTAGAGTGAAGCTACATGTGTTTACAAGTTAGAGGGAAGAATGTGGTGAGGGATGTAATGGGGTGAAATTATGCTCAAAGGTCTTACAGATATGTATGTTATGATCCAAAAAATAAACAGTCATTCCACCACTAAATGGCTAAAAAATTAATAAATAAATAAAATAAAGGTTTTGGAGTAGCTACTCAAAGTTTGTACTTATATCATCTTAAGATGCTTTGGCATGCTCTTAAAAAAGGAGTTCATACTGAAAAACTTTCCAATGGGGCTGAATTAAAACAGTTTCTACAATGAAGAGTGAACCAAAATTCCTCTACAGTGATTCAGTTATTAAAAACATCTTGATTGTTCCTTACTTAGCAGCAAAAAATTGCAATCTTTTGTTAAGTTTAGAAAGACACTACTTCTTCATATAGAGCTAGGTAGGTTTGAATAACTTTTTCCATTAATAAATGACATCATAATTCAAAAAAATCGGGTTATCTGTGTCTCAAATTTCATTCATTTCCAAAATGTCTTGTCCCCCTTTCCCCTTTACTATGAGCCATTCATTACATTCTATAGTAATTTAGAGGAGACACAAAGACACATGGAGAGAGATTTGTATCACACAACAAAATTTCATGGGATGCATTTAACAACTATCAGAACCAGGCATTAGCCCTGTAAGACCCAACCCATCAAAAAATAGTCAGAAAATTCAGATTGGAACTGAGATGTTTATTACCCTTATGACAAAATCTACAAGTGTTTTTTTTTGCTATATCATGTTGTGCATGATATATTTTTTTTGTATTTATTATATATTTTTTGTATTGTGTTTCATACATTGGGCATTTTTGGCAACATTTTGTTAACAACAATGTTAATTTTAGACAAAAAAAGAGTTTTGTCCATAACATTTTTAAATTATGTTGATCATGTTGATGAGATAGAGGTCTCATAAACTCATGTATCAAATATCATACAAAGGGCATTATAAGGTTAATAAAAATAACAAAAAATGAATACAGAACTAAAAATGACAATATTTGCCTTTAGTGAAGCACGGAAGTGTTAAAATACAAAAATTGTCAGATTTAAAAATAACTTTTTTTTTAGGTCAGGAATGCATGTTTTCATTTTCATTTACATTTACTTTATTTTATTCCTGATGTGACAATACAGTTAAAAAGTCACTAACATAGGACTAACATGATTTAGCTAGCACAACCATAACCTCCACGCACCCTGTCCCCTTACTTTGTCACATTAAACACCTTTCTACTTTAAAGAAGTGTCAACTTAAAAAAAAAAAAAAACTGTGTATAGTGCTTGTATACTACTCTCACTTAATAACAGCAAAATAGCAGGTCTGTGATACTGTGGGCTTTCAGTGCCATGACTGGTCTGTGCTACTTTTGTAAGAGAGTACTGTACCATCTGTCCTAGCCGTTACTGTCACTTACTGGTGAAGATATTTGTAGCTTATTTTAGGATTTAGAAATGTGTTAGATAGGATGTAGAAGTATTGTAAAGACACTGAAGCTGCCCTGGATGTAATAACGGCCTAAACGTGTCATAAAGTTAGGACTAGACTTGTAGGAGACCCTCCCCCACCTTGAGCTGTGAAAGTAAAACAAAGAGAGATGAGTGGAAATTTCCCAGGGGATACCTGGGTGGGGGGTTGTAACTGGATAACTGTGGTCTGGATGGGAGATGGACTTTTATGACCGGCAGGAAGTCCCGCAAACAGAGACACATATACACATGCACACACACACAGGTATGCGCACACGCAGGCAGTCACGTGCTTGCACACACATACACAAACACAGTGTTTTAGTTTTCATATAGGGTTTACGGTGGGGGTCGCTTCTATAAAACAGCGGGTAACAGAGATCTTGCAGAGGAATTGGCGGGTTTTGTACATCTCCCTTCTAGAAGGTGCATCAGTGATTGTGGATGAATAAAAGTTTTGTGAAGTAACTACTGAGTCCTGGTGTCGTCTCTGGAGGCCTGAGGAATCCAAGGACTGGGGTGAAACTGTTTCAAGGTGACACTGGCGAAAGTCAAAATCATCGTAGTGCCACATCAGGTGGGAGCGAACGAGCTCTTTAGACAGGAATCCTAAAACTATACATATAGGTATTTTCTCTTATCTCTCTCTCTCTCTCTCTCTACATATATATATATATATATAATATATATACTTCAAAAACTCAGATTATGTGGACTCTGACCCTCTCTGTTACTTTATGTAGCTAATATTTCATTAATTCATTTAATTTCATTTAATTTTTTAAATAATATGATAAAACACTAATATACTGTATTTTCCACACTATAAGGCGCACTTAAAATCCTTTAAGTTTCTCAGAAATCGACAGTGTGCCTTATAATCCGGTGCGCCTTATGTATGAATTCTGGTTGTGCTTACTGATCTCGAACTGATTTTATGTGGTACACGGCGCTCAAAACTCAAAACTGTCAAAAAAGTGTTAGTACGACTTTGGTAAGCTACGAAGCCACACCGCTTGATAGATTGTTGGAGCATTACAGCCACTGTCAGGAGCCTCGCAGAGAAATCTGGGTTCAAACTCCACTTCCGGTCCCAAAGTCAAATGAACACTGCGGCATCACTGAGAGTTAAAAACTGTCTAAATTCTTTCATCTTCAATAAAATGATCAGCGTTGCTGCTTTACCAGGTGTGACAATTAAGTCACTAGCTGGTATATAATGATGTGCTACGTGATTGCTAGCAACAAAGCTATGTTAGCATAACATACACACAGTAAGCTAAAGGTTGAATGCTAACTTCTTTCCACTCAATAAAAGTTAACACGAGGGTTCCCAATGGTCAGGGACAAATGCAATCGCATGGCAGGATACTGTAAACGGGCTGAACATCAGTCAGGAGAACAACTGAGATAATCCATCCACAATACGAGGTTAGCTATTAATATACTGCAACAACATGGGAATAGATCAGCTGTGAAGGAATTCAATATTAATTAATCAATGGTACGGAAGTGGACGAAGCAAGAAGAAAGAGTTGAGTAAAGTTTTACTTATCTGACTGTTTTGTTTCGCGTATTGCGCCTTATAATCCGGTGCGCCTTGTGTATGAAAAGTACAGTACATTTTACATTTCTTTACATTTTGTCATAGACATACTTAAACACAAAAGAAAATGTTTTTGATAAAAGTTAAAGTTAAAAAGGAAAAGTAAGAAAAGGCAATTTGAAGGCAGATAAGAGAAAATACCTTAAAAATATTACTCTTACAATTTATAATTGTGTTTACAGTACAGGTATACTAATTGTCCACTGTGTTTTTGAATTAAATTATGGGAACGGTTAGAAGTTTTATTACTCTTTAATGGTCTTTCAATTTGCCATTCATGTGTTGTTTTCCATCATGTTAATGGTGTGACAGAATAAATGATGACTTCGTTTGCAAACTAAAAAAATTGTTGGGTGGTTTCACTCCCAATAACCTTCCACTTTACATCTACCTGCATGTGTTTTTAATGTGTGTGAGGTATAGAATACAAACAGAAAGAGAAATTTAAAGATTTAAAGGATATGAGTTCCACATAAAACTACGCATTAATGTTAGCATAGCTCATGCAACAATGCAAAAATGAACAAAGGCCAGTTCAATGTGTTAAAAGATTAATGTCTAATATGGTTGAAAGAGAATAAAAAACAGTTGGAAATTACAAAGTATATTAATAATTAATCTCTCTCAAACAATATATAGAGCTATTTTTCTTCAGTCCTCTTCCAGTTTCTTCTCCTAACCTCTACATTAAGGTTAGCTACGTTAATTTCATAATAAAAAAGAAATTAATTTTTAGGAGTCTTTTATATACAATGACCCACCTGTAGAAAACATTCACCAAAGTTCAATCAGCTAAAGACTTTCAGCTACTAGCAGCAAGTAATTTAAAAAAAAGCTTTTATTAGTTGATAAGATGGTATAACATTTAATAATTAAGCAAGCAGAATGTTCATAGTATTATTTTTTTCTATGTACAACTTTGAGATAATTATGTTTATATGGTAAGAAAAAAATGTACGATTAAAAAAAAATCACAATATATATATAGAGAGAGTTCTATGATCTTTGCTGAAATCAGTACCACACAAAATATAATGACAGTATAATAAGCAAAGCAAGAATGCAAAAAACAACAACGGCCATGTTGTGGCAGGGTGTGGTTGTTGTTTAGTTGCAGTAAGAGGTGGAGTGGAAGGCTGAGGGGACAGTGTCAGAAGAGGCTGGCTGTTGCACATTACCCCAATTCTTGCACTCTAGCACAATTTATTTAGTAGTTTGTAGTAGCTGAAAACTGCAAAGTTACTGCGTATAGTGAAAAATAAAGAAACAAAGTCTTAGCATTTCTGGGACACTCCTGTGGCCTGCCGTGCTACAGACCGTATTAAAAGGCAAATTTGCAACATGCTTGTCACGGCTGCAGTGGCAGACGAATGGAGTATATGAGAGGAGGACCCAAGTGCACTGGCGTTACATCGAGTGAGCTTTATTCCAAACGTCTGAATACAAAGAGAAGCGGAGATGGCAAAGACAGAAACTAAGAAATAACCTGAACTGGGAAAGCTAACAAAACAAACCTAAAATCATGACATGCAGAATGATATGCAGGGATACACAGAATACCACACAGGGTGACATGCTGAGGTAACACAGACGGACCAGTGACGAGCAAAGGAAAAAACACACTATAGCTGTGTCTCAGTTCAGGGGCTGCATCCTTCGGAGGACCCAGCCTTCGCAATCTACGTGGGCCGGGTTCTCCGAAGACCTAGAAGGAAGTGCGAGGCTGTGAAATGGGATGGTCTAGCCTTCAAATTTGCGTCACCACTGTTTTTCAGGCCATGTCCACACTAATTAGTTTTCAACGCATCTTTTTCTCTCCGTTCTGGTCTTCCGTCCACACTGAGACTGCATTTTTGTTCAAGGAAAACGCAGCATTTTGAAAACTCTCCAAGCGGATACATTTGAAAACGCTGTTTTCGCGTCGCAGTGTGGACAGCGAACCCGGAGCCTTGGCTGCAACACCAAAACAGGGAGGGAGGGAGGAGGAGCAAAGTGTGCCTGCTCTTCCCTGACACAGGAGCGGTGAGTCCAGCGACCTGGCTGTTTCGTCTTTGCCTAAAGCACAGCATTGTAAACGAGCAGAACTCAAAGTAAAGAATCGATCTCACCAGGTTATTATCGATCCGATGCTGACTTGGTATTGATACTATCCATATTTGGATTGATTTGCCCACCACTAGTAAATAGTACACAACACAGAACACAGGGAAGCCAAATAACAAAACCTATGAACTAGAACTCAGATAATAACACAGAGCTGGGAAATACTACACTGTAAACCCCAACAGTATAGTGATGGGTCGTTCGCGAACGAAATGGCTCTTAGAGCCGGCTCTTTGAAGTGAACGACGCGAGCCGGCTCCTTATTGGGAGCCGTGAGGTTTTTTTTTTTTCTTTCTCTCACCCTCTCTCTCGCCCTTTTTTCCGCTAAACTCCGCACGCGCGGCCTGTACTTTGCGCTGGGCAGAGGGGGGAGGGGCGTTAGTTACACTCGCAGTAGCACAGGAACAGAGCCAGAGAGAAAGAGAGCGAGGGACAACAACGTCACATTAGAAAGGTATAGTAATCATCCACTATTTTTAGTTGCAGATGATAAAGGATTCAGAAATCATACAGGCCCATATGACAGAGAATGTGCATCTTCTTTTTGTTTTAATATTTTAATTTATATTTAATTGTGTTGTGGTTTGCAGTGTTTTGTGTTGTTTCACGTTAAATTTGTTTAAAAGGAAAAAGCAGAAAATTTAAATAGTTAAAAGTTTAAAATGTAAATAGTTGTTCTTTGTATTGTATGATTTATTTATTACATTTTATGTGGAGTGAATAAATAAAGTATATTTATGGTGGCCCTTAGAGACAAAGGAGTACAAACTCCAAAACATGTACAAACTCCAAAACACGTAAAAACTCCAAAACACGTACAAACTCCAAAACACGTAAAAACTCAGAAGCAGGTACAAACTCCAAAACACGTAAAAACTCAGAAGCACGTACAAACTCAGAATCACGTACAAAAGACAACAGAAGTGCTCCAGGATGCTAGGGCGCAGTGTTGAGCGTTTGTTACCTAGTTGCTACACAAGCCAGGAAGTATCAAGAACCGGATTTGGTGTGTGGTAATAACAGGTAAATGAATTTTTTTTTAAATTATTTGAATAAATATGAGTGCTTGTCTATAAATACACAAACAATACGCACATGCTTTCAATTGTGTAATTTAAGTGATCTGGGTAGCTCTGTTTTGGAAGTTCAGTTAACACTAGAAATGTGTTTTGGAGTTTGTATATGCTTTAGAGTTTGTACGTGCTTTGTCTCTAGGGGCCATATATAAACATATATAAATAAAACCACTTTTTTACATTAATAATTCCTTTTCTGCATAATTTTATATTATTGTTAATGATTAAATAATTAAAGCAACAAAACAACCTGAAGAGCCGGTTGGGAGCCGAAAGAGCCGGCTCTTTTTAGTGAGCCGAGCCGAAAGAGCCGGATCTCTAAAAAGAGCCGGAAATCCCATCACTACAACAGTATACCTGACTTATAAAGTTTGTGGATATAACAATTGAAATTCCTCACAAAGTTGAAACAACTTAAAACTTTTCTGTTCTGTTAACAATTCAAACAGTTATAATTGTACATGGCTTAGAAGTTAAGAGTAAATACTGCTTTCTTAATTATGATTTTTGAGTAAATGTTTTTTTTCCGAGCTCCGCATGTGTACGTCAACTACGTCATGATGTCACGACGTTGACAGAAACTGCGACTGGAGAGCACATTTGGAGAAACTTGTAAGTAAAATGGAACCGTCATTATGTTTATTTTTTCCGTAAAAAAGCAAGTATATTAATATGTTGCAGCCAATAACTTGTTTTCGAATGCGCTGTTGTGTTAAAAAGCACAGACCCAGGTAGTGAATAGTTGTTCGCTGTTGTTCGCGCTCTTTTTCAAACCGATGATGTCGTTAGTTTTACAGTTTAAACCGATTAAAACACAGTTTTAATAAGAATTACACATAAAGAAAGGGTCTCAGTGATATTTTAACGACCCCTTGCCAACGCAAGAAAGTTTTACAACAGCAGCCTCATTGTTCGGCAGGTTTTTTTTTCTTCTCATTAGCGTTGTTCAAAAGTGACTTAGCTAGCAGTAAGAACTTCTATCTAAAACAATTGAAATATAGCAAGGTGTTGTATATTTAGTCTGCTGATAAGATTTTCAATATTTTTATTTTTTCTTCCAAGGCTGAAGACCGAAGACAAAAAGACAGAAGAAAAAAAAATTCAGACTGCAATTAATTTCAGGTGGAGACAGTAAACACAGGTGAGTTGAAAGATCTATTGAAGAGTCCTTTCTTCATGGCCATTAAAACATTTTTAGGTTAAAAGACCTGTTTTGTTTTTTTTTTTAAAATCATGCCCCTGCTTTGTCACACTGAATCATGTTGAAAAGATATATTTTCATGGCATCCCCCATTACCATTACCTTGTACTTCTTTCTACCAGTCTATTTTATTTTGTGACATTAACATCTTAAATGTACCCCGCCAGTTTAATTATTAATAGCTGTGTTAGTATTTATTATGCATTTTTTTTATCATGTGCAGATCTACCAAGGGTCAGTGACACAGTTCACCTTTTGTGGTAAGTTATAACACTTCATATGTGGTCACATAAGTAAGTTGTTTCATCAGTTGTTCAGTTCTTATAAAATAATGTTGTATAATTGTACCAAATCACTGAGGATACATCCAATGTGTAAATCCCAGTCAACAATTTTACTGTGATATTCGCTCGTGTTTAGAGAATCTCCATTATCTTTGTTACTGAGTTTCCATTTTTGTAGGGCCAAATTTGTATTAAGAATTAATATTTTCATATGATGTGAAATGACTCAATCATTTCTAATTTTTAGAAGAAACCATTCATTAAGTCCCTTAAGGTGCATATTTCACATATTGATAATGATAAAATGAACACAAATTAAAGGTTTCACTGATAAACACACAATTTTTCCTTGCTTTGAACCCCATGTTCTATATAGATCTGGAGAACACTATTTTAAAATACTGTGTAGGGTTTTTGTCAAATGATTAAGAAACAGACTCTTTGTCACAAGAGACAGAAAGGTTGTGTTGTGTCTTCACTGCTTATGAAGAAATCGCCTCGGAGTCGTCATACAGATTATTTTATTCCGTAAATATAGAACAGCGCATCCACGCAACTGTACACTGCTAAGCTAGCACATGAACACACAGCCGGCGTACCTATCTACATCCGGTGATTTCAAAATAAAAGTTCAAACATTACATCTCCCTTTAACGAACAAAAACGCTTCTCGGGTAGTGAGACTATAATAAGATATAAACAATATACTTCTAAGTTTCAATATGCTATGCTGCTGTATGTGTATTCTAAACATTTTTTATTTATTTTTTCAAACATTTCAACACTTCTTAAGTTTCCAAACATTTCAACACTCTTTTAGTTTCTGCTGCATAAGTGTCTCTTTTTTCTTTTCCCTTTTTTTTGGGGGGGGGGGTTACAAATCAAGGACCTGCCTTGGCTTGATGGCACGGCCGAGTGCGAGGGCAGGGTTCAGTCATTGTAGTTGGAGTGTGGTGGGGAGACCTGGTCTCTGGAACAATGTCTTGAGTGGTTTGCGTGTCATCACAAACACCAGTTTGTGTGGGAGTGCGTGGCGAGGTGTCCTGGACGCTGACAAGGTGTCGGCGATTGCGTCTCAGGAGTTGACCATCACCTGTTTTGATGTGATAGCTGCGTGGGGTCTCTGCTGGTTTAACAATAGTGGCTGGCTGCCATGTCCCATCTTCTTGTTGGTAGCGTATTAGTGCGCCAGCCCGCGGTGTCGGCAGGGGTCAGGCAGATGTGTCATAATGTCTTTTCTGACGGAGTTGACATTCCTCCCGTCTTTCTTGCACAAGGCTTTGTGGGGTGACCTGAGGGCGGAGCTGTGTAGTTGTTGAGGGCAAAATGGAGCGCAATCTACGGCTCATGAGGATTTGGGCTGGGGATTTAAGGCCATCAACAGGTGTGTTCCTGTATTCCAGCAAGCTCAAGTAGGGATCCATCTTGTCCTGTTTTGCTTTTGTCAGAATACGTTTTGCAGTTTGGACAGTCTTTTCAGCTAAGCCGTTGCTCTGGGGGTAACGTGGGCTTGATGTAATATGCTGGAATCCCCAGTACTCAGCAAAACGTCTGAACTCTTGTGAGCTGTAACATGGTCCGTTGTCGCTTATGACTTTCTTCGGAATGCCATGTCTGGAGAATGTGGCTTTCATCTTGTGAATCACAGCTGCTGTGGTGATGTTTGGCAGGCGCTCGAGTTCAAAGAATCTGCTTAAGTAGTCACAAATGACAATGTAGTTTTCAGAGTTCCATGAGAACAAATCGGTCCCCACAGTTTGCCATGGGTTCTCTGGGATTTCTTGAGACAGCATGGGCTCTTTTTGGTTCGAGCTGCGATGCATTTGGCAGATGTCACATTTCATAACTGTCTGTTCAATCTGTTTGCTCATGCCTGGCCAGAACATTATGTCTCGTGCCCTGTGTTTGCTCTTTTCGACTCCAAAATGTCCCGTGTGTATTCGTTGCAGCATGTCTTTTCTCAGTGAGTGCGGAATTATTATTCTTTCACCTTTCAGGAGAAGTCCATCTGCCTCAGTGATTTCATCACGATGGTTCCAGTACTCACTGACAAGTTCTGGGCATTTTTTGCATGTCTCTGGCCAGCCTGACCGGATGATGTGTTTGAGGGTAGAGAGCTGTTCGTCTTGGGCCGTGGCAGTTTTGATGCATTCCAGTTTCTCTGTGCTCACTGGTGCTGTCCGGATGATTGTGTGTACCCGTGTTTCCATTTCCTCATTTAGTGAGCTGTCACTGTCGTCTATTGACTTTCTTGATAGCGTGTCTGCTACTGGGATCTCTTTTCCAGGCCTGTGGACAAGTGTTATGCTGTACTTCTGAAGAGCAAGCAGCATACGTTGTAGTCGAGGCGGCGCCAAGGCTAGCGGTTTGCGTAGTATACTTTCCAGTGGCTTGTGATCCGACTCAACTGTAATATGACGTCCGTAGATGTAGTCATGAAATCTTTTACAGCCATAGAGGACGGCGTAGAGTTCTTTCTCTATTTGGGCGTAGTTTTGCTCTGTTTTGTTAAGCAGTTTTGAAGCGTATGTGACCGGCCTTCCTTCTTGCATGACTGTTGCACCCAGTCCATTTTTAGATGCGTCTACTTGTAGAGTTACTTCCTTTTGAGGGTTGAAATATGCAAGCACTGGCCCTGGTTCGGCAGTAAGGGTGTCTTTGACTTGCTGGAAAGCACGCGTGTGTTCTTCTTCCCATTTGAACGGCATGTCTTGGCGCAGCAGCAGTCTGAGTGGTGCGCTCATTTCTGCCAGGTTTGGGGCAAATCTGGCGAGATAATTCACCATGCCGAGGATTGTTTCCAGCTCTGCAGCATTTTCTGGAGGTTTCATGTTTTTGATAGCTTTTACCTTGAGTGGGTCTGGTTTCAGTCCGTTGGTTGTGAGCTTATGTCCGAAAAAACTCAACTCTGTAACACAGATGCGGCACTTTTCTGGATTGAGTTTTAAACCTCTCTCTCTTGTGCGGTTGAGCATGGCTTTGAGGTTCTTGTCGTGTTCCTCTTTTGTTTTTCCGAACACAATGATGTCATCAACGATGCCTGCCACTCCTTCCAGGCCTTCATATGTCTCGTCAATCCTCCTCTGGAACTCATCTTGAGCAGACACAATGCCAAAGGGGAGTCTGAGGAAACGGTATCTGCCGAAGATTGTGTTGAATGTAGTCAAAAAGGATGACTCTTCACTTAGCTTGATGGCCCAATAGCCGGAACGTGCGTCGAGGATGCTGAAAAAGTTTGCACCTGTAAGCTTGTGTGTCACATCCTCAAGAGTGGGGAGTGGATAGTGTGGTCTCATTATGGCTTTATTTAGAGGTCTTGGGTCCAGGCACAGCCGGAGTTTGGGTCTTTTCGGGTTCTCACAGATTACCAGAGCACTGACCCATTTGGTGGGCTCTGTGACTTTTTGGATAATCTTGTCTCTTTCCATATTGTCCAGCTCTGATTTGACCCGATCTCTGAGGGCAAAAGGCACTCTTCTTGGTGGGCACACGACTGGTGCGACAGTCGGGGCCACGGTGAAACTGCACTCACCTTGGAATTCCCCAATGCCTTTGAAAACATCAGAATATTCGCTCATGATGTCTGGTGCTTTGGTGGGCTGCCCTGCTTCCATGCTCTCCGTTACTGCGTACACAACCTTAATGAGTCCGAGGGCTTGGAAATGCTCTGAAGCCTAATATTGGTGGGCCGGTGCAGTCAACAACATGAAACGTCTGTTCTGATTTTCGGTCTTTGTATCTGCTAATCAACTCACAGTGTCCGTTGACTTTGAGCGGGTGGCCCCCATAGCCAAACAGTTTGTCCTTGTCCTCCCTGAGTGGAGTTTGTAGCATTTGGAAAGTGTTGGCTGGTATGATGTTCGCTTGTGCTCCAGTGTCCAACTTGAAGGTGAGTTTTATCTTATTTGGTCCCAGTAGTATGTCTGCAAACGGACTGTCTCCATCATCCTCTGCAGCTATGGTGTCTATGAACAGCTCTGGCTCTGAATCGTTAGCCTCTAGTACAGTGTGCACCTCTCTGTGTCCTGTTTTTCTTTCCACGTTGCTCTTAGATCTGCATACTTTTGCAAAGTGGTTGAATTTATTGTATTTCAGACACTGCTTTCCTTTGGCTGGGCAATCAGTTCGTTTGTCGTGATTCCTCCCACATGCCATGCAGGCTTTGTTTTGGTGTCTGAAATTTTCACTTGCTTTGCTGGTTCGCGGTAAGTTTTGTGGTTTTGCGCCTTTGCGACGTACGGCATGCACTTCATGGTTGTCGTTAGTCATAGCTTTTAGCTGTGACTGTCCTAGCTCATAGGAGCGGGCTATGTCTATAGCTTTCTCTAGCGTAAGAGTCCGTCCTTGGCTGAGTAGCTTCTCTCTGACGTGAGGAGAGTTGGTTCCAAAAACTATTCTGTCTCTGACCATTTCTTCACTTTTTTCATAATCACAGTCTTTAACAAGGAGTTTCAGCTCTGTGACGAAGTGCTCAAAGGACTCACCGCTGTCTTGTGTTTTTTCGTGGAATTTATATCTGGCGAATATAGGGTTAGCTTTCGGTGTGAGGTACGTTGTGAAGCCGTTGTAATACGTTTGTAGCACCTTAGCTTCGTCTTCTGTTAGGTTCCACGTATTACTTATATCTCGTCCTTTGTCTCCGATCCACAAAAGTAGGAAGCTGCACTTTTGTTCCTCTGACTTGTCTTTGAGTGGTCCAGAAAACATTAGCTCCACATGCTGTTTGAAGCGGCGCCAGGCGTTGGGTAGGTTGGACGAGTCCCAGTCCATTCTCGGGGCTGGTACACCGTAGGCCTCCATTTTCTTCCTTCCTTTTTTTATCTATCTATTTTTTTTTTTTCGAGTGGGTCCGCTGAGAAGTTACTCACTCTGACACCATGTTGTGTCTTCACTGCTTATGAAGAAATCGCCTCGGAGTCGTCATACAGATTCTTTTATTCCGTAAATATAGAACAGCGCATCCACGCAACTGTAAGCTGCTAAGCTAGCACATGAACACACAGCCGGCATACCTATCTACATCCGGTGATTTCAAAATAAAAGTTCGAACATTACAGGTTGTATCTTAAAAGAAATGTCTCCAAAATTTAGTAGAGTCCGATGTCATGCAGTTTCATAAACATGTATTCTCCCCAAAGAATAACACCTGAAAACTTTGCGTTAAATGAACTTTTCTTTTCCCTTTTTAGGAGGCGCCTGATATCAATGTGAAACGCACTGCAGTACTTCGTGCCCTTCCTGTATACCTGCGGGAGGAGGACCCAGAATTATTTAAGACATGTAATGTAAATGTATTTTTGCATCACTTAAATTCTGCCAGTGAGATAAAATGCCATGGATTTTTTAAAATACAATTTAATACCCTAGCACAGGGGTCAGCAACCTTTAACACCCAAAGACCCATTTGGACCCGGTTTCCACGCAAACGAAAACACTGGAAGCCGCAAATACGTTTTGACATCTAAAATGAAGATAACACTGTATATATTGTTTTTTACCTTTATGCTTTGTGTGAACAACTAAGGTGTGTTGCTTAAATCCATGACGTGCTACAGAGAAAATTACATTTTATTTATCTAATTAACACATTTTGAACTCTTAAAGAAATATAACAAAAGGAAAGACACCCAGCTGAACTAAAATGATCCATGTAGCAAACAAAAACTGTTGTGAGCCGCCACCCTTATATCGCCTTTGGGATTTTGGAGCCTTGATCTGACTTTTAAAAAATAATTGGAAAAACAAGCACTATGCTGCTAAAAAAAAGAAAAGGAAAAATAGATAAATTCTGCCTAAATATGTATTTTACTTGGTTAATGTGTGTGGCGGGGCGTGGTCTGCGGCGCCGCTGCAGGGGAGGCGGACGCACCTGAGCGGCACCCGCAATCACGCCTTGCCGCCTTTACGTCTGTGCTGTCTGTGCTGTTGTGTTGGTGTGTGTCGGGCTGTGGGCTGCAAGGGTGCAGCCGGCTGTATGCGTCAGCAACTGTGTGTGAAAGGTGGTCAATAAAGACATGCTGAAAAGCGTGTTCATGCGGACATCATCAGGTCTGCCGTGATATGTTTACAATGGGACTTCTGCTCCTGGGCCTCTGCGCGCGGCGTCTGGGGATCGGGGCTGTGCGAGGTCACCTTCATCTTTGCGCGGGACTGTGGGCTGTCATCTGTGAGGCGTGAGCGGTGTTTGTTTTTAACATAGTTCACAGTGGAGAATAGTCTCGATAAATGCACGGCGTTTCGGCGGGTACACCGGCTTCCGCGAGTGTGATGCTTATTTTGAGCGATGAAAAAATAATAGAATATAATTTTATTTTTATATTTCAATATCACAATAATCTTCCAATTTAGAACTACAAGTTAAAAAAGAACTAAACAAATAAAATACACTTCAGCTAAATACTTTTCCCAAACCACACGGAGCCGCACTATAAGGACTAAAGAGCCGCATGCGGCTCCGGAGCCGCAGGTTGCCGACCCCTGCCCTAGCAGCTACCAAATTGTACAAGCAAAATACCCTCTCTTTAGAAAACCCTCACACACACACACAAACACACACACAGGGTCAGGAGCAGGGCACAGGCGTATCACAGCACTTCGGCTATGCTGCAGGTGGCCCAAAAACCAGGCTGAAGTCAAGATTTAGTTTCTTTTTGAGATAAAGTCATGAAATAAAAAATTACTTTTTTTTAGAAAAATAACAAACATACAAATTATGTAGTGCAAGAAGCTAATACTTTAGTTTTAGTTAATGTACATTTTTAAAAAAAGTAGAGTACCCTAACTCGTTACAAAGTAACCCACTGCTGAATGTTTTGCTAGATTACAGGTCATGCTTGTCACATTCTCTCAAACCAACCTTACTTATTTAATTGGGGCGATCGTGGCTCAAGAGTTGGCAGTTTGTCTTGTAATCGGAAGGTTGCCAGTTCGAGCCCTGGCTCTGACAGTTTCGGTCTTTGTGTCCTTGGGCAAGAAACTTCACCCGTTGCATACTGGTGGTGGTCAGAGTGCCCGCTGGCCGCAGTGTCCGGCACCCTCGCCTCTGTCAGGGCGGCTGTGGCTACGATGTAGCTTGTCATCACCAGTGTGTGAATGTGTGTGTGAATGGGTGGATGACTGAATGTGTAAAGCGCTATACAAATACAGGCCATTTACCATTGATACTGTGTCTATTCCAGGCGGACGCATTGGATGAGTCGACCCTAAATGACACTCCAGTTGCCCTTCTCACTGTGGTTACCGACGGCCAGTCCAGTCCATTTTACTTCCTCAAGCATGGCTGTTGTGGTGAAAGGCGACTAGGTGATGCGTGATATTCCCAGATTTGCAGATGCATTTGCTTTATTGTTTGGCTTGATCTATGCTCTGCATTTAGACGACCCCAGGAAGCTGGTTCACACATTTGCCTTTGTCCAAAATATCTTCATGGGGCTTGATGACGGCAAACCCCTGAAACCCCTGCCTACATGCTCTTAAGGAATATAAGGCAATGTTTGTTAGGACATGCACTCTGTTACTGAGCACTTTGTTTGAAGCACTTTATTTAAAGCACTTTAAGTTTACTGCAGGCTTTGGGTGGATTTAACTCCATCAGTTTACCTAATTTTCCTATACTTGACTGCAGTGTTGCCAACTTAGCGACTTTGTCGCTATATTTAGCGAGTTTTCAGACCCCCTTAGCGACTTTTTTTCTAAAAAGCGACTAGCGACAAATCTGGCGACTTTTTCTGGTATTATTGGAGACTTATTTATGACGACTTTTTGACGTGAAAACGCATATCGCTCTTACTCTCAACAAGCAGCGGTGCTGCCGTGGGCGCCTCACCCGTGCCAAAGCGCTCACGGGTGGAGGATAGTGCTCCCCCAGCTGCTATCAGGGCAGGAGACGTTCACACCTGTGCGTCCAAACTGCAAATGAACGAAGCATGAGCGAAGCCTCTGCTCCAGCACTGACTGTAATGCAGTCAGTTCTTCCTTTACTGTTATGCTGTTTTGTGGATCACAAGGTTTAAAACTACTTATAAACACACACTCTCACACACAAATTAACTCCACCAGAGTGCCAATTTTGGGTCACTTTTGCCGGTCCACGCCCGGATAAAGGAGCAGGGTTGGAATTGTGACATTAAAAAACAATAATTGCTGAAAGAAATTTAATTTGTAGTTCTAAATAAATTCTAACTGCATTTAGGACGTTTTTTACTCACTTTATGTCTCTTCTACGATGTTATTTCTCTCTCCAACAACGTAGGTTACAATTACATTAGCATGACAAATTATGCAAATTAGGTGATGACGTCATTTGGCGACTTCTAGCAACTTTTAGGACAGCCAATAGCGATTTTCCTTACTAAGGAGTTGGCAACACTGCTTGACTGCCTTATCTGGTTATTTGGAAGCTGATCGTCTTTGTACCCATTTCAAAAAATTGTTTTTCATTTCTATTTTTAAAAAAATGATTAGTATTTGACTTTTTGTTTTGCATTTTTTTGTATTTTGAGAAAGTTGCAATTAGGACTGATGTCGTCTTTTGTGATTTTATAAAAAGATAAATGTTCTACACTGAATTTGTAATGCTCACTTTATGGTGCCCATGTCCATGTTAGTGGTTTTATAAAAAACATCTGTGATGTTTTTAAATTTTCATGAAAAAATGTTAAATAAACAAAATGTAAAGTAACTGAATTTCCATACTTTTTTTTTTTAGTAGTCTACACTCAAACATTGAAACATAAATATCTTTTAATTAATAATCATGTAATTTGAGTTTAGGTTGTAATATAATTGCATTGTGTTGCATCAAAATAATAAACTACAAGAAACACAAAAATATTGAAATTAAAGTATACAGTCTTTGAGTAAAGCTCAATTAATAAAATATAAAATATAATTTTAAATTTTTAGGTTAACAATAAATACAAGTTCAGTCAACTAATTCGGGTTTACAGTGTAGGACAGAAACAAAACATAAACCTAACAACCAGGAGCTATAAAATATGAAATATTTTATATAAATATAATTTATATAAAATTTTATATAAATATAAAATAATATAATATTTTATATAAAACAGAAAGTCATAATTCACAGAATAAAACTTAACACAAAAACACAAAACACTGGGTCAAATGACCCAGGATGCTAAATTTAAAAAAAGAATGTTTAAAGGAAATCAAAAATGGGAAAAACAATACAATGATTTCTATACAGCTTACATAATATATTTATTTTTTTCAGTCCATTCTCTTGACCTTTCATTGCGACAACATGAAAAATGACTTTGCTTTGTTCCTGCAAACTGATTTGTTTATCTAATGTAGGAGCCAGGACAACTTCACTTTTTCTTTATGCAAATGAAATGTTTTGTTTAGCTTGTTCCAATAACTTTGGTCTTTTGTCACATTGAATAGAGTTTCTAGTCCCTTGTTTTTGTGATTAGACACAATTGCTGTGAAAGAAAGTTAATAATTTGACAATGTACTTACAGTAGGTAACAGCACTGCAATAACAGCCCAGCAATAACTAATTTCTTATACATAAGCTCAAAATTCTGTCGGTTATGACTGTGCAGAAATTGATAGACTGCTGCAACAACACCTACTAGCTCTGTAGCCGCCATTTTTACTTCCGTTGTGTGTGACGTCTTCTTTTGCGCATGCGGGCCACTTTGAGGGCCGTGAACCGAGCACATTTGCTGTCACATTTTATTTGTAGTGTGAACAACCAGACAGAAAAGGAAAAAAGTGGACTGTGATCTGAAGTTTGAAAATCAGATTAAGGCAATGATAAAATCTAGCTTCTTTCATCTCAGGCAGCTGGCCAATTCATTCATGGCAGCACTTTGTGACAGTGATCCACGCTTTTGTTAGCACTTGGCTGGATTACTGTGATGCACTCTATATCGGGGTCAGCGCATCATATATTACTCATCTCCAGAGGGTGCAAAATGCTGCAGCTCGTCTTTTAACTTGCATTTGAAAGTTTGAGCACATTTCCCCTATTTTAGCTTCACTTCACTAGCTTAGCTTTTTAGGATTCATTTTAAAATTATTTTATTTGCTTTTAAAGCTCTCCATGGCCTAGCCCCATCTTATCTCTCTGAGCTGCTACAGCCTTATACAGCACTATATTGGATTGGACTGGACTGGAAAACAAGTCCACAAGTGTGAACGTAGCTTAAGATAGTGTGTAGCCTGGTTTGCCATGTGAATGTAGAATTTGTAGCAAGATTTTAGTTTTTAATACTAGTCTAAGAGAAACTGCATTCAGTAATTGTAATTGTTCAGTTTGACTGAATGAAAAGTGAAACATCAAATTCAACATTTAAATTAATTTATTGAAACGGATCATTTCATATTGAAATATAAGTGTCAGTGTCAAGTGGATCATATTTCTGCCCATACTGAACCCCCCACAAATACCTGCTGACAAATCGAAATATGCAAAATATGCAAATACTTGGCCTATTCAAATATTTCCTGAAAGAAAACTCTGACCTTAAGCAAGGATTTTCAGATCTCGTTGGATTTCGTTTTCTTTTCAAGACTCCTTGAAATGAAATTCAGGGCCTTTCAATTAATGGAGAACAGCATAAATTGTCCATCTATGCAGACGATGTACTTTTATACATTTCAAATCCTCCAGTCAGTGTACCTCATTTAAAAGAAATTATTAGTACATACGGTTACCTCTCTGGTTACAAAGTTAATATTGACAAAACATTGGCAATGGATATAGGAGGAAACATTTCACAAACATTCAAGGAGCGATGTGGCTTTAAATGGCCAAACGAAGGTATCAAGTATTTAGGAATTTAAATTTCTCACTCATTATTAGACTTGTTTAAAGTAAATTATGAAGTTATAGTTGCAAAAAGAAAAAAAGATTTAGAGAGATGGACAGTCCTGCCTCTGTCTTTCTGAGGTCGGATCGAGAGTATACGTATGAATGTATTGCCAAGACTTCTATACCTTTTCCAAATGCTGCCTATTAACATTCCCAACTCTACATTTGATAATTTAGATAAACTTTTTTCCAAATTTATATGGCAAGGCAAATGCCCAAGGATCAAGTTCCAAACATTAAAACTGTCAAAACTGCAGGGGGGGATTGGCTGTTCCAAATCGGAAATATTATTTCTGGGCAGCTCAGATGAGACCCCTGACTGTATGGGTGCGGGATTTCTCTGAAACTCAGTGGCTAAACATTGATAAGACAATGTGCGAAAGGTCATTGGAATCCCTGCTTTTTTCTAACATTTCAATTAAAAATGTGCATATGGGGGAATGGACAAGGGTCACACTAAAGATTTGGCGTAGAATCAAACAATCATTTGGTCTTCCAAAAGAAATTTCAATTTTATCAAGTTTTTCCTCCCTGCAGGGTTTTTCTCCTATTGTGGAAGACTCTGGCTTCAGAGCATGGTCAAATAATGGTCTTCATAAACTTTGTCATGTTGTGAGGAATGGGCTCATTTGAACAGTTGAGAGGTCAGTTTTGGCTTCCTTCTTCTGACTTTTTTAGATTTCTGCAGCTAAGACGTTTTTGAAGGAATGACATATTTAAAGTTCTCAATACAGTTTTCCAGCAACCATTAACAAAATACCAACAGTTAGCCATTTTAGGAGTATTACCAAATGGTTTTGCGGGAAACAATAAAAAGTACCTCTTAAGAATCTTGCTTACAGCAGCACTAAAGTGTATTACTATTAAATGGCTGAATCTTGACCCACCTTCATATAATATGTGGATTGATAAAGTAAGAGAAATTTACCAGATGGAGGAAATAACATATGCTCTGCGGATTCAGAGAGAATTGTTTACTGAGCGTTGGCGACCCATACATGCTTTACTGTTTCAATAATTTAGCATAGGTCTGTTTCGTTTTGTTCATTTATGGCTAGATTTGTCACATGTTATTTAATATTACACAAATAAGTTTTTGTTTTTCTTTTCTTTTCTTTTTGTTTTTGTTGTTGTCTGTTTGGTTGTTTGCTTGCTTGGGTTTTGTTTTGCTTCCCAGTTTTGTTTTGTGCTTTCTAATTGCAGTTCTTATTTTAATCTACATTTCTGCATTGCGGTTCCTGTAACTGTCCTACTTTGACAAGTACAAGTTGCAATGTTGTAAATTATAATAAAAATTTAGTTAAAAAAAAAAGACTCCTTGAAACGACACATCAGTGGTTCAGGTCTTCTTCTGGATCCTGCTCCTGCTGAGCTTATCTAAGAGTTTTTGCAAGTATGTTTGTGTGAACGAGGAAAAGACTCGGGATGAAAGTTTGAGTTACTGTCGGCAGAACTACACAGACTTGGCCCCGGTTAGTAATAAACGGGATAATGACAAACTGATGGAGCTCTTTCCCAGTGTCAATGACGGTGTCTGGTTTGGACTGGAAAGGAACCTCTCAGACAAAGACAAATGGCTGTGGTCAGGAGGTGGAGCGTTGACCTGGATTTTCTGGAATACAGGTCAACCTCACAACTGAAATAATGAAAACAGTGGTTTTATAAACAAAAACGGCAGGTGGCATGATGCGTATCCAGGTAAAACAAGACCCTTTTTCTGCTACAGAGCAATAGTGGTGAAGCAGGAAAAGACTTGGGAGGAAGCTCTGGAGTACTGCAGGGAGCACCACGAGGACCTGGCCAGTGTGGCATCTGAGACCGAGATGCTGCTCATCCAGAAAGAGCTGAGCAAACATAACACAAAAGAAGTCGTCTGGATTGGCTTGCGCTTCTTATCTGAGGACTGGCTGTGGGTAGACAGACAGATGATGGATTACGAGGCCTGGAGTCAAGGGGGAAAGCCACTGTGCCCGAGTACTAAGATTAAGTGTGGTGCCTTACAGGTGATAAGAGGGACTAAGGGTGTTTGGGAGGCTCATAATTGTGAGGAGAAACTACATTTTATTTGCTACTGAGCTACTTTACTTCATAAAATACATTTAAATCACAATTTGCTGTGTTTAATACATTTTGGTTATTTTTCTCATCTCTGTCTTTGTATTTTACCTAATTGATGTGTAATTGTCTCATTTCTATTGTGTGACAAAGTCAGCATTTCATTATTTTACAAACACTATCTATTATGATTTTTGTTTCATTGAGAAAAGCATGAAAAACAAAAATAAAAAAAAACATAAAAATAATATGAAATATTTTCCAGATTTTGTTCATAATTTCACCTTTTCTGTACTTTCTTGAACACATTTAAATATTAAAAGACAAAAATAATAAATATTCAGACCACACCAGTCACACCAGTAGTTCAGTAGCACTAAACTTTCTATAATTAATTTCAATAACCACTTATTTATTGTGGCCACCATAGTTTGGTTGTGTTTTACCATTCTGTGTCAATTCTCAAACAATAACAATAAAATGTTAACAGCTTTACCTTAAATTCAACTTATTTCTCCAGAGACATCTTAAGCTTTTTGTTTGTGTATTTGTTTGTGTGAATGTATATTTACATATATGTACATGTATTTCTTTCATTTCTATCTTGTTAGAGTGGTGCAGCTTCAACTTTGTTAAATTAATAGTAAACATGTTTAAAAAGTAGATTAAAACATTTTAATTGGATTATACTCCAAGTTTTGTTCACAATGCAGTTTTCTACACATGCTGAAGGAAGGAGTCTGTGGTGACACCGATTCCAAAGCTGTTGTTGGTAAACCCTCATTCATGTGTTCATATTTTAAACAAAAAATAGACGGCTCATCTCCCCAGTTTGCTAATCCAAAGTCACTGTCCCTGACTTCCACAGAAGCTTGTCAACCAAGACACTTCACAACATCCAGGGCCTTTAAGGGACATATCTCATCCACACCTGACTCCCACAAGACAACCAAGTTTGATTGGACTCATCCTTCAGCCTGACAGCTGTGTCACTTCTGGTGTCTACAATTTAGTTTGAGGGTTGCCACCACGATAGCACCAACAATATATACGTATAACCAGTAACAGAGATTAGATCAGGGTCTCTGAGGATTCAGGGAACCACTGATTAAATGTTTGGGCATTCTAGACCTGTCTGGCATCTTCCTTCATCACCTGATCCACCACACCACCAGCCTCTCTTGACCCAAAAAGGTGCATAATCTGTGATGGCACTCAGTTCGTAAGGGACCTAAAGGTGCAGGAAAAACATTATCTCGCCCACTATGGACAAACTCTATGTGCAGCTGGGGGGCTAAAAATAAAGTCACTCCTGTGAACCCCCTCACCTGACAGTCCTGTGTCCCTAAATCCAGTTTAAACAGGTACAGATTGAATTGCCTTTGACTACCGCCAAATTCAGAAAGTACCAGACCGCTATGGTGAGTGGTGGGTCCACAGGAGAACAGACCCGTACGGTTTGTTAAGGCTAAGATACATTCCCACTAAGCAACATCAAATGAGGCTCCAAGCTTGGCCTTCATGAATGTCAAATCAGCCCAGATGATCCCTCCAGGTAATTTTTCCATGCCGGGGTCTCTCTAATCAAATTGGTTCTGGTTGAGGGTCAGACTAAGAAGTTTGTGTCTGAACCCATGTATTAAAAAGCGCAGTAAAAAAAAACAACACCCACATGCCTTTAACGTAATGTATCTGTATTGCTTTAATGTTTTTATTTCATTTTTTTTCCTTAGGAACAGGTAAGCCATGACAGCATAATGTAAATGATAAGCGTAAACAAAATCTGAGACCCTTTTGCACATCCATAGTAGAACATTCATACAACATACAAGTCTCATCTGTACAAGGGGTCACAGAATCTTTTTTTTTATTTCAATGAAACAACAAGGTAACTCTTGACTCAAAGCCAACAGGTACAATATAGTTTAGATTTTTTTTAATTGTATTTCAACATTTAATTCTTCAGTTTTTCTTTTCAAATGACATTGATTTAAGTGCACTGTACCTCTTTGCTTTCAATAAAGCGCCACCGTACATTCCTAAAATCATTAACGCTGTAAAAACTGCAAAGCTGTGACAATGAAACATGGAAATTTGTAAGGAAATGAAAGAATAAATAAGAATAAATAAATCAATGACTCTCAAAGGGTGGGGGTGGGGGGGACACCTTTGGAGGTCTGACAACTCTGCAAGTGCAGAGCTTTAGCATCACGATGAGACATGTCTGACTTTATCTACCTCCAGCACTGACGTCTATTTGAAATTTAATGTTTTGGTAATTGAACAGAACTTCATTGTTCTTTGAGATGGACACAGTGGGACTTTTCAATCTTAAGCAAATATATTTTGGAGACAACAAACGCCTGCCCGCCCCCAAAATACTTTTGTCATTGCAAGACATCTCAATGTCTTGCTGTCTTGCAATTATTTAATATCGAACATCCCATAATAACCTGGCTGCTCAAGCTGAGCTAGACTGAAAAATGAATGAAACACAAAAAAAATGGAAACTGAGAAGCAGCATGCAGCGAGTTAGCATAGACGTATGAATCTTTGGCAAAATTATAACTGTAACTGTCACGGATGCATAAAAGCTGTTTTCATATTGCATTCGAGGTTGGCCTCCTCCTTTTTTTCTCACACATTTAAATGTAACAGCTTCGATATGTTTGCCTTCCAAATGTAAGGAAACACACTCAGATGTTTCTGTCTACACATTTCAGACCTGTCTCCTTCGCGCCCCACCTCGTTTGGGAAGAAGAAGAAAAAAAACAGAGGCAGAAAAAAAGAGTAATACATGACAAGGTGAAAACAAACATATACATGTACAAAGTAATGTACACCATATATTCAAACGCATTTCAAAATCGCCAGACTTTGAAATCATTAGCCAAAATAAGTATATATCTTTTTTTTTCTCACCCCATTAGGTAATCTTCTTTATCTAGACTGTACAATATATGTATATATGAGTAATCATGAGGGACCAAAGCAACAAAAATAAATACTTTTTTTCGCTATGTCACCTTTCAAAGTAGTATCTATGTACATTTATATCAATATCAATTTTTTTTCCTTAGCTTATTGTGAATGATTGAGCGTGTGTTCAACAAGCAGGCATTGCGCACAGTGTGGAAACTTCTCGTGTTTTTTTTCTTTGTTTTTAACACTAAATGGTATCCAGATGTAAATTTTGACAACACCGTGGAACATAAAACTGTCCTTGATACAGCGAAAGGTAACCCTGGCCCAAATGGACTGAAAACTAAATGAAAACAAAGGTAAAAACATAGCATCTCACCATCATGTGACTACTTCAACAGTGGGTTGTTCTACTTCCTTTTTTTGTTTGTTTTTAGGACTCTGAGAAGAGTACAAAAAAAGTTTCTATTTCATGCAGTCTTTGACAAGTCATACGACGTCAGTGTACTCGTCTAAAGGTTTTTAGTTTTAAGCACATGGCATAGAATGATTTCAGTGATGTTGGATGTCACTATGGGGGGGGGGGGGGGGTGCATTTTGGGACAACAACATGCATAAAGAACAGTGCATAGGTCCAGGTCATTGGGCCAGTCCCTGGTGATTTCCAGTGTGTTTCAGTGGCAGCGTCTATCAACAGGTCCACTACTGCAAGCAGTTGGTGATGACGAAGTCTGTGTGACTCTGGGAGGAAAGAGTCTTGGCCCGAATCAGCGGCTCCACCTTCTAGATAAAACAATCTCTCTGTCTGGCATGCAATTACGAGCTTGCCGATATCAGGTGGATAATCCAAGAAGCAAGGTTTTTAGTGTTTTTAGAGAGAGAAATCAGGCTCGGACTGGATGCTGAGGTGATGCAAAAGTGGCTGCACTGACACAAAGTTCGGTGACCTTAGCGTGGCATTGTTTTATTGTCCTTTTTTTCCCTCCCCTTTTCTTTTTTTTTTTTTTTGTCAAGTCTGGTCTGTTATGTGCAGTTTAGATCAGTCGTTTCACTGCAGAGCCCTTTCCGACACATAACAGACCTGGAAATGGCCACTCTAAGGATTTCACAATGACTTTTGTGGAAGGTAGAAGAGTCAAGCTTAAAGATCAAGCTAACATGCATAATGTCTTCAGACAGTTTTGCTAAAAGCCATCAAGGCCAACATTTTTTTTTTTTTACTCCTGAAGATGAGTTCAAGAAAACAGATTTCTTTTTTTTCAATGTTTCATCTTTTAAAAGGAGGAAATAATAATGGCTTAACAGCTACATCATTCTCGCACTTGTATTGCAGCTACCTTTGGTAAATCAATCGACAAGAACAACAGAAAACCCTGAAACATCCACTTCCTTATATGTTCCCTGACTAGACTTTGCATTTTTCTTTTAGTCTTTAGCTAAGTTCTCCAAGCACAGGTTATCCTGTCGATAAATCTTCTCCCTCCAATGGCTTCCATGTTTGTCACATGCATAGCTCCGCATCACACATCCTCTAGCTCCAGTTTCGATCCACACCAAAGCCTTCAAACAGAGACTACTTCAATTAGATCAAAACAAACCAGCAAGGCAGAGAGGAAAAAACAGAGAAGGAAAACAAAAACCCAACATAAAACAGAAAGAAAGGACTCCATCCAGCCCCTGGCAAAGAGGACACCAACAATGAGGGAAGATTGCAAAACAGCCACTGCCATTTGAACGTTAAGGGTTTCATCGCTTCATCATTTTAGAGACAAAGCCGACGATGGCGGAGGCGGGCTGATCTGGGTCCAGCTCAGCAAACAGGTGGCTGACATTGTCTGTTGTGCTTCCTTGTTTCCTTGCCACAAATCCAAAAAGCCTGAAAGCAAGAAAAACATATATTATACTTAAAGAAAGGCAAATAACTTACTAACTGACTAACTCACAAGTCATTAGTTAGTCAGCAAGCAGTTTGACAGTCTACTTGTTACAACTGGTTTGTTGATAAGCAAGCAAGACAATGCCAAATCCAAAAGTACTGTGCCAAAGTTAAAAACAAACAAACATGAATGCTTTTCATAACAAAAATATTCCAGTGTGTTTCAGTGACAGCGTCTATCAACAGGTCCAAATATAATTAAGGTGACCTTGAACAACTTCACATTCATGCTGGAGCAAGCATCAAAAAACATTTTGCTTTTAAAACTTTGGCAGTTGATATCCTCAGTTGCTAAATGCTTCTAGGTGTGTTAAAAGAAGAGCTGATGCTTTTCTGAGACATTTTGATTGCATTAAACCAATGATGTCATCTATTTTTCAGTAAACAATCAAATTTCTCAGTTTCACCCTTGGATATGTTGAGTTTGTCTTAAAATTTTCTGTTAAATTTAAAGTTTGATGTGTCTCAACCTTTTTGTCAGATAAGGTTAAATACTGTAGCTATTGGACATCTGGAAAAGGAAACCAAACAATATTTTTTTAAGTGGTTAGTGAAATGAATTCAGTTGTTTATAACGTTCAGTACACAAATAACTCTTTATACACATTTATCTTTAAAGCATGCAAACTTACCTCACTGAGCCGCCTCCTTCTTTGCCCCATCTAAAGAAAAAAAAAATTCAAATACAAAATACAATAAAAAATATGATTTTGAATTAAGTAATTAAGTACACAATTACTTAATATAATTGTATATTATGTGTATTATATATATATATATATACATACATATATACATACACACACACACACACATATATATATATATATATATATATATATATATATATATATATATATGAGGTTTAGTACATTAAAGGAAAGTCTTACTTTCTGTCCTGGGGATCAATGTCACAGTAGGTTACCGTGTTTATTGGATAATGTCTTCTAAAGAAAAGCCTGCAGTAAAAATGAATGAATGAATGAATGAATGAATATAAAACAACATTACATTAAAAGACCGTGCTTGGATGTGAAACATTGCACAGGGTATCTCTTGGTGTTTGCAGAAAAATGCTGTCATGTGATTACTGGTTTACTGGCTACCACTAGAGGGTGCAAAATTACTTTTGCAGTAAACATTTCTTTTTGTTAGGGACTATCATACTAATATTTTTATTCTTTATTCTCTTTCACTCATTATGTACTGTATCTCAGCTGCACATATAACAGATATAACAGATCATTGTTAAGACCATTGTTAATATTAGAGTTACTCCTGAACGTGCTTACTCACTTTCTCTGACTGTCGGTGAGTGTGATGCCCTGTGTGGACACTTTAAAGTGGACGGTGGTGGCAGCGGGCAGAGGGTTGGTTGACAGCGTCTGACTAATTGCCTTGGCAATTGCCTGAGGCCCAGTGAGCGATTCCATGTCCACAGAGTTGATGTAGAGAACATTGCACGCTAGAGGTAAACAATGGGAAAACACTGCTACATAAGAAAAGATCCTACAAAAAAACAAAAAAAAAAATCCAGTGTGCATGCAGTTTGTCTTAAAGTGATGAAAGCTGTAGTGAGGATAATTAAAAATGCATACAGTGAATAATGTTATGACACAAGTTATCATGCAATGCATATTTTTATATAATGTGGAAGTATAATATTGTATCAAATGCTTCTACAGTCCGTTGACATGCAATATAACATGCATGAATTTTAAGTTTTTTCTGAGTTTTATTTAGTTGTAAAATTTGTTAACAGTGACTGAAACCCTCTGGGAAAGAGCACACTCATATTCAGTAAAATTTCATGATGAAGCAGAGTAGTGCAAACCAGTATTTACCATGGCCTTCCTCAGGAACCTTCTGGACTGTAAAGTAAGGATGACAAGGTTGTGTAAGCAAGTGAAATGATGTTTCTAAAAAAAAAAAAACACCAAAAAAGTTTTTTTCTTTTTCTTGAAATGCACAAACTGTCCATTCAGGGTCCAGAACAGGCCTGATTCCATTAGTTTGTGCCACAACTGGTGACTGGCCAAACAGTTTCACATATATCTGATTATAAACTGGTCTTTGTCATGCATGCGCAACATATCTGCAAAAGAACAGCACACGCTGACATCCGAATGCTGGATGTTAAACTCCTCATTGTGAGTAAAGTGACAAGTTTTAAAGTAAACCACATTAACCGGCACTAAAACATTTGTAGCAACAAATCTAATCCCACATAAAATCACCATCATCCAGTTGAATATGGATATTTTAGGGAAGCACACAAAAGCAAAGTGGCTAAAGCTAAAGCTATCCAGAGTCCGCTGCAAGCCATATGCTAGTAGCCTTAGTATGAACCTCAGTATGCCTGTGGAATAAAAGCAGTTACCAAAAAAAATTTATGACAGAAGTGAAAAGGAAAAGGTGTTGATTTCATGTTGGCTGTTGAATTTATAAACATATCAGAAAATGTAACTGTTTTGCTGTATGAATCTCTTGCAACTGGTTTTATTTGGTAAGCTGAAATATGTCAGGTAAAAGTAGATATACAGGAAGTCATTTTAATTATCTGCATCTCTTTCCAGTAGGTTATTTTCCGTTACTTCTGTGAGACAATACCCGGTAACTTACTGTAGTTTTGGGGGAAAATTTTGGAAGTTTAAAAATTTATATTATTGCTATATAATTTAGAATATTGCATTGAAGAAAATGTGATTTTGTTGTCATTTTTAGTTTTAAGAAAGAAACCAGAATTCAAAAAAATTGGTATTGGCACATCACACTTAAAAAAAAGAACTAAAAAATTGGAAATTGGAACAGGCCAAGAAAATTGCAATTGGTGCATCTCTACTTTTCACAAAGAGTTCGTTTTTGTAGAATCATAATTTATCCCTTTTTTCTTCTGGTAGACTTGGGTGACACTTACCCGCTCCCTGCTTAAGAAGTTCAACAACTGGATCAGTTGGTGTGGTGAGTTCTAGTGCCTCTTCATTTGGGTCTGGAGAGACCGAATAGAGTAGATGTTATATTTTTGCATCTGAATACAATTACTTGCAGCAAATAAATTGTAAAGTGTTACAATTTACAAATTTTACAAATTGACATTTTTATCAAAAACATGGAAGTACCTATCAATAATTTGGTTTGTACTAAAAGTCTGAGTGGATTCCCGCTCCATAAAATGTTAAAGAAATTAAGAAAGTAGAGTTAAAAAAACAAGAGTTACCTTTGGTGGGGATCATCAGTTTGCATGGCAAAGCCAGTGGGGTCATTGAGTGTTGGTACACCAAAGCAGAAAGACAGCCTACAAACAGAAAGCAATGGTCTCTCTGTCAGACTGGATCAATCTGATATTAAATTAAATTTAAACCTGTGATTTTGATGTTGCAAACAGAAAAAAAAACACCAGCAGAAACTTACCAAAATAGGGTTCATTGGGACAGCCCTTCAGGCGGACACCTTTGGGGTTCGTCTCAATCAGGAAGTGCCGCACTAGCTCGTTAGTCATGTCACCAACTATAAAAGAAAGACATACTCAGCTGATCCAGCTGTTGGAGAAGGCAGATGTTTCACAAGCAAGCCAAGAGCAGAGTGTGGGAAGCCTTTACCTTTTTTGTTCTGCTGGACAGTTGGCGGTGGGCAGGCCACCTTCATGGCCAGACCATAGGCCCCTCTGAAAGAGTGGCTGTCCCTTATGACGAAAGCCCCAGGCTCCCTGTCCTTCAGCAAACTGATGGCTAAAAGAAGAAGATGAGGAGAATGAAAAGAAAAGCAATGACGAGAGGATGAGCAGCT
The DNA here is from genome assembly GCF_963576455.1 of Neolamprologus multifasciatus. NCBI lineage: Eukaryota > Metazoa > Chordata > Actinopteri > Cichliformes > Cichlidae > Neolamprologus > Neolamprologus multifasciatus. The sequence goes on from NC_140460.1 coordinate 21,407,562, forward strand.
GATGTTGGTTGAAGTTCCTGACTCTCACCTTGCTCTCTGGAGATGTCTGGTTTGTACCAGTACTTGGAGGTGTCCTGGACAAACTTGACATTCATCTTGATGTCAGGATAACCGTCTGTTTGAATGAAATTAGGTGAAGAAAATCAGTGATATTTAGCCCATGAGGTGCATGAAAGGAATTAAAAAAAAAAGTCCCCTTTTACCGTATATAGACTTGGAGACGTCTGGGAGAGTGTGTGTCCCAGACAGGTTAGGCGTGCTGCTAACACTGATCGGTGTTGGCATCAGGTTCTTGTTCTCCATTCTGTCTGCATCTCCACTGGACATGTGTCGCTTTTCTGGTAGCTGTGGGGAGACTGGGAAAGCAGGCGTGGCAGGCTGATGGATGCCCCCCTGGCGAGAGGCAGCGCCCAGCTCATCAGGCGTACTGTGTCCACTCGTTGCCGTGCGGCGCCCCATCAGAGGGCTAGGTGGCACACCGGCAGCTGCTGTTTTAGGGTTTCGGCCAATCAGAGGACTTGAAGGAACACCAGATGGAGGTGGGTGCCTGCCCAGCAAGGGGCTGGCTTGACCCAGGCGTCTCTGAAGTGCAGGGCTCGGAGGAGTGTTGGTGGCCACTGTGCGGTGGAGGGTGTTAGGGCTGCCGGGGACTGTGTGGACGCCCATAATGTTGACCTGAGATCCATCTGGGGAAGCAGGTCTGTGGGGGTGAATAGAGGCGGGGCTGTGCGGGATGCCATCTGAAGAACTAGTTCTTCTTCTACAATCATAAAAGTAAGAAAAGGTATGTTATTGTATTTTTTTACCTGATCCTTACACCGAACATTAAATGTGATAAGGATGCTCAAGCTGACTTGATGTTGACATTTCAGCACTTATTCCAGTTCGTAAAATACATCTTGTGGATGATATCGGCAGCTCATATCTAAGTAACCTCAATGAAAATTACCTCACTGTATAATGTTATTATTATTATTATTTTAAAAGCATTATTAGGTCTTTTGGTTGGTTCGTCGCCCTCTGAAATGATCCTAAACATGGACATATTGTATTAGTTTCGGGGGTGGGGTTTGGGTTTTTGTTAAATAATGGCATTGAATATGCATTCATTTTTGTCTGTATCTGTGTGGATAGTTATTAGTTATTATATACTGATTGCCATTTTGAATTGAATCTGCAATTTTGACTCTATTTAGCTGTCTATGTGGATTAAATATAGAAAGAAAACAGAGTGACTTCATCTGTGCACAGTCTTTGATACTAAATTAATAAGGCTATTGGACTTTTGTTCAACTGCTCGCCAGTGTAATGATGATGCTAATCCGTAAGTTCAACGAGAAAGATCTGTAATCACTTATATGCTTGCTTTCTTGGATCTTTGGCTGCTAATCTATACTCAGCATCACTTTCACTTCTCTACAGCATCATACTGAATGATGACACCATTGCTTTAGTCCAGTGATTCCCAAAGTGTGAGCTGGAGCCCCCTAGTGAGCTGTGATGGTACTGCAGGTGGGTGCAGTAATAACAGAAATTCAGTTTGAGGTACTGGTTTTATTTCTATCACTGCTGGGATAATGCTGCGATACATCATATACAGGCCACATGAAATGTGACTGGTGATTGTTCTCCAGTGAAAGACATTGTACACAGGAAGTGATGCGGAATTTCTCAGTGTAAATCCTTACCAGCTAAGTCTTGAATATTCAGGCTCTGTCATGTCTTAAACTTTTACTTTTTGTTATGTTATTATGCTAACAGAGCACTCAGACTGCTGGTTTACTTGTGGTTCCTAGAGTATTTAGAAGTAGATGCTAGGACTCCCCATGATGCACTAAGCACTTCTTTTTCACTCACCTCTCTTGTTTATATGCATCTACAGCATGTTATTAATTTTTTTCTTCTCTTTTCTATCTTTTCTGTTTTGTCCTCATGTCTCTATGCTCTCATTTCTTTCCTCTGTGTCCTTACACACTCTATAACTTGTCTGGCCCCTCCCTGAGCCTGGTTCTGTCAAAGCTCTCTTCCTTTTAAAAGGGAGTTCTTCCTCCCCACTGTCGCCAAGTGCTTGCTCAGTTAACCTGAATATCTAATTTGGGTCTTCAAGCTATCTATATGCATGAAATGAAGTACTTTCACAGCAGTATGTCCCAATGTGTGTCAATGTATTAGAACTGGAACCTTTTATTTTAATTTAAAATTTGGGTTTTTCACGCTCCAGTTGCGAAATCACTTTATTTTAACCTCAATCACAAGGGTTCTTCAGAAAATTTTGATCCAGCTAAGTTGGAGTTGGGTTAACCTGTCAGCATCATACTCCGTAAATGACATCCTGGATATGAGTATGAAAAAAAAAGAAAAGTAACATTTGCTTAACATGTATAAAAAACATGTACAGGCTAAAATTTTTATCCAAGAAAAATAAGTGACAGAAGACTCACCCATCAGTGCTGTGGATGGGACTGCTGGAGGAGAGAGGAGCATTCAAGGGTTGTACCCTGGAGTCGCCAAAACCTCGATTATCTGCGTGTTAAAACAGACACACACATACATGTGTATGGTCAGATCGGTTTTTGGTGCATCACGCAACAGTTGGATGCCCTGAACGAAACAAGACAAATCAGTTAACAGGCATCAGAAGCTTGGAAAAGGCGAAACTGACAGAAACAGGAAATTAATCAAATATCAATCATCATAAAACAAAGACAAATTCATGTATAGTCGAGCACAGAAATATCAAATATGGGTTTGGTGGTGCCACAAAAAGTAAGCTTACCTTGTTCTCCAGTATTAGAATGAAAGTCTGACCACAAGAAGAAAAAAGAAGCAGACACCAACAGAAGAAGAGAGGGTGTGTGGAAGAGGAGGAGAGAAGAGAGATGCACTTGAGCTCAGAGCAAGAACTGTTAGCGTCGAAGCATTTGCAGGAACAATTCTACACACTAGAGGGCAGCAAAGTATTAAAGCAACCTTCTACTCAGCTACAGTATGACATAGTGCAGGGATTCTGTGCACTGTACGCTTCTGTATAATTATCACTCGATGGCTAAAGTGCTTTTAGTCAAATCTAATTATGATTTGGCAGATTCAAATTCTTTGTATGCAAATACTGAAAACCTGAATGTTGTAGCATGAACTGAATATCATTTTGTACACATCTACTGTAGTATATATACTGTCAGTTCTAAATGAAGACGAGGATATTTGATGCCGGTAAACTGACCTGCTCCACCCTGCTGATGAGGCTTCAATCCCAGCGGTGACACAGGAGTCTTGCTCAAATCTGGAGGAGAGCGAGCTACGAGAAAGCAAGAGATTCAAAAGATTCTTAAAAATATTGTATTTGCAAAACTTTCTCATTAGTGATGACATATGAGAATATGTAATAATGTACCCTGACTAATATAAGGAATGAAAGCACAGAGGTTTTCCCTTTTGCAAAAGTGTGATGCAACATGGAAATTCATCAGATGGTGGATTTACATGTACGAATATGTAACACTTGAAGGCTCATAGGTGTTAAACTCTGGCCCGCGCTATTACATTTGGCCCGCAAAGCCATACCAAATTACTATCAGAGCTGGCCTACTGGTATTATACAGCTAATATATATATTGTTTAGTATTAAGCTTTGCTTGTTCCATATTCAGTTTTTCTGCAAAACTTGTTTGAGTCCATAAGAAGAGATTCATTCTTAAATCTGGAGGAAGATTTTTTTTTTTCAATAAATATTAATGTTAGCCCGCGACCTTGTTCCAGTTTTGAATTTTGGCCCACTGTGTATTTGAGTTTGACACCCCTGGCTGAAGGTGAAGGCTGTCGTTGAATTAGAAGTGTGCTGAGGGTGATTTCAGTTACTGTGGTGTCTGCTGACTGACAGAAGTTAAATCTGTGCATATGTTCAAAAACAGACTTTGCTGTCACTGCCTTAAGCCACTGCAAACCCACACAGGTTTTTGTATTTTTATCTTCTGTGTCATACACTTTAAATTTGCATGTAATGAAATGTGCTACTTAATTAAAAACTATTTTTCCATATTTGTATTTATATTTCTATTCATGTGTAAACTTTGGAAATCTTTATCACGTGTATATGTCAAATTATTTGCTTCTTTGGAATTTGTATTTATGCTAACCTCGATGTAAATATGAAAAGAAATGTGAATGTGTTATGGAAATAAATTTGCACACATTTAGCATGAGCATCACCACACCAGAGCATTCTGCTACTCAAACAATGACGAGGTAATGTAAAGATGGAGCTGTGATAATGCAAGGTGAGTAGGTGTGAGACACAGAAATCACCACACATATTTTATAATGTTTCCCAAATAAGAGGCCAGCAAGCACCCTGTAACATACTTAATTGATTCATTCAAAGGAAGTGGCATGGTAAAGGGTAAAGGTGGGCAAATATGAATGTTTGTGTAAAGGAACACCTCCTTATTAGAACGCTTGTGAGTTCAGGACTAATGACAGGAGAGAGGACTCTGGGGTTCCCAAATATCAGTATCACACAGACTGTCTGAACACGGAGGTCAGTGCTATAACTGAATTGAATACATATATTTTGGGGGCGGTGGTTTGTGAGATGACTTGTAAGTTTGATTGTTTTGACTATAAAAACACACCTGGTTTGATGGAGGCAGTGAAAAGGACGGATAAAACGGCATCTCTTTTTCAGTGTTGTTGAAAGGATTATAATTTAATGTTAATAGCTCAAATATATCCTATGTTATCCCTAACCTCAAAGATTATAAAATACACCTAAGTCCACATTACTTTATATTTAATTGCACCAACATGGCCAAAGAATAAAATGACAAAAAGCAAAAGGATGGAAAGATAAAAAGCAGACGTAATAAAGATTGTTTCTTTCAGCCCTCACTGAGTTTCTTCTCTTGACCTCTACATTTGCATTTGAAAGAAATCACTAACAACATGGAAAATCCTTCTTTTGATTTGTTTGTCGGCTGTGAAGTCACGCAACCCTTATTAGTTGCTCTTTCCCAATAGCCTCAGGCTTCATGTCTGTGTCTTTCTTTGATATATTTGAAGTGCATTGATAAGAGAAATTTAAAGAAATCAAATAGCTGTTGAATTTAATTAAAAATATGGAGTCCAAAATTACATTCCTAGAAGACCAATGTTGGACGAGGAGTGCACAGAAGAGACATAATAATGAGTGTTTAAGAAAGACTTTTATAGTTTCTTTCCTTGAAACTTTGTTCTCTCGTCTCCCTCGACAATACTGGTGGGTTGAGCGAATGACAGAGCCCGCCTATGCAAATCATTTCTGTCAAACATCTCATAGCTTTGACAGTGCATAACACTTTGGGTATTCACAGCTCGCAACACTCTTTGAAACAAAACAATGATGGATCAGGTCTTCGTCTGGACCCTGCTCCTCCTGAGTTTTTCTGGAACTTCTAGCAAGTATGTTTACATTGAGGAGAAAATGCCTTGGGATAAAGCTTTAAGTTACTGTCAGCAGAGATACACAGACTTGGCCCCGGTCAGTAATGAACGGGATAACCTCAAGCTTCAGGAGGTCTCTCACAATCTCAATGACTACATCTGGTTTGGACTGCTGAGGAATCTCTCAGACAAAAACAAGTGGCTGTGGTCAGGAGGTGGAGAGGTGACTGAGCTTTGCTGGAAACAGGGTCAACCTGAAAACCGACCCAATGAAGACTATGGACTTTTTGATAACAAAAAATGGTGTGATGCACATGCAGACAAGATCAACCCTGTCTTCTGCTACAGTGCAGTAGAGGTGGAAGAGGAAAAGAGTTGGGAGGAAGCTCTGGAGTAGTGCAGGGAGCACCATGATGACCTGGCCAGTGTGGCATCAGAAACTGAGATGCTGCTCATTCAGAAAGAGCTGAATAAATATCACACCACTAAACATGTCTGGATTGGTTTGCGCTTCTTATCTAAGGACTGGATCTGGGTGGATGGGCAGGAGATGGACTATGAAGCCTGGGATGAAGGGGGAAAACCATTGTGTCCGCAGGCTAAGATGAAGTGTGCAGCCTTACAGAAGACAGGAGGGCGTCTGAGTAGTTGGAGGGCTCATGACTGTGAGAAGAGACTCAGTTTTATTTGCTAATGAGCTGTTTCCATTGCAAAATCCTTTAAAGCCTTTATTTACTGTAGTTTGGTTGTTTATCTTTTTTCTTCTTCTATTTTATTTGGAGTTTGTTCTTTGCTGTGTATTTGTTTCATATTATATATAATGAAAACAAAATTACTTAATTTAAACTTCAGCCTCTGTTCACAATTCAGTGTTTTCCTTGTGCATTTTTTAATTAACAAACAAATGTAATTTAGATTCAGACCAACAATTTCTATCTAATGTCTTAGGCAGAGTGAGCCTATGTGTGTTGTAGCTATGACTAGGATATGGAGAATATGGAATATGGAATAAATTCTCACCTCCACCACCTCCAAAGGTGGAACTGTTGGCAAACCTGTCTGTTTCATTGTCCTGAAACGTCTCTCGGTAGCTGTGCATTGCACCCTGAAAGAGATGATCAAGGCACACAGATATGGAGGTATGTCAGGAACTATAAAAGAAAAGTATAATTAGTCTACAGAAAAATCAATGCAGCTTGACTTGATTAGAGTCAAGACACAATATCATGACAGAGTAATAAATAAGCTAAAAAGAACTAAAACAAAGAGAAAAATCTAACTATAATGGATCAATCAAAAAGACATGAAAGCTAAAACCTGCCTCTCTTTAATGGTTTTTGCCCCGAACTTTAGATTGACTAGCAGACATGCACCGGAGTGCCTGAGGGGTTGTACAAGTTCCTACACCGTGAGCATATGGGACACATAAAACAGAGCAAGACCACGAAGATATTTAAAAACAAGTAAAAGAAATTCAAATATGGAAAGTGCAGGAACATCAGTGTACTGTGTTATTCCTCTTCTGCAGCGTTCGCGGTCAGCTGTGGGTACTTTACAAAAGTTTTGGGTTGATGAGATGGCAGAACATCACATCAGTCAGCTCTGCTTGATATAAAAGCATGCGCAAGTTTCTCTGTCTCACTCAGAGCAAGCAGAGTTTGAAGTTCAAGCACATTTTTCAGCAGATAAGAGAAACAGAACAGAAAGTTAAAATCCAAATCAGCAGTCACTGCTAGTTTGTTGCTTGGTTGGGGTAGGTCTGAAGTCAGAACTTTTATGAACAATAAACAGTCGAGAGCTCGATGTTTTACTGTAGCTCACCTCATGCTGAAGGGGAAATTGTTTAGGACTCTCTTCCATAATACCAGGATAGGCCCAAAGGTGGGCATGAAGTATGACTGTTTGCTTCCTCCTGCACCACCCCAATTAAAAACTTGTCGCTATATGTCGCTATAGCCCTTTCGTGCATAAAATGAAACTACTTCAGTGCAAATATGAACTTATCGGCTAATAATAGCTACTTGCTGATCTATCAGAACCAACATTTCTAATGGCACAATAGAATTTAAAAAGCAAATAGGAGAGAGGGCAGAGACATCTGTCAACTATGTAACATGTGCTGACATTGGATAGGTTGTCCACCAGAGGGCACTCTGCAACTTCCCTTTGGGCAGTGCACAGCCTGCTGACCAGTGCAGAGTCAGGCAGAGGGTAAAAGAATAACTACACATAACAAATATCAAGTAAAGGGTTCATTTTCCTTGTCTAAATGAATACATATTTACATATTAGAGTATCAGATTTTTAAATCAGCTGATGCTGGTATTGGTCTTGAAAATCCTACAACAGTCAGCCTCTAGGATTCATCATGATTTTCAGTGGGGACAAAATTAGTGACAAAATCATGTGCTCATGGTTTAACCATAAAATCAAGTGCTGTACCTCTCTGGGTCTTCCTCCTGGGTTGAGAGCAAGATTGTTGGCAAAGTCTGGTGAATGCACTGCTGACGTACTATCATGGCCGCTCTGGTACTGTCCCTCACTCGTGGTCCGACGCCTGCCTGTCTCCTGTGTCACTTCTGGGGTCATCCCTCTGGAACGAACTCCTGTATCCCCCAAAATATTTGAGTATGAGGAATCATCAAATCATTATGCCTTTTTTTAACATCCTTTTATGTTGCTTGTGTAGTCCCGGGATATTTGTTCAAAATTGTATCAGCTAAAGAGAAAGCATCCTATCAATATAAAAGGGCAGCATCATTCCCTCTTTAAGAGAGGCAGAGCCAGTGAGAAAGATTCTCAATGTTTAAAAACATGGCTGCAAGTAATACGAAAGCAGTGGGAAAGGACAAATAATTGGGAAAATGATGAGGAAGTAGAGAAAGTTTCTAGAAATGCAAGACAAATAAAATGAAACAAAGACAGAATTTAAAGGTGGGGTAAAGTGGACAAACCAGAGAAGGAATAGGAGCGATGGCGGTCAGATTGTTGTGGTGTCATGCTTTCACTGATGCCCCGAATACGAGCGTTGTACTCTATTTCCGGGGAGGGATGTCAAGTGGTGGAAGGGAGGCAGCAGGTGAAGGTAGAGGAGGAGGAGGAGAGTGAGTGCAGAGGAAGAAGCAGTGGTGGGTAGGGTTTCCATACAGTGAAGAGATGGGTTGAATGGAAAAGGAAAAGAAAAATCAGAGCAGAAATGGATAAATAAAAGTATTCTCCAAATGAGATGACACGCAAGCCCCTAGCTAAAAAGGAACTTACATTTTTGTTCCACTGGGAGGCACTTTAGAGCTTCCAAATCATTTCAAAGAAAATCGTGCATGCCGACAATGCATGGAAGCTGGGATCTCTGAATGCCTGGCTATTATTACTCTCACCTCATTTCCACTCTCAGCAGCTCTGCACAGCTCTCTGAGTCAGAGAAGCTAACTTTATGAGTAAGGCTTATTCCTCTAATACAACACCCTGTAATGGATCGGTTATAGAAACTGCACCGCTTGCATTGTACTTGGTTCTTAAGATTACAGAGACTTGAAGATAATGCGTAAATTGTGTTAGCCATTTTGGATATATAAGTTTTGTTGAATATCATTTTCAGAATATCAAAAGTGTTTTAGGCTATATCATATGCTACAAATCTGCTTTACATATTTATGCTTATTTATTTGCTCATTAATTTCAGGCAAATCATCCATAATGTTCCCTGAACCTCCAAAACAGAGCATCGCTACTGACGGTATTAACCTGCTCTTTGAGTCCCCTTTAGGGGCTACAACATGCCACCATCAGTCCAACAACCCACAAATGCTGACATATGTGTGTTTGTGCAATTTTTTCCTGCTATAACAAGAATAGCAAAAAACTATTTCACATATTCTTTTTTAAACCTTAAAAAACTTGGAAACTTTGAAGCTAATCCATAATAGACATAATAGATAATCAACTGTAAATGAATTAATTTATGCACAAAAAAACAAAGAACAGCATAATATCCTGCAACAGTTACAAGTCCAGTACCACTCACTCTGTCCCTTCCTTATTCATACAATAACTCCAGACAATATCTTGAAGCCTTACCTGCAATACGGTGTGCTACCAGGCCTTCCAAGTTTAGCGTCTCCTCCTCTGCATCTTGTTCTCTGGGCAACGATGAAGAAGATGTGTCCTTGGGCTGTGGAGTTACAGTAGGAAGGGGTGAAGATGAGGCACTATAGCCTGGATACGGAGACGAGCCCTGCAGTTCTGGGGAGTGTGAAGTGCCACTGCTTGGGTGGGAGTTCATGGGCTTCAGTGGGGTCTGCTGATTGAAATTAGAATCAGTGGTGTAATGAAGGGGTGCATGGCGAGTATGGAGGTAGGGCTCAGGAGTGTGTGTTGGGGTGATATTTTGGTGTTGGTAGCCAGCATTGGGCCTCTGGGGAGAATGCACTGGAGACTCCATAACTGGGCTCTGGCTGACTCTCCCAGATGAGCGATGGGGCTGATGAATGCCATCGCCAATTGATCCAGAGCTGTTGTAGCCATGGATAGCAGAGTCTGCTTGGTATGATGGCCTGGCCAGGGTCTGGGAGAATGGCACCTGGGATGAATTGAGGCTGTTCTCACCAGGGGGCGCACTGTGGGACTTAGACATGTGAGAGTTGATTGGGTCTAGGTCAAGCATCAGCATATTTAGTGCCTCGATTGACTGCTCAATGTCACGCTGTGAAGCTGAGGTGGGAAAGTGGGGCAAGCTATGGGTTGACTGAAGAGGAGGACCAAATGGATCGTCTGGTAAGCTATGCTGATGCCAGGCACTGAGACCTCGTTGTACAGCATCCCGGCTACTGGTGCTCCTCTCAGGGGCCCTGGGCATAAGTTTTGGGGTGGTCTCAGGGCTGCTGGCAGGTGGGTTCCCAAAGGACTGTGAACGATACATCCCTCCTCCATTTTGATAATTGTTGTAACCCCCCTGTGGCGATGGTGAGTCCACGGATCTCTCTTGCATCGCTGTAGGAGTTCGTACTCCATGCACCGGCATCTCGCTTCTATCAAGGTACGGCTCGTCGTTCTGGCCACTGACAGGAGTCTGTGATTGGTAGTACAAGTCAGCTGGTGTTGCTTGGCCCTCAAGGGATGAGATGGTGCCCAAACTGTCCACACTGTTGCCCTCTTGACTATTAGGCAGCTCGTCGTCGAGAATATCTGTCTCACGCTCCTCTGTTGAAGGAGCGCCCACTAACCTGGTGTGGCTCCCGTTGACATGCACCTGTGCAGGAACTAAGTGTCGTACTCCTCCTCCTGGACAGGTAGATGTAGGCAGGTAGGCTTGCCGCTTAGTTGGTGCCTCAAGGCCACTCAGAAGTTGGTCGAGCTCTCTTTTTTCTTGCGGACTGAGTGGTGGGTGAGTTGCTGTTGGATTGTTGTGGCTCACAGCACTCTGCACAGACTGGCTTTGCTCATCTGTGCGATCAGTCTTGATCGATGCGGTAGAATTGCCTGAGTCACTGCTCACAGACAGGGTATGGTCGACAGCAGGGAGGGAAGTGTGGCCTGCCACAGGAAGGGTGTGGTCAGTAGTTTGCAGGGGATGGTTGGTGTGCTGCAATGGGTTCTCGTTAGTCAAGGGGTTTTCACGGACTGGGAGGCCATTGACAGTGACAACTCCCTCCAGGGAGTCTTTTTTCCGGATTTGGGCATAAAGACTTCCATCAAGTGGGCCCTGGGTATGAACAACATCTGAAAGAGAGAAAGAGTACACAATATAGTAAACAATATACTAAAATTATGAAACTGCTCTCAACTCTAAAGTTCATGAAATGGAATTAACACAGTTAAAAAAATACTTTCATTTAAATAATTTTGTGTTTAGGAAAAAACTGTTTATGTTAATGGGCCCCAATCATCAAGTCATTTTTTTGTGTGGGACAGGATCCCTGACACCACAAACATAGTGACCCCCCTCTCCACTCAACTCGTTTGATTCTCAGCTGCAGCATGCTGCCCAGCCACCAGCAACACAACCCTTGCAGCTCTATTAATAGCCAATTTTCAGATCTTAAAGCCCCTGTCACGTTGCGTCAGTGCAGGCCCACATGGTCTGACGTTAACATGGGTGGGTTCTGCACAACACACTGAAACAACTGGTCTGTGTCAGCCAAAGGGAAAAGGAGTCCTGCCAGTTTGAAACCCCAGAGTTGGACTATGAGAGGAGCTGTCGTCTTTAGGTTGATTTCTTGCTGCTGAATCATGCTTGCAAAACAAAACCAGAGTAATTGCGTATATATTGTGCAATGCTATGAATAAAAGTAGCCACCTAACGCTTTACAAGAATGTGCAAACCATGTATGGGTGGACATATTATTATCATTTATTTTGTGGTGTTTATCATTTATAGCAAATCAGACAAGGTAATATTTCATCTGAACCAAACAAGTAAACTAAATTCCTTTGGTCTGGCTATGGTTGGTCTGGTTGGGTGTTAAAACAGTTTCAACTATTCAGCTCAAACTTTACACTGTTAGCTAAAATGCATCATAATTTCTTCATAATAAACAAACTTAAATTAACTGATAGCTAGAGCTTTACCAATACCTATATTTTGTGATTTAAAAATCAGGTGATATTTTTTCTGTTTTATTGTGTATTACTTGTCTATGCTCGGCCTGACTCTGCTCAGATCAGCTGGTTGTTGTGCTTGTAGTCTTCAAAAAATGTGTTGCCAACAGGGAAGTTGCATCCATAGATACATCGATACTTACTGAGCGTAACACTCCGCTAAGACGGTTGAATTATTAAATTGAGATTTTTAGCTAGCTATTGTTATATTCGGCTGACAATTTCGACTGTTTAGCCATACTTTTTGCAAACACAAGTTTACTTTCACATTAACCAAACTAATCTTTTCAAGCACCCCCTGGCTACTACAGAGATATCACTTGGAGTTTTTTTTTATTCCCGTTCACCCCTTACATGAACACCAAAGGATAGGTCTTATGCCATATGCTCCAATATTTTATCCATATAATAAATACACAGTCTAATTGTATTTTAAACTGTATTTTAAAAAGTTGAGATAAACTATTTAAAAATATAGTTTTACACCAGCAACAAGTCATTCTGTGGTACTACCAACATATTTACAAGAAGGAAAGTCATGCGACAGCAGTGGCTTTCAGTATCTAGTGTGCATATGCAAAGTGATACACAACATATACAGAAGGATGGCTCATATGTAGGGTGTTCCAAATTGAGCGACCCCTGGGAACAGATGGTGAATCACTCAGACCTCAGCTATTTCCAAACCCATGTCAACAACAGCTCACGGCCACAGTAGCAACAAGAATGAGAGGACAGGGGAGGAAGCCATAATCACAGTTTGTTCCTGTGGTTGCTTTTAGTGTTGGCACATTATGAGAGCATAATTCCAGGTTTACAGTTACATTTCGTTTGGACTTGCGGAATTACTCCAAAGCCTTACGCATAAAGATTTAAGCCAAAATAATGATTCTTTTTGTTCTTGCCAGCAATATATACACTTTAAATATTGATGTTTCTTATATTAAGTTTCTTCAAGTTCTAAAACCCATATTTATATTTTAAATCAAACTCATGTAAACATCCTTACCTGTAGATCAAACTTCCAATTCTTTTTCTGTGATGATTAAGTAAAAAAATCAGGAAAGATTAAATATTTATAAAATAACAGTGATTCCGTTTCAATTTACAATTCGGAAGTCCTTCCGAAGTCTCTCAGTGACTAAACCTTCTGCCTCTGAGCTTCTTCTCTCACTCCTCCTGTCCTCTCTGATTCATGTCACCCGACATGTGCTCTTCTGGAGCGAGGTGGGGCTGTACCACTGAAACACCCGCAAGGGGTGAGTTGGCACTCTGGGATGATCACTGAGCGTTCCCGGCAGCGGGGGAGGAACTCCACCGCTGTCACCACCTCTACCTCCACCCATGTGCCTGAAAAAAAAAAACCTACAACTCCTGCACCATCTGTCTGCCTGGTAATGCCATTAGGGGGATCCCTTTACTGTGCATCTCACTCACTCCCCCACATCCTAAACTTTAAATCCTTAATAAGTGGGAGGTTTTATTGTTTAAAAGAGTCCCATAAACTCTATTAATTATATTAGAACCATAAGATTTTTCAGAGATCGGTTGTGCATATTTGCCACCAGCTGAGCTCTCGGTCTTTTCCTCCTTCTGACCTTTAACAGAATAGGAAATGCCTTTGTTCTGGTTGATAAAACATGCTCTTTTAGACTTGACTAAGCCAGGATGGCACTTTTCCAGCTGCAATTTAACCCCATAGTGATTGCAAATCATCGGAACAAACACTGCCATTTGCCATGTTATGGCTCAGATAGGACAAACTAAAAACGCACAGAGCAGCAGCATCTGGGTAACAGTGTAGTATCAGCTTCCAGTGGATCAAAAATCTAACAGACCCACAAATACCTAATTTGGTCTCGCCAACTAACAAATGTTAAATGAGCCAGTGGGATAAAATTACAAAAGTGAAACCAGTCTCTGACTCACAGGGTGATTGTTTCTGTAGTGAATTTCATCTTTTTAAAGATGGTTTGGGGTATTTTTATTTTTGGTATTTTTTGTTTTTAACTTGTTTAGATGTCACATAGAAAAGAACAGAACCAAACAATTCGAGACTTTCACTACATTTTTACACTCGTCCCAGACTCATGCTGGTATGTGCATACATTGGGAGACAAACATTAAGTGGTATGCACATCTGCTCCAGATGTAGCGTAAAGGAAGAGGGGTAGACTAGTGTTAAAAGAGCTTGACCTTCATCTGGAATATCAAGGGATGAGCATGCTGCGAATAACCAGCCTGCCAGAGTTCCCTTCAGCCAGGCAATGATCATTGTTTCTGTTTCAGAATACGCAATTTCTGCTAAACCTGAGATGTTTTTGGGAATGTGTCACATAGAAAATGTATTGTTTTCACTACTGTCTTGCAAGAATGAAAGTTTTCAGACAATCTGACCTGCCATCTCCTGGCCAGTACGGGAAGGCACAGGATCCAGAGCACACCTCACGCATTTCTCCAAGATGCAAGCAACGTCTGACAGAATAATAGGATTTCATGCATTGGCTGAAAACCTGTCACATGTTTTAGGCAGTCAGCTATCAATTTCGGGATGTCAGAGCTTCTATCATCAGAAAAGTCCAGCAATTATGTAATATTATAAGACCGTTATAGTATAACGATGTCATTACTGCCTGAGAGAAGGGCATTAATACAAGAATATATGGATTTTTTTATGTTTGCAAGATTTAGAAATATGGATAGCCAAACTTATCAGAAGCTACTTAAGTCTCAGCACTGGCCAAAGGACTAAAGATGACATGTCCTAGATTTGACTTTGCTTATGAAATACGGACATAGTAATACATTTAATGTCCAACTATGTCAACAGTCAAAAGATATATCTTGTCCCCAGTGTTGGGGAGTAACGGAATACATGTACCGCCGTTACGTATTTAAAATACAAAATATGAGTAACTGTATTCCGTTACAGTTACCGTTTAAAAATGTGGTATTTAGAATACAGTTACTTTGTTGAAATAAATGGATTACACGGCGGTACTTCCCTGTTTCATATTGTCGCGGATCAGGACTGTTTGGGTTTTGTTTGACAGCTACGTTCTGTTGTCCCAGGCGGCAGCGTTACGGTTGCCATGGTTACAGGGTGACGCTCTCTCTCTCTGTGTGTGTTTCCTGGGTGAGAGAGGCCTTTTTGTTGTTGTTGTGCTAAGCTAATAGGCAGAATGCTACCGGTATAGCTCTAAAGAATGTAGCATCATAGGCAGTGTAGTCCGTGCTGCAGGGAGGATGGACTGCCATACCCGTTATGTGTCTGTGAGCGAGGGAGGGAGAAAAAGGAAAAGTACGAGCTGTCATCGAGCAAAAACGGGAGCTGGAAGCATGTAAATATAATAATAACCACTGCAGCCAAGAAGAGTGCCTGACGAGCCCAGTTGTAAGTAAGCTATTAAGACTCGACTGTACACCGTGTTCGTGTTTTCCTCCAAAAACAATAAGTTCCGTTGGAGCAGCCTTTCAACGCCTCTCTCTGTCGCTTGCTAGCAAAGTTGACCCAGACAACAAAGTAAAGCTAGTTTTCGGCTACGAGCCCGACACGGAACCCACCGTATTAGCCAGAGGTCCCTTTACTACGGTTCGGAGCAGCGGACCTTCAGTAACAGTAATAAATCACAGCAATAGTACATTCATGTAGTTGTAAACAGCATGATAATATATTAAGTAATCCAAAGTATTCAGAATACGTTACTCTCATTGAGTAACGTAACGGAATACGTTACAGAATACATTTTGGGGCATGTATTCTGTATTCTGTAATGGAATACATTTTAAAAGTAACCTTCCCAACACTGCATGTCCCAGCCTGGTCCCTATCGCAGTACCGTCAATGTTAGGGAGCAGAGCTCCAGTGTGATATTTAATCCAGTGACCATTATTATGAATGACACAAACAAGCAGCTCTCCAGCTGCATAGAACAAATTGCTTTCTTATAGTGTCGATAAATAGCTGCAGTGGGCCTCAAATTAGATTGGTTGAGTCACCAAGCCTTGGCTAACACAAATAGCTTACCACTTGCTTCTTACACCAGTTAACAAGTATAACATGCCATTCCTTCTGCTGCAAAAGGACAATGCCATGCCATCACTACTACTATTTTTAATATGTAGATGAAGCCAAATCAGCTTAAAGAAATATTTGAACATATTGAAGCAAGAAAAAAAAACCTTTTTTGACTTGGTCAGAGTCTTTCAGTCTCTCTTACTCACACACTCAAACCTGTGCCTGTGCATGCTTTGTATTCCCTCAAGTAACAGGTGCTGTCCTTTTTCACGAAAGTGCCAGAGGCATTACTCATGCTGTGTTGCACGTGCACACGCATACATCCACACGTAGCACCTGGCTCTGAGCTGTATTCTCTTAAGTGTTCACTTGAGTGTCTCATTGCTACATCACAGCCTTGGAAACAATTAAAAAGCCATTTAAACACCTGTCCAATAGCTTATTATAAATAGACAACGTGCTACACAAACTGTTATTGCCGTATCCATCCAGCTGGGATGGAGATTACACACATTGTTAGTACATTCAGGATTAGCAGACAGGTTGATTGAAGTGTCCCATTTGCCTACATACCTATATCTCAATTAAAACATAGTTAGCATATCATTTGATACTGTATACTGTCAACATGTGTCATATGTACAATACTTCTGTTCCAACATGTATTGTTTTTTTTCTTACAAAACAAAAATAATTTAGTTATCCAGCATGTTCTCTCCAGTGTTGGGTAAGTTACTTTAAAATAGTAACTTAGTTACATTACTAGTTACTTCTATCCAAAGTAACTCAGTTACTTCAAGTTACTCGTTACTTTCAAAGTAACTAGTTACTAGGGAAAGTAACTTTGGTTTTACTCAGAATTCTCTTGTTAATGTGTTGCTTCCATAACTTTGCCAGTCTTTTAGCTTGCTTACTTGCCACAAGTGCACTGTGCCACCTACCAATAGCAAGGAAAAGATATTACATATTTCCACGAGAGAAATCCCACGCCTGGACCGTCAATGACTGCTGCCATGATTCTAGCCTACGTCACAGCGTCATGTGCGCCTTTTACATCCAACACAAAAAACTGCAGTCGTGATGCTTTGATTGTACTCAGAACTCAGAAATTCTGCCTTCTGAATAGGAAGATGTAGGTAACACCAGACTGCAGATGAGCTGCATACAGGGCTGGACGGGGACAAAATATCGGCCCGGGCATTTTGACTAGAGACCGGCCATTATAGGAAAAATCATAAAGCCTTTGAATGAAAACAAACGCTGTTGTGACAGTAATGTTCACTGTTTTGATGGTATATATGCATCAATCGTTTGTTGTAAGATTCAGATAATTATTTTTTAAAAGCTAGACATTTTAAATGAGAATAAGAAAGAAAAGTATTTCTTTGTGCCCACTTCTCCCTGTTAATGCCCCATCTGGCGCCCCTGGCAAAACTTTGCTAGCTCTGCTCCTGCACAGTTACCAGCTGTCAGCTACCTAAAAAGGATCCTGGGGTTATCTGTCTCTCAGAAACAGTTCATAACTTCCCTTCAACTCATTTATGTCACCTAAAAGGTAAACCTGTATCTCCATCACCTGTTCAGCTCTGATGATTTAGTAAGGACATCTCCTGGTTTCATCTTCATGTTTCCCTCTCACCAGATAAACAAACCGACATCATGACCAGCAGCTTTTTTGCAGCTGTGGCTCCAGCAAACATCAGCTGATACTAGAAATTAATATTAAATAAATTCTAACAACAGCTGATCAAGCTTAAACGTGCTGCTGTTGTTTAACGCAACATCGGCTGGTTTCCTCTTTCTGGCGCAAAGTGGGCGATAAACAAACAAGAGAGCCGATCAGCTGATCATTGATCAGTTTTCATGATTGAAGTAGAAACGGGAGAGGGAGGGGGGAGAAAGAGAGAAGAAGAGGCAGCTGTGCAGCAAAGACACAGAATAAATCCAGCTTTGTGCCTTTTTCAATGTAGCCGAATTACGGGACAAACTGTTCCTTTTCACCTCAATAAGAAACGCGTAATATTTTCTCTGAATACCAGACGGGACGGTTGGCAACTCTAATAACTTATGAACAAAATAAAGTTCAACATCATTAACTTCATAGCACCCACCCAGCTGTATAGAAACTCCGTCATGCTAGCTAGTACGCAGTACGGAAAAAGTCAGAATAACGAAAATAATCTCCACCTAAACTTGGTTTATATCTGACCCAGATAGACTGCAGGTCATAACTTCTTACCTGAAGTTCAGTTCACACTTGGACCGGCGGCCGCCTTGGGTCTCTTTTCCTTCTCTTCCACCTGCTGCCTCCAACACTTGCTAATGTTATTGAATCTGTGGAAGCTCCGCGATAGCCACCACACGAAGTAACGAGTAACGACCCTATCTAAATCCCAGTAACGACTAACGCGTTCCTGATTTTGGCATAATAACTAGTTACTGTGCTCGTTACCACAATAATAACGTAGTTACTGTAACGCGTTACTTAATAACGCGTTAGTCCCAACACTGGTTCTCTCTGATTCATTTAAGTAGAGTTCAAACTTGATTTGTTGGCATAGTGATAGAATATTGGTCAATTTGTTCATATTGAATGTAATTTTTATACAGATGATACAGTTTTCTATGTAAATTACTGACTATACAAAATTACACAGATTCCCAGCTGTGCCGTGGTGTTCAAGGGTTGCAACCTTAAGATAAGCTGAACACGCCTAAAGGGCAGACCGTGACCTTCTAAAATATAGGAGCCATTTTTTCAAAATAGACAGATTTAAATATAGAAGCACATTTAAAGTTTATGTGCAAGATTAAATGGACCCATATGGGGTGTCTCTCACCCACTTAGAAAAGAGGCGTGAAATTATAGCATTCGTGGACACGGATAATGTTACCTCTTCAATGAAGGTCTTTTTGAAATTGGGAGTGTGTCTGCCTAACAGTTAGCTTTGTCAACTGTGAAAACATTTTCACTGTGTTTTGCAACAGGAAGCACTGTAACTCACATTTCAAATGTTTCTATTTTCTGTGTAATATAATAGTTTTAGAATTCTAAGGTGTACATTTTATTGGTAATTTAATGTATTAAATATAATTGACTTTATTTTAGCTATGTTGTAGAATAAGTTCAAAGACATACAGTGAAGTTTTTACATTACTCTATGCACACAGTGGTGTAATTACATCGCTGCTGATTCCACAGGACTTAAGAGCTTCTTTTTTTTAAACAAAATGGACTTGATTAATTGATCATCAGTGTGAAGTGAGGAGTTTTGGCAGTTTGCTGGATGGGAGCATTCAGGTGTGTAAACACAATGCCGCAGTCGTTCCAGGAGTGGATGTTCCATCAAGGTCAGACAATGCTCAGAAAAACTGCAAAGAAACTCAAGAGCTACACCTCAGACTCTACAGGTTTCAGTTAGCACGCTGAATGTGAAAGTTCATGAGGGTACAATTTGAAAAAAGACTGAACAAGTGTGTTTAGTATGGTTTCCAGGAAAAACACCTTATTTTAAAAATGACAGTTTGTTTTAGGTTATCACAGGTGAATCTTTACAAACCCAATGACTTCTAGAACAATGTCCTTTGGACAGATTAGACAAAAGTGCAGACAGAACCAGCACGTGCACAAAAGACCTCATCATCAACTCTCAAGAATGGTGGTGGAGGGGTGATGATTGTTTTACAGTCACAGGACCTGGGTAACTTGCATTAGACCATAAACTCCACTGTATAGCAAAGTGTTCTAGAGTCAAATGTGAGGCCATTTGTCCCAATGGCGAAAGCTTGGCTGGGTCATGTAACAGGACAATGATCCCAAGCGCAGCAACACATCTACCACAGAATGGCAGAATGAAGTTATCACAATTGTCCAGTCAAAGCACAGACCTCAGTGTGATTAAAATAATGTGGCAGGATCTTATGAAACCTGTGCATAAACGATTGCCTGCAAATATCATTGAACTGAAGCCAATGTAAATAAGAGTGAGCCAAAATTCCTCCAAAATAATGTGAAAGTCATGCACATAAAACAATCACTTCAAAGTGCAATAATTTTGCTAAAGGTGGTTCTACAAGCTCCTGAATCGTTATGCACATTTTTTACTTGACTATATTAAATGATCCAATAAGATCATGACTGGCAACAAAGCTTTGAACATACAGAGGCAGGCCTGCACATGCACAAACATCTATATACATACATGCGGTGATGTCAGCAACTCATCCAATGTCTCACAGGAGGATGTGACATTCACCTTCACAGCTTTCATACCACTGTGACGACGGCAAGTCTGCATGCCACCAGAGGGTGACTGGGTTTGACTGACAAATGACTGACTTGCCCTAAAGAGCTGTGTTCATGTGTGTATATGTGTGTGTGTGTGAGCATGAGGGTGATATTGCAAATAAACTCTTTATTGTGCATCAATTTCAGTTATGGAATCATTAATTTTAAAACATATATGTGTGTTTTTTTATTGAAAATTCCTGAAAAAAATACAAATCTATTAAAAACAAGCTGAGCTATTTTACTTTTCTAAAAACAAAAATTTCAGCCACGTCCTGGACTTCACAGCAGAAAATCAGAGAGAAAGTGAGACAGGATGGTGTGACAGTCCATCGGTGAAAAGGTGTCATGGTTGGCGTATCAGTGACTGGCACAAGGAAAACTGTCGCTGCCGTGGTTTTATATTTGCCATGTCTGTCTCTCGGTCTATCTGTCACTGTCCGGCTGTCACAGTTTGAATTGAGGTGATGCGTCTGTATCAGTGTCTGTCTCCGAGATTACTTTCAGGGTGATGTCATCCATCTGTCTCTCTGTCATCTGAGTAACTGTCATAAAAAGCTATGTCTGACCGTCTGCCAGCAGCATCTGATTCATGTCAACTCATTTTTATTCATGCAAGAGAAGAACTGTCAGATCAAGCTGGAGATTGGAAGATATGGGATTTCTTGTTAAGCTAAACCTCAAAGAACCATTTTTACCATTTTGGGGTGAAGCTCGATGTAAAATAAGGGCGATAACAACAATAGGAGGCCATGAAGTACCATTATTGCAAATTTGTGTTGCAACGTGGGTCCATCTGTACAAAAATGTCATTAGCAGGGATTTAAAGTGTGGATTTCAATGTGCTGTTTTCTACAGTATAATTGATCACATGTTCTAGTTGCTGCAGGAGAAAAAGACAGGAGCTCTGAATACCAGTAACAAGTAAAAGTTAAAATATCCAAATCTTTATTCCCAATCTAGAGGTCGCACGCAGAAGAGGAACACTGCTGAAAGGCAAGTTCCAGTAAACATGCACAAGGCCGCACAAAAAGCAATAACACTAGAAATCATGAAAATGTAGAATTTAAACTTGAAATGCACAACAATGTTTGGAAAGGTAGAAGAGGAAATGAAAGTGGCGAGAAGAAAAGCAAAAACAGGAAGCAGAAACTGCTTAAGCACAACAAGGTAGTGAGCAGTTACAAAATAACAAGTGTCATTAAGTAACAGTACATTTTAGTACATTACATCAGTACATTAGTAATTACATAACAATTAACAGGTAAATATTGCTTTCTGGGTAATTTAAGAAATGTAACGAGTGCTAATTTTGAGAGAAAATTTTGAAGCTGTACCAATTCCTGGTGGCAGATCAAATGTGTGCATCCAATCTTACAAGGAGACTGCTTCTGATTGGGTCATTTCCAAACTCTTCCCAGCTTTCTACAAGTTATGATTGGATCTCATCACTCCAGAACATTTTCATCTCCTTTTTATTCCTTTCATCACCGTTTTTGTGCTCGAGCATGAGTTTTTACTTAGCTATTGTCTTGTTTTTGTCAGAAAATAAAAGGTTGGCAGGAGAAAATTTGGTCAGCAAAATTAACACTGGAGTAGTGCAGCCGATTACTTTCTCTGGCATGCAATTAAGTAACTCTTAAGAAAAGTAATGAGTAATGTGTAATATCCAACCAAACATCCATCCATCCAGTTCAGGGTCAGGGGCAAAAGATTGTCAAAGGCTATATTTGTCCTGAAATGTAATGTTTTCCTAGGCTTCATCATCCTGTCACATGCCTTTCTGAAGCAAAATGCTGCATGTCAGGGCGTTCAAATGTGACAGCAACAGGTCCCAATAAAGCGTCAGTATGTGATGAGCAGAACATCAGAATTAGAATCACACCAGCATATCTGGCGTGCCTGTCTCTGGACGTGGCGTGGTCTGCTAACTGGCACACGTGACATCATCAAGACATCATCATCTGCATGCTGTCTGCACAGGTGCCGGTCTGTCATCCCCTGACTCTGTCAGAGCTTTCCACGACCATATTTACCTCTGCTGCATTCCTATAGCATCGATATACAAATGTGCGGGTTTTTTTCTTTTTTTTTATGACACATTTCTTAATATTTGACAACTTAACATGAGTAAAATGTATGTTACATACTGGATACTAACAGTCATAAATGAGCCTGCGTTGACCAAAGCTGTTTGAAAAATGGGAAAAAGCAGTGTGGCAGACAGCGAGAATTTATATAAAGCTACACGGAGACATCGAGGCAGACAGTAGGAGAAAGGAGGCATTAAGAGATGGGGACACGCTCAGCAGGGTTTCCATTGCTGGGATTTGAACCTGCTGCCACCGCTCACTGTGCTGTCAGCAAGAAGTCTAACTAGAAGCATTATGTGGTCATGTGAGGCACACACGTGCAGGCTGCTTTTAAAATACCCCACTGCGCTCCATGTCTCAGGGTTTTATCTCTGCAAACGTTTAATGTGTACAGTAGATCTGTCAGTAAATGTTCTCAATTCAATTATATAGCTTTTTAATAATAAATAATGGCAATGACTGAGGAAAAAAAACACCACAACCAGTGTCTGTCTGTCACTGGAGCGACACAGAATGCAGCTGGGTTTCCGTTAGGATAACAGGCAGGGAGGTTACTATCAGCCTGCAGTACCACACACTGTGTTTGTCCAAGTCAGAACAGCTGTTTGGTGTCGGCCTGTGTGCTTCAGACACACCGCTGCCCGCTCAAGCAGAGAGAGAATGATTAAGTCGAGTCTAATTAGGGATCATCTGTCAATGAGTATCTGCTGAGCAACTGAAGGTAAGTCAGACTCCTTAAACAGACAGTTTAATCTCGCGTAACAGTTTTTAAACAGATCTTGGAATATAATCTTGTATAATTTTGTATCATCTCATGCGGCAAAATTTTCAACTCACTACAAAAGTTACGATTGTTCAAACATCATTTTAAAAGGAAATTCATTCCTACATGAACTATGTCACAGTCCAAGCTTTCTGCAGCTCACACGACGTTACCAGCCAACCGAGGTCCCTAATAGTTTTGGTGTACCCAAATTGCAGCCCGCTCATAAAATGTTCCACACACAAATTGCTCGCTCCATGAGTCATTTTATACCACATAGGTGCCAAACACACAGGAAGCAACACTGTCGACATGGAAACCTAATAAACAGACAAACAGACTCAACTATAGACCGAATAGACAGAAATGTGTACTCTTGTAATTTTTTCTGGGCAACAGTGCAAGGAGATGCTAGTCTAAAAGCAAAGTGATGTATATATAAAATGAAATACCATAAAAAGGAGTTTATCCAGAGAAAAACATAGCAACAATATAATTAAAAAAATATATACAACTTGAAAACATCTGACTAGGGCAACTGCCCAATTACTTGAGATTGACAGAGATTTAAAGTTAAGAAAGTTGCTAGTGGTAATTGAAAGGCTACACAGAACCACTCACCAGTCAGTGCTTTCCAGCTGCTCTTCTTCTGTCCTTGACTTTATGTCATTCCTAATTCTGTCACTATTTTTTTTTCTTTTCCCAATGCACTCAGACCTCACAGTCTCAAATCAAATCCTCACTTGTATTACGCCTCAAATGTAAAACGTCTTTGCTTCTCTCAGCCTCTCTGTCTCTGTCTCTCTGTCGGTCTCTATCCAGCTATTCCAGACATGTTTCAGGGCTCAGCCCCAGCCAAATATGGGAGGAGGCCGGCGAACGAGGAAGGCGGCCTGCGCTGTCAGTGGGCATGCTGCCCTACTGTACACCACACAGACACAGAAACACACACAGACACACTCTCCAGTGGCAAGGTTGTTTTTAGAAGCTGTTTCCATTCTTTATAGATGAGTTATCTAACAATCATTTTATGTAATGCTCTTATGATTCTTTAGAAACTTATGGAAAACCTGATGAAGGTGAGGAAGCACTTCTAAATGTTACTGCAAACTCTTAAGGACTGAATTACAAAACACAAATGTATCCAGCACCAAATGATGGTGTTAATTCATTAGACTTCATAAAATATAACGAAAGGGGTCCAAATATATTTGATATTTGTATCAGTGCTTTGATACTGATGGAGACTAATTATGCCTAAATCAAACATATTGTGCCCTTTACTGCGAAAGTCTGGAGTCATCCTTCATTCTTTTGTATTTTGGTAGGAAAATGCGGTATAGGCACAGTGATTTATTAAAATGTTTAAACATACATGAAAATATAGTATGTTTATCTGTCAAGATGATCTCAAACTGCTTCAGTAATGTTAAGGTGGAGAGGCCAATCCATGATTTACAGCGTTCATTTTTAAATAAAATGTTTTCCAGTTGGTATTGCATGTTGGATCGAACTCTGGTGGTATTGTTATGTGTTTGTAATTCAGTCAGTGGTGTTAGAGATTTTCTTAAAAGTGATGAAATGTATCCCAAACCATGACACTGTAGACAGTGTTGTACCTCTTTCCTGACCTCCAACATACATACTGATGATGATTTGGATTCAACACTCCATCAGACAAGTTTTTGTGTAATTTTCATACCTCAGTCTTTTCTCCCTGTTTCCCTTCACTAAGAATAGCTTCCTGACAGCCGCCCTTCCACTGAGACCACTTCTAATGAGGCTTTAGTGAACAGTAGAAGGATCAGCTTTTCTGATTTCTTAAGGACATGACTTTCAGATACTGTTCATTTGCTGTAGGTATTTTTTTGGCCAGCCACTGCGCAAAATGCCAAGATACACCAAGTTTTCACAATTTAAAATACAATACAATTTAAACAATATTTTTTTGTTAATTATTAAAAACTCATAGGTCAGTGTTAAGTTTCTTAATAATTATATACTTAAAAAACCAATCTGGAAAATGTTCACGTACAAGGATTGGGCTGAAAATGAGTGAAAAAACTGCCAATGTCCAAGGAAAAACATTGAAAAACCTTCAGAAAGTTGGACAGCTGTTGCTCAAGACAATGTTAAAAAATTACAAGAAAAATCGGACTCCCTGCGAACCAAATGCAAGAAATGAGTGATGGCTCAGGTCTTCTACCCCCCACCTGTCATGAAATCCCTCAATTCTGCTACAATAGCGTGTTCCTTGGCTTTTTAGCCAGGCCATTAGTGATGACAAGACCAGACCAGTTAGAGGTTCGGAGCTATGATTATTAGTTTATCCTTGGAAAATGTTGTCTTCTTAAGGGGTTAGCAGCCAAGCTGAGGTACAAATCTCTATGGCCACCCATTGGGCCACATGGTTGCCTTTTTACTGATTTGACCTCTGGGCCAACAGCTGCCTCCAGACCACAGGGCTTCTAGTGGAGCAAAGGGAAGCTGACAAACACAAGGTGCACTACATAAACATGCACTCCTGCATACCTCATGAAAAACTGCAACAGAGCTGCACTAACATGCAAATATTTACAAGCACACAGACCAGCTTGCATGCCCATATAGAGCAAAAAACACTGTATAATACAAACAGCCGGGCACATACCAGACTCCTCTCCTTTTTTTGTCCATGTGCCTGTGCGTCAGTATGAACCACACACATCTCTAAGCTACCAAATCCTTCAGACCTTTTTAAGATGCCCATCTTTCACCGAGTTCTCTCAACTGGATTTCCAAGGTCAGTGGACTCTGTTAAAAATGGCGTCAGGAAGAGCTCGCCAAACCTCAAAAGTATTCAGACATCAACACCTGAGGATGAAGCGTTTGTTCAATTATTTAAATGAGACCCGACGAGTGATCATTGTCCACTGAGCTGGAGCAGTTAAAAATAGGCCATTCTGTCATAGAGCTTATAAGAGTTTGGAGTTTGTGTGGGCTTGCCAACTCAAATGTACATCGTACACGTGATTAACCTTTTTTCACAGAGGTGGTTATATTTTATCAAACGCCAAAAAGAAGATTGTTCACCAGTCTTGTGTTAACCAATTCTTTGAATCTTGCATTTTCAGTTTTGTGTCTTCCAAAACAACTAAGGTACAGAGCATCCCCTGTCGATCCAAACCTTGTGAATACAGACACCATATTCCTGCGCAAGTCTCGACTCAGCATCCACACACCCGCATCCAAGTGTAAGAGCGAAGCCTGCAATTAGAGAGATGAATACACTGGCTGGGAGTTTTTTGTTATTTTTTTCTGCTGAGTGCTGCGAACACCGCTGCCCATTCAATTAGGATCAAACTTGCAATCCTGGCGATTCCCACTGACCTTCCTGCAGCACAGCAATTACTGCAACGGTTCTCTGGGGATGTTCATAAAAATGAAATGGGTCTTTGCAAAGCTGGAAGAAAAAAAATCCCATATATAAAAGTGGACGCAGCACTACAAAGACTGCCAAGTCCTGACTCAACCAAGGGTGACTACATCCTCCTGTTTGTGCAGATTTCTTTGATTAACAGCAGTAATCATGAATCTCATCATTACTGAGAGGATCCAAGGGACCGTGCCAGACTGGCAGCTATTGTAAGTAGCCAAAAATACATTTTACGAACTGCAGAAGCAGTGATGATGATGATGATGTGTTAGTGATTCCACTTCTCCAGTTGTTCATTTGCACACTGGATATATAAACATTAACAAAAGCCAAACGCTATGTAAAGTAGGTTTGTAGCATATCCGGGAGAAAGCTACAACATAAGCTACAAGGACATGCGTACTTTTGCATTACATGGCTGACAATCAGACAAGCAACATCCTTTCTTTGTGCCATATTTCAAAAATCAGGGCTCTGAAGTAAAAAATACTTTAGATAAAAAAAAACAAACACAGCTTCTATAATGGGTGTTTAGCATTTTATGGAGTGCCCGCATTTTAAGTTCTGGACTCCTGGCACAGAAGCAATAGCTCAGAGTGGAGAGAAATGAATAGGGGCACTTGCGGGAGTTAGGCCCGGTGGTGTTTTAAGTTACACCCCCCTCAGGGAGGGAGCAGCCAGTAACAGGGTGACTGACACCCCCTATTTCTTCAGCAGCTATTTAAAGTCCTAACTGACAAGCTGGGAGAGTAGCAGGAGGAGGAGGAGGGTGTAGGGCTTTACAGGAAATCCTTCCCTTTGGTCAAGGCTCTAGATCTTGATCTGATAAGGGTGAGGAACTTGATTTATCTGTGAAAGATAGGTTGGTACTTATATGTATTATTATTATTATTACAAACTATATATATGATTTTGTTTCTGTTTTCTGTTTCAGTCTTCTTCATATTTGTATATTCCTGTGTGTACAAAAAGCAGTAATCTCCAATCCAGGTGGTTCATTCAAAAAAGTCAGGTTACCTGGTTGACATTTTTCCCTATTTAGAATTTCGCCTCTCCAAAATAGTCACTGTATGTCATTTGCATACCGTGGTCAGCATCTGCAGCTTCCTCACAGCGATGGCTGAAACTCTCATATGAGTCCCAGCGGATCAGAGGGTCCTGGGTGTTGTAGTCCACTGAAACACTCGGCCCATTCTCCAAGTGACTCAGACCTGTGGTTCACACAAGTAACATCATCATACAGCGCACTGTCATATTAGAACGTTTATATACAGCGACAATATTTGAGGTTGGAATGGCCTAAAACATTTAATAATAAGTTATCCTCTATTAGTCTGTACATTTGAAATGGAGTTCCTCTATCAGTGGTTTGTGGCTATATTGACTTACACTCTGTTATTGGGAAAAAACACTTTTGATTAATCAGCATTTTTATATTAAGGTATTTGTGTATAAAATTCATTACACTTAAATAACAAATGTTGTTTTATTCTTAAATAGTGTTTTTTCAAACACAACATTGATTTGTTTGGGATAAATCTTCTGTTATCACTATGTTTTCTTTTTGCTATTTTATTTTTTATGCTAACACATTTCTCATGACTTTTACTCTCAACGGACTCTTTGGTTGACTCTGATGCATTTACATTAACGTACATTATGCTTTCGCATCAAGTTTATTAATGTAAATAGTTCCTTTATAAACAAATTTTTTTTAAATTAAAAAAGAAAGAAGTATCATATTTTAACACACTGACACATTTAAACCACCACCCAATGTAAGGTCTATGCCACAGCTGCCCTTAATTAACAATATTGGTAATTACAAAAATCATTTCTTACATATCCGTAATGGTTAATCCAAACATTTGTGCACATAAATATTGTTCTTTTCCATGAACTTTCAAATTTGCTGTTTAACAAAACAAAAGAAAAAAAGTAAAGCACACTATTGTTTTTTGATTAAGAGCTGATATCACTGTTTTTGTGCCGGCTCAGATTTGGGGGCGATAATGTGCATTCAGTATCTTATTTACCTAATAAATAACTATATATACTTAGTTAGTTTACATATATCCATTTTCCTGTTTTATTTTTATAACAGGTGGTCTAATAAATTCAGGGCCTGTATACATGCACACTTATGAACCCCTGGTATTCTCCGAGAGCTTCAATTAAAATAATACATTTTAAGAAAATTATTTTTTTGAATTTTGAAAATAAAAATAAAAAACTTGCAATGGCTAATACATCAGATCTCAGTTCTAAATGTTGAAAAAAACATGTGATGTTAACAATCAATTTCTCCTTTCCAAAAATGGATTACCTTTGATTTTCTCCGGTCCGTATGAGAACACGAACTCCACCTTCCCATACTCTGGAAACCTCTCATCTGCAGACACACACAGCGAGAAAATCTTTGTTTTTTAAAGCCATGAAAGCATGTGTGGTTTTCACATCAAACAAAGGCACGGTTACAATTTATTATACATAGGGTTTACTATTTTACAGTTTTTCTGTATGAATCTAAATTACTTATCCAAATTCAAATCAATTGTGCAAATTTAGTGTGAATTTGATCTTCCTTTAATAAGAAATCTCTTGTTACTTATCACCATAATCACAGTATTACTGTAAGTGAATGCTTTCTGCTTCACCACCAGAGGACCCTGTTTACTGTGAAACTGTGGGGAACACTGTCCTCCTGCATCAGGACCCATGAATTTTTCCATGCTGCAAACCAGAGATCCAAGCAGCAGATAGAAGAGCGTCAGACACTGAAGCCATTATACAGTCTTGAGGTAACATTTTGATTAGTCTAGGTCAACACTAGGACAGTGAACACCACCAGTCTTTTGTGTATAAACACATAAGTCATAAAGCTTTTGCCATATCAGTGCTAATCTTGTGCATTTTTAAAAAATAACCCTTTTTGAGATACATAATCTTGATTCACAAAAACTCTATACAACTGTATGTTTTTAAGTGTCAAACAGTGTGTTGTGTAAATCCACCCAAATTAAAATTACCTTTGAAGGTCTCGTCCAGCTCACTCTTCCCAAAAACCACCCCAAGATCATGGATGGCACAAGTATGGAACTGCACCCTGAACACAACATCTCTGGTTGGGCTTCTGTATCTCTTGTGGTAACACTTGAGCTAAGTTTAACAGATAATAGAGAAAAAATGGAGAAACATCACGAGACTCTATATAATATTAGGAAAATGTAAAGAAAAAAGGTAAATGGAAGGAAACTGTTGCTTAAGTAAAGAAACATTTTTTGTTATCTTACCAGGATGTCTCCCTTAAGAAGCAGTCCAGGTTCAATGGTGATACAGATACTGGTGTTGCTGTCCCCTTGCACATTGCTACAGTTAAAAAGACAAAACACTAACCTTTAAAATAAAATTATTTTTCACCTCACAGGTTCATTTTATGCCTGAATTCAAACACAAACCACGCTAAACTAGAATAAAAAATCCCATACTATATTCCTGACGTGTAGACTGGTTGCATTGCCTGGTAGATTTTCAGGAAAGGACGGCAACCTGTGAAGTGATATAAATAAGAAATCTGAAATGTGTTCAAGAAAAACAGTTTTTTCTAGTTTTTTTTTTTTTTTTTAATTTACTGGTAGATGCTCACCTCCTTTGGACTCAAAGTTAGGTATGCCGTGCATGATGACGTGATGCAGGAACAGAGGCTTGTTGTTGATTTTTATGTGTCCTGACAGAAGGCCGTTGAAGTATCGCACATACCTGGACACAATGAAAAGTAAGCACTCAGTCCCAAAGTCTTTACAGATCAAGCTTAAAGATG
This sequence comes from Neolamprologus multifasciatus, assembly GCF_963576455.1. NCBI lineage: Eukaryota > Metazoa > Chordata > Actinopteri > Cichliformes > Cichlidae > Neolamprologus > Neolamprologus multifasciatus. Next base: position 21,437,974 of record NC_140460.1, read on the forward strand.
AGGACAGATAACAAAACTTCAGGTTTTCCTCTCTCCCTTCACTTGAATCTTCATAGGCCTTTATTTTAAACAATGCTTTATAAAAACCCATAATGACATGTTATTATTACAAGGCATGAAAATGCTTTAGAGTGTAAGTAAGAGAGGGAATAAAAAACTAAAAACAGCAGACTAAGGGTGATAGCTTCGGGTGTTAAGGTTGTGCAGCCAAAGAAGTAATAAGATTGGATGGATTATTTTGGAACTAGAAGTCTTCTGTTATCGGTACTAGTCACTTGTAACTGAACAAACCTTTGATAAAGTGATTCTTTGGACCTGATGTGAACAATAGAATGAATGTTAGAAGATTGGGGTATTACGGGGAAATGCTCTCTGGTGATCATGAATATCTTCACAAAATCTCATGGCAAACAGCCGAATCCTTGTTGAGACATCTCTTTATCCTCCCACTAAGCACCTCCTGGCTAAGTTACACGCCAAATCCTCATCCTGCTCATTCGGTGCGGTTCACCTTTACCACCTGTGAGCTCCAACAAAACAGCCAGAACAAAATTTTTCTCGTCAAACAGCCTTTATCCACTTTGGGAAATGTCACACTGAGTTGATGTGTACGGAGGCCAGTTGGGGGTCTGCTGAGTTACTGTGGTCTGGTTGTTAATGATGATAATGATGATGGTACCAAACGTAACCTTGACCGCAGGGTTGCCACATGCACACGCCTTCCTTGCTCTGCTGTCAGTGGCCAGATGGTTTTGCCTCTGTGAAATTCAATTAGACCGAGCTGGGACGCCATGTTAGCAGTACTGAGATTAACAAAGGCTTGTAAGTATACCATATATGTGTGTGTGCGATATGACACATACATTCTGTCTTATAACAAGAAAACATCCTGTGATAAAGGTCCTGGATGAGGCAGTGCCATTACAACGTCTTTTTGTCATTTTCTGTTGAGTTGATTTTCTTTTTTTAAACTCATACTGCTAGCAATTGTATTTATATAGCACATTTAATTACATGTAATCTCAATGTGCATATTAAAATTAAACCTAAAAAATATCTACTACTGTCAGATATACACTCAGTGATATATTAGGTATAACTACTCCATCATTTGTTGATGTAAATTTCTAACCAGGTAATTAGATGGCAGCAAAAAACTGCATTTAGTGATATAGGCTACGTTCACACTGCAGGTCTTAATGCTCAATTCCGATTTTTTGATCAAATCCAATTTTTTTGTCTGCTCGTTCACACTACAACTAAAATGCGACAGCAAACCCGCTCTAGTGTGAACGCTCAAAGCGGCCCGCATGCGCAAAAGAAGATGTCACACACAACGCGCTCTGTTTAGACCCAGAGCAAAGAGTATTGTTTGACTGATGGCCCTTAATATAAAGACTTTGGACTTTACGTTTCCCAATTTTTGCTTTAAGTTATTTTGTTATTTATAATAATAATGCAGATAACCTAATAATTATCCTTATTGCTGTTTTAGAGAGGAGCGGTGCTTCAAAGGATAGTTGCAGATTTCTGTCAGAATCTGCAGATTATACAGTACAAATAAAATGTTCACGTTGTCTTCCCAACAGTTTCACTGACATCTACGCTGGATGGCCAGGAAGCGTTCGCGATGTCTTCTCGGGTGCTGATAATTGTCTTGTGTCAGTGACGTAAAAGACGGATTTAATGCGACATGACCGTTCAAACAGCAGTCACTTTCTAAAACATCGGATATGTATCGGATTCAGTACCACATACGAAAGTGACCCAGATCGGATTTGAAAATATCGGATTTGTGCTGTTCACACTGTCATACCATGATCGGATATGGGTCGCATAGGGTCAAAAAAATCGGATTTGATGCGCTTTCGCCTGCAGTGTGAATGTAGCCTTAGATACGATGACTTGCTGAACTTCTGAGCATCAGAATGAGGAAGAAAGATCATTTAAGTGACTTTGAACACGGTTGTTGGTGCCAGACATGCTTATCTAAATTTGGTTGGTAGGGTCATGTAAACAACATGAAAGCGTGGATCCATCCTGGTTGGTATCAATTGTTCAGGCTTCTGGTGGTGTAATGGTGTGGAGGATATTTTCTCAGCACACTTTGTGGTCTTTAGTACCACGGGAGCATTGTTCACCACAGTCAGTATTGACATGGTCAGTATTGTTGCTGACCGTGTACATCCCTTTATGACCACAGTGTACCATCTTCTGATTTCTGCTTCCAGCAGGATAACCCAGCATGTCACAAAACTCATGAACCTAGCAGTGAGTTCACTCTTCTCAAATGAACTCTACAGTCACCAGATCTCAATCCAACAGACCACCTCTGGGATGTGAGATTCACATCATGGATGTTCAGCCAATAAATCTGCAGCAACTGTTTGATGCTGTCATATCAATTTGGGCGAAAATCTTTTGAGAAGTGTTTTCAGCACCTTGTTAACTCTATGCCATGAAGAAAAACTGAAGGTACTAGTGAGTTATACCTAACAAAGTGACCAGTGAGTCTATATTTTTAGCCAGACAGATTTCCAATTTTAAAGTTACAGGAGTAGAATAAAGCTGGGGTATGTGGGGTTCTGCTAATGCCATCACTTCACTGTACTGTGATCCTTATTCCTGTGATTTCTGTTCAAGTTCTTTGTGAGCAACTAGAAAAGCACATAAAACAGGTTAATGATGTTTTGTCCCATAAATTAAATCAGAACACTTCCAATCCTCTACACAAATGTTCACTGTGCTTTCTGCTACATACTACTATTTTCACACTAATCATTTAATGACACTAAAATACTACACGTAACACCTTTAATCCTGCCTTTTACTGGCTTTCGTGGAAGCGGCGGCCTGAGAACATCTCCTACTCTTGATGTTAATGTCACACATTCCAGACCATAATGCTGCCAGTCTCTGGGGGCAGAGATAATTATATCCAAAGCAGGAAATAGCAGCGGGGCAGAGGGCAAGCCTATAGACCTGTTAAAGAATGACTGGCTGACTAATTCACAAGCTTAAATGAAGTGGTGTTAAGTCCCCTGGTGTTTCCTGTGTTCCTTCGCATATCCCCCATAACCTTTTTCCTGCTCATCCTTTCTTATAAGCCCAGATCAAGACACCAATCTTCTCATGTGAAGAAGGGAAACTGAGAGGGGTCAAGCCTTTTAGCAACCTCCCTGCCTAATATGCAAAGGCAGCTAATAATGTAAAAGGAGCAGATTTATGACTTAGAGAACAAGAAGACAGTGTCCCTTGAGTGAAAAGTACAACAAAAAAATAAATTGCTCAAATGTTTTTTAACCGTTCTTGATTGGTTTGACTGGCTCTGGTTTGGAGTTATACCACTGTATTGCAAAAAAGTGTAGATGAAGTCACGGAAAATATGCTCTGATATGCTTGAAAGACAAGAATGTACTGTCAGCAAGCCTTGCAGCCTCCCCAGAGACACCAGTGGAATTCCTCAGACAGACAAGACAAGATAGATGGCCTCTCTTGGTGCTGTTTCCTCTTAATTACCCTAATTAAAACAAAATTGGTGATAAACGGAAAAAAATAGAAAGAATTTGCTCTGTAGAATTTTTCTAAGTCTAAATGGGAGAGATTAAGTTAACACACTCACTATTAAAAGCATGGAGCTGAGACATTTTCTTCCCTTTTTTTCAAAAACAAAATCCAAAAATCAAATCTCAGTTTCAGGGCTGTAGCTATAGCCTTGTCTGCTGGAGTTGAGTTTTGCAATTGCACTATTTTTAGATACAGGTAACTAGTTTCTTATTGGCATTCTTATTGAATTTGAATCTGATGGTCATAATTCTGTTAATTTTGACAAAACCGTCAAACATGGATTTATTACTCTACTAATCGGAAAGTTAGTGTTTCAACCCTTGGCCACTTCAAAGCATCCTTAGGAAAGGGTCCTAATCCTAAGTTGCTCTCTGATCGTTCATTGGAGTGTGAATGTGTGTGAATGTTAGAAAGCATTTGACCTAAATGCTGTGGTTAATGAGACATGTTGTATAAAGTGTTATGAGTGCTCAAGTACAGTAGAACTGTGTAAAATTACTAAGAAGTGTTAAATCCTCTACTAACCCTTCAGAGCCTTAGCATCAGTATTAAATGGGCTGCTAGAGTCCTTAAAGAGCTACTCCTTAATATGGTTTATGAAATTGTTGTTACAGTTGCTTAACAAATCAAATTTGGAAAGTAGTGGGCAAAGTGCTACAGTGTTCAGACTAGTTCACCTCATAGCAGATGTCAATAGGAAGTGAGGTAATAACTTACCTCCTCTGTGATGGCTGACCCACAGGAAGTGCTTTGTCTTCATAGAAGCGCCTCATTGCAAACCTGTCCAGTGCCTGGTCAGCACTTAGAGACACAAGAACTGGGTAAGTGATGTTATCCTTCACCACAGAACATTTTGAAGATTACAAAACAACAAGGAGAACAGCCTTTATTTTGGAAAACCTGCTGAGATTTAGAAATACCCCCCAGCTTTCATCATTGATGAAGCAGCTTTCATTCCCCCAGGAACCCTCCCACCTATTAACATCTGGTAGCATTAAAGAACGATGACATTTTCAGAGCGTTTCTTCTCACAGAGCCAGAAAAATGAGCTGGCCAGAGTCGAGTGTTTAGCTGTTATAATCACATCGTTGTTTAATTTTCAAGGCTGCTGAAGTCCCAAACTTCAAGGTCTACCCGTGATGGATTGTTGCTCCTGTCCTTACACAACCCTTCGACGAGGAGATTTAAAGGATCAAAGCACGTAGATCAAACTTTTTCAGTGCTGACAGCCTAAAATGTTCACCTCTGTTTAAACTCAAACACCAACGCAATCTAATATGTAACACTACATTTTAACACGTTTTAGGCTGTGTCTGATCATGACATGTTTGATACCTTGCAGATATGTTGCTGTAATGCATGTAAGCAGCCACCACAACACCCGTTCGACCTCGGTTCCCCTGTGAAAGAAACAGAAAACAGGGCTTGTTTAAATGATTTACAGACTCAAGATGCGTAACAGGAAAACTGATGGGAATTAGGGAAGATTCCAAAAGGATCATTGAATTAATGATCAAGAAACAGAGCAGAAACAAATCCCCCTTCGATGGTAATAAATTGGTCTTCAAGCATTTTCACGTGTAATTGAAACCCAAAAGTTGGAGCTATATATAAATAATAATGTTTAATCATTCTGCTTGGTTAAAGCAGTCGGCTCAATTCGAGCATAAACTTTGTTGCTTGTCCTGCTTTATCTGGATACCATGTGCAAATACTCTGAAACAACAGAGGATTCATTGCATAACTTTCGGCTCGTTTCACAAGCAGCCAATTCCCGTACATGCCCATGTTACCAGCCATAGTTAAAATGACTAGCAGAATTTAATGCTAAATTAATGCAAATTTTGCCTTTTGTAACATCTTTACTGGTGGTGACCACTTTAAATTTTAATACTTTGAATGACTGGCCTATCAAAGCTGAAAAAGTAAACTGAAACTCCGAATTGTTTTTGTGGAATTTTACCTTTTGGAGAAGTTTTAATACATAAGATATCCTTGTGTATCTCTAAAGTCTAAGCTTGCTAACCAAGCAAGCCAGAGTTATCCAAAGCTAGCCAAGTGTTAGCGCTCTAGACCAATTATGCTCACTTCTGATTACCTTAAAAACAGTGACAACCAGAATACATAATAAGAACACCGGTGATACAGTAGCTCATCCGGCTCATAAGCCACTGCCTTGATAACAGTTTTGGGTGAAACCCAATTATGTGATCGCGGTGAATTATTTTGATTAAATTCACATGTTCAGTGGGGACGTTTCACCACGGCATAAGGTTATTGGTCCTTCAGCTAGATGAGCTTAAAACAGTAGTCCATAGCTCAATGTGTGACTTCACAGTGATATGTTTTATGTCGAGCTATGAAACTGAATAACTACAAATTATGTTGATTTTATGAGATCAGCAATGAAAAAAATAATCACATTTCCATATTTAGAGGGAAACAATCTCTATGCCCAGCCAATAAATGTTCCAGCACATGACCGCTGCATTATAACAGATGTTTTTACACTTTGTTTTTCTGCCTTACCTTATTGTGCAGTACCACCACATTGCGTGTGTCTCCATTGAGCCACGTGTCAATGGCCTTGCACATGCTGCAGATCTTATCCAGTGCTGGTGCATGGTGGTCCGGCCAGCCAAACTCAAGAACCTGTGAATGATTATCAATGATGATTATGTCAAATGAGCTTTTGCTTTCGAAATTTGTTCTTCCTAACCATGAATATACAGTATATGTCGTGTTTGTACCTTATGGTTTAACTTTGTTAAGTCGCTCTGTCCTTCGCTCAGGTTGAGCACCTGAAATCAGGAAGAGAGTATATCAAAGCAACTGATGGACATGTGATGCATTTTAGAAAATCTTTGTTTTTTGTTTTCAAGGATATACTGTAACCATCTTCCAAAAAACCTGACGAACAGCAAACAAAAGTGTCAATACAGTCCTGTGCTCCAGTTTCAGCTGAGGGTATTTCTTACCAGATAGTGCTCGCCATGTTTTGACCGCAGCATTGTCGCCACCTCTTTGAGGTTGGTGTTGTAGCTTTGCTCCTCGGCCCCAGCGGGAAAAGAGACAGAGATGATTCTCTCTGTGATGTAGACCAGGTCGACCTCATAGCTCTCCTCCATGGCCTGAACCACACTCTGACTCCTGCAGAGGTAGAAGGTGCAGAAGGTCTTGAAGCTTGCCAGTGGCAGATTTTACATCACAGCACCATTTCACATGTTTGATTGGCAACAAGTTCTTTTCGAAGCAACATAAGCTGTGATTTCAAAGGGAATGGTCAACTCTATTGTATATAGATCTGCACTGATCAGAGTTCAATCACAGAGTCCACAGAGTTAAGCTCAGTCTGCAATATTCATTTGCAAACCCTACTGAGTTTGTCACATGTCATATAGTGTCATACAGGCTTAGACCCCCAACCAGTAAAGGGTTTTTAAGAATGATACCAATATTTTATAATTGAGAAATCACAAACATCAGACAATTTTCTTCCATTTGAAACATACAAAACATATCCGTGTTCTCTAATATTTAATATGTGTAGTTGTCCATACTATGGCGAGAGTGAAGTTTAAGTCACTCTGTTGCCAATAGGAAATCTGCTTGTACACAGTAGACACAGTAAATGCCAAAACCAGTACATCGGCAAACAGCTAATATCAGCCAAGCTTTACATAGCACACTGTACGTAATTATTTTAGTCTATCTACAGTTATAGCTGCCTGTGCAAACCGCTTTGCAACCATCTCCACCCCAGCCTCTCATTTTCATGCAGTTTCTGACTTGCTCATTATGATAAATACAAATATAAATTAATAAAATATACTGGTACTTTTCAACATAGTTACTGTATAGTTGCCAGAAATTTTTAAGAGGCAACTCAATTTAGAAGGACACATCTTGTAAAGGATGCTTTGACCTTTTAACCTTATCAGCACTAATCATAAGTTTTCCAGTTCTATTCTAGTGCAGGATTGCGGCTGCTGTGAGAACATTTCTTGAACTCTCTGATTTCTCTCTGGGATTAGCCAACAGAGTTTATCACAAACATCCACTTCATCACATGTAAACTCCTGCAGCTCACTCTTATATTTCTTGGAAAGGATAAGATTTACAGTCCTTCTGTGACTGTTGACATGACCTCTTCCAATATTACGCAACCTATTTCACCGGCCAAACAGCGCAGTTTTTTGGGTTTTTTTTGTTCTGTTTTGTTTTTGGTCAGCAGACATACGGTAAAGCCCTGCATGAGAAACAGCCATGCTTCAAGAATGACAAACAGCGGAGAATATGGAGTGAAAATTTACATTCCTACACACCCAGCACAAACAATCAGTTTCTAATCTTCATTAATAATAATCAAGGACTGTAATGACTTAAAGAGCTTATTAAAGACTAAACAATAATTTGGTAATCTTAGAAGTCATGCTTTTTAGATTGTAGAAAAAATAGATTAAATTTGTTCCACTTATGGAGCCCTTATTTCTCCTAATGAAAGCAGTGTGAACAACAATACAACATGGCTGTGTGATGGTGCTTTCTTACCGGGACTGCTTTCGCCTTATCTCCACGCTCTTGCAGGACCTCGCAGATCCCTGGTGAGCACATACACACAGACACACACAGGCAGATGGTGGGAGACAGAGGGAGAAAAATGATTCATAAGCAAACTCCATCTGGTAGTCATGATGATTTTATTGAATTACAGTCTGACATAAGCTATTAGGGAAAAGTCAGATCACAGACACGAAACTGAAACTGCTATGAAAAGATGGAGAGAGAAGAATCAGCTGAAACAGAATGATGAAAAGTAAAAGAAGCAGCTGACAAAAGAAGGCATTCAACCAAGACGCTTGACAAAAGGAACCGAGCAACAGAAAGAAGACAAAAAATAGCGAAAAAGTATAAGAGGTGTAAAAAAAAAAAAAAAAAAAAAACAAGTATGAGAAATGAGGAGTGTTTTAACAGAAAATCATCCTGAACTGGGGTCTTGTCAAGACTCGAGCACACAATTAATTATCGTGTCCTTTACCCAGATATTTACAAAGGGAAGAGTGAGAACAGGTTGTTTCACTGTGACAGGGCTGCAGATGGAAAATGTTACTAAATATGCTTTACTGTCGAGGAATTGCTGCATAATAGATGCTAGAGTTGGCTCTTCCTCTTACTGCCTGTCGGCTGAGGGGATAACTCTGTGTGAGTCAGGAAGATGAAGCCATCTAAAAAGACAAAACGACTGCTGAATTAATCTCCACGGACATCATCTGTGACATACTTTACTTTTCCCACCACATCGTCATAAAGAGTGAGTGCTCGGCTTCACCGCTGAAGAGGTTAAATAAGTGATGTTGGCAAGAAGTGTCTCAAGGTTAAACACGGAGCTCCCATGGCTCTTCTTACTGCTTGCGAGTGGCTTCTCCTAGAAAAAGCTAATGCAACCCCCACCCCAATGAGCCAAAATGGTCACATAATTCTAAGTGATCTGACAGGAACCAGATGCTAAACGCACCACGGACGATGGTGTTTGCAAAATGAAACAGCCTGTTCACACAAGGCTTCACAAGTGTTTCGATGTTATATGTCACATCACAGGGACAATCTGTTAGCCTGCAGCAACATAGATACATAAATGAAAGTCAATCTGCATGTAAAGTGGGGTAAACGTCTCTGAGATTTAACGTTCACTGTTTGCCCGTTGACACCGGTTTTTGCATCTACCTCACACTTACATCTGTATCCAAGCTCTCTATTGACGTTCACTATTAAAAACACAAGCCATGGCCACTGCATGACCAATGCAATGTGTTTTGACTCAATCTTGCTTCTACTATGAATATAAAGGAGAAGAGTGGTTCCCAACGTTTTTCTATCCAAGTGTTTCCTAAGCGCCAATAGACTGAAAAAAGGGCTTTTCTTAAACACCTTTTATGTTTAAATGTGTTGAGTTCAGCTTTATTAATCTGTTTTACTATTCCATAACTTCCAATTTGAAACATTCATCCATGATTTTTAGACACTATTCCATTTAGCAGCTCGGCATCTGGGCAATTCTAAATGTTTATCTGTCTTATTCTTTCAGCTGTTATGGTGTGTTCCTGACTAAGTAAGAAATCATAAGTTCCAAATTGCAATTGAGTCCCTAATTGCACATTTTTTGCGGAAGACCCCCTTCACTCAGATTTCCCATTTGGACAGTCGAAGTAGACTAGCATACCTTGAGTTAGCAATCCAAGATGGTGGCGCTGACTGTAAACTGTAGTAGAACTAAACTTTTAATCTGTTCTGCATTTCTGGCTCACTAAATAAGCGCAACAGTAATGAGATCTATAAATGTGTTCTTTCAAGTGCAAAAAATCACATATAATCACTTTTCTTGGAACTTGCAAGAACTCAGAAGAGATGTCACTCCCAAGTTCTGACATCCTAGTTTCGAGGCATCTGGAATGGAGTATTAATCTGTATTATTAACATGCAGTTTAATCTAGTAATAGTCTAATTTTCACATGTACTAATTTTCATTTAATGTTCTAATCTTTTAATTGCTTTTGTTTCAGTCTCTTCAGTCAGGATCTTCAGTTTAATTGCAGATATGCTAACAAGTTTGTTTTTACTGTAAGTTAAGAACTTTTAAATGCGTATATGTACTTTTGTCTTGCTATACCAATTCATTCATCATGTTTGTGATGACGTGAAGTTTTTTTGTAAGACACTGACTTTTGGTTACTTTGTTTTATTTTATTTTATATACTCTGTAACCCAGTTTTTTGTTTGTTTGTTTTACTTCTGGCCTTCTGGTTTCCTACCCATGATAGGCCAATTGTTTATTCACACCTGTGTCTGTGTATATTTAGATTCTTTATATATTAGATATTTATACACTGTACATTTTTTATATATTTAAAAATACATAAATAGTTAATGTATTTTGTAATTAATGTATTTTGTTTTCAATTTTCTAATGCTTAGCCATTAATTTGTTAAACGTTAACATTTCCGACAAATTCCTTTTTTAGTTCGTCTCCAGTTTTTAAATAATTTTAATGGTTGAGCTTGTCTTGTCATTTTACCACAGACTACTACTTATCTTATTATCACAAATAAATTATTTTCCTCTCAGTTTAAAAATATTTTAGAAAGATTTTTATATTTACAATATACGTATCTCATAGAGAAATAGTGGGAGAAGACTGAATGCAGTACATATAGGTTAAAAGGCACTAAGAAATTTAAGTTTAGCTATTTTACAACTTTTAATCATAAATAAAAAAAAAATACCTTTATTCCATGGGAGTGGCCTACCTTGCCAAATTGGAATCCAGTACTACACCTCCAGCCAGAAAGCAGGTTGGCAAAATGCATTCGAATGGTGCTGACCAAAGGCATGGCGAGGACCCACTGCTCTCTGTTTCTAAGCAATGATAAAGCTGCAAATACCAGGCTTTTTGATAAAATTGAAAGAATCCAAGCAAAATTTGGTGTTGTACATCTCATTCTTTTTTGGGATTTCAACTCATTATCCAGGTGGTCAAAGCTTAATCATTCATTCTCTCCAACATCCTCATGGTCAAGATGTTAGAGTCCCTTCCATTTGTGCCGAGCCTGATCAGCGATTATGTAATATATCATGATGCATCTTCCTTTTCTTCGTTCCTTCTCAGCTGTCTTCTCCCTACTTTCTCTATCTTTCTTCCTCCCTCCCACCCACTTTCTGTTCTCTGGAACTACTCCTCCCTTGGTCTTATTATCTCTCATTATATCTGACTGCCCCTCTCTCCCCTCCAGCTTCTCTTGGCTCATATCTTTCACCATCCCGTGTGCTTGTGTGGTGTCTGGGTCCTGTAAACGTTTGTTCCTAACTACCCTTAAGAATATGGTCAGCAGCATGGAATAACAGGTTACATAAAGTGTGGAATAAAAATAAAATGGTAAATGGCCTGTATTTGTATAGTGCTTTTCTAGTCCCTAAGGACTCCAAAGCGCTTTACACATCCAGTCATACAACAATTGACACACACATTCACACACTGATGATGGCAAGCTACATTGTAGCCACAGCCACCCTGGGGCGCACTGACAGAGGCGAGGCTGCCGGACACTGGCACCACCAGGCTCTCTGACCACCACCAGGAGGCAACGGGTGAAGTGTCTTGCCCAAGGACACAACGACCGAGACTGTCCAAGCCGGGGCTCGAACCAGCAACCTTCCGATTACAAGGCAAACTCCCAACTCTTGGGCCACGATCGCCCCTTACAACATTTTCTGTCTGTTAGAATTATGTTTGATTTTTCTCTAGGTAGGGCTTACATCAGTGCATCCACTCTTCCATGCTAAATACTGATTTCAAAAATCCCCATTATACCGTTGGATGACCCTCAGTAGGCCCCACACTGACTCTGTTATAATCACAATGGTGCATTTTGAGTCAAAACCACAATGCATGTATCCTGCATGGACTAACCAAATAAATATTCCATCTGCACGTTGGTCCACACACCGCAGATGCACACATACACGGAAAACCTCATAAATGATGACTCCAGAATTTAAGTACAGAGAGAAGAGGATACCATGACAACTCCTTAACATATTAACCAATAAGCATAACACTATATCTGTGAAATATATAAAAGGCAACTTGATACAATGGGATAACACAGGGAATGCTATAAAGATACATGACAACCACAACAGAGATCTTACTGGTTAAACAAAAGGCATGATTGATACATTAGGATTACAAATTCAGCTGATGATACAACACAATTTTTATTGGAAATGTCTGGAAGGGACAGTATATGTTTAGTCCCAAATACCAGTATGCCACTGTCAAACTGTTTGTGACAACTTTTTATAGTTACAATTTAAAAAGATTAACAAGACCATAGTCAAGACAATTAGTAGCCTCTGTCTTTGTATTTTTAGTGCTGATGTTTCTCATCAGTATGCCTGTATTTCCTCACAATCTCAGTTGCTTGCTTGTTTGCACAAGAAGATGACATTTCTGAAGCCGCAATACATGGCTTGCATTTAACTGAACAGGATGAATATAACTTACACTTCTAAATGCAGTGCTAAAATATTTAAAAAAAAAAAGATTTTGATAGAATGATGTTAAAAATATTAAAAAGTATCGCTGATTAATAAACACTGAACAATAAGAGGAGGGGGAGGTTTTCACATGTTTGCAGCTTGTTTTATTGTGTTTGACAAGCTGTAGTTAGCTGCAATTCATAGCTGTTGGAATGGTTTCCAACACTAGCCTAATTTCACAATAAAAAAGCACATCCATAAAATCTGCTCAAAACACTGAGACATAACCAACTTCAACCTCAGGATGTGCTAAACACTAAATTTCTGCATGCAGTTAAGTACTTGTGGCTAAATACACACTTTAATTTGTTGCTAGCTAGCACAATGTGCTGTTTACTTTAGCCTTATGTTTGCTTAGATTGGTAGCTAACAACAAATGCAAAAAGCTAACTAAAGAATGCTCTTGATAAACTAAAGCTGTGTACCTCTGGATGTGTTTCAATCATACTTCCTGGACAGCGATAGGAGGACACTAAGTGCATTGTATAAGCTAGCTAGCAAGATAAAATGCGTCTGGTCATTGTTTCTCATTTTTTGGGGGCGTTTTTGTGCTTTAGTCTGTTTTAGTTTGGTTTTTTTTGTTCTTTGCATATAGCACATTAGACAAAATCATCTTCCATTCTATCTCCCAAGGCACAAACTGTGGATAAATCTCTATATAAACTGGTGTGTACATGCCAATCTGTGTTAATAATCCCACTCTGAGTCATCTCCTTATTTCTGCTTCTGATCTAAACATTCAGGGGACATTGGATGTAGACATCGACTCATTAAGACACACAAAAAAAGAGAGGAGGAAAAACAAGGATGTAAGAATTCTGCTTTTATCTTTTGAAATACAAAATTCTTCTGGTCTTATGAAAAAGGAGACGAAGACAAAGGAACCCTTTTAGTCAAAAAGAATTAATTGCGACCTTTGGATTGGTTTGCATTAAATAACAGTTTTTGTTTTACATTGGTAGTGTTCTTCTCTGTTCTTTCTTTGTTTTTTGTTTTTTTAGCTCTTCCTTTCTTGGGTCCCCACCACCTATGCCTACACTCTCCACTATTAGCAATGTCAGACAGGACAAGCATGCCTAGTCTCTAGCCAGGACTTGGCATTGATTTCTGGCACAAATAAGAGAAAATTTGCAGTGGACTGGCAGAAACATATGTCTCTACAGCTTACTATTTTTTTTTAAATTTCAGGTATGTAGCACATATTCATTTACAGTGGCACAGAACAGACACCTCAGCTAACCTGAACATCTGAACATATGCAGTCTGAAATTATCCATTGGAAAAATATGTACCAGTCTTTAAGGGTCTGTAAACTGAGTTCTATATGGATAGCTGTTATGTGGTGGATGGTGCTACCACCTTTTGCAGTTTGTAAGATTTAAAGTGAACTACGTTTGAGATCAATGCTTAACAGAATTATTCCCTGATTAAATTATTGATTCAAAGCTAATAAATATACAACTTGATGGAGACTCTCCTTAGTTGGTTTAATTTAGTAATAAGTAATTTTACATGCCTTAATGCAAATATCAGAGCTCATGTGTGCAGTTTGCACTGTATATTGTCTGTAGTTAGCATTTGTTTCTACAGTAGGTTGCTGCACATGTTTCTCTATTTCAAAACATACAATTCAAAGCACAGCATATTTCAGTGACTGCTGAGTCATCGTTATTACATTTATTGCTTCTTAATAATTGGATTTTTTGAGAAACTGTATGTGGACGCCTCAAATTACAACCTTAGCCATTGGCATTACTCGGCTCCTCCGCTATTCTGTGAAGGTTTTCCATAATTATATGAAACCTGGTTAGACTGCTCCCTTTCAGCCACAATAGCTGAGGCTGGCTTGTGATAATTGACAGTAAGGTTTGGCTTATGTTTGTGTTATATAGGATTGTGAAAGTGATTCAAGTACTTCAACACTGAATTGGGGAAACCATTTCTCTACAGACCTCAGTTCCATGCATATGGTGCAACATACATGGAACTGCGCTATTTCTGTAATTGCAGGAACTGAGGGGTCTTGCATGAACCTTGAGAAACAAAAGTACATAGCTGTATCTATCCAGGTGTCTGTGTATGTTTTGCTTCATACAGTAATGTACTTGAGGATTGTTATTCCAGCGTCTTGTTGCAATAACAATAGCAGCTTTTATGAATGAACATCTTTTAAAGCATGTCTTCTTGGCATTACACTTACGCAGAAGAAGTGTTACTTACCGGTGTATCTACATGCTTTAATGGCAGCTGAGGAGTGGGAGGCTGGAGAGAAAAGTGAGACAGAGTCAGCGGGTTAATCATTGTTTCTTTCACATGAAGGAAGAAACAACATGGTGAGAAAAAAAGATGAGAAGGAGATGTGAGAACCAGGTTTCCTTGCTGGATGTCCCGCTCTCACTTATTGCCTGGGTGACAGTCACCTACCAGACTCACTCCGTGTGTGTAGGTTTCAGTCGTAACATGTTCCAATGTAATGCAACATTACATTTGCCAGTAATACAGTAATGTAATGCATTACTGTATTAAATTCAATTCAGCTGAGTGTATGCAGACTCCAGCCCAGCAGTCAGAGCCTGATCTTCAACAGGTAACAAAGGCAGGCGGGCTTGTAGCCTTTATTTCTATCTGTTCATGTTTATTCACAGCTTTTTATTGTTGTTTTTGTGTGTCATCATTAAGACAGATCCTGTTACAGAGTACCATAAGCGTAACATAAAGTGTAGCGTAACAAATTGCTAATTAACGTTCTCTTATACTTTTAAGAACCAAGACGTAACAAACAATGTTTACATTTTACATTAATATATTACTTTTTTGAACAATGACCCCAACTAGCAGATGCTATAGGATTATTTGGCTTTAAGGTATGTTTTACCCTTCAAGAAAGCAAAAAGATAGGCAACAAATGTAAAGTAAACTGCAGCAGCTGTTGAAAGCACAAAGAGTAACTATTCCTTCTTTTGTTTTTAATTTTTTGTGAAAATACAAAAACCATAACATTTCCATTTCTCTATATAATCAGCCAACATTTTCCTATCAAAGATATAGTCATATTAGCATAAATATTGCCCAAATATTTTCTGTTGTATGGAGCATAAAGCATAACAAATATGTTTTTGGTGATTGAGCAAAAGCATCATCTTATAGTTTATTATGCAAAGCGCAGTAAGTCCTTTGATTACAGAACTCTCAGGAGAGTCTGTAGCACACGAAGCAGAGTAGCATCACAACTTAACAGTTGGTGGAGTGGAGATAATCGGCATCTTCACGGTAAGTTGACAACTAAATATTAAGTTAGAACACTGTTGGGAAGTCCATAAACAATGAATACTTAATTTTCTCTGTTCAGTATAGCAATAACATAGTATTAGCATCAGTATTAGCTCCGAAAAATCTACTATCAGTCACGTTTTTTAAAAAAATGTTGTTTTGAGGTTACTTCAGATTTTGATGCCAGTTCAAATTTCCTTATTTTAGGGTATTTGGGTGTTTAGGGTTGACCAAACTAACAACTGAGACAAACTAAATACAGATATATGTTTGGATCCAGTTTTCCTTGTCATACTTTTCAATTAAATCCTATTGCATGAAGTCTCTGCTGACTAATTTCATGACCTTTTGTGAGTTTTTACAGTGTTTACATTTAAAGGTATATAAAGAGTTAAAATTTCAAATCAGTTTCTTAAATTGTGCATGTCTGTCCCTGAACAAGGTAGAGATGGAGAAAGAAGGAAAGAAAAAGAAAGTATGTAATTAGAGGCACAGAGATACAGAGCTTGATCCATGTTTTAAGGAAAATCTCTTAACTGAGTTAAGTACAGGGTCTTAGGTTGCTGTGAGCTTTGTAAACAAATCCGAAGGACCGTTTAACAAGCTGCAGCAATGATTTTAAAAGACCAAAGCCCAAAGTAAATAAGTGAAAAGTAGTTATTGTAGCCTGGAATCTTCCTAATTTGGTCAAACTATTGGTGGTTTAATCATAAAAATATAAAACAGGACCAACTGATCCCTTTAATATTTTAGTTCATTAAATACTCACTACAAATCAGGGAAATGATCAAATTGGTATTTCTCCTGGTTTTCTAATCATGACCTAACATTTGCTGAGCAAGCATTCTTTGTGGAAATGAATGAAAACTCCAATTTCAAGCTCATTAAAATGAAAATGGCTCAAGTCTCGTTGTCGCAGTGCATAAATCCCATTTTATCCTCTAAAACAGAAAGCCTTAACGGAAAAGGGAATAATGATTTTCACTGAGGCTCTCTATCGTTCCTCTTCTGCTCAGTGTGGCAGCATCCGCATAGCTCATACCAAATTACTGAAAGCACCACAGGATGTGTGGATGCTTTTGACAAAGTCTGTGTGTAAAAGCCACCCCCTTTACTGCAATCCTTATACTTTCTTCTTGTATTAAGCAAGATGATTGACGTAAAGCTGGATAAGGGGATAGTGAGAGAATATAAGTCTGTGATGGTTCTCAGTCATCCAGGTGGACTGATCCCTGGCTACCAAGACTAGCAATCGGGACATGGAATGTCACCTCTCTGGTGGGGAAGGAGCCTGAGTTAGTGCGTGAGGTTGAGAGGTACCGGCTAGATATAGTCGGGCTCACCTCAACATATGGTTTGGGCTCTGGAACCAGCATACTAGAGAGGGGCTGGACTCTGTCTCAGTCTGGAGTTGCCCCTGGTGAGAGGCGGCAGGCTGGGGTGGGTATCTTGGTATCCCCTCGGCTTGCTGCCTGTATGTTGGGGTTTCTCCCAGTGGATGAGATGGTTTGCTTCCTTCGCCTCCGGGTCAAGGAATGGGTCCTGAACATTGTCTGCGCTAATGCGCCGAGTGGCAGTTCAGAGTACCCAGCCTTCTTGGAGTCCCTGGGTGGGGTACTGGAGGGTGCTCCTCCTGGGGACTCTGTTGTCCTACTGGACATGCTCACATGGACAATGACAGCGAGACCTGGAGGGGCGGAGCTGAATCTGAACGGTGTTTTCTTATTGGACTTCTGTGCAAACCACAGTTTGGCCATAACAAACACCATGTTCGAACATAAGAGTGTCTATAAGTGAACATGGCACTAGGACACTCTAGGCCACAGGTCGATGATTGATTTTGTAATCATATCACCAGACCTGAGGCCATATGCTTTGAACACTCGGGTAAAGAGAGGGGCTGAGCAGTCAACTGAATACCAACTGGTGGTGAGTTGGATCAGGTGGCGGGGGAGGACGCTGGACAGACCTGGAGCACCTAAACGTACAGTGAGGGTGTGCTGGGAATGCCTAGCGAAGGCCTAGGTCCGCGAGATCTTCAACTCACACCTCCGGCAGAGCTTCAACAGCATTTCGAGGGAGACTGGGGACATTGAGTCCAAATGGACCATGTTCAGCATCTCCATTACTGAAGCTGCTGCACAGAGCTGCGGCCGCAAGGTAGTTGGTGCCTGGTGGTAATCCCCGAACCAAATGGTGGACACCAGAGGTGAGGGGAGCCACCAAGCTGAAGAAGGAGTCCTACCGGGCTTGGTTAGCCTGTGGGACTTCGGAGGCAGCTGATAGGTACCGACAGGCCAATCGGAACGCGGCGCGCGAGCAAAAACTCGGGTGTGGGAGGAGTTCGTAGAGGCCATGGAAAAAACTTTCGGACTGCCTCGAAGAGATTCTGGCAAACCGTCAGGCAAAGGCAACTCAGGAGAGGAAAGCAGTGCTCTACCTGCACGGTGCATAGTGCGGGTGGAGTGCTGATGACTTTGACTGAGAAAATTGCTGGGCAGTGGAAGGAATACTTCGAGGACCTCCTTAATCCCCCTGGCATATCTTCCGTGGAGGAAGCAGAGTTTGGGGACAAAGGGGATGACCCGCCAACCTCTGAGGGTGAGGTTACTGAGGCAGTTAAACAACTCCTTGGTGGCAGAGCCCCTGGGGTGGATGAGGTCCGCCCAGAGTTACTGAAGGCTCTGGATGTTGTAGGGCTGTCCTGGTTTACATGCCTCTACAATGTTGCGTGGAGATCATGGGCAGTACCCCTGGATTGGCAGACCGGGGTGGTCGTTCCCATCTTTAAGAAAGGGGACCAGAGGGTGTGTTCCAACTATAGGGGAATCACGCTCATCAGCCTCCCTGGGAAAGTCAATGCCAGGTTGCTGGAGAGGAGAGTTCGTCCACTAGTCGAACCTCGGATACAGGAGGAACAATGCGGTTTTCGTCCTGGTCGTGGAACACTGGATCAGCTCTTCATCCTCTCAAGGATACTTTGTCTGCATAGCCGGCAATAAGTCGGACTCGTTCGTGGTGGGTGATGGGCTTTGCCAGGGCTGCCATTTGTCAGCGTTTCTGTTCATAATTTTCATGGACCGAATTTCTAGGTGTAGCCAAGTGGCGGAAGGCTTTCACTTGGGTGGTCTCAGGATCTCATCTCTTCTCTCTGCAGATGATGTGGTTCTGTTGGCTTCATCGGGTGATGGCCTCCAGCTCGCCTTGGAATGGTTTGCAGCCGAGTGTGAAGCAGTGAGAATGAGAATCAGCACCTCCAAATCTGAGGCCATGGTCCTCAGCCGGAAAAGGGTGGAGTGCCCACTCGGCGGGGATGCACACGTCCCCGTCAGGGACGTGTTCCTGCCCCACTGGAGGAGTTTAAGTATCTCGGGTTCTTCACGAGTGATGGGAGAAGGGAGTGGGAGATCAACAAATGGATAGGTGCAGCGGCCGCAGTGATGTGGATGCTGTACCGGTCTGTTGTGGTGAAGAGAGAGCTGAGTGTAAAAGCGAAGCTCTCAGTTTACCGGTTGATCTACCCCCCTACCCTCACCTATGGTCACGAGCTCTGAGTAGTGACCGAAGGAACGAGATCGTGGATACAAGCGGCATAAATGGGCTTCCTCCGAGGGGTGGCTAGCCTCTCTCTTAGAGATAGGGTGAGAAGTTCAGCCACTCAGAGTAGTGCCGCTGCTCCTCCACATTGAAAGGAGCCAGTTAAGGTGGTTCGGGCATCTGACAAGGATGCCTCCTGGGCACCTGCTGGGAGAGGTTTTCTGGGCATGTCCCACCAGGAGGAGGACACGCTGGAGAGATTATATCTCTCGGCTGGCCTGGTAACGTCTTGGTGTTCACCCGGACAAGCTGGACGAGGTGACTGGGAGAGGTAGAAGTCTGGGCTTCTCTGCTTGGGCTGCTGCCCCCGCGACCTAGCCCCAGATAAGCGGAAGAAAATGGATGGTTGGATGGATGGATGGAGGTTCTTAGTCATTCAGGTCATCACAGTCTAAGGAGCTTGGAAAGAAAAGCGTCTGGACTTCTTTAAAGTTCATAGTGAGAGAACAGGAGTGACAGCCTAGAAAACTTCTTTAAAAGGACCCTGTGACACAACCACACAATGCGGAGCCCCGGTTTCATTTCCTTCTTGTTCATGTCTAAACATGCGGGTGGACATATGTGCCAATGATTTGGCAGACTCCCACTCATTCACAGGTAGCGATAAGTTATCAGTAAACTGACACCTTGTCATGAGAGGCAGTGAAGAAGAAACCACTAACATGAGATAAACATTTTGGGCAACTTTGCAATTATCTTGAAAACAATGCATCAAGCACATTCATCAAGCACGTCTTGGACTTAAATGTTTTATTGTCAGTGTTACAAGTATATGTTTTGTGTTATGAGGTAACAAACTTGTTATAATATTTATCTTTTAGAAAAGTCATTGAGACAGCTAAACATCCTGCAAAAACTGTCCAGAAAACACCAATCACAGCACATACATTGCTTAACAAATTTGTCAGATGACCATTAAATCTAAGGTTTATGGTACATCTGCCCTAAATTAACAACACTGTATATTACCAAATTAACTTTTTATGTTTCTGTAATTTTTAATCCACCAGTATGTTCAAGATCTTTAATCAAACTAATTTTGAATACAAAATATAGTATTATATATTTTAAAATATAGTATTACAAGCTTTAGCTTGTTATTGTTATTTCTCACGTTCTACTCTAACTTTTTTTTCAAACCATGAATTTTTCTGGTCAATCTGGCTGCAAAGAAACCCCTACAGTAGACACTGCATTGCCTGTCGTGTCTTGTCATTGCCTGTGGACAGTGTGTGAGTTTCATGCCTGAACTCTGACAACTTATCACTGCTTGCTACAGTGGAATACCAGGTCATCTTCATGTTCATGGCAGAACAAAACAATCAGGACACCAAGAAATGTCCCAGTGCTCCTGGCAGACATATTGCCTGAATAGTTCTTTGTGCTTGCATATTTATTTTTCTACCTTTGGCTAGGTTTGATCTGACAGTCACATGGTGATTGTGACCAACTGCTATTATCACCTCTACAGGACACAGTTTGAGTTGGTTTGCCTTGTACAAACAGCATTTATGAGATGAGAGGAAGCTTTTATAGTTATAGCCTCTGCCCTTTGACATCCAGCAACAGCCTCACAGAGCTGTGTGTGGCTCTGACACAATTCTAGGAAGGGCCATCAAATTTATGAAAATGATTTTAGAGGTCAATAGGAGTTTTAAATGTTTCCTTAATGGTCTTGTTTGACACACACACACACAGATTGCTGAAACACATGCATGCACATGTCATACTCACCGGCTCATAGCTGGTATTTGTTTGACATGATGTGGTGACCTGTAAATGGAGAAAGAGAGAAACCAGCTGAAGTCATATCTGACTTTTAAGGAGAGCACGTAAAAAATAGGTAAGTAAAGGAGGGGAGAAGCAGAAAAAATGACTCAGCTAGTGTCCTTAGTTCTCTGAAGTGCTTTAAATTGTGTTTTAAAAAACACTACTGTAAGAATTGCATTTATTTTTGTAGAGACAGCGGGGGAGAGACATCTCTGAATATTTCCTCTTGAATGCCTGAGTGTTTCCCAACAGAACAGAAATAACCACTGCCTATAAAAAAGAAAGCACACTTGACTGTTCCTCTGTGTGGGAAATATCTATTCCAAGCAAAAATCACATTTCACAGTCAACTCACACTGAGAGAATGCTTCCAGAGAACATCACAAAACTAATGAACACTGCATTACACTCAGTTCCCACATGGATAAACACATTACATTACAGTATGACTATCATTTATTTTGCATGCCGCTTTTCTTGGTCAGTCTGTATACGAGAATTCGGGCAAAAACACAGTACAAAGTGGTTTCGCTTGTGTTAAATAACAACTCAGACATCATGGCAGAAATCCAGGTTACACACTACCACCATCACTAGCCTAAGTGAGCTTACATGCACTACATGAAACAGAATTGTACACAAGTATCTGACTGACAAACAGTTTTGCCTTTCAAAAACAAAAGACAGTGTATAATATTCGGTATACTACAGTCATGTGCAAAACTCTTGAGTGACACCTTGTTTCCTTCTTTTGATTCCAGTGAGCCTGACATTCTTGTAATTTTCTAATTTTCTAAAGCAGTCTTAACAGTCGCATAACAGAAAAGTTAGCAAAGAACCATTTAGGCACTTTGCTATGAGCACCCTTTCCCAAAACACATAATTTGTTCACATTTCCTTTGTTGAATCTATGAAAGATGCCAAAGATCCCATATTCTGACAGGAATAAAATAAAATAGCATTTTCTTTTCAAAAACAAGGTGATTCTCAAGGAGCTATAAGATGAAAAAAATAGTTTGCAGTATCTCTTTAAAAAAAAGAAAAAGTGAAAAAGCAGTTTCTGAAAAAACTTTTCCAGAAACTAGAAACATCTAGGACAAAAGAAGAAGGCTTAAAAACATTTTTTTGAAGTGCTTTTAGGCAATAGTTCTTTCTGAAGCTTTATCAAACATTGGCTGCTTTTTGACTAATTTTCAGTCCCATCTTTGTATCTGACCATTTTCAGATGAATGTTTTTGTTTGTTAAGACACTTAACACTGATATTTTAATCACTGAAATATAAAAAAGGCTCCTAAATCAAGGGATGAACCGGTGTTATGTCAGAAACTTGGCATTTGGTGTGCGGGATAGCCTTAACAAATTTGAGGAAGAAAACCAAAAAAGAAGCATCAGGCCCAAACAGGTATCTACAGCAAATGAACAGTATCTGAAAGTTGTGTCTTTAAGAAACAGGAAAACTACAGCAAAGACCTAACATGGGACCTGAAAGATGCATCTGGACCTTCAGCTTACTGAAGCCTCATCAGAAATGGTCTCAGTGGGAGGGTGGCTGTCAAGAAGCCGTACTTAATGAAGGGGAGAGAAAAGGGGAGAAAAACTTCAGGAAGGAAAATAACACAAGAACCTGGACTGAAAATCAGTGACAACAGGTCTGATGTAGAGATGAAGCCACATTTAGTGTTGGAGATCTTGTAAAAATTAATGAATTATGAATACAGAAAAGTGCCATCAGATTTTGCTCCACCATGCAAAACCATCTGGAAAACATCTGATTGGCAACAGCTTCATTTTTTAAGATGAAAATGATCCCAAACACTGCCAATACAGTAAAAGCATACCACAGTGGAGCACTATCAGTCATGGATCAGTCTCCCCAGAACCTCAACATTATTGTGTCATGGTCCCTGTGTCTGCCCGACTGTCCCCACGAGGCTACATTTGTTATGGTGGTTTTCTCTCCCCCTTGTCACTCTGCCTGGGCGGAGCTCACTGTCGGGTCCTGCCTTTGGCCCATGCACCTGGCTCTAATTGCACAGCTGATTACTCCATGGCTATTTAAGGCTGAGGCTCAGATCCTGTCATTGCTGGATGATTGCATGACACACATTAGTGTTAGTTCCTAGCTTTCGTGATACTTCGTGAGTGAGTGAGTTTGCCTTTTGAGATTTTTCTCTCTCTGTGTGAACCTTCTCCCCAGACCTGCTGCTCTCTTTCCTGCGTTGGATTACGAGCATGTTGGTGTGTTGATTCGTGTGGTGGAGAAGAAAGAAGAGCTTTGAATGCCCTTCAAGAAGCCTGGAGAACTATTCCTGAAGATGACTTAAAGACGTGACAAGAAAGCATCCTAAGAGAGTTCAGACTGTGCTAAAGAATAAAGGTGGTCAAACCAAATACTGACCACACATATGTGCCATTTTTCCTAATATTAAAGAAATTAGAGGTGGCTCAAGACTTTTTGCATATATGACAAATAAACACTTTTTATTTAGCCATTTCTGCTTAATAATCCTGATATTAATATGTAAATTTAGTATAGCTTCCGTCTGAAACAAGCCATTATAGGTCCTGCCCCTGTCTTCTAATTGCCCCTCTTAAAAAAAGGTTCTGATTGGCTGATTGGTAAGGCATTACTAACATAATCAAAGCACTAGAACTACTGCATGAGACCTGACCTGAGCTGGTACTGCTGGAGATTTTGTTTCCATGGTCCGCTCCCTTTTTTTGCCCTCATAGCGGAAAATTCTTGTACCATCCAAATACTTCTCTTCACGGGCAGCTGGAGGTTTCAGCTCCTTTTTGTCTCAGCATCCTTCCCCACTTTATGCTCAACATCATGTTTTCCTTTCAGTAAACAACAGCAGGTTTTACAACAAATGTGTCTACACCAGTACTAAAAAATGCAGAGCCAAGGGACAGTACCTGTTGCCAGACCTCCCAAGCAACAGTATCACTTGTAGCCTAATTATACTATCCCCTCAAAATTAGAGCCATATTGCTTTCCTGATGTTGCAGTGTCACATGGAGCATCTTTAAATAGCAGTCAGGGCATCCCGAGCTAAACTGGGTTTCAAAACATTTTGTCCATAGTATTCATGGCAGGCAAGTATGTCCCCTAATAGTCTGTGTTACCCTCTGCACCACAAATCACTGATTACGATGCATAAACAGGCACCTCTCCAGCGAGCTGTATGACGTCCATCTGATTGTATTTACTTTAGTGTGTACAGATACATGCATGGTTAATTGAGTGCATGCAGCAGCCACTATCCCAGCGCGCTGTGAGCTGACGGATGTTTACGAGGGCTTAGATGAGAGCGCGCTATCAGCATACAGCAGACGGGGGCAGGAAGGAAATGGCCATAATTAGTTTGCTCTGGGAAAACAAAGGACTCATTGACTTTGTAATGCTATCATCAAGCATATCAGAATACAGTAGCGGGATAACATCGCAGCAGAAAAGATCCCACCCAAAGCATGCTAATGTGCAATGTGAAGGCATCAATCCACCAGTCAGTGCTACCAAAAAAAGCATGAAGCAGGTCATCTATAGACGAAGCTGACCATACCACATTGTAGAGACACTGTTACCAGCCTTTTATTATACTAACTGCCAGGTTGTCTTACATACGGCAAGACTTTTCATATCAGGAAAGCCACACGGTTAAACTCAGCCCACAATCTGGGCTGATCAGCTGATCTAAATGATAGCCCACATTAGCCTCTTCTTGTCAAATCTCACAAATCATTTGTGAACTGCTGACAACTGCTGCAAAACTGCACCCTGCTTTGAAGACCGCCTTCCTTCGTTCATGTTGTGTCTGGCTTAATCGCTTTCATGTTGTCAATGACGCCTGCTCTGAACTGTTTTGCTGCTTCGCCACCTGCCCCAGGCTTTCAGTGTGGAGAGTTGAAAAGGGCCAAGAGGTCCTAGTCATATCATAAAATACAGAGCTTGCTTATTAGGTTTACGAGGCAATTACTTTTTCACACAGGGCTAGGAAGGTTTGGATAGTGTTTTTTCCTTAACAACGGAATTCAATATTTAAAAGCAACATTCTGTATTCACTCAGGTTATCTTTGTCCAATATTGAGTTTTTTTTAGTAATCTAAGACATGCAAATGTGACAAATATGCAAAAAATTTATAAAAATCAGAAATGGGGAAAATATTTTTTCACAGCACTATAAATAGGTAAGGCTGCAGATGTTATTTTGGCTGTCGTGGTCCTGATTGAAGGCTTAAAATTGTGTATTTGCCTCAAACCACCAAGATGACAGCTATCTGGTACTACCGAGTCCAAGTTTAGCACTACCATATTATGGTTAACTATGTTTACATTGATTTTGCATGTCTATTGTGTAAATTAAAACTAAAGCTATTTTAAAGGCATAAATTTGTATCTTTTCTAAAATGTCAGTAAGCATTTTACTGACATTGGTGTAGTCATCAGCCTGTATATAGGCCTTTAGTGATTCTTACGCCTACACAGTTTTTTCAGCATCATAGCAGCAATTTTATTATCTCTGTTATACACAGTGTAGATTCAAAGTGAAAAAGCAGCTTGCATGTAACTCTAGTGGACTTCAACAAAATGAGGAATCAACACCTATCCCAATTCTATTAGAAGCTAACAGAACTCCCCAGCAGTTGACATATTTATGCTTTGTACTGGACATCTAATATCTGAAGACGATGTTGTTATTGATTAATTGGTGCTGGTGATGCTACACGTTACTGAGCCCAAGAATGTCTGCCTTTATGTGCAGCTCACAGGTTCTGTCCTGGTGATGACTCCTTCCAGCACTGATCTAAAGCTTAGAAGGATTTGGACTTTGAGTCAAACACTTACATCCAGACACCAAACTGTCGGAATCACATGTGTACAAGAGGTGCTACACTGCTGGCAGAGAAGAAATTACAAGCAAAACCTTCATAGCTGCTCATCTCAAATTCCTTCAAATACTGCGGCTCAGTGAGACTGAAAATCCTCAGCAGATCACCATGTGAGAAAGTGAAAGAATAGCTACCTCGTCCATATATGGCAGCTGCAGCTGGAAGGTCTCACGTGGTTTTTACCAGCTCAGACGGGTAAAGCACAGGAATCTCAGAGAGGCCCCACCACACGCTTCAGCATCCAGCCAGACTAACACCCGAGGTTCATCCATCAGTGATTGTTTGTGCAGCTCCATCTCAAAATCTGTGAAATTATCCAGCACATTTAGCTGTTTTTGTAATGCCTGAGAAATGAAGCCCGCTTATCTGATCATTTCTCTTTATCGATGCATCTTCTGCAGCGGATCACTTACACTAAAAAATTCCTTGCAACTGGACGATTTCAAGGGATTCATGCTATGCTGTAGTTGTTATCATATTTTCACCCCACCCAAAATTTACATGATCTTAAAAAGACCGTAACTCATTGTCCATTGTTGTACTCATGACCAAGCAAAGAGCATTCTTTGGCCTTTGCACAAGTTTCTTCAATTCGACTGGGTAGTTACAAAGCACCAGACCACAAAGAACTCTCCAACAGCAAGATAGGGTCAAAGTGGGTTTACAGGGAGCTTATAATCACGTCAAGTCACGAGGGATGTCTGGGAAGCTACTGAGCTAGAACAAGGAGTCAACTGAGTCACTGGGGGACCCTCTGCAATCCCACTCCAGCTAAGAGGTCTTACTGATGGGTGAACAGAGGTTAAGGGGGGCTGTTGAATTACAAAAATCAAACATCTCAGATGAGACTTGACACCTTCATGGTGCTGCCATTCTCTTTCTAGATCTCCTTTTGCCTCATACCAATAGAGTGGCAAATGCTGTAATGATTTCAGAAAAGTGTTGCTCAAGGAGGATTTATATGGGAATGGAGAACCTGGAATATCAAAGAAAGACTCTCAAACCCAATCCACCGAGCTGAATCATTGTATAATGAGTAAACACGTAGCACTCCGAGCAGGAAAGTGATGAGCTGTTTTTCATTCGGTTTGACAAACTTCAAACAGGCTGGAACAAGCATCCTCTGATAAGAGGAAGAGGAAGAGAGGAAGAATAAGGGCAGGACCATACTTGCTCACAGACGTGCCCACAGACAGCTGCAGCTAAGTAGTTCTTATTACACCACTTTTATATTTTCCACATCCATCATAACTCATCAAACATCAGGAACTTTAGATATCCAAGTGCCATCCATTTTGTTGTGACCATGTGGATGTGCCTTTGCAGACTGCTGTAGGATAAATACTGCACATTAGGGATGTGTAAAAGTAATCAGGCACATGACTAAATGTTGCTGCTCTTGCTACTCAGCACCAGAAAATAGCAGTGAGTTAAATTACTTATTCGTGTTCTCTTAATGTACTGATAGTTAACTTTTGGATCTAAAAGGTTAATTTGTCAAGTATTTGTAGTTGAGCCTGCAGCCCTATCAGTTGGTGCATCTCTTCTTTTTCTCCATTGTAATGCAACAAAGTAAAAAGGAAGACAAATGACAGCTGCAGAAACCAGTGCAGTTCTTCAGTACTACAGAAAAATCATGGTTGTACTTAAGCTCACTGTCATGGTTGTACTTGGTCTCAACCTAAAATATACAAGCAGATATTTCTGTCTTTGCAACTTAAAATAACTACATGGTGGAACGCAAGGAAAGAATGCTAGCTGCTAGCACTGCTAACATTAGCCACCACAAACCAATCTGTGCACAATGACATACACAGTGCAGCATTTAAAATATGTTTTGCTTATAAAAGATAGTGATTTAAAAGATTTTAAATCATTCTTAATTACACACAGAGTAATTTTACAGACATTGTTTAACCTAATCTATTGCACTGTGTTCAGTATGTAGTTTTTCTTATTTTCACTCTTAAACTTGACTCTTCAGCCTTTTTATTTTCCTACCATTTCATCAACTAGGATCTTTTCCACTGCAAATGCATCCTCCAAATAGACTCCAGGTCTAAATAGTCTAAGGTAAGGTTTCTTATCACTTGTAGATACCCTGGACAAATACTCAACACAGTAACAACTAATGAGAAGCTGCACAGGTGTCTAACATGATTGCAGTATAACACTGGCCAGTAATTTACTCAGCACCTTTTGCATCGTTTGTTTCACCTTTTTCATTTTTCATTACTCTTACTTTTTGACTGTCTTAACTTGGAGCTGCTGTGTTTTGTCTTTTTTTTTGCCCTTTTGCCTCTTCGATTGAGGGATAATGACTGTGATCTTGGTTCATCTACTTCATCCTAAGTGATGGCAGAAAGCATGCTTTTGCCACTGTGAATAAATCATCTCATTGGCTCCAATAAATCAGCCTGCCATGGGTCTGACCACATTCAAAATTCCTCAAGCACTCGTTCTGCCCACACAAGAGTCACTGCCGCATTGATGGCAGTTTGCCTGAGAAACTAAATTCTTCACTTTCCAAACAGGGGCCAAATAAGGACTGGAGCTCAAACAGGCCTTTTGGAGGGATTTATACATCGGCTGGGTTTCTGTTTTACTTGGAGGCCTAATAAATCCGCCGAGTCCTGTGATGCTGGAGTGCATGTTCCTGCTTTCCCAGTTTGACATTTTGACATAATGTCAAGTGTGTAATGCTCCATGTTCAACTGGGTGGCACTGTGTTGCTGGCAGCGGCTTGCTGGCAGCACTGAACGTCGTCTGTGGTTAAATAATATCTGAAAGGAAACTTAAATCAAACTGTAGTAAAATAATGGCAAAATAAAGGACTCGCTGCTGCCAAAGGAGAATACTGCATGGGGATAATTTGTCACTAAAATGCTCTCCATCACTTATAAGAGCCATTGCATCAAAGTCATGATTCAATATCCTTTAAAATGGAAAATCCACTTTGTAAACATGGTATTTTGACTGAGCTGTTCAGTGGATATCTAAATTTGGAAAAGGACATTTTGAAAACCTTCAGTCTGGGGTGAACAGCTTCAGAGAGAATCCAAACAGGATGGAAAAGGGTGGTGTGTACATAGAACGTCTAAATAATTGTTTTTGCAAAGTAAAACACGCTATTCACCAGCTGTTTTGCACTCCATCAATGCCTGATAGCATCGCACAAACATGAGCTTCCATGAAAACCATCCTGTGATGGTTGAACAAACAATCAGACCGTGACAGGATGAAAACACGAAATCCACCAAGCGACAGCTTTCCATTTTTTTTCATGACAAATCCACTGTTTAAATCTCGTGAATAACAAAAGAACAAGTTATTTTTTTGTACAACAACAAAACAAGACAAGAACAAAATCACTACCACATGGCTAACACACCATAAGTAAGCGTAAAACTTGTCCAACAAGCATAAGTGTTAGCGTCAACCCTAAATGGTTCAGACAAAGTTTACCACAACACCCAGGAGGTTATTTACGAGATCCATCTCACTGGATTGCCTTCACCAGAGAAGGTACTGCATTATTTCACCTCGAAACCAAGATGCTGATGTTATGTTTGAGGCCTGAGTGGACGAGCAAGAGGCCAAAGACCATGGATCACAGAGGAAGCAGCTATTTGATCATGGTCAACCCACAGTGAGTGGCTTGGCTACATCACCCCTTTGTACGGTTACAACCCAATCACTGCAAGCTGCAGACGACAAAATATCCCATTAAACATAGCAGTGATGAATATCAGATGTGCAACTGTGGTTCACTTTGGACACAGGTTGAAAACCTCCAACTCTCAAAGTCCGTCTTGGAGTTTTACGCACAGGGGGTATGATCGCACGCCACAAAGGTTAGGTCATTTGATCGCGGCTTAAGTAATGGAAGAGGTTTCACATTTGGCACAGATTTAATAACATGCAATAACATTTCAAACACTTAGCTTCTTTGGGGGTCGAAAACAATTATGTTTTCATCATTAGTGGATTGCGCCAGTATTGGAGTGTGCAAATGTGCCTGTTCCTTACACCGTTTGCCTATCACTTCCTGTTTAATTAAGTGTGGCCGCAGGATGCCGTTTAACCACTAATGGCACAGTGAAGCAAGAATAAAGAAACAACGCCAAGCCAAAATCAATGATATACATGCAGAAAAATGCAATGAAATATAGGCTTACTAGAAGAATTGGTGAACACTCCTTTGCTATAAATTAGGCCTCAGTTTATGCATCTGTCTGCACAGATTTACTCCTTACAGAGTAAATCTCAAAGTAGATTGTTTGTGTTTTCTGGTAGTGAACTTTCCTTTTAATCTAAACTTGCTTTTGGGTTTTCCTCTCTAGCCCCTCACTTATTGACAGAAGTAAGCGAGCATGCCGAGTCGTTGCTATTTCAGCCACGTCCTCTTGTGGGATTACATGTTAAATGCCATCCTCTCTGGTCACTACTGCTTTTATAATACTTCCCAGCACATACTTGAGAGCTGATGCATCACAGTGGTTCTACCAGGCACAGTTACTTTCTGTGTAGAAGCCCAGTGGATAACATCTTCGATCTAGAAAACAACTCTGATGCATGACATAGGAAAATAAAGGCTGTACCTGCACAGAAATCTAAGAGGAATTTGTAGTTGGGAAATAAAGTTCAGTGATATCCATGAAAGTTTCACTTCTCTGATAAGTCAAAACATGATAAACCTAAAGGGAAAACAGACTTATACCGTATGCTAAATAAAAGTTAGGAGGATTAGGGCAAGAGAACGAAAGCAGAAAAACATTTTCCTTTGAGACTTACGATCAATTTAAAGGGGCAATTGACTCTAGATCAAATTGACACATTTGTCTTCTGGACAGCAGTGCTATATATCCATCTATTCACTCCACTGCTTTAGTACCGGTGACCCAGCTTTGGTTACATCAGTTATAGAAATGGTACATGCCTTTTGATGTCCTAGGGGTTGGTATGACCCATTTGGCAAACAGGCCAAAGGGCTCATTTTGAACCAAAGCCAACGGAAGGGTGAAAGTGTTTAAAAAAACACTCAGAAGCAACGTCTTTTCCAAATATAATTACCTAGTTATGTCACAATTCTTATAGATAGAGTGTAGCTTGCTAGCAGCTGTCATGAGTAGATCCATGCTTATTTTGTATTTAATTAGTTGCTTTGAGCTCCACAAAGCAAGTGCCTTTAAAGTTTTACTATCTTCAAGAGAAGGCAGATAATTCTTCAGTTAATATCTACCAAAATATTTTAGGTGGATATATGGTATGGAAGGGTCAACTTATTGGTGCAATCACAGGGCAAGAACATGATACATGCAATGTGATGTAATGTATTGAAATAGATTTCAATAAGTTCTCATTAAAATGATTTATAGTCTAAAAAGTGTTTAACTTTAACCATTTATCCCTTTTGTTAGTCTCTTTAAGCTTTGGCAACATCCTGACCACCTGTGTTTAACTGCCATTCTTGTGTTAGCTCAAGGTCAGAGCTGAATGACTACCATCACTCTGCATCCTCACTCAACGAAAGATAAACAAAGAGAAGAAAACTGAAGGAAAAAATGGAAGATGTCGTTACTTTTCTGCAAAGGTTCTACCTAAGAACTGCTCTGTTTTGTTCTTGCATTACCACAGCAGATGCAGGTCATGCTGAGAGAGAAAACACGTGTTCGCCCTCCTGCGTTGCTCCCTGACTTTGCTGCTACAAATCTCCGCTTGTCCAGTCATAAAAAGGTTCCTGAGCCCCCTCCCCTAAGAAAATTGCAACTTACATGAACTCTGCCTTTCCCACTTCTCATGGGACCAACTTTCCCATGAGCATGTGGGAGAGTAGCCTACATCCAAAACATACAGAGAAAATCAGCTTTAACTGAAATGACATCCAAAAACATCCCTCTTGCTAGTAGATACATAACCCGGCAACTGCAGCAGCTTCTTTACGAGTTTAGAGAAACAATTCTCATCTCAAGACCTTTTAAGCCACAAAAGAAATAATTTTATAGCCCAACAAACTTGCTAAACACACCATTTATTCGAATTTCAGACCAAGTACATTGCAAATGAATCAGTCTGTGCATCTTAAAGTCTGCTCTTACCTGCACACTGGTGCCACTTTTTCTCACGCTCTCTCTTCTCTCCCCCTCTGCCTTGTTTCTACCTCTGCATTCTCCCTGCCCTCAGACCCCCCTCCCTCTCTAGGAGAGAGAGAGAGGGCAACAGAGGGAGTACCAAATACAGACACTTTCCTCCTCCAGACGCGTGCCAGAACTGCTACTGAACTCGATTCTGTGTATATGAGTGCTCACATGTGGATGTCTGTGCAGCTTGGACTGGACCAGGATACACTCTTTATACTGCTGGCTTTGATTCCTCTTTTCAACTGCCAAGAAATGTTGAAACACGCTATATAAGGCCAAGAGAGTGGCTTGGGGCTCCTTATGATTCCGGTACCCAAAACGAGAGAGCAAAAGACGTCTGGGGGCAGACAGTAACTGAATCCCTCTGTATCCCTCCCTCTGCTCACCCACTCCTACAGCCTATCTCTCTCTCTCTCTCTCGCTCTCTTTTTCCTCCTCTCTCCTGTTCCTCATAGACTCTCTGTAGTTGCTGACACATGCTTGACAGAAACTGAGAGGCAGAGTGGGAAGAAGAGAAAGAGTAACTTTCCTGGGGTTTTTTGAACTGCAGAAAACTCTCATCAGTCATTCATCAGTATTAATTGATATTACTATAAAAACCAGTATGTCAATACTATTAAAACATTACTTGTGTTGCTTTCGTTATGGCCATACCTTTATATGAACTATTACTTTATCATTGTTTGGTATCTCACCGATGTCATAATCCTGGCTTTTTTAACCAGCAATTGGGGTTTGGGGTTCCTTTTTTTTTTTTAAATTGGGTTTATTTATTATTAAATAAATTTTTCTTAATCCTGGGTTTTGGTTTCAGTAAATCGGTTTCAGTTAGTAATTTGCTTAGGCGTTAGTTTGTATAGGGTTTTGTTATTTCTTAGCATTCCCTTCTGTGTCAAGTTTGTATGTCAATGTCACTGTCTCAGTGTTCGTTACTTCCTGTTTTATTTTTGCTAGTCTGCTGTGTTGTTTGCCTTGTTTGATTTTGCTTCCTCTTGTCTCATTAGTTAGTTCTCTAGCATATCAAGACTATCTCTCCACACCGTTACATATTCCATATGTACGGGGTACGACCCCCCTTGGTTGTGGCGTGTGGATATTTCTTTAAGACACTCCGGCACGCCCGGCTACGCCCCACAGCTCACGTATAAAACAGCTGTGCAGACGTGACACCCGTGATTGTTTGATCTCCACTTGTGTTGTGTGTGTGTGTGAGTGCCTTGAGAGTGCTGTATGTATGTGCGTCCGTCAGGAGCGTGCTTCGGCATCTTCCGTGGGCGCTGCCTCTCCCCTGGTATTCCCCGGTATTCCCCTGGTAGCCCCGGTATTCCCCCAGTATGCCCTGGTGTTCCCCGGTATTCCCCTGGTATGCCCTGGTATCCCTTAGCTTGGTTCCCCCTAGCTGGCCCTTTGAATCCCCTTGGTTGGTCTCCCTTCCCCGGCTTATCGCCTCGAAAAAAAGGCTAGCCGGCTAGCGAGTAGCTCGGCTACAGTGAGGAAACACGGCAGGGACATGGCTTCAGCGTTCAAGCATACGCTGTCGCCTGGGCAATGTGCAGCTCGGCTGCTATATGTGTTAACACAGAGGGGATACGGCTTCAGCGTTCCAAGCTTTCGCTGTTGGCCTGTTTAACACTGTGGGTAATAAACAGTAGGGAATTGGTAAGTACAAAATATTTATGACCACAATTTGAGACCATAGACCTCGCTGTGTCTGATACATCAGCCAGCGAGTGAGTGTTCTCCAGCACGCAGCGCTGGCTCTCTGTCTAGTGCGTTGCCGCTGTGTCACATGGCCAGCAGGTGCCCGCAAAGTGAGCTGACACCCCCCGACTGTCCGCCAGTGTCTCATCAGGCCCACTCTTGCTGGCCCCCTGTCTACGGATGGCACAGAGTGGCTGCTATGCCCTGGTGACGAACCTTGGGTTACTCCTCACTTGGGCCCAGCTGCAGGCTGTGTTCCCCTGGCGTATTGCCTGCGCTTCGCTGGTTTACATGCCAGCCGGACCTCGCTATGTCTGATGCTCAGCCAGTGAGTGAGTGTTCTTCAGCCTGCAGCGCCAGGCTCCCCGCAGGCGGTTCACCAGTTACACAATAGCTGGGCCTCGCTGTGTCTATGCCAGCCAGCAAGTGTGTTGTGGTCCAGCCTGCGGCGCCGGCTGTACTCGAGTGTCTCGTCCTCGAGTTCACTCTTGCGGCTCCCCTGTCTATGGACGGCGCTCAGCAGCCGCTATGGCCACCTGCGGGTCACGGCCCTGGCTTGGGCCTCCTCTCCAGCAGCTGAACTGCAGCTGGCGGGTGTGTTCCCCTGGCGTGTTGCCCGCATTTGCCAGCTTACACGCCAGTCGGGCCTTGCTGTGTCTGATACGTCAGCCAGCGAATGTGTGTTCTCCAGCCTCCTTTAGCCAGTCTCTGTCTGGCATATAGGCTGCTGCGGCTGCATCCTGTGCTCCCTTGGCGTTTTGCCGCATTCGCCAGCTTGCGGCAAAACACCAGTGTTCTCCTCTCTCTGCTCCTGGGATTCCAGGTTCGGGCCCTAGGCAGAAGCCGAAGGCTCCAGCTGGAGATCCTTGGGGAGCGTACTCACAGGCTCGTCCTAGCCGACCGCCCATGCTTCTGGCATTCCGTCGCTCCAATCGCGTGCCATGGGTTGTGCTTGTCGGACCTTGTTGTGTCTGAGTGAGAGGTCCCCAGCTTGCACTGCTGGCTCCCTGTTGGTGCTTGCCTGTGTGCCACGGACTTACACAGCCAGCACGGGGACACCCAGTAGCTGGGACTTTGTGTCTGACCTCGAGTGTCTCGTTGCGAGTTCACCCTTGAGGCTCCTCTGTCTGCGGACCTTCAGGTCATCGCCTTGCTCAGCCCTCCACTTACACAGGCTAGGCTGCCAGCCCCCCCCCCCTGTCTGTCTACAGCTCGGGGCGGCTTCGGCTTTGAGGATGGATGGGTCAGTCCAGTCGGACCTCGCTGTGGCGAGTGAGAGTTCTCCAGCCTGTAGTGCCGACTCTCTGTCTGGTATTGCCCGCATGTCGTAGGCCTATGCGACCAGCGGGATGCTACTTGGCAGCTTGGTGTGCCGCGTGCCCTGGCGGTCTGCCTCGCGGTTCCCGAGGTCCTGCATCCTGCATGACCGGCTCAAGCCAGTCTGGCATCTGCAGACTGCTGCCTCCACCCCCTGGCTCGGCCTTCGCATTGCAAAGCCCTGACCAGGGTGGTGTCTCTATTGGTGCGTTATCACTGACTCCCGGCACCTTCACTCTCGGCGGTTCGGTTGCACTGTCTCCTCGCGGGGTGTCTTACAGAGATACCCCGTACATATGGAATATGTAACGGTGTGGAGAGATAGTCTCGATATGCCAGAGAACGTACGGTTACGGTGTAACCTTGGTTCTCTTAGTGAGAGACTACCTCTCCACCATCAGGCTGCTCGGAGACGTGTCCCGATCAAACTATCACCGGTGTCACGTCTGCACAGCTGTTTTATACGTGAGCTGTGGGGCCGAGCCGGGCGTGCCGGAGTGTCTTAAAAGAAATATCCACACGCCATGACCAACGGGGGTTGTACTCCGTACATATGGAATATGTAACAGTGTGGAGAGATAGTCTCTCACTAAGAGAACCTTGACTTTGTTCACCTGTGTCATGTTTTCACCAGCTGTGTCTTGTGTAATTAGGGAGGAGCTGTGTCCTCTCTAATTACATTGTGTGCATTGAACCCTCAGTTTTTTGCAGTACCTTGTTCTGTTGCACTGATTGCACTGTGTGTCTACCTGAATGCTTTATTCATCACTAGAGTTTTTGTTTCTGCTGTTTGGGATTTTTCCCATGCCTAAATAAAAGTTAGTCAATTGTTTATTAAGTTTGCCTTCAAGTCTACATTTTCAATTCAATTCAATTCAATTTTATTTATATAGTGCCAAATCACAACAGCAGTCGCCTCAAGGCGCTTTATATTGTACAGTAGATCGTACAATAATAGATACAGAGGAAAACCCAACAATCATTTGACCCTCTATAAGTAAGCACTTTGGCGACAGTGGGGAGGAAAAACTTCCTTTTAACAGGAAGAAAAACTCCCTTTTAACAGCAGATGGCCGCCCCTTCCCAGCAGAACCAGGCTCAGGGAGGGGCGGCCATCTGCTGCGACTGGTTGGGGTGAGAGAAGGAAGACAGGCTGAAAGACATGCATTTTGGGTCCAGATTTTCTAAGAAACATGACAACTGACTATTTTTAGGTCAATGTGTGCAGTACTGAAGTAGTAACCCTTTGCTCTGTAAAACAGACCGAGCTTACATGTTTAATTTGAATATATACTGTTCTTTGACTTGTCCAATTCAGAATTTGTTGTAGGGCAAAAGGCAGAAAACAACCTGGACAGGTTATGGGTACATGACAGTGCTAACACAGAAAGACAGATCACGCTCACTTTCACATCTACAGTCATTTTAGAATTGCAAATTAATCTAACCCATGCACGGACTGTGGGTGGAAGCTGAGAGTACCTGAGGAAACCCACGGAAGCCCCAGGAGAACATGCAAACTCCAGTGCAAGGCGCCTGGCCAGCCGGTTGTTTCAAAGGCAACAGTGCTAACCACTGCACCATCATGCTGCCTTAAAATGCACAAATAGTATGCAAACAGAACATTTTTCACTCTGACTTGAAGAAAAGCTACAGTTGTACTTTTGCCTATAAAAATGCGCAGACATGCACACTGACTCCAGAGCAAAGAAACATAAGGTCAACAAACAGGCCATCTCAAGATCCTTCTGTTCTAAAATACTTGTAGAAAAATATTTGGCTGACTCCTTCGGGGTTTCAAGCTCATGGGATGAACTTAGCTCTTGACCTCCAGACAAGGAATGGTAAATAGGGCCATCAGTCATCTGCTAGCGCCCGGTTATTAGACCGTCCGTACCATTTGTCTGCCAACGCTATCTCCCAACTACTGCGCTGCATCTATACTGCTGAAGGGTGTTGCTATGGAGACGTGCTGTGATGGCTCTTTGATGTGACGCGTTTGCACCAGGGAAACAGAGTAGCTTCTGTGAGGGCTGCTGAGGAATGAGGAGGCTTGGCTCTGGCAACTTTGTGCATGTGTGTGTCTCATCACTTTCTCTCTGCCTCACCTCTGCTACCTTTCTGTCTCTCTCTCACTTTCATGCTTGGCTTGATGCTCTCTTTTCCATACCAACATTCTTGTACGCTTCTCATCCCTGCTTCTGTGCACGTCTTACTGTGTTTTTGGTCTTGCTCCACTTTCTCCCTTTTGGGAGATAAAGCAGATAAAAGAGGAGAACCTTAGAAGGAAAAAGCCTGTACAACAACACCACTAAAAGGAGCCATGAAAGGCTGTTCTGTGCTAAATTTGAAAAAGTGAATTTGAGGTCACTTATTACCAGCGTTAGTGCAATAGCTGATATATTCTTTTTCACCTTGTACATGAGGGTTTGCATCAAGGAAACATGCGATCTTGGAGACAGGTTGTTTTAGTGTGAAGAACGACAAAGTTGCTTTTGAATACTCTTGAAATGTCTTTCTTTGGAAAGCTTTTGTCTACACAGTGGCATCGCAGTTTTGCAAGATGAAATAATGGAACGTCTACATATAGCTATGTAGTTAAGATCAAAATAAAGCTTGTTTGGAGTCTGTTAAAAGAGACAGAATTCATAGCTTTCAGCATCCATCTATCCATCCATTTTCTTCTGCTTATCCATGGTCACTGTTTGAGTTCAGTAGATTACAATTGAGTTCTGTCTCCTCACCCCTCCCAGTTCAGGCACTTAATCCTATGCAGTGGATGCTATAAGACAAACATGCTTTACTCCAAGAGAGATCAAAAATATAAAATTTAGACTATATCCCATAACACCGACCAGCATGTTTCTACTACTGCTTGAATCAGATTTGGATTCGCCTTTTTGTGGAAAGTTGTCAGTCTGCTGTTTACCTCAGCTGTCAATGCTGGATGAGAAGTGTCCACCTTTTATTTGCTCTGCAAGAGGCTGTAAAACTTTGTGAAAGCAGTCTGACCCTGGTCAGTGAGTCAGAGAAGCTCACTTCTGATTCATGGCAGCTAAGCAATGCTTACCTCGCCTAAGCTTTACTTACTGATAACTTCTGTTAGCTGTTAGCACGGGGCGACCGTGGCTCAGGGGGTTGGGAAGCGTATCTGTAACCGGAAGGTCGCTTTACCCTACCGCCTACTGGTGTTGGCCAGAGGGGCCGATGGCGCAATATGGCAGCCTCGCTTCTGTCAGTCTGTCCCAGGGCAGCTGTGGCTACAACCGTAGCTTGCTTCGGTTGTAGCCGTGTGTGAATGTGAGAACGTGTGTGAATGTGAGAGTGAATGAATAGTGGCATTGTAAAGCGCTTTGGGTGCCTTGAAAAGTGCTATATAAATCCAATCCATTATCATTATTAGCTGCTGTTCGGCAGTGCTAGTAAACTAACAGATTTGGTCTTTTTAAGGTGTTCTTTCATTAGTTATGTATTTCTATGAAACAAAGACATAAAATTCTCCACATAATAAGAAGAATTGCAAAAACATGCTTCTTATAAGCCCAGGAAAACTAGCGTTTGTAAGCAGTGGCTTTCAGAAATACTTCTCAGGAGTAAGGCCACACCATTTAGCATGTAGCTGATCATTTGTGACTTTCAGAGACATAATTTCGAAGCATTTTAAAGTTTTAACAAACATGAAACAAACTTGGTGTCATTTTGTTTGGTTGTATGCTTCGCAGTTATTGTAGTCTTGTGTCTGGAGCACAGCTGGGCCATATACAAATTGAATGTGAAGTTCCCTCTCTATAATTATTTTTGCAAACAATTAATACAGAAGCAAAGGAAGTAAGCTGAAATAATAGGAAAAGGTGAAACTTCCTGTAGAAAACCTGTTTGTATTTGTTTCCTATTCCCCCACTACCTCTTCTCCTGTTTTTCCATTGGTGCATATTTCTTAGCATTTATTTAGAAGAAGACCACAGCGAGTTATTGACCCTTCAAGAGCAAGTATTACATTTTATGGTTCTGTGTTGTGTCACAGGTTGCATGTGCAAGCATAATGCGGCTTAATTTGGAGGAAATGTTTCCATGTTTGTGGATAAAATAAATATTTAAATTAGCAAGAATGCTAACCCTGTGGCTCTTTTATGTCTGGCTACTATCTAGCTGTTAGTCAGTGTAGCTACAAAGGTTACACGGTAGGTATTAGCTAATGCAAATGTAGTTAAACTGAAATGGTTTTAGTGGTTCTATGCAAATGCAGCCAAAGTTTACAGAGAAGCAAGAGTGTTTCCATGAGTCGATCTGAATTTCTGAACTGCAGACAAACACACACTTTCTAAGTTACATAAATAGCGCCAAGTTTTACAGGAGGTGATAAAACGGGGTTCTAACCATACATCTTATGACATTAAAGAGCTTCTGTGTTGCATTTTATAGACCATGTCATTTGCCAGAGGTCTAATTACAGGACTCTCCCAGTTTTCACACATCCACACATGTTAGGATGTGGATTAAAATGTTTGGATGCCAGGATTATAAGCTCAGACCTCAAAAACCCTTGACCTCAAAACTCTTCACTGGAGGAGACCCAGCTTAGATTTTGTTAGGCTTAACTGAGGTAGGAATGCACATCCATAGACTCTTGCAAACTGTGCTTAAAGGACATTGTTTTTTTGTCTAAGTAAAAGTATCTTTCTGTTGTGGATAAAGATCCCAAGAGCTTTCTGGTATCAGTTTAAAGTTTTGCTCTGAAATGCTGCCTATGTTATGTAAGCTCAGGCTGACTGACATGGATTTCTTGCCAGAAGAGATGAAATGGGACTGTCAAAGTCTCCTCACAGCAGTAATATCCCCAAGATTTTCTTTCACATGACAAAGGAGAGATTAGAGTTCCTAAAAATAGCGACTGGATTGCCAGATCTTCTGCCAAACCTGAGCAGCTTTAAGACAACGCTGCACTTTCAAAGCTTGGGCCCGTTAACCAAAAGCCAAGTGTCTTCTTCTCACCTTATTTGAGACAGAATAAATGAAAAGTTATAAATAGGGCATATGTGGCTGAGAAACTAGTGACAAAAGATGAATACATGAACCAGAATATGCTTGTTTGGTTTTAAAATGGCCTCATTATTTTATTCTTTGAGTGCAATCATGACTCACTTCCTCGACATTCTGTTTTACCCTTGCTGCGGCTCCAGAATCTGTGAACATCTACAACTACAGGAAGTGGAAAAGCCTGATTGCTAGAGCACATTGTTCAGCTTCAGCTGATAGCAGCGATAAGTGAACAACAAAAACTTGGTATTGCCTGGCATGGACAGGCTGGATGGTGGCGGTTAGAGATTGTCTCTACCTGCAGAGTATCCCAAAAAGTAGCGTAGCATTTTCAGTGGGATAAAACGCTACATCCAGATAAACAGAATCATCTTTTTGGATCTTTACCTGGATGATTGAGCATGTATCAAGATACATGTAGAGCAACTGCATTAGCAGCAGAAAACTGTCCTCAGAATAGTATCTCTATAATATTGAGATAATATTCTTGAGTTAATGTTTGCTAACAAAGAATATCCCCCAAAACAACTTAACTTTAGATGGGCTTTTTTTTCTTCTTTTTTTTTGTCTCATTTACATATATGACATCTGTAGTCTTGCCCATATTCTGTCAATTTAAGGCATTTCAATTCCGTTTTATTCATATAGCAACAATTCACAAGAATCACCTCAATGTGCTTTATATTGTAAGGTAAAGACCCAACAATAATAATAAAGTCAGAAAAAACCCTATGAACAGGCACTTGGCAACAGTGGGAAGGACAATCTCCCGTTTAACAAGAAGAAACTTCCAGCAGAACCAGGCTCAGGGAGTTTGATAGTTGCAAACAATTAAATACAATAGTTTGCTTAATACAAAATAGTGAGTGATAGAAGGTGAGTCAAAAAGAAACACTGTCCGTTCACAGTCTACATTCAAACCTACAGTCAAGTTAGAATCACCATGTCTTCCTACTCCACACCAGATCGGCCCCAGTTGGCTGGTGGAACAGAACGGTGCTAGCCATCACACTACTGTGCAGCTCCAATTGAAAAGTCTTTTTGAAATAGAGTTTACCTTAAAACCACAGGGACTAATGGCACTATTTCAAGACTTTTATGACATTTGGGGAAGTCAGAAACATGACAGCCACAGTTTGGAGTTGACTCTATAGCTATACTGTGCATGCAGTTTGATGCTTAGCAACCCCAACACAATGGAATTCCCTTTCTGCCAATTTAGAAATCCATCAGCTAGTCAAATGACTCTGACTATTATTTTTCAGCAGTTTTTGGTGGACTTTGCAGCTATCTGGGCCAAGAATTCAAATCCCATTTTCTGGTCACTATTTAGAAAGGCAGCTAAATTAAATAACGCTAATAGACGATGCTAATCAAAAGCTAGTCAGCTACCTTTTGGCATTTCAGCAAACACAATACTCCTTTTTACTTCACACTGACTGATGTCAAAGATTGGCCAATCAACTCAGATTATAAGCAGACCATAAAGGTTCCGATACCAAAAAGTTTGTTCCTAGCCTACAGAATGTGCATGTTCACATGCAGATATCTGTTTATAGAGATTATCTTTCTGTGCATATTTTGAATGTTTTATTGCTTGACAAACCAGAGATTTCCTAGTACTTCAAGGTTTTTCAACCAAATTTGTCTTGCAGCTTAGGTAGAATTGCAGCAGTAAATATGTCAGACAGGACCACATGAATTTAGTACAGAAAAAAGACACAAACGGGTAAACAAAATTTTATAAAGCATTCTCCAACATTGTATTCAAACTTCTTGTACTTTCCTCGTCCAACCCCTTCCCA
Organism: Neolamprologus multifasciatus; assembly: GCF_963576455.1. Classification (NCBI taxonomy): domain Eukaryota; kingdom Metazoa; phylum Chordata; class Actinopteri; order Cichliformes; family Cichlidae; genus Neolamprologus; species Neolamprologus multifasciatus. The sequence continues at coordinate 21,480,169 of NC_140460.1, forward strand.
TCATTCCTCTCTGCCACTACCTTTCCCTGCCAAACCTCGCCCTGTGTCTTCCAACCCGCCAGCCCATCAAACAGCACAAACCACTGCAAGAGCATTCCAGGAAGCTCCTCCAAGACATGGCAGGGATAAATCATGAGGAATAATGAGGGCTTGTTTCCATGGAGGGTGAGCAAGAACAGAGAGCTTACAGATGCTGTGCTGTCCAGTCATCAAAACAAGACAAACACGCATGTACTCAAGCGGAGAGATGATATGCTACTGGGTGGATCTGTTTGCATAATTCTGTTGCAGTGATGCCAGACTGAACTGAGAGGCAGTGATTTACATCCTAAAAGAATTAAGCCAACTGAAAAAGTACTCTAAAAACATTGGAAATGCAGTAGTAGCAGGCTGGCACGTCCTTGAAACATGGGTACATACTACTTCCATAAATATAGTTTAAGTCCACACAGTAGACAATTTATTAGGTACACCTGTTCAACTGGTTGGTAATTCAAATATCTAATTAGCCCGTCACATGGCTGCAACATATGTGTAGGCATGTAGACACAGTCAGGACCACCCGGTGAACCTTGTGAATCAGAAGGAGGAAAGGTGACTTTGAACGTAACATGGTTGTTAGTGCCAGATGGTCTGGACTGAGTATTTGTGGACTGTCCCGATCTACTGATTTTCCCACACAACCATCTCTACGTTTTACAGAGAACAATCTGAAAAAGAGAAAATATCAGGTGAGTTCTCTGTGCAAAATTGCCTTGTTGATGCCACAGATCAGAGCCAGACTCCTTTGAACTGACAGTGAGGCAACAGTACTTTTAAATGGCCACTCGTCATAATTGAGGAATACAGAAGAGCATCTCTGAATGCACAACACATTGACTCTAGAAGCATATGCAGCAGAACATCACATCATGTGCTGCTCCTTCCAACTAAGAACAGGAAACTGAGGCTACAGTTCACCAAAGACACACAACAGAGGTTTGGCCCGGTCTGATGAATCTCAATTTCTTTTGCGCGGTGAATCTTAAAACCCAGAATAAACAAATAGATTAAAATACTGATATTAGCATGAGATAGACAATATTTTAACATTAATGACATACTTTGACTTCTAGTTTGATAAAGATTTAAAAAAATAAAGGTGTTGGAAATTTTGTGTCTATTTCGGCAAGTAGGGGCAGGAATCACAGAGTTACTTAAAGTATGATATTTTCATAATACATTGATAGTATGGTGGTATTATGATCCCGTGATCATGGGATATAACCTTATATGTGTACAGCTAATGACAAAAAAATACTCCTAAAAGTGATTAAGCACGTCAGGTGTTACTTCTATACAAAATAATTTACATTACTAGTAAAGTATTGCATGTATGTCTTAAAAAATGAAATTTGGTGCAACTTTATCACTAATGTAAGGAAGTGATATAGGATATATTGCTGTACTGATATTATGCCCCACTCCAAAGAAAGGCAATGGCTAATCAAGTGTCAACCACCTATTTGTCTAAAACTAATGGGATGTATTTACAGTGGAACCCCGACTTACGAAATTAATTCGTTGCCGAGGGTCTTTCGTAAGTCGAAGATTTTCGTAAGTCTAAGCACCCATCGCGCCTTTTGAGTGAACGATAGGCTACAGGCTAATTGCTAACTGCAACAACAATACGTCGTTCAAGTGGAACAGCGAAGCGCAAGTACGAAAGCCAAGGGGGTTGTCACATGATTCAGAAGGCATTGTGGGCATTGTAGGCATTCTGGGATCAGCCAATCAGAGCCAGCGGATTTCATTACACGGGCATTTTGCCGTAACACGGGCAGAAATATTGCCGTTAAGTGCCTTTGTATCTTGAATTTTTCGTTAAATGGGGTATTCGTAGGTCGGGGTTCCACTGTGTTTATATTTATTCTTATTATTACTCTTTTACATTTTGCTTAACACATTTTTCCAACTTCACAAATTATGACCTCGCAACGGCTTTTTAAAAAAAACTTCTGAATAAGTGGTGACAATACTGGGATATGTACAGTCCCAAGAATAGAAAGTGGCAAAGCACACAAGAACGGCAAAAAGTGCCAGGTAACCAAAAATAAATAAACAAACAACAAGTGATAGAGCCATGGAAAGTAAGTTTGTTGTTTTCAAGTGTATCAAGTGTTTGGATGCACTAATTTGTTTTCAGTGACAATAAAGATAAACAGTGCAGAACTTTGTAACTGTTTTTCAAAGTGCTATATTATTATTATTATTATTATTATTATTATTATTATTATTATTATTAATACTCTCATTTATCAGGTGGTCACAAACACTATTCCAAATTAATATCTATTTAAAATTGTTAAACATTGTTTATCTGAAGCTCAGGTTGAAAGAGAGAGAGAGGTATGAGGAATCAACACAGGAGTCTTCTGTCTAACAGAGAGCCTCTGTTTCCAACACTCAGCCTAGGTTTCCTGACAGACTTTAGGCAAAACGCCAGCCACTGTGCAAACAAGTCTCCTCATCAACATAGGTGCAATACTGGCAGATAGAAGCCTGTGGAGTTTGTCTTCTGTGTGCTGTGGAGCATCCTCAGAGCTCTAATAACAGACATCCGCAGCAAGATGACTGTGGTCAAACAGAAAGAACGGAAAGAAAAACAGAACATGAAAAGGAGCCAGAAACTATTAGCTGCCTTCATCAAGGCATGTTAGTGGATGTCTGTCTTTTGCATGTTTATACTGACATTTTCATAAGCTTTAAAAGTTAATGACTGAACTGCATGTGGTTACTGACTTTCAACATTTCGCAGAATTAGGCTAATTGTTTCACTGACAACAAGATTACAGCGGTGTTTGCAAAATGGTTTATGGACATTATGGAAGAGCCCAATGACAAAACATTTTCAGTACTATGTATTTCCTTATATTTTGTGATAAAAAAGTATATAAGGCAAAAACAGAGTTTGTAAAATTTTAATTAGCTTGAAAGTCAATATTTGGTGTGACCATCTTTATTCTTCAGCACAGTCTGAACTCTCTTAGGCAGCTTTCTCATCATGTCTTTAAGTAGTCTTCAGGAATAGTTCTCCAGGCTTCTTGAAGGACATTCAAAGCTCTTCTTTGGATGTTTCTGCCTTTTGTTCTCTTCTCTGTCAACATGATCCCACACTGCTTCAATAATGTTGAGGTCCGGGCTCTGGGGAGGCTGATCCATGACTGATGGTTTTCCACTGTGTGTTTTTCTATCCAGGTATGATTTTACTGCATTGGCAGTGTGTTTGGGATCATTGTCGTGCTGAAAAAGAAAGCTGTTTCTAATCTGATGTTTTCCAGATGGTATTGCGTGGTGGATCAAAAATCTAATGGTACTTTTCCGAGTTCATAATTCATCAATTTTGACAAGATCTCCAACACCACTGACTGAAATGCTGCCCAAACCGTATCAGAGAGTCCACCATGTTTTACAGATGGCTGTAGACACTCACTGTATTTCTCTCTTGATCTCCTCCAAACACACAATGATTTGAACAGATTTAAAAAAAAAACTTGGATTAATCACTCCATCAGATCTTTTGTCCTCATTTTCAATACAGTTCTTGTGTAGCTGTCATAGCTCAGTCTTTTCTCCCAGTTTCCCTCCTCTACGAATTGCTTCCTGATGGCCACCCTTCCACTGAGACCATTTCTGGTGAGGCTTTATTGAACAGTAGATGATCAGCTGAAGGTCCACATGAATCTCTCAGGTCCTGTATCAGGTCTTTGCTGGATTTTTCCTTGTTTCTTAAGCACATGGTTTTCTGAATACTGTTAATCTGTTGTAAATAGTATTTTTAAACCTGACACATCTTCTTTGGCCCTCTGCTTGTCCTCAAAAATTTTTAAGGATATCTTGCATACCATATATCAGGTTTTTGACATACCACTGGTTCATATCTTAGGTTAGGAGCCTTTTTATGCTTCAGTGACTCACAGGTCAGTGTTAAGCACCTTAACAAACAAAAAACATTTGTCTATAAATGGTCAGCTACAAGGACTGTAAACGTGTAATTCATTATATAATCAGCACACTTTTGTCCTTCTTGTCCTATGTAGCAGGCACCAAGATAGATTATCCAAATATTATCTCATAGCATATGTTAAAACAATTACCATCATCACGCCCTCATAAAAATCAGTATAGGTGCCATTAAAATACTATAAAAACACAGAAATGCTTCATAAACCCATATAAAAAAAACCTTAAAACATTCAAGCAATTGTCATTCAATGCCCTGGGCAGTGTTTGGCATATAAAGGGGAAGCTGTGGCGAATTAAAATAATAAACACACAAAATGAAATGAGCGCAGCGCTGCAGTTATCTTCATGTCTGGTGAACTGCAAACTGCTGGCAACAAACCTCATTGTGCTTCATGACAAATTTACTGCTCAAGGTCAGCGAAGAGGCGGCCCAAAGCGTTGCCTAAATTCACATTCGTATTTGCAGAAATCGTAACCGCACTTTTACAACCTGAAAAAATGAGCTGGCATATTTGTGTCCTGTTTGTTTTTGTTCAAGGGTCATTTCCCTGGATAAAGCCAACACAATTGTTTGCTCCCAAGTAAATCAATATTGGCATTTGCACATTAACGCAACTCTAATTTTCATCCAGATTTACAATTTCCCTCCATCTACGGTCCTTTCCCTTCTGACACGCAAACCTACTCTCTTCTCAAAACATTTCCTGTCCGCTGTCTGTCACCACCAGAACGAATGACTCATGACGCTATCCTGATTATTCCCCAAATTGCCACCACAAATGACTTTGCCCGGTTTTAGAGGTATTTGGCAGATTTCTCCGTGGATGTTTTGGGAACACATAACTTTTGTTCCTATAGTAATATTTGGGTAGACGAATGGCTTGAGGGGAGGTTTTTTGGGGAGAGGAGTTATGAACTGGAGAGGAAAATAAAGGAGAGGAGAGACATTTCAACATTTCTCCCCACCAGTCACAACTAAAACCACTAAGTATACAGCCTTTTTACACTCTTCCCCTCCACCCTTTCCCTTGCTTCTCATTCACTCATTCCTCCGCTCCTTCCTTTTCATTTGCTCTCCCCTTTTTTCTTTATTTTTTGTTACCGCTGATTGGGATCAAATGTGGTGAGTGGAACTGTGATCCCACAGTCAGTCAAGAGGCAGAAATGAAGCCTTACATGGCGTATTTTCCCCCAAGTAGTTCTTCTTTCTTTCTTTTTTTTTTGCACATGTATTTGAAGTCACTGATCCACCACAATATTAAAAACCACTGACAAGTGAAGTGAATAAAATTGATCATCTTGTTATAAGACAATGTTCTGCTGGGAAACCTTGGGTTTTGGCATTCATGTGGATGTCACGACGATATGTACCACCAAGCAAGACAATACACCTCACGACACTTCAAAATATACTCAGTGATAGCTCGAGGAACACAACAAATATACCGACATTATGATCCCAATTCAATAGCACTATCAAAATCCAATCCCAGTAGGGCCCCACTTCTAATCCAAAGGAGCTGAAGACCATGATGCCAAAGTCCTCGTGCAGGATACCCCGAGAGGTCCGATCTCCATGCCCCAAATGGTCAAAGTTATTTTGTTAGCAATGCATAGTTATGGCTGATTATGGTACAAGATAAAGCCACTATACTAATAATTATGCTTCATGCATAGCTGGTAAGTATCAGCAGTTTCTGAATGATGAGGTGTAATTGAAGTGAAATTAGGGGTTGATCTGAGTGGGCGATCATTTACAGTGAAAAATAATTGTGGGAAAACGAAACGAAACCACACAAAAAAACAGAGGGCTGCCAAGTACAACGACGATGTTTTCAAAAGATTTTTTTAAGTATATAAAATTGTTTTAAATTATATTTAAACTGATAAAGATATTTGTGTAAGGACGTCACATGCTACTCAAAAGTAATCAGAATCATGAGTCTTTTTATTCTCTGTGTTGGATCAAACAGCCAAAATCTGAAATACTTAAATAACTGAACCATCAGATGCACCAAAATAATCTAAACAAAAATGTTAGTATTAATTTACAAAATATGGAAAATTGATATTTCTTCTTGTCTTTGTATTTATCTACTCCCTTATTTATTTTTGCCTTTTGCGTAATTTTGTATTTCATGGATTCAATTATTAATTTTCAACCTGTGCTGATGATTTCAGCAGTTTTGGTCCTCCGTAGACGACCGTATAAGCACTATAACCCACACCATTACAAATGGTAAATGGTAAATGGCCTGTATTTGTATAGCGCTTTACACTACATTCAGTCATCCACCCATTCACACACACATTCAGTGTGTGAATGTGTGTGTGAACTACAAAGAAATCTAAGTGGGGATGTGCACTTGCATGAAGTTTATTAGCCAGTGCGCTGCTCTGGATGACGTCACACTGCAGTCTGAGGCAGGCAGGTTAAAGCTTTTTTGCCAGACGGTGCATTTTTCCATGCAGTGCAAAAATTGATTTAAACAGCCTGAAAAAAACCCATAAATGGGCTTTGCTTAACATTTGCAATAGTGCTTCAAGAGGGGGGAAAAACTGTGTAGAAAAGCAACTTTTAAATTCCTGCTATTCCCGATGCAATGACCACAGTCACAGTTTATCTGCTGTATGTGTGGTGCATTGTGTGTGCTTGTACAATAAGTAAAAATATGTGTACTTCTATACAGTAATATGGTGTGACAAAGACTAGAATGCACAATGAAGACATCAGTCTCATCAGTAACAAAAGAAGACGTTGAAGATCGTGTCTTACCTTCACTTCACATTTCTTGTGGCAGGACAACCGACACGCTGAAATAAAAGAGGCAGCATTAAGTGCAGTTGTTGATTTACACCCACAGGAGCAAAAACCATTAACAACCGTAAAGAGATTAATGGATGTTTCCTTTCACATAGATCACAAAATGAAGCTGAAAGCAGCAACTGTAGATGTGTGCTCAGTATTGGAAAACAATTAAAGTGCTTAGATGGTGTGGAGAGTTTAGAATTACAGCACTGTACTGCTGAATGCACTGAAACTGAAATAAGGTCAGCACCATCACTGATGCCAACATGCTGTGGTGCTGCCCTCAAGTGGTCACACAAAGCAAACATCCATCCATCAGTTTGCGTTTCACTACCTTAATGTTTCAGGCAAAAGGTGAAACATCGATGCAAAAATCAATAGCAAATGCAAGCCAAAGCGATTGAAATGAACACAGAATGTTGATTAAACAGTGATAAATTGGACTTTTAATGTATGTTCTAGACTGTTATTGGGTCACACTTGAATCAAGGTGGTACAAGTCTCCTCAGCACATAATAGTAACAGTCTGTAATCAAATTTTATTCATTTATTAATGCAAATTTGTCTTTTTGCATGTTTGAAGCAAACACTCTTTATGAAAGATGGTCAGAAGTTTCAGGTCAGAAAGGTTAAGCCTTTGCACAGAAACCTTGAAGCTGCATTCTTTTTAACTACCAGGAGGGGGCGAATTCTCTATTTTAAAACAGGTTGTATATAGGTATGTGAGGAAATAAACCTTCTTCTTTATGGATTTAAACACTTTGAAGATACGCGTAGGATTCCAGTCATTAGTTTGAAGTGTCACTGATTACAACACGATGCTTATTTTACAAAACAAAGTCCTATGTGGGGTAAAATACACAGGATTGCTGGGCTTGCTTTATGACTTTGCTTAATGTGACTTTTCTCCCCCATTTTTAGTCAAAGTCAAAGTCACATTTATTTATATAGCACATTTAAAACGACAAATGTTGACCAAGGTGCTGTACAATTAAGATAACCAAAAGACATAAAAACATAGGGAGACATGATAAAAGAAAAGAAAAAGAATCATAAAATTAGAAGATTTGAGTACAATATAAGATAGATAAAAGTAATACAAACTCATTCTGATTTAAAAGCCAAGGAATAAAACTGGGTTTTCAGACGGGTTTCAAAAGTGTCCAATGTTGGGCAGGTCCTGATGTGAAGGGGCAGTTTGTTCCACAGTTTAGGAGCAGTTACAGCAAAGCCCCGATCTCCTCTGTGCTTTAATCTGGACCTCAGGACAGCCAGGAGCAATTGATCCGCAGACCTCAGTGATCTTGCAGGAGTGTACCAATTTAAAAGATCAGAAAGGTATGAGGGTGCTAAACCATTCAATGCCTTAAAAAAAATCTTAAAATTAATTCTAAAACTAACTGGCAGCCAGTGCAATGACGCCAGTATGGGAGATATGTGTTCTCACTTGCGTGTGCCAGTTAGTAACCGTGCTGCAGCATTTTGGACCAGCTGTAGACGGCTAACTGATGACAGACTAACACCAGAGTAAAGATTATTACAGTAGTCGAGGCGAGATGAAATGAAGGCATGAACAGCTCTGTCAAAGTCTCTAAAACAGAGAAATGGCTTCACTTCAGCAAAGATTAACCTTTTTGTATGTCTTTTGTTTGCTAATGTCTCATTCTTTGACATTCAAAGGGCCACCCTGAGAGTTTTTTTCTTTTGTATCTGGACGACTGCACAGCACATAGTCTTATTGTCACATCTAATCCTTTGGCTACAATAACCGTCAATGTGCTGCATAGCAACCCTTCCTGGTAACTGTAAAGGACAACAAGGATTTTTAGATAATTATCTTGTCCAGGTGCTTGTGAACATATAGTACACTATAGCTCTAGTTTAACAGGACAGAAAGTACAATAAATAAAAGTGTATGCCTTCTTTTCTTTTCTGTACCCATATCTATCACCCAGCGTCGTTGCTACCCAAATTTCTCACTCTTCATCCTAGCTCTGCCCCCCTCCCCTACCACTCATCCCTTTCCCCCTCTTATCTAGGCTAATGCAGCAGCAGCAGCAGCAGCAGCAGAAGCCATGCTAATTTTAACACCAAATCCTCAGCCAAAGCCCTATACAAGCCCATTCCCCTACTGCTGGGCTTTTCTCCCCGTTTGTCATCTGGCCTCTGCTAAAGACACTCTGTTTGTACTGTAGTTCAAAAATGGGGAGAGCAAGGGAAAGAGTGCAAAGACAGATAGAGGGAGATCAGAGAAAAAGAAACAGAGGAAATGTGAGGCTGCTTGGGAGTCTTCTAATGTTAATTTCCCCTGGACTTTTCTTGGAGTGACAATAAAACCTTTAGTACTTCTAAAATTAGACTCAAAAACATGTGACTGGATCATTGAGGAAGAGGGGGAGGCAGGGGCTCAAAGGCAAGAGGGAGAGAAAGCAAAGCTAAAACAGTAGACCAATGCATACATAAATAGAGCGTACAGTGTAAACAAAAAGGATGTGTATATTAAAAATAGACTTGGGGAGAAAACACATTCAAATACAAATAAAACTTTGTTTTAAACCGTTCTTTAATGTAAACCTAAATGGCTTAAATTATGCTAGAATCAAGCTTTAGCTGAACTGCACTGAACTGAACTGTGCGGCAGTTCTTAGAGAGAAAATGCTTTCTTGATGCTAGAGGTCTGAGGAAAATGGACAAAATGCTTCGAGGTGACAGGGAGGCAACAGTAACTCAAATAACACTGTTACAACCAAGGTATGCAGGAGAGTATCTCTGAATGCACAACACATTGAACTCAGCAGCACAAGACCATGCCCAGGACCTTCTTTTAGTCAGGCGATGGCGCTAACTACTGTAATAAAGATGTCTAGGGGTTTGTTAAACTATTTGCCCACACTTTTTTTCACAGACTGACAATGTTTATAATAATGTTTCTTAAAGTAAAATTGGGTCAAAACTCTGATATACATTTATTTTATGCCACTTCCAGGTTGCAGGAGCAGCAGTTGTTATATTTTTATATTTATAAATGAATCTCACTTTCAGCCATTCTGGGAACCCGACCCCTGCCTGGTCATAATTTACTCAGTCTACTGTCTTACGTCTGCTCAGGTCAACTTTAAAGCCAACATGCTAGACACCCACCTTTGCAGATGAGGCCCTCCTTGGTGATGGCCTGCTTGCATATATCACAACTCTTGGCCTTCTTGAATGGCTTCAGCTTAAAGGTGTGCGTGTGGACGCCCTCCAGCTCGTCAGGCTGTGGGAAGAAGAGGAAATGAGATCAGGAGTGCATCGCTACAAATCGATGGAAGCAGATCTAAAGCCAATCAAAACACATTCGATACATCTGGCTGCACGTGAGAGTTTGACCTCAACTTTTGATGATTTTTGGTTTCAGCTGAGCTGTTTCCTTGTGTCTTTGTTATACTGAAGGGTTAATGTCCGAAACAGTGATGCAACTCAAACAAGTCATTTTTCTACCTTATAAGGCCCAAAAGACTGTTGCGCGCAAATAAGTGCACTCACACTGACACACACGCGCACACACAGAGACACAGCCCACCCAACAGCATAGGATGTTTTCACTTTGAAGTTCTCTAATTAAATGACTAATTAACGATGGAGTGGAAAAAAGGCCTTACAGCAGCCAGCAACCTAAAAAACTCTAGGAATGATGCTTGCCTGTGTGTGTTCGTGTGTTTGTGTGTGCGATATTGTTTGCAAGTGTGTGTCCGGGGCTTCATTTCAGAGCAGCCTGAGGACACAACAGCTCGAGAAACTGTGCAAAGCAGTGAAGAAGAAAAATCAAAAATATTGTTTTACGCATGCTGATGATGATGATGAAGAAGAAGATGGGGTTGCAGCTGCTGTGAGCATGTTGCTCATGACCAGGATAACAACTTGGAGGATCCCAAAAGACCCTTGCAAAATTAATTCCATGACTTGTGTAATTTATTCCTGACATGCAATGACATCTCGAACGCTGTGTTAAAATGTGGGTTTCTCTCCAAACAGCTGCACATTACTCAGAATTGATCTGATTAGTCTGTCCTGCAGCTTGGAAAATACACTCAATGCACAAGTTTTCCCTTTGAAGGAAACCAGCCAATGAACGCTTCAAAATGTGCTCAGAATAGACGAGTTGGTTTAGGTTTCTGAATGTTTTAGGCCTTTATTTTCTTTCTGACTTGCTTATGTGGTTTGATCTGGTTTTATTTTATCATACAAAGGTCTGTGGGTTGCTTTGATGCAGTTACCCCAGTTTGTAGGGCCAAAAAGACAACAGGCAAATCCCAGATCTCTTCTTTTGTCATTTCATCATGTGACATCATCACTCAGAATTGCACTTAAAGCAAACACGCTGCTAGATCTCCCTCTTTCCCTGTTGTCCAGAGCCCACTTTTCCTAACAGCCTCCTCTGTGAGTCATAATAATGATGCCATTTCCTTTGTGTATTTGTGCAGCTGGCCTGGTTTGGGTTGGGCTCGGCTGGGCTGTAAATCTGAGTTTACTTTATTGAAAACAGTATTTTATATACACCTCCTTCCAGATATCACCTTGAAAGGATGCATGAATGAGTCAATGAATTAAGACATTCCTCAAACATTCCCACGAATATAAATCATTGCGAGGGCTTTGGAATATTCATTTCTGTCAAAAAGAGAGATCAAGCTTTCTTAAGGTGACCTGGTTTATACTTGCAAACATAGTTTTTTTTTTTAACAGATTAACAGTTGAACAGTTAACTGATTATCTTATTCAACATAGGCAACATTGCTGCCACATCATGTTGTACAAGTTGCTCACTGTAAATAGATCACTGATCACTTCTCCTACAGAGGAGTGATCAGTTTTAAGTTTTTCTGCTTTCTGTGTCTTTCTTTAAGTAGATAAACGCGCTAATTGTTTCTACTTGCACCAGTTTGTGTTGATGTCTAAAGGTAAGTCTGTAATTCTGTAGTAGCACACAGTAATTAATTTAGTTTGCAGAGCACCAATGACGAGGAGCTGTTTGGAGGAGGGGAGGTTCTGGTAGAAAGAGTAGCTCAGGGCAGCTTATTTAAAATGCACAGGAAATGCATGTGCACGGGTCCACAGTGCTCCTGAAATTTACTCATTACCACTCACAGATTGTGGTCCATCTCTAAACCAAAGAACAAGTGAAGTCTTACTTAGGACCACTATACAATACCACAATAGCTCCTACTGCTACCTACAACATAACCTTCTACCACAAGTACTGTTTGAAATGCCGTGCTGTGGAACAGACTAGAGAAAACCTTCATTTTGTAACATTTTGCAAGGAAAATGGGGATCAATTTACGAAAAATGTGCAAATATACAAGAAAATGTCTAATGAGCTTTGACTGAGCTTAAAAGTCAATATTTAAGTCGTCTTCAGGAATAGTTCTCCAGGTTTCTTGAAGGACATTCAAAGCTCTTCTTTGGATGTTTCTGCCTTTTGTTCTGTTCTCTGTCAACATGATCCCACACTGCTTCAATAATGTTGAGGTCCAGGATCTGGGGAGGCCGATCCATGACTGATAGTGCTCCACTGTGTGTTTTTCTATCCAGGTATGATTTTACATTATCTCTCTTTTCCCCTTCCTTAAGAAGAATTCTTGATGGCCACCTATCAGCTGAGACTATTTCTGATGAGGCTTCAGTGAACAGTAGATGGATTACCTGAAGAGCCAGATGAATATCTCAAACTCTGTGTCAAGCCTTTGCTGGATTTAGACCTGCCACTTTTTTGTCCTCCATTTCCTTAAATTTTTAAGGACACACTCCAGAGAGTGAAGTAGAATAGAATAGAATAGCCCTTTATTGTCATTGAACATGTACAATGACAAATAAATAGTAAGACAGCAGGATTAAATAGCAAACAGGAAATGTATACAATCAAGAGATATATATACAAAAATAAGAAAAAGCCACAACCTAGAGAACAAAATAGTTGCAAAGTGCTTGGAAGTAGTGCAAAGAAAAGACTTGAGTCTGAGTACAGAGTTCGTTTTGAGTGGCCTGAGTGATGAAGGGTTACTCACGCCATGACTCGGGGGTGTGGGGGGATGTTGTTTGCTAACAGTCTGAATGTCCCAGGGTAGGAACCTGTTTGTGAGTCTAGAGGTGTCGGACCTGATTGACGTGAGGGTTGCAGGTCAAACGGGTGGTGGGCAGGGTGCAAGGGGTCACCTATGATGGCCCTGGTTGTCCTGAGACGGGGGGATCTGGTGATGGCCTCCAGGGGTGGCAGAGGACAGCCAATGACTTTTTGGGTGGTGTTAATTACCCTCTGCTTAGCCTTCCTGTTCTTAGTAGTGGCCCCTGAGTACCAAAAACTCAGGCAGTAGGAGAGCACACTCTCCACTGAGGTGTGTGAGAAGGCCAGCAGCAGCTTCTTCTCCAGGTTATTCTTCCTCGGGATATGGAGGAAGTGCAGTAACTGCTGGGCCCTCTTTACCAGGGCGTTGGTGTTGTTGGTCCAGGTGTGATCAGCGGAGACGTGGGTGCCCAGAAACCTGAAGGTGGAGGCAGATTCTACCCGTTATCCTTTTACAATGGCAGGGGAGTGACCTGTATGTGCCTTCTGAGCCATTATGAGCTCTTTGGTTTTAATGAAGTTCAGCTTCATGTTGTTGTCCAAGCACCAACCTCAATCAGCAAGTCGGACAGATTGAGGCTGGTTAGTGAAGAAATCTTTAATCCAGGAGCAGGTGGCAGGGGGGATCTGAAGGTGGTCAGTTTGGTAGTACAAAGACTGGACTTAAAATCAGCAAAAGAAAAAAAGCCAGTGTTCAAAGAAAGACTTTAAACAAACTTCAGTAAGCCCGAGGAACTACTGATGGAAAAGAAAGAAAGTTTGGCTTCTTGGCAGAAAAATATAAAAACAAGTAGTGGCTCAAGACTTTTGCACATTATTATAGCTCACTGCTTTTTCCCATTGCTAATTTTAATCACTTCAACTACAACTAGACCTACTACATCTTCAAAGGACTGTAGGTATGATGAGGCTCACTGATGAAAGCTGCACTAAGTCATGTAATCCTTTGCTTCATCATCTTTGAGCTCATTTTCCTGTTGCTTTCCAAAGCTCCCTGGCCTTTTTTTCCCTCCTCCGTGTGCTGCAGTCAATTTGGCTCAAAGCTTTTTTCAAAAGTGTGTTTCTCAGCGTTTTTGCTCCCATATCTCCCTAAATCTTAATGGCTTTTGTCACACTGTGACACTCTCGCTATAAGTTCCAAAGAGGAATCCTGGCTGACCTTGGCTGGCCAGCAGCACACACAGTATATTACAACAGGTAACTTCAAACAAATAATATGCTACATGGATGGTGATTATTTCATGTATAAAAATTAATTATGAACCACTGCAAGATCTATCTCTCGAACAACCTTGTTTCTTCCATTTGTTTGTTCTGCTCAACAGCAGCAGCTCAGATTGATACAGAGGCAGACTAAACATTTTATCCATATATAATGATTAATGGAGAATTGGTTGAACGGACAGATTCAAAAGTACTGTGCCAGGTGAAAACATGATATAGGAAAAAAAAAAATAAAGTATTGCTTGGTAGTAGAGATGGACCGATCCGATATTACGTATTGGTATCGGTCCGATACTGACCCAAATTACTGGATCGGATATCAGCGAGAAATAAAAAAAATGTAATCCGATCCGTTAAATATCAAAAAAGCACCTCACAAAGCTTGCTACAAGGCGTAACTCGGCTCATAACCGTTGCTCGTAGCAGCAGTATGCTCACTTGATAGAGCCGCTAGCAAACCAGCATTTCATCTCCGAGGAAGTTTTCCCAGAGAGAAGTAAAGCAAGTGTGTAAGTTCATCTCTGAATGTTTGTAAAGCATTCCCACCTAAGCTTAACAACAGATATATGGAGCGACTGCCTCTCTCTCTCTCTCTCTCTCTCCTGCTGCTACTTCAATGTGAAACTGCTTAATGATCAGCTGATCGGCTTTTCTGTCGAGAGTCCGTCTCTCTTCTTAGTTTTTGGCCCACTTCTCACCAGAAAGAGGAAACCAGCGGCTGAACAACAGCAGCACTATTAAGCGTGATAAGCTGTTGTTAGAATTTATTTAATATTACTTTCTAGACCAGGATCTTTTTCTATGTAGCTGACGGCTGGTAACTGTGCAGGGGCGGATCTAGCAAAGTTTAGCCAGGGGGGCCGATAGGGCATGAACAGGGAAAAGGGGGCACAAAGACATACTTTTCTTTCTTGTTCTCATTTAAAATATCTAGCTTTTAATAAATAATTATCTGACTCTTACACCCAAAGTTTTAATCTGATGTAAAATATATAGAAGTCCATTACTGTATATAGTAACTGTTAAGTCTAATATACCCTAGTAAGCTATAGTACTTTTTCCTTTGGGAAGATACCATATGTGCAGTCTGCAATTCTGTTGAAGAAAGATGTTGAATCTATTTAATTATTCTTGAAAAATAATTTCTTTCTGTGCATTTTCCCCCCTGCATCAAATTAAATTTGATTACATCGATTAAGCATCATGAGCTGGAGGGTGGGGGGTGGTTCCCTATTTTTTTTTTTTTTTTTTGCTGGGAGTTTGCAACCCTATTAGTTAGGTTGCTTGATATTTCTGCTAAGTACTCTTTAAAATACCAGAATAGGGAGGATGGAGCAGGTTTACGTTTATTAGATTGATCAGTATTGCTGAACTATGAAATATTTTGGGCGCAGTGTATTTTTTACATACAGGTATAACAGAATAGCTTTAGTGTTGTTATTTATTTAAACTTGAGTATAAACTTATACAAAATGCAGCAAGATATTAAAAAAACGTTTTATTGATTAAAAAACACACTATATCGGATTCATATCGGTATCGGCAGATATCCAAATTTATGATATCGGTATCGGTATCGGACATAAAAAAGTGGTATCGTGCCATCTCTACTTGGTAGTGGTATAACGAGTATCTCCTCAACACTTTTTGCACTGACTTTAAGTGTAATATGAAATGTTACTGTAAAACTGTTAACTAGCTACTGTTACTACAATTGCTAGCCACTGTAAATAATTGTCTTGATTTACAGAAGCACTAAAAAGTTTCTTGAATTGCTACCAAAAAGGCTTCAAAAGCAAGTCACTCGCCATAGACTGCTGTGTTAACATGTCTAGCTCTACAGCAGAAATAAATATGTTTATGCTACAGCATGCTACAAAACCAGTTTCTGTCTCTATAACTTAAAGGCTATTTTATTAACTGTAATGTAATTTTTAATATAAAAACCTACTCATTTTAACTTTATTAAGACTGAACTTACACTTTATAACATAAGGGGTGAAGCTTTGAGAGATGAGTAGGTATATAGGTTTTTTTTGTATGTTACTTAGCAACAACCCATTGACTATGGTATGTCCGACTATGGGCTATGCATGCTGAAAACGAAAACCAGAAAGTTTCTAGGACCAAATATTACATCCACTACCTATAGAAAATACCAATTCAAATGACAAAATCTGTTTATAGCAGGTTTAGCAGATTTCAGTGTGTATGAAATTCACCCCTAGGGTTACTATATATTCTTAATTTTATCATCTTCAAAACCATGGGCGTAGATTTGGCATGGACGGAAGGGACATGTCCCCACCAATATCCAGCGATTATTGAGTTGTCCCCACCAATAATTTGATCTCTTCGAGTAAAGAAAAACAAACCCGATAGTAAGAAAAAAACGATCTGTCAGCGTCTCATTCAGCGAGCGGAGCAGAAAGAGTTAAATTACGTTTTCTACTGGAGTCCTACGTCATGTGACAAATATGGCCAATGTGATTGGCTGAGCCTTTCAGGGAGCTCTGTTTAGTTTCAGCAGCGGCAAACCTGCGCTGCGAGGAGGAGAGGAGGATGGCAGCGCAAAGGAAGAACCTGGATATGAGAAGTTGTTTTTCAAAGAAACCTGTAAGTCACTTAAAGTCAAGTTCACTCATATAATATGTCCGTCACAATAACGTTACAGGTTATGCTAGGCCATACATGCCAACACTCACGATTTTTCCGGGGAATCCCGAAATTCAGTGCCCCTCCCGAAAATCTCCCGGAGCGACCATTCTCCCCAATTTCTCCCGATTTTCCACCCGGACAACAAAACTGAAAACCATATCCCATACTGGCCCAGCCAATTCCAGTTTCCAACAATGGCTACTATTACTGCAGCTACTTAGTTTTAATATTACTCTTATTTCTCTTTCTGGGTCGCAAAATAAACTTTTAACACATTTCCAGGCGAGAATGTAGCTGTGTAAACGTCAAATAACTTAAACATGTTATTGTTTGGCCTTTTTCAGTGCTTTAGTTGTGTTTTATTTGTTGGTGAGTAAATCGGTTTGGCTGAGATTAAAGTTATTAGATTAAATTAGATTAAATAAAACTTTATTAATCCCTCGGGAGGATTCCTCCGGGTTCTCACACAGCTGAATAAACTGCTGTGTGAAAACAGCAGTTTATTCGACCATCTACGCCAGCGTCCGGTTATGTTTTAGACAGCCAGGAGCAGACGGCAGGTGACGTAATTCTGAAGGCTAGACCATCCAATTTCACAGTCGCTCATTTCCGGTCTACCCGGCTTTTGGAGGACCCGGCCCACTTAGACCACAAAGGCCGGGTCCTCAGGTGGACGCAGCCCCTGAATTTGGACACCCCCGGCCTGTTTCCGGCTGGACAATAATAACGGTGACATTTAACGTATTTTATCCGATAAATAAACACTGTAAGATTCAAGTTTTTTGTATATATATGTACATGTATCCCCCCCCCCCCCCCCCCCCCAGCCCCTTTGAATGTCTGCCTAATTCTGAGGTCTCAAGGTTGACAAGTAGGTGCTAGGCTTGGTCCACATCAGTCTAAAATTGTATGTAACCATGAATAATGTGATTCCATGTCCACCAGGAGAGACTGGACAGTATAGATGTGAAACAAATATACCAGCAGTTCATTTCAGCTAACGAGAGGAGCAGGCATGTGTTTGTTGTGTGGGCATGTAGTCCATGTCTGTTGCTGTAACAGTAGTTTGTTTAGAATAAAACATCCCAGCTCACTGATCTGATAGAGGGCAGTAGTGCCTAAAATGTTGCATAATGTTGCTGAGAGATCTTTTACTTTGTGGTAATCTTAGATGAGTAGTTTTATGGACAAAACCGACCAGATCATTCAGTGTTCCCTTAGTGCTAATGTGTCAGAGATGTTGGTGTACTATAACTGAAGTAATGTTGTTAAGTCCTTAAAGTCATATTCTTTTATTGTCATGAATGTATTTGAAGCTATTTTTACTTTTGTATGATACCTGATTTATATGGAATATGGCTGAAGTAAACTAAAGCCTAAAATACTTAGTCAGTCATTTGTTTAATAGTAATTTAACATTATATAATTCACATATAAAACTATGAATTGTAATTTTAAACGGTTTAAAAGCATGTAGAATAGCATATGTAGGCAAGTATATTTCTCCTTTTTTTTTATCAAGAAGCAAAAACAAAAAGGAAAAAATAAGAAACGGGACAGGGTCAATGGTTGAATCATCCGTCCCCACCAATCCCACAACCAAATCTACACCCTTGTTCAAAACAAAAACATCACAGTGGGCCAGATGCTAACAGTGCTAGCTGTGTGGAGTTTGCATGTTCTCCCCGTGTTTGTTGGGGTTCTCCCTGCGTACTCCGGCTTCCTCCCGCAGTCCAAACACATGCAGTTAGTGAGGATAGGTTAACTGGTCAATCTAAGGCTACGTCCACACTAATCGTTTTCTCTCAGTTTTGGCCTCTGAGACGGCGTTTTCCTCAAGGAAAAAACGCAGCGTTTTAAAAACACTCTTGAAAACGCATACATTTCAAAATGGAGCTGCCCCGTCGCAGTGTGGACACTCGAAAAAAAAGACTTTCTAAAACGATGACGCATTTTAGTCATGTGATGCAGTCATGTGACCAATTAAACAAAGATAGCGGAGTGCATTATACAGCAGTTGTTTTGATTGTTCTCAATTTTGACAGCCCTAAAAAAGATTAATATCAGTTTGTACATGCTCCAGATAGCTTTTCTTCAAATTATTTAATCCTCATTCGCTTTTGCACATGCGCAGGACTGGAACGTAAGCGTTTTCGGCCGTTTCAATGTGGACGCGCAACTCTATGAAAACGACTGAAAACGCTAGTGTGGACGCGGAGCGTTTTCAGACAAAAACGCCGTTTTCAAATCTATCCGGGCTAGTGTGGACGTAGCCTAAATTGCCCATGGTGTGAATGTGAGTGTGAATGGTTGTCTGTCTCTATGTGTTAGCCCTGAGACAGACTGGTGACCTGTCCAGGGTGCACCCCGCCTCTCGCCCTATGACAGCTGGGCTCCAGGAAGCGAATGGATGGATGGATGGATGGATCTGAAAGACATTCAGATTAAACATGAGAGCAAACACCTGCTTAAGACTGGCATTTTTTGCAGCGTGGGCCTCGCTGAGTTTATAAATAGCCTTTAAAGCTCCACAGTCTTGATGTTAAAGATGACCTGGCAGAAAGCCGGTGGCTAAACCAATCAGACGCAACCAGCTGTGTCACAGTCAGGTGCCATGGTTACCTGGCTGCCACAGCAACTGGGGTAAACATGTCCTGTCAAACAATGATAGATGGGCTGGGGGAGAAAAAGCATACAACCACAAGTTTACACACACACACACACACACACACACGTATAAACATGAATGCACAGCCTGGCGCACGGGCCCACTGTGAATATCGAGACAACAAAAGTGCAAATGGCACTTGGATTTCTGCCATGTAGCATCTGGGATTCAACTTTTAAAAAAAAACGAAGAAGAAAGAGGGGAAGGGCCTCAGCAGCTGAAATGGCTAGTAATGAGCAAAGAGATCATGCGTTTACAAATGAAACGACTCTCTGAGTTTCTTTTTTTTTCTTTTTTCTTTTCTAGGAATGAAAAATATATCTCAAGCTCACACTTAGGCATGTAATCAAAAAGCTGCTTCAGTAATGAATGCCATCAGTTTCTTAATCTTCCATGACAGACTGTATCATATGGTATGAAACAACTTGCTTCCTGTGAAGCTAAAGTTTTGCCAAGAAATTAACGTTCAGGATGTTGGTAATCTCTGCTGAAACCTGAAAGCACCAGCATATAAAAATATTAAGGTTTACCAGAGCATTTACATTGTCTACATCCTTTTACAAAACACGAGGTGATCCGACCTCAAGTTGATTCAATTTGAAAATCTTGAATCATGCTTTTTCATGAATACAACATGAACCCAAGCAAAATGACTTCTTTTCAGCATTATGGAAAGCTGATGTTACTTTCAGTGGTATTGTGATGACCCTAAAAAAATGCATTTTGACATTTTTAGCACACACAGCTGAGGACAGCAATGTAAAAGAGAAAGAAAGCTGTCCTCTGTGTCGTGCTAGAAGGAGACTCCCACGACAGGCTTGAGAGAGAAAATGGAAAAGGATGTTATGTGGAGAGACAGAGAAACCGAGACAGAAAAAGAGAGGCTCAAGGTAAGGGAAATGGATGGATCTGGAGAAAAAATAGAGGGAATAATGGGACAGAGTGGACAGGCTGAAAGAGGAGAGGAGGCGTTTCTCTGAGTATGTGTGTCCTGGCATATAGACAGGAGGCCCAGTAAATCAAGGCTGTGTGCTCTTCTCCCCCAGTTGCACTTAGCTAATGAAAAGCATCACTACGCTACCTCGACCGCAACCCCACTTAGAGCAAAGATGTGGGAGGAGGAGAGGGGGGACGACTTTCTCAAAGGCATCGTTCTGTCCTTCTGATCAGAAATTATACATGAACACGAACTAGTCCTGGAAAATACGCATAAAAGTCATTTATATCAATCCATATATATGCACATGCTGGACTGTTGGTGATAGACACATTTGTATCGTTTGTATCTTGGATGATTGCTTCGAGTGTTTCGAGAAATCATCTTGCTTTTATATTCGCAGTGATTCACATGGATACCCACACGTGGCAGGACTTGAAGAGTATATTAAAGTATTGTGAGGAACCACCTTTAGCAGCAATAACCTGAAGTTATTGTTTTCTGTATGACATTATCAGTCTCTCAGATCATTGTGGAGGAAATTTAGCCCACTCTTCTATGCACCGTTACTTCAGTTTATTGAGGTTTGAATTCATTTATGCAGAGCTCACTTAATGTCCAGCATTTCAGTCAGGTTGAGTTCTGGACTTTGACTAGAACATTGCAGCACCTTGACTGTTTTCATTTTCAGCCATTCTGTGGCCGATTTGCTGAAGTGATCATCTTGTCGCATGAACCAGTGTGCCCAGGCTTAAGTTGGTATATAAAGGAGGTCATAGTTGACGCAGTGACTGTAGACCAAATCATCACCCCTCCACCACCGTGCTGATGGTCGGTATGCGGTGTTTGTGTTCATATGCTTTGTTTGGTCTTGTCTGTCCAAAGGACATTGTTCTAGAGGTTTTGTGGTTTGTTTAGATGCAGCTTTGCAAACCTAAGTCATTCTAAAAAATACCTTTTAGAGAGAAATAGAGGAAATCCTTCCAAATAAGCCATATTTTTGTTGTTTTTCTAATTTTGAGAATTAGAGATATAACATGTTGATTGCACCTTGAATGTGTTCTGGGAAGATGTGCAGATTAGAAGATTTACTGAATGTTTTTCACTTTCTCATTGCAGAATGGTGGACTGCAGATTATTTGAAAATAGCCGTATGACTCTCTATAATAAGATAATTGCTGATGTCTTTCCTTTGCATTGTGTCATTGCTCCAGACCTGCGAGCTGCAAGAAATTCTGATTTTATCAGGATATTTATCTCACTTGCTGATGATCAGGAAACAAGCACATTTGATTAGCAGCAGATGACTACTTCTGATTCTCTTAATTCCTATGGAGGCAGTATAGGTGTACATAGTTTTTTACAGCACTGTTTTGAGTTATGTGAAAACTTTTTTTTTTTTTTTGCTTGACTGCATCTGCCCAGAAAAAAAAGAAAAACTTCTATGAACTAAGCCAAATACAAAGCTAAAAGAAAGTAATTGGCAGAAAGACAAACCAACTGACTGCTAATATTGCTTTGTATCGTTTGCAAAAAATATAAATCCTTTGCTAACAAGTTAACAGCCATTAGCTACATAAATCTGTGGCTGCTTAGCAATTTGACGTGTTGGCACCATTTAGAGCCTTCTGAACAGTTTGGATCCCTGGATCAACAGGCTACTTTAGCATTAGCTCATGACTTAACATTCCAGCCTTTTCTCACTTCTTGCTACTAAAAATGAAGTTTGGCCAAAATGCCAAACTCAAAGCTTCAAAAAGGTAGACCATGCATCAAATTGGTAATGTCACAGTGGCTTTGTCCATATTTTGTATGGGCCATACTGACACTACAGTTTTTTAAATAACCAAAATGTAATTAAAGGTTAGTTAATTTGAATACTATATTAAGTTAAAATGTTAAGGCTGTTTATCTTTAAAAAAAACCCTATATTTTAGCCTTGATACATTTAGCTAGCTTGTAGCTACAAAATCCGTTAAGAAGCATAGAAATAATTTTCCTTCGTTATATAATATTAATGTAAAAGTGTAAGAAAAACAATGCTGTGAATATGCTGCATTTTCATTATCAAGAGGCTACATTTTAAAACCTAATAAAATGGAAGCTCTCATATTACATTTACTAAAAAATTACTAACGTGTGCTGAAACACAACTGGGGCAAAGGTAATATTTTTGTAGGGTACTTAGCTTAAATCTTACTATATCTTTCTTACATCAAGATATATTGAACCTGTTTTTCTGGCTATTTTTTTTATTATTATTTATTATGATATAAGAAAATGAAACATATAGCCATCTATAGCCCATCTATGGTCACCAGTTCTGTCTGAATAAAGTATGGCACCAAACTCAAGAAGCCCTTTACAGAGAGCCTACACATATTTATACCAATATTTGTCAAGAGAAGAAAGCCTCAGTGTAAGGGTACGTGTTTGTAGTCCACACATCCTGTTTATGCAAGGTGCCTTTTGAGCTGCTACATCTGGCAGCTCAGAAGGCACCCTTTTCCCATAAATCCCGGATGTTCAAATCTGGAATTTCTCTCTTACACACACATATATAGGAACATAAATGTCCCCACATCCAGCTTCATTCCCATATTCATGCAGACCTCCACATATGGTTCCACTTATAGCACAGTCAGAGGAAAGTCTTTCTGCATGAATTGAAAGAATGGTTGGAGGAAGGAACAAAGATGTGCAGTATTATCCTGGATAATGATGTAATTTGACACAAATCCTGGAGCTAATTAATTTTTCAGCGAGTGTCCCCCTATGTGCAATAAACATCTCCAAGAGACAATAGTGAAATAAATACAATCATTTAGAAATTAAAGTTAGTAGCTGGAGACATTTTTACCCGAAGGTTAGAGTTTTTTTGCATCATATTTAACAAAATGTGCAGAATGCTTATCAGCAATGCCATGTGAGACAGAAATGAGACATGATTTTCCGAATGAGTGACTACCTGGCTGATAGATGAGTCGGACAGATGGAGCAAATGAGTCATTATGTAAAAAAAAAAAAACAACTGTGGGGGGGGGTTACCAACCAGTCAATGATTCAATGAAACGAGCATGAGGAACAGGCCCACAGAAATAGAAAAGCCCAGCACCCCCCACAAGATGAAAAAGCAGAGCCACACCTGCTTTCAATTTCAACCAAATTGAAATTCGGTCAGGAACAATGGGCGCCTTTGTGAGACATAGAGCGGGAGCAAACAAGAGGGAGAAACATAAAAAGAAACTACAGAACCAGGATGACATTTGTAATCTTTGTATATAAGAGTCTGTGACAGCATTTACATGCTTTGAGCAATTACTTATTGTAGAAAAAAAGTTTTTCTAAACACATGAAAGCTATGGTGGTGCAATGGATTGTTCAATAACTCTTTACTGAAGCTGATGTCTTTACCAGAATCTGTGTGAAGAGCACAAAACACTTCTATGCACTCTTTGGGATCATTTTCACAGAATTCAGAGTCTTACGTTTGTTTATCTGATGCTTTGATACTTTAAATATACTTGTACTCTGCTGCATGTAACATGTGACTTAAGTACTTAAGTACACTACGCACTACTTGAGTTTTTGCATGTAAAATACAGTCAGGTGTTGTTGTGTGTAGAATGGGTAGTACTTGCGGCTTTCTAACATAAAACTGTGTATTTTAACCCAACCTAAGATCTTTATGTAATGTTAACTAATCAGTTTTTTCCAATCATACAGACGCAAACCACTTGCACTTTTGTGGTCTTCATTTCAGACATTTTTCTACATTGCTGTTTTTGAGACTGTGTGAACAAACCGCTGACTCTACATTTTATCTCAAAGACTAGTTGTTCACTGTTTTTTGTTTAAAGAACCCTGCAGCAATTTATCATAGCAGTTCCATAAAAGTGACACTCTCCTAAGAGATAGAAGAAACAGTCGTCACCATCATCAGAGTACCAGCTGAGATATTGTGAGTTTTAGGCCATAGTATGAGTCAAATTCCTATTTCCTAAGACTCAGCTAAACAGGACCTTTTGTGTAATTATTAGTGTAATTCTTCATAGCTTAGATTTGACAAGGGGATGGAAACACTCCTTAGAGATTTTGCTCCATATTCACATGACAGCATCATACAGTTGCTGTAGATTTCGCAGTTGTACATCCATGATGTGAATCTCCTGTTCCTCCACGTCCCAAAGGTGTTCTGTTGGACTGAGATCTGGTGATTGCGGAGGGCATTTGAGAACAGTGAACACATCTTCAAGTTCAAGTAACCAGTTTGAGATGATTTGAGTTTTGAGACATGGTGTGTTATTCTGTTGGAAGCACCCATCAGAAGATAGTACACTGTATTATCCTGGCCATAAAGGTCATAAACAATGCTCAGTTGGAACTAAGGAGCCCAAAATGTGCCAAGGAAATATCTCTCACACCATTACACCACCAGGCTGAGCCGCTGACACAAGCCAGGATGGAAACATGATTTCATGTTGTTTGTTCTGAATTCAGACCCTGCTATCTGATGTCTGATATCAATCAGAAATCGAACCTCCTCAAACCAGGCAAGATTTTTCCAATTTCCTATTGTCCAACCTACTGAATCCTTTTGAATATTTCTGTCAGCGTCAGACTTTGTTCACATTTAAACTCTGCATCACCTCACTGTAAACTCTGCTCCTGCTGCCAGCCTCCACTCTCGAACTCTCTCTGAAACTGCGATCTCAGACACACAGATGGCATATCAAACAGCTGAAATTAGCACTTTGGCTATCATCAGTCCTCAAGAAGCTTTGCTCTGCTTCTTTCACCAGCTTTAGGCAGCACAAAACTAAGGTTTCTTAAAATGATCCTTGTCAGTTTGATGTGATGTTGTGCCGTGCCCCAACATTTATGGACATTTTCTTTTATAGTAAATAACAGAAGGGAGCGTGAAATGCCTTATCAGGATAGTCATTATTCTGGTTACAACCCCCAAGGGGCCTTCTTCACTGTGATTATGGCTACATTAGTGATTGCCAGGACAGAAGTGCCCATAATCAGAGACTGTTACAATCTACAAACATAGTTTACTCAAACAACACTTTAAGAACAAAACCAGACCAAATATATCCTTTCCTGTCTACCTCTATACACTGTGGGCATATGAATCAATGTAAAAGAACACACAAAAGACAGGAGTTCAAGATATTTTATTTATACTGCTGAAGCCGACAACCCCAGCGGACTCACTGACACTGTGGGCCAGTTGCCAGATTGTAGTAGATCCCAACATCAAGCATCAGCAAGTTGAGGAACACTTGTGTGTGTGTGTGTGGGTATGTGTCTCAGTTCTCGTCACTGCTTATGTGTGTGCAGCCTAGAAACATGTATATCTGTGCGTGAACCTGTGGGCGCATACTGTTTCCACGAGCTCGCGATACAATCAATACAAAGTGCAGACTGAGAGACACAAAGATCATTGGGCTGTGATCATGAAGTCTCAGCTGCTTATAATCATTAGTCAGCTGCTAATGAACTTAGAATCCATGTTTGCTAATGAGCTCTCCTCTCTTTGAGTCCATCTCTGGGGATTAAAAAGCAAACAAACACGTAATCACAGCGAGTACAGGACAAGAACACAACAAGGATGCAGCTTTGAAATGTAAATGTGGAAATGCGCATTACAACTTTGTGCATGTTGTTGAAGATGCTCTCTTTCATATACCTTCAATTTGCAGCTTTCTGCTACTTCTAGTACTTCAAGTTTTATAGATGCTACTAATGTCTGATTAATTTATTAGTCAACTAGCAGTAGCTTTAGCAGTTTAAGCTATTGACTGTTGCAGTTATATAAAAAAAATACATATATTATTTTCATCTCAGCAAATGTGAGTGTTTGCTGATTTTGTTTGTCGTGTATACCCATCAGCAACTTCATCAGGTATACCTGTTCAACTGCCCATAAACACCAATGTCTACAGTAGCAACTGCAACAAAAAACAGAGAATGCACAGACTGCTTCGAGCTGATAGGAAGGTAACAGTTATCCAAACATTCACTCATATAGGTATGCAGAAGAGCATCTCTGAATGCACAACACAATAGTCCTTGAAGCAGATAGGCAGCAGAAGACCACACTGGGTGCCACTCCTGTCAGCCAAGAACAGGAATCTGAGTTATTGGCTTACCAAATTGGACAACAGAACATTGAGAAATCATCACCTGGTCTAATTAATCTCAATTATTTCTGCAACCATCAGCTGGTAGTGTCAGAATTTGGTGTTAGCAGCATGAAAGCATGGATAAATTCCTTGGATCAGCAGTTCAGATTGTTGTTGGTGGTGTAATGGTTGTTGGGGATATTACTTGATACACTTGAATGTTGGAATGTGGGGTGATGGGGAATCTGCATCTTTATTATTACTTTTTATTGATTTATTTTTAACATCTACAGAATCAATATATGTTAATCACATATTGCTTTTGGATGTTGAATATTAGCAAGTGAATTGGAGATAAAGTACCTGAATTTCAGAAGCAGGACCACGCTTCCAAACACACTCCTTCCGGTTCTCATCTATATATTATCCCCCAGTTCTACAATCTGTTTGTTCTCGTTTATGTGGCCCACCCTCCCTCCCCTTTTCAATTTTTTAACTTCTTCACTTCTATTTAGTACATGGGGATCTGCTAGGCTTGGGAGCCGCCGCCAGTCCCCTTCGAGGCCTTCCCCAAACTGCAGCTCAATTCATCTCCAAGCCATTCACCTTTATCTACTAAAACACTGTCAAACCTCAAATGAGGACGTGGGCCCAGCGAGTGAAACAGCATTTATACATGTGGATATGGTAGCTGTGTTACATCAGTTCTGCACAGCTTGCTTTCCTTAGACAGTAAACGTGATGAAACCACTCAGGAAAAAACACGCATATATATTGTTTATCATGACTCTGGTTTAAGGTGGGTCACTTATTTTTTAGATCAGATTTAGATTAAAGATTTCTTTGTTTCCCTCACAAAGCAAGAAAGTTTTAGTATAGTTTTGTAGGAAAACACTGGTATCCATCCAGATGTTCACAATCGATGCAGCAATGATTAGCTAATGTTATATAGACCACTTTAACCAATTATTTTTAAAAAATATAATTAGGATATTCTTTTTATTTAATTATGAAATATTAAATTCATTGGATTTGCTGGTTTTCACTACTGACTCATCATAAAAATGCTAAATGGAAGACACGCTTGATTTGCTGTCTTTTTTGTCATATGGTATTTTTATTAATTCATCTATTTCTACATCTTTATTCCCAAATGGCCACCTATAACCTTAAACACTTTTTGATGTTTGAATGATCCACATACTGATCTGCAACATCCCAGCCAGAATCCATTAAACTTTACAGGCAGACATTCAGACTCAGGGATGAGAAACGGGGGCACAGTAGTGCACAGTACCCAGGGGAAGTGTGCTGAAGCTGGGTCAAGGGCTAGCTGGTGATAGCCCAAGGGCCTGGAGGAAAGCAACCAGTCACATTGGATATAAATCACCTGGTCACAGATACACAGAATTGTTTAGCCAGAGTGACAGCTACACTCTCTGAGGACAGTCTGAGTCTTGAAGATACAGTATCGCACGCCTCGATGCATATATACATACACAGACGCACACAAGTGCAAATGCACTGGTTCGAAAACGAGAGCATGGAGAAAACTCCGATGAGAGTTGGTTGGAGGGATTTCTGGCTGAGGACAGTCAGTCCGTGTGGCAGCTGAACAGGACATGGGGTCCCTTTGGAGACTGTTAAACCAAAACTAGGTCTGAGTGCAGTTTCATGTCATTTGGAGGTGGGTATCGACATCAAAACAGCAAATATCACAACCATGTGGAACGTTTTCATTGATCTTAAGCAATGGAGTTTGGAAGTGACTTCAAATAATACAGCAGATGATGAAGTCACAGAAAAGCCGTTTAAATAGGACTTTATTCTTCATCTTTTAGCTGCTCTCTTATGGAGTAGATTATCTGCTTCCATCTCATCCTAACCCTTGGAGCTTCCTTTGTCACACCAACCCTCTGCATGTCCTCAAGGAGGGCAAGTCCACCCTGTCTCTGCTTCACTCTCTTCTTCAACTCTCTGTCTGTTTAATTGAATGGTTGATCATCAATATTAAACTCATCTACCTTAACTACCTCTGCTCCTTGTTAGACCTGTCTCCCTCTCATTTCCACACATTGTACTGTCTTTCATTCTTCTTCTCTGCAGAGCAAAGCTCCACCTTTCCAGGCTCTCTTCCACCTGTTTCCTACTCTCACTACAGATCACAATGTTGTCTGCAAACATCATAGTCCAACGAGACTCCTGCCTGACCTCATCGGTCAACCCGTCCAACATCACTGCAAACAATAAGGGCTCAGAGCCGATCCCTGATGTAACCCCATTAATCTATCTGTCACTCCTACCACAGAGCTCACCACTTTCTCACTGTCCTCATACATGTCCTTCACCACCCTCACATACTTCTCTGACAGTCCCAACTTCCTCATGCAGTACCACAGTTCCTCTTTTGCCACCCTATAATATGTTTTCTCTAGATCCACAAAGACAAACTGAAGCTCCCGTTGACATTCCCCATATTTCTCCCTCAGCACTTTCAAAGGTCAAATGTCTTCAGCCAAGGTAGCACAGTTTTCACTGGCTTCCTGTTAGCCAGATGGTTTTACTTAATCCAGGACTCTCTTGATGATCGGAATGTTTCATTAGGGAAAGATTTTTTTCCCTGGATGCCTTTCTTGATGCAACCCACCCATCCAGGTTTGGTATCAACAGTTGGAGAACTCTGGCTTATGCTGCCCCAGCCCAGATGGCTGCATACAAACCTATGCTTAATTAAGCGGATTGTTAGAAGGATGGTTTTTGGATGGTTTATTAAAGTATTTAATGTTTACGGTAATAGTTTTCATTCTCATATAATCAATGAAACAGTCTTTATTATACAATAGACACAATGCATTGTTGGTCGTTTTGAAAAATCTTAAACTATTAGATTGTTGTCTGACTAAAAACCTTATTCAAGCTTGACCTGCTTTTTTCTGGACTTTTATATATAAAAGGGCTAAACATTATGCTGTGGGGAATTAGATACCACACATACAGACGCTGAAAGAGATTAATCTCTCAAGAATCTCCTCACTCAACACATGTTAATTACTAAGCAGGGATAGTAGACACACTGTTATTACAACCAGGCCACACACATACACACACACACAATACAGAGGTGACACACACAGAGGCGTGGCAGGCAGTAACGGTCCAATCAAAGCCGGATTGATTTTCAGAGCTCACTGGGGATTCTGTTCAGTCAATAAAGGACTCTGTTAGACAACTGGAGGCATGATGGATCTACCATACATCTTTCCTTATAGTGTATCAGCTGCCATGTACTGGACTACAACACAGAATGAAATTGAGCAGTGCTTAAATCATGGCAGGTTTGCTATGTGATGTGTTACAATGTACTCTGTAAAATTTGCAATCACAATTTTTAGTAGCAGTCAACAAAAAAAAGAAAGAAAGAAATGAAAATATGAAAAAGAAAAAACACAATATATAAATAATATCTTCTTTCTGATACTGTGCTTGTATTGTAAATATTTTAAAGCATTTTTTTTTTTTACAACCCTCAGTATTTTTGTACGGCCCACCCAAAACTTACACTTTGAATGTGCAGCGGAAAAACACGTGGAGGTGGCTACCGTTTGCATCACTGTGCAAAAAATATGATCAGGTACAAACAGAGACACAATCAGTCCCCAAAACTTTGGGGAGTTAATAGTTACAGCTAATTGCACGTCCGCTAGCCACCTTCTACCCGTCCACCACTAGCGTGACAATCATGGTGGCAACGATGCAGGGTAAAGTGAATAAGGCCCACAGGCCTACAGACCACTTTGTTACTCCCTGACAACCACTCATTGCTTTGGAAAAATGTGTATTCCCTGACTGGTTGGCAAATATCTCTACGTGATTTCTTTGTTGGCTAGCAGATTGCTGTGGTTGTCCATAGTTTGCATTATAGATACTGGCTTGTCTGCACATACTTGACAGAGACTTTTCGAATATTAGTGAAACTTTGAAAAATGTGACACAAACCAGAAACAGGGACCCTCATTAGTCTTCAAAGTAAAAGTTGTGGCTTTCAAAACATGTCAGCTATACCAGTGAGGAACAGATTTTACTTCAAAGATGAACATTGTTTAATTCTTATTTGCGACATAGGAGGAGGCTTTGGGTGCAGCACCCTATTTGAGCCTGATTTCACTTGGCAACAGGTAGGAACCTTCAGGAACTCTCACCAACCAGTCTGGGAATAGTTGTCTTTCCTTCACAACTGGTGGTTGTATCACATTGGGTATGGAGGGTAACTCTTGAGCAATGTGCAGTTGACTTCACATGAAAAAGCTCTATGGAAGTCTATGACAAAGAAGTCCTTAATAAACTCGATCTCTCTAATTACTTTCCTTACATGTATTTATGAGCTCAGTCACTAATTTAGAGTGCTACTGAATTATTCATCATGTCATTTTTTGGTAATTTTGTCTTTCACCAAGGAGGCAGTTATACTGTCAGCTTCATCCCTCTCATTACATCCTTCATCAACACACCAAGATGACTACAGTCAAAATGGTCATCTTCAAAACAGGACTTCACAAAGCAATGGATGACAGCATCGTAGCTACTTCCAGTTTAGCAAGAACAAACATAATGGCTCAAAAGGGCCACTAGGTGTAATGACATTAATAGCTGTTAAATGTTACAGTAGTTACAAGTAGTGGGTGAGTGGATGAAAAGGTAAGCTTATAGTTGATAAGTGAGTATAATTCATACATAATCAGTTGAAAGTTGTTCAGCTCCAGGTAAAAGTAAGTAAGATGTTATTAAGAAAGGGTTTTTTAGTCTTTCTGATTGGGTGTATTGTATGAAAAGGTTTGGAACCACTGGTCTTTGGCTCCAAAGTGACTACACTATAAAAAAGCAATACCAAGATGTTGCTTAGTAAAGACACTGTAAGTGTTAGCAAAGACAACCAATAAGGATGAAGCAGAGAGTGGCGGTCTACAGTCCAACGTGCAACAGTGCAAAGAAGCTTGACCATAAACCTTGGGGTACCCTGGTTGCACTCCGATAAACACGGGCAGGAAATTCTTCTGCAAATTTGTTGAAAAATATACCGCCGGCTGCTGTGTCAAATAACAGTTGTTGTTATTCTTAGCAGGGTTCCTTAGCATATTGTAGAGCAGTAATGAGCTCACAGAAGTGTTTGGCCAGTCCTATAGGAACTAGCCCGCATTTGTGGCTGTTTCTGTCAGGATGTCAAATCTAATATTCTCCCTGTGTGCGTGGGGCTGATAAATTATTAATAGCGTGTATTTGAGGAGCTTTCTTAGAACCTGCTTCTTGCACGTCACTCAGCCTCTGCTCGTTACTCCTCTTTCTTCCCTTTGCTAACGTCACGCCTCACGACATTCATCTCCGTTTCCTTCTCCTTCCCTTTTCAGCCCTCGTTTCCTTTTGTGGATGTGATAATATTGGAATTGGAAGCTTTGCATCTGGACAACTCAATGCCTCACTTTGAGTGCGTGGGAGCTTTTCCTCCGCTCTGCCTCTTTCCCCTTGCATCTAAATGGCTCTCTGCTCTGCTGCAAGCAACAGAAAAGTAGGGCAGATGCCTCATTTAACACTTGGGTGCAATCATTGAGCAGTGTGTATACATTACACAAACACCCCCCAAAAAGCAAGAAATTCATCTCCTTCTCCAATAAAGGTGGTGCTGCAGCTAGGTTTGTAAAAAGCTAAAGCATCTGATGTGTCAATATATCAACATGGAAAAGCTGTCATTTCAAAAACGCCACATTTCACATGTTTAGGAAGAACTGTTTGAATCTAATCTGATTTTATGCAACTATGCAAGAGAGAAATTCTTGTTTCGAATGTTTCCCCACATCAGGGATTGGCCTGCCCAACTTTTGCTTAATTTATTTTCTGTTTTGTTGGTATTTTGGTTTCTGCCCCTGGTTCCTGACACACTCAGTCAGTCCGTGATAGGAGAAGAAGTGAGCAGCAGCAGATTAAATTATACAGGAGAACCCAGAAATAGCTCTAATGCCGAGGCCGCGTGGACTCTGCACAAGAACATGGCGATGTAAGTCGCCACTGAGCAGTCAACTAGATTATCCCTGAATGCATCACAGCATAAAGCGGACTGCTGTGGGTTTGACTGCCGTGCAGCTATCCGATGGAATGAGCTTGACCTTTAGTAACCAAAAAATATAAAAGACGCTAGAGGAGGGATCTAACATTCAGGGTGGATTAAAGGGCCATTAGACCTTTAAATTTTGGAGCAGTCACCTTCCAACTTCCAGCTACGTTAAACACGTAAAACAGAGGAAGCAGCTGAGCTGAACTGTCCACACCTTCACCCACCACGTGTAAACACAACCACCCACATGACAACGTCTAGAAAGGTCACAGAGCGTGTTTAAAAAAAAAAAGATAAGTAAAACTTCAATTTTTGGAAACACCTCTGCCAAATATCACATCTCTTTTGTTGCTTACAGAAAGATTGACGCCTGAGACCTGCACGCATGCCCTTCTCCAATCTCTTACCCAAAACATGCAGGAGAGGCAAACCCAGGTCCTGGCCCTCCCTGCCAGAGCAGAGGGCATCGGCAGAGACACGGAGGGCATCCTGCAAAAAAGATGCCACTCGAGGGGGCTCCCCAGCCTCACAGCTGAAATCCACAGTATTCCCAGAAATTCCCCGCAGTTCCACACAGGCCGCATAAATCCATGCCAGAAGTGCGAGGTGCACCGAGGGCGGGGAAGCAAACCCTGCTCTCGTTTTTCTCACTCTGATGGCCTTAAGTCTGTCTCTCTCATGTGAGCTCCCTCCCTCTCTTGCTTCTATCCCTGCTCCTTCTCACTCACTCCTGCCTTCTTGAAGTGTGGTAACGTTATTCCGTGGAGCAAAGGGGGAGGTGAGTCTTCATTTTTTTTCCCTCTCCCTTCCAAAACTCCCTTCTCCTCAAATGATCCTTGTTAACCCCTCCTTTCCCTCCTCTCCACACACATATACACTCTATTCATTGACCACTCTCCACCCTCCCTCAGCTTCCTTACATGGCATTCCTCACCTCTCTTCCCCCTCCACCTCTCTTCTTCTGCAAGCATGCTCGCTCATGTCTGCACTAATGTCACTTCAATTTTTCATCGGCAACCCCCTTTCCTGTTTCCAGATCCTCTCGCTCTCTACTCCAAAATAACTGCAGGACTCGCCGGCTGTCATGACACAGCTGAGGGAGGCCAGGCAAACAGCTTACATGGGAAAAAAAAAAAAAGAAGCAGGTACCCGCTTCTGTCGCTGCACATGCAACCTCATGCGTACGTCCTTCAGGAGCCGAGGTGCACATATGCTCCCAATAGTTAACATGTGGCAAAATTAGTATTAAGCCTCGTTCCGAAAGTGCTAGGCTAGCAATTTTCCCCACAAAGCTGGGTTCAGTTATGGAAGAAACATTGAAAAAAAAAACCCCCACAAATGGTCATAATTAATGCAGCTAAGGGAGCGATGCCCAAACTAGTATGACACCAGAAATTCGCTTCCCCTTAAGACCCTTCTTGTCTTGTCTGTTCTTGTCTATTTTTAACATGTATTCCAATAAAAGTGTTTAATAGTACCATATTTAAAAGAGACTTCTCAATGCAGTGATTTTTCCTAAATATATATAATTTAATATATCCTTGTAATAAGGTCCTAAAATTGCCAGTCTAGTTGACCTGGTGTAGCATACCAAAAGTATTCACTAGTTTGCCTTCACACACATATAAACTTGAGTGACATCCCATGAACTCAGATCACCCTTTGCAGCTATAACAGGTTCAACTCTTTGGGGAAGGCTTTCCACAGGTTTAGGAGTGTTTATGGGAATTTCTGGCAAATTCTTCCAGAAGTGCTTTTGGGTGGTCAAACACTGATGTTGGACAAGAAGGCTTGGCCCACAGTCTCCGCTCTAATTCATCCCAAAGGTGTTCTGTCGTGTTGAGGTCAGGACTTTGTTCAGGCCAGTCAAGGAAGGGACAATCCCCAGACTGTTTCCACAAAGTTAGAAGCATGAAATTGTCCAACATATCTCGGCATGCTAAAGCATTAAGAGTTTGTCTGACAACTACCGTTGTCCTGGCAACTGCCAAACCCAGACTCCTGTAGATAGAGAAGTGTGATTCGTCACTCCAGAGAACAAGTCTCCACTGCTCTAGGGTCCAGTGGTGGTGTGCTTTACATGACTGTGACCTTGGCATTTAGCCCCAAGTATCCATGCAGAGTTTCGAGCACATACTTGCTCATACAAAATCACATTGCAGGATATCGTCATTGTTGTTCTGACAATTTGCTTGTTATAGGGAATTAGCTCCATTTTCTTACAGTGGAAGTGTACATCCTATGAAAACTTTTCGAACATGCTAGGCCCTGGTCCCTCAATGAATTTCTATCTGAAACTAATGTTTGTTGCTTCATTTACCCTGCCTTTGAGTACAACTTTACTCGGATTGGCTGCCCCCCATAAACACAAAATTTGAATAGTAAATTTTGGTGGAAGTACTTTGGTTGTTTAAATACTACATATCTAACAAATTGTGCAGGCCTTCCATCTTCCCATTCCAACCGCCCCCACTTATGCCACACATTTCTATCTGCATGTATGTAAACATTGCACAGCACATGACAAGGGGGTTACTACATGTATGTGTATGCAAACCGCAGCACTGGATCCACATTAAATCAGCAGTGGAGGTGCATTACATCACTCCACAGTCAGATCCATAAAGGGCTAAGAGCCAATTCATTTTGAGAAAACACCCTCTATTGATCCGTGCTGCTCTCCATCACTTACACTGTAACAGTTACCTCAATCCATAGGCTAACCTGACACATAATCCTTGTGTGTGTGGGTTTATGTGTGGGTCTGCCTTTGCAAGTATTTTATTAACATAATGTCAGCAAACAGGACACATGGGGGAAATACTGCAGGGTGTTCTATGGCTGTCCTGAACTCCTTTTTTGAAAATTGATTTCAGTGTCTGCGTTTGATACAAGACAACTTCCACTTCCCTCCAGCTGACTGGTCTAAACTGGGTTGCTAGCAGCCTCTAGTGGCCTTCAACCAACCTTGAGACACACTCATAAGAGCACCAGAAAGCATTTCTTAAATTTTGGGGCTCACACATGCATCTCATGTTGTTCCTTTCTCCTCTGATGGAGCCAGAGTAGCCATTTAAGTGATACTTTACTACCTGCGAAGCACATTGATTTTGGCTCCGCTGCTGGGAGCGCTGGATTTTCTCAGTACAACATTTTTGCACAGTTAGGTCAGGTTCTTATTCCCTTATTCCCACTGCAACATGCTGGAGCTCTTTGAAACAGGCAGACGGGCAGGCAGCACACAAGCATGCACACACACACATTGTTTCCCACTGAATTGCACCCATGGAAAAGCAGATTTAGGCCATGGGACAGTAAAATTCCCCTTAAAAAAACTACACTAAAGGCATTAGTGTACCACTGTACCTTTTTAAAGGTTGTAGGAACTCCGATTTATGTGTATTTTCACTGATGATGGTGACAGTTGATCACTAGCTCCACTAATGTGAACAAACAAATGACAAAAAAATTCAAAAGGGAAAGGAGAGAAGAGAGAGAGAGAGAAAAGTCAAAGATATGAATTCCACACTCCTCTGGAGTCTCTTCTTCTGTCGCTGGAGAATCCATCACATTAAAGCTTTAATGCTAGAATAACAAAGCATCCATCACGTTGAATGCCCCAGAATACAGAGAGCCATTCAGGGCAAAAGCCTGCAATTCCCTGGGTGCGGTACCTGTGTGCTGTTCACCAAGGCTGGCCAACATTTTTTTTGTTTGTTTGCTGTGGAAGTTAGGAGCATGTGATGAATGCAACAAGCAATAAATTAGTTTTTTGTGCATATCCTACTGAGGCAGAGCCCAGAGAGCTGACTGACTGATGTGAATTTACAGCTCAGGCTGACTTGAGTTAAACATATTCGAAGGGAAGTAAACAAAATATACAGGACAGGAGGGGGAGAAGGTGGTGGAGATAAATACAAATGGACACAGGCGTAAACAGGGGCCAGAATAAAAGACGGAGAAGACGAGGACAAAAGGAGATGACAGAAGAATCAACAGGAAGGAAACGCAAGGATGGGAAACGCAAGGATGAATCTTAGAATACAGAAGGAAAGGAAGAGGCAGCAAAAAGAAAGATAGCTAGATGAAATAGGAGGAAGGAGATGGGAGACTGGAGAAGGACATAAAGAAAGAAAATAAAAGGAGGAAGAGAGGAAAAGAGAACGGGGTATTGGGAAAGTGAGACATGGTTTAGTCAATTTAAATGAAAAAAGAAAGAAAGGGCAATATGTGTGAATGAGAGGAAGCGTAACATAAAACATAGTAACACATATGACCAGCACAGCTTCCCTCACTCTCCCGACTCTTTCTTCCATTGTACGTTCACAGTCACAAACGCACAAACCCGCAGTATCCCCAGCTGCATCTCCTGTAGTAACCCAGCCCCAATCCACGGCGACCGTGTGAGCCGGGTTACCATGGAAACTGAAAACCTCACATCAGCCCTCGGGGGGAAGGCGCACATAGCCATACCTCTCCACTTTCACCTCCCAGTCAGTCACATGACCAGCTCTAGTGCTGCAGCTGGAGTGGCAGAGCGGCAGCAGCAGAAGTAACAACTCACTGAATGTGAATGCTGACTGCAGAAGATGAGACAACACTGGGATAATACAAACCTCTATCACAGAAGCTCTATGTGCAAAAAGTTGCTAAAGGTGTTAAACTGTAGCTCTAATGGACACATAACTAAGAGACTGGTGATATGATTTCCACTCGCTTATCCAACCAGGGATGCAGGGGGTTGGATCCTAGCCCAGTTCACACTGGATGAACAGGTCACCAAAAAAAGAAAGACTAATCCGAATCCACATCTACAGCCAATTTAGCACACTTGGACTAAATTACCTGTGTGAAACACAAGCTGGAAGAAGGAGAACATGCAAACACAGCTCAGAAAAGTCCAAGATGGCCTGCAGGTTCAGATAAGGTGGAGGTGTTCCCGGGTAAAACATGTTGAACAAAGTTACGCCCTGTCAAGATGTCAAGGTGAGCCTAGGTTATAGCCTCCTGCATGCCCAACTGGCTGTCTTATTGCCAGTGGGGCATAGGGCACACTGC
The DNA here is from genome assembly GCF_963576455.1 of Neolamprologus multifasciatus. NCBI lineage: Eukaryota > Metazoa > Chordata > Actinopteri > Cichliformes > Cichlidae > Neolamprologus > Neolamprologus multifasciatus. Next base: position 21,517,865 of record NC_140460.1, read on the forward strand.
TTCACCTGCTCACAGTTGCTGTGATTCTGCCAGCCACTCTGCAACCCAACTCCTTCTTTCATGTCATATCTGACTTAAATTCATATCTGTTCTACAATATTTATGTAATTTTTTATGCATTGATTATGTAATCATATTTTTTAAGATAATGGTCCTTAGTTGGTGGGCAGGAAGAGGTAGTACCCAAAATATCTGCTGCAGCAGGAATGATTCAAATCCACCCCAGAGACTTTAAAGCTTCCTTACATCTTTGTGTCACACCTGCTCACCAATGAGGGATGCAAAAAAGCCCAATATCTTAAATTGTTTCTGTATTTGGTTGCTGTGGAGCCTGCTTTCTTAAAATAAGTGAAAACTACCTTCCCCATCTTTTTCAATTAATGATAGAAGTTTCTAGAAATAAGTCTATACAGAGGACGCTGCTACAGAGTCCAGAAGACAGTTCTGCTTAATTGCTCAATTACTTGAAACGATTTGAATGACATAGTTTAATTATGTAAAGTGCATGCATAGTCATATCCCTGATGACAAGCATTTATCCCCTGTTGCAGTACGGATACAAGAACTGCATCCAATAAAAGCTAGGGTCATTCAAAAAAAAAAAAATCTTCATTCACCGATGTATAGATTGTATTTATGGAGTGGATCTGAGATTGAGAGACATTCAGTTTTTTACTCTACAATGAAGACACAGCCGGTGCTGCCAGGACTGAGCTGCGTCTGAATAAACCTCATGAATTGGGGGATTCATTGTAGAAGCGCTAGCAAGCTTCACACACATTTACACACACATACAAGAGAGTGCGACGGTGGTGGTGGTGGGGTTGGTGGGGGGAGTAAGCGCGGGTGTAGAGATAAGGAGCTGCGGCAGTGAGGTGTGGGGGTGGGGGGTTGTTGCTGGTATTGGCGCTGGTGGGAACGTGTTGGGGCTTGAAGAGATGGGAGGCTGCAGCAATCTACGGTGTCACCAGGACCAAAAAACCCCACCGTCACCAGACTGTGGAACGCCACTGCTGCTCTAAATGTTCTCACAGGAGCGCAGCACTGCAGCGCTCGAGCTGCAAAACCCTCTGACTGAGATGTGTGTCTGTGATCAAACGCTTTCACAGTGCACGTTCGGCCAAAGACGATGACTGAAACGAAGGATGCGAGGGCATGTGAAAATTCCAAAAGGTGTCTTCTCCTTATGGGAGCATTCTGGCTAGGAGACATATAATTTTACTGCTGAGGATGCGGTGTGTTACGCTGATTTGTTTCTAGCCTTAGGACAACTGCTATGCAGTTTAAAAAAGTATCAGGGAAAGAAAATGACCTTAAATAAAAAGATCACCCCAAGCATTTTGTGTGGTGTCTTCGCATGTGTGCGGCTGTGGACATGAGGAAACAGTGCTATTTAAACATGTGAGAGTTGTTACACATGATTGATTATGTCCTAAAGGAAGTTACAGCTTATAAAATTGAGTGTGCATTTGGTCAATCTCATTCACCAACTTCCACATGACCATCGGAATATGTCGTATGGATGAAAGCGTACAACCTCCTTTCCAGGATGGCATGCAATAGCATTAGATGAATTGGGGGTGGGGGTGTATCAGGAGCTTTTTCACCCCCACTGAATAATGGTGCATTACCATTCTGCTGCTGTAAAAGCAAGGTGACCCGTATCAACCCTGAGGTCCAAGTGCTTGGTTCTAGAGGCAAATTCACAACCTGATGCCCGTGATTCCATCTCTGTCGCCACCATTATTATCTGGAGCACCTGCCTGGAGATCTCTTGGAGATGTAACACTGACCTTGAAACAGCACTTAGAGAGAGGCACACCAACCGGTCTTCCAAGGCCCGCGGTCCACGATCGGTCATCAAAAGCTCATTTTCACAGCTACGTCATTTGATGGTTTAACCAAAGCCAGCTGTGTGCATGCTACAGCTGAGCGCGGCGATTCTTAGGAAGGCCTGTTCTTGTGAATATTTCATGCAGCGTGAGGATTTCAGACACACTCTTGTTGCCAATCTTTGCAGAAGAAAGGTCGAAGCAAGCCACAAAAGACTACATGTGCAGAATTTGTCCTCTAAGTCCACTGAATTCCTCCTCAGTCTCCCATTCCCAGCATCCTTCTCGCTCTCTCTCTCTCGCTCACTGTGTGAAGCCTTACCTTGTTTCGTTTGGCCCCCCGCAGAGGAAAGAAGCAGGCGAAGAGGAACTTGCCCCAGCTGATGACGGCAGCCAGGCACCAGTTGAGGCGAGCCATGCCTGCGTCTGTCCCGTCTTGTCTGCCAGCCTCTTATCGCTCTAGCCCCCCACCCCCCACCCCTCAGAGGTCTGGAATAGGATCTTGTAACCCCCAACTATGCCCACCTCCCACAAAAAAAAAGAACAATGATATCAAGGAGGAAAAAGATCACAAAGAGTCACGAAACCTTCTCGTCCTAGTCCGTTGAGCAGGTGCGAAGTGAAAATGTTCCTTCAAGTCAGATGTAGTTTAGGGGTGGGGGAGATTTAGTTTTTCTTCTGTGGTGGTCTTTGGCAGTTTTCGGGAAACCTGTCTGGCTGTGTGTCTGCAATTCCAATTTGAAAGGGAAGTGGTGGTGGCGGCAGCGGTGGCGGGGTAGATAACTGGGGCTACTGGCGTCCCACAAATGACTAGACCCTCAGATGGTCTAGAGGAATCCACAGCATTCAAAAGCATAAAACTGAGTCCCTGTCTTCCCATCCATCCGTCTTTCCCACGACTACCTCCACTCTCACTCCTCCTCCGTTCTCCTGCTTTCCAAAGCCGGGTCTAGATGAGTCAGTCCTCAAAGTGTGATGAGCACCGCCGGCTGCAAAACGCGAAGAGCCCGACGCTGATCGACGACACTGTTACACATACACGCGCACTGCCGCTGCTGCTGGCATGCCCACACTCACTTGTCTCTCACACGCGCACACATACGCTCGCCTGCAAATAACACTGTCCTGGTGGTGCATACATCCACGGGCAGAAGAGTCCCCCTCTCTCATTACAAGGCTCCCCTCCAGGCTCAGGATCCCCCGGTGGTTCGCACTCACACTCCGCTTACACACACTTGTCCACCTCTCTCGGTCTGTGCTGCTCTCTCACACATACATCGATGCTGCAGCACTTACTCAGTCAGAGCGGGAGGAGGGGAGCAAAAGAGTGAAGAGGAAGAGGAGGAGGTGGAGGTGAGGAGGGGAGGAAGAAAGGGAGAAACGACTGGGAAGAGAAAGGGAAAAAAACGATAAGACAGAGGCTTTCTGTTGAGTGTGTTCATTCAGTGTTTATATTCCAGGGGTGACGCCAGAGTCAGCGAGGAGACCGAGAAGGCGGTAATGTGCGCGTGTATGAACGAAAGTGCGCATCAACTAGTGATAGCTACGAGAGGTGGAGGAGTGACAGGAAGGACCGTGAGAGTGAACACAGGAGTCAAAATGGATGGACGGGAGGCATCGGGGGAAGGAAGAGAATGACATAAAAAAAGGGAAAGCAGAGAGTGCGCAGCATATACAAACACACACACATGAAGGGACACGCGGCAGCCGTCATGGTGCTAGGCTGATACAAAGCAGGCACAGGGTGATGATTGTTTTGTGTGTGTATGCATGTGTGTGTGCAGAACTGGGTCGAAGGGAGCTAAGGAGGGAGGAGAGGAGGAAGAAAGGATGGAGGATGAGAGAACAGGAGAGGAGAAGGGTGTTGAATCATTGTGTCTTGGGTGATTATTTCCCTTTTCTCTCCCCCTTTTCTCATATGTACACACACACATACACACACGACTGCAGGTGGTGCACAGGCTCGTTCACTCTGCTGCAGTCTCTCTACGCTTCAGTGGGAGCACATTCTCACTGCAGAATGCTGCCACCCCCCCAAACCCCACAACCCATCCAATCCCCGACCCCTCCCACCCAGCACACCACTGCCACACCAACGCAATCACAACACATCAAAGCAATGAGCGAGGGAGATAAAGTGTAGAGAGGATGCTGTTCTGTCAGCTAGCTGAAACTGAGGGGTGGTGGGGTGGGGTATAGATGTTTAGATGTTTGGGGGGATAACAATAATAGTTGCTTGGCGATATCCAAATGTGCAGGCGATAAAAGATAAGTATAAAAGTTGACTGACTGAAATCGATCTTGAATCTGGTCTTGCTATGAAGTGCATCTAAAAGAGTAAGCCTTTATGCTCAGCATTACTGAATAAAGAAAGCTACATGACAGTTAATAAAATGTATTAATATCCTGTCAAAAGAAGTGATGCTTTTGAGCAAGGCAATATTTCCCAGATGTTACAGTAACACCATGGAAAACAGTGTTTGCACACTGCAGCAGGGCCAAAATCACTGTGACCCCGTGCAATGAACTCACTATCTCGTTGTCTTTGAAATGGATGCTTCGAAGATGCAGACCAGGTCTGCCCCCACTAGCAGTCAGTTGCTGTCTTCAACGCAACTTTGGTGCATCAAGATGGCGATAAAATGGCAATAAGACAATGTCTGTCTGCTATCAGTTTAAAATTGAATGGAGTCAAGTCTGCTAATACATGCTATAATGTAGCATTCAACCACGATAAAGTGGCAAAAAGCACAGATTCGTATAATCACAAATTCAAGAAGTTTATATTAAACTGTCCTGGTCTGTGGGTCTGGTTGGGTTGTTTTGAATTTTCTGTTAAGACTTCTTAGTCTGCAGTTGAGGTTTTCTTTCATTCTGTAATTTAGTCAGCATGTCGTGGGTGTAAGGGGTATATTCTTTTCTTCTCTCACTAAGCACCCAAAGGACTTCCTACTACCACCAGAAACTAGAGAAACCCAAGGAATCATCCTACCAACCTTCCAGTTCGTAGATGAACCACTCTACCTCCTAGGCCACTCACAACTCTTTCTTATGGCTTCTTGTTTCTGTTTAACTGCCTGACTCTGTTGTTAATTTGTTCTTGTTACATTTGTGACCTGATTTTTGAATACTATATATCTGATTCCTTGTATTTTACTTTCATCTGGTCTCCTGAGTGTTCTTTCGCCTTGTTAAGTCTGTGTCTCTGTTACACACTTCCCTTTAGACATATTAGTTTCTGCTGTGTCTTGTTACCCCTGTGTTTCCCCTCTCCCCTGATGACCTTATGTGTGTATTTAAATCCTCAGTTTGCCTTAGTTCCTTGTTGAGTCATCCTGTGTTATCTGTTACCCATTCACTGTGTGTGTGTGTGTGTGTGTGTGTGTGCAGTGGATTTGGAGTATATTTAGTAATTGCTTTATTTTGGATTATTTGCTTCACCTCGATAAAAATAAATTTATTGGTTTAAGAATTCTACCAGTGACGTTTGCATTTGGGTCTGCAAACTGCATATGTCGACATAAACAGAAACACAACTGACTATTTACATTCAGATTCCAGCCAGAAACCCACAGATTTGTGCTCCAACACCGACATAGTTGATGCAGGATGGTAATTTAATTGGAAAACAACATAGATGCTCAGCAACCTTGCCTTTTATATAGGAATATAACCAGAATTCAACCAGTAGGCAACCTTCCAGAACACTGCAGCTATGTCAGTGCAGACTTAGACTCAAACTGATTGCAGAGTGTTTGCAATATGTCTGAGTTTATAAATTAGAAGGCAATTAAATGCCAATCTGTCTGACTTTGATTGTTTTGAGACAGGTTGTGGTTGCTGCACCCTCAAACGCTGGGTGGACACAATTACTTCCAAACGGTCTACAGCAGCAAATATTCAAAGAAAGTTGCCATCCTACTCTTACTATAGTGTGAGTGAGCTGTTAGTGGCTACTGTTGAAGATGGAAAAATAGGATTAAAAATTGCAATCCTGTGGGGATGTAATATTCTTACAGCCCACTGTATATAGAAAAATTGGCATCGTAACCATGCTTTCCCCTACTGGTTTCTGTTTTCCATGTTTTGAATCACCCATTTAAGGTTTATGTTGATTTTCCTGGTATTAAAAGTGACACCTCAGAGCAAGACAAAATAATTGTCAGAAAATTCTGTTACCTATTGTTCAAACAGGTGAATCCAGGATGGATTTCTCCCCCTTTATGCATAGGCTTTTTGCCACTACCCCACCGTCCTCCCACAGTCCAAAGACATGTATTTTAGGTTAATTGGTGATTCTAAATTTGCTGTAGGTGTGAATATGAGTGTGAATGGTTATCTGTCTGTATGTGTTAGCCCTCCAACAGATTGGTGACCCATAACGCTATGAGAACTGGCATAGGCTCCAGCCTATCCTGATTACCCTACTCTGATTTGGATAAGCATGAGAAAATGAATAGAAGGATAGATGGATCCTCCAAAAGGTACTAGCACTTTCTTTTGCTGTAAAGGCATGACACTGGTAGAAATGGCATCTCTAAAGGAAGAATCCCTGAATGTCTGACTGTCTGACTCCACACTCTGACATATATATGGATATGGACTGATGCATGGATGTAACATTGCACATATGACTGGCCACCAGTTTGCAGGTACAAGAAAAATCTTTCAGCCAAAAGCAAATGGACCAAGAATTGCAAAGCAACTAGTGTAGTTCTCCTTTACATCAAGATTATTGATGATGTCCTGTGGACCTTCCACTTCTAAGCTGAACTGTTTTATTTTGCAAGGGCAGCAACACATCTATAAGATTTTTACAGAGATATGAAATCACTTAGCTATGAAACCAAATATTAGGGTTTTGTACAGGTTTGGAATAAAATTTTAAATATGTATGGGCTGGAATTATTTGGGTGTTTTGAAAACAGAACATTTCAGTTTCCTGCAGGACAGATTCATGAGGAATATGGAGGAGGAGGAGGAGGACTATGCATCTGTGCATCGCGATATTCTACAACACTGTGTGCCGTACATCTCAGTGTGGGACTGGGCATGTGTCCCACTCTCTTGGCAATGCTGACCTTTCTCATTAGGCATAAGCAACTTGCATAATCACTGCTGACTTCTATTGACTGGCCTGTCACAATGTCTATCCGTTTGACTGGAAACCCTGTGAAAAAGTGCCAGCTGCCAAAAAACATCTCTCCCTGTGACTTCCTGCTGTATTGTGGAGCAGGATCAGTAACTAAGACTTTTCATTAACTATACGCGTTATGTAACTTACAGGCAATTAGATATATTCTTCTCTTTTAGTTTTATTAAAAATATACTTTAGTCTTACTTTTTAAAAATGTGAGCAGTTTTACCCTCCAAATAAGTCTACGCACTGTTTCAAATTATAATTTTCACAGTAACACTTAATGCACATCTATAGGACAGGATTTATATCGTTAATGGACTGCTGCTTACTTTTCTTCTATAACTGAGCACTCAAAGTGTTTTTCACTCATAAACTCATTTGCCCAATCACACACACATTCACACAAGTAGTGTTTTCTATATTTAAGTGTCTGGTCTACTATTCAGACACGCTTATGTTCAGATGAATGTAACAGGGAAACTCAGGGTCAGTATTTGTCCCAAGAATACTTTGACTGAGGATCAAACTAACATCCTTTCTTTTTATGAAACTAGCAAACCCTAGCAAAAACTTAAGTCAAGATTAATATAGTGGAAGATTTACCAGAACAATACTGATTAAACAGTATAAATATGTAAAATGAAGAATATATTAAGATAACATGAATATACATCGTAACATTAATGATGAATTATAGATCTAGAAGATTTAATATCCAATATGTTGCTTCATAAAGTGTCTCATGACATGCTGAAGCTCACACAAACTTCATCTTCTTATCCCCACATTGTTGTCACTTAGTCTGCTCCACTTTTCTAGACTTTTAGTATTTTTCTAGCCGCTTATTTCAATGATCGATAATCAGCGGTTGCTCAGCTGCACTGGGAATAAATAAAAATTGTGCTGATCATTAAAATACATGATTTAACAAATGAGAACATGCACAAACTAAACAAACCTAGCATGCGCACACTAAAGGTCAATGAATGTGCCCATGGTGAGCCTCATTTTGGTGCTCAACTGAACTACCAAATACAAAAATATATATGACTGTGGGATTTGTATAAAATACTTGTGTACACCATATAGATATTGGCATTCACACTGTCCTAGGCAAAGTTTATGGAAAGGTTTTATCAAGATATGGATCCTCATCCATACTTGTACAGACTATAGCATCCAGTCTGTCCAAAGTCAAACATAAGAAGAACTGGATCCACCCATTTAGAGTCTAGTGGACATTTAGCAGCAGGTCTTAGTCTCTGCGACAGTCCTAAACTGCCACAGAGGGTGGGCTTTCTCAGCTTGCTGCAAGAATTAGGTCCTCAGTTCCTAGCATCACTTGATGCCTTTCATGAGGTAAGTGGTGTGGCAGACAGCAAGGCATGAGTCTGTCAGCACTAAGATGTCAGTATGAAACATGGGCCAAGCCGGTGTAACATCAGCTATTGTTTAGGGTCCCAGTGAGAATTTCGGTTGTCGTCACATTGGTGTTTTAAAGGGCTGAGTAGGTGAGGGGTAAACAGTAAATACAACAGGATCTAGCCTGCTTTGTCATGCTTATTCTGTGGACAATAATTTGGACTTGCTGGAGAATTTTTAAAAAGCCAGAACACCACTTTATTTGACATTCACACAACTTCTGGTAGCAATGTATATAAAATCATGTAAGTACCTGAATGATGCATTGTATGTATGAAAATTGATGTTTTTTTTTTAATAGATTTTTTTCTTACCGTTTCTACATCGGCATTTAAACACTGCTGTGTGTTCATTATACAATGACAACAACCTTTAATGACTGTAGATGTGATGTTATAACACATTTATCTTCGGTTTTAAAGATTTGCCTGATAACCCATATCTTCTGCTTCTTTTTGTATTTGCTCGGAGCAAGGTTGGGTCAAATTTTCATTACAACATGCAAATAAAATCTGAGTGAATATAATTAGAGGTTACACTTCTGACAAAAAGCTGAGAGCTGGAGGTGGCAGAGCAGAGGATGCTCAGATTTTCATTGGGAATGACCAGGATTAGTGTGTGAGTACATCCAGGGACAGCTTGGGTTGACATGGTTTGGACATGTGCAGAGGAGGGATAGTGGATACAAGGTTCAAAGGATGTTGGGACTTCCATGGAGGTGGAAAAGAGAAAGACCACAGAGAAGATTCGTGGATGTAATGAAGGAGGACATGCAGAGAGTTGGTGTGACAGAAGAGGATGCTAGAGATGGGTGCGATGGAGGTAGATAGAGGTAGATAATCTGCTGAACCCTTAAAGGTAGAAGCCAAAAGAAGAGGATGAGGAAAAGCTTTCTGTAACACAGACTGGTTATTAAACCACATGATATTTCAAAGTGGCTTCAAAAATTTGACCCCAGTTTGAAAAATGTTGAGAGAATTCTGCTTAGTCTGACTCATGTGACACTCTTCTCTGCTAAAGTTAGACATGTTTAAATCTGTTTTTGATGATTTTACAAAACACAAACGTTTGTTTGGCTATAAGCCTAATTGAAGATTAGAAAGTTAATTAACTCATGCCCTCCCAAGAGTTTTTAAAGGATTATTTCGGCATCTTTTGAAAGTACTTTCCCAGGATTCATACCATCAGCAGCAGTTAGCACTTGGTGCTAACTGCTGTGAAGGGGCAGATGGGGGCAGCTAGCCTGCTACCATTCAAATGTCACAAAATTCAAGCCCCTTGCAAAGGTGACATATTGTATCTCACCTAACCCAATAAAATGGGTTAAATAAATGGCTTTATAACAGGGCTTATGTGGAAAAAGTGCATGACCTAGATGCTAGTTGACCGTTTAACTCTACTCAGCGTATTAGGCTACCTGTGGACAAAGCCAAGCCAAATATAGTGCAAAACTAAGGTAGCAAGCTTCAGTATACATGAGACTTGTATAAACTTTCTCTGCAAGAGGATATTTTTTCACAATGTCAAACACGAGAATCATGGAGAAGCTGATTAGAAGATATTTTCATTTACTTTATGCATGTACCTGATTATTTGACATGATTTTGAAATCATTTGGACTGATCAAAGACAATTTCCCATTACAAGGATTGAAAACATGATTCAGCATTTGTGAAAAACGTCTGTTTCTAATGAAAGTACACAATCAATATAATTAGCAAAACCAGCTCGCGGACAGAATTTGCTGGCTAGCTCGATGTCATAAAGGCCACAGTGGAGGGAGATCGGGCACAGTTGTGAAGAATGACTGGACAGCCTGCTATATGAGCTGCAAGAGGAACAGGAGAGAGTGGGAGGTGCAGGGTTTAGTTTTCTGCACCAGCATCCCATTCACATTCAGTGCACAGAGTGGGCACTGTACTGAGCAGACAGCAGATTAGTTCCCATCACACACCTCATCATTCACTAACACGTAGACTCATCTGCCTTCCTTTTCTCTACCACTCGTCCTTAAATTACCTCTTTTCACGTTTGCCTCTACTCCAGTTTCTCTCATGTGTTTTATTTCTCTCCCATTTCCCCTTTTCTCCTTACTGGTTTGGTACATTTGTGGTGTTAAAAAAGTAATTAAATCTCAATATATGGAGTAACAGTCTCTAATGTCCTTCCACTGTAGGCATACCAGTCTCGACCCTGGGGTGCACTGTGCCATACATCATGCAGAGTAATACATAATGATGGCGACGCCTCCTTGTTTCAGAAATGTTCCTCTTCATCACATCTAATCCAAGAGAAAGCCCTGTGGAAGCAGGGGTGACCCTTATGGCCTGTGATCAATGATTCAGTCTATTAAATGAAGGTGGTTTGATCAGTAATTCTCTGCCACGCTGGATCATACTAAATCTGTGACATTTTTGTTCTCTAATCAGCTGTCTGAGGAATAATTGCATCTTATCATAATGATAGGAGAAAGCGAGGATAAATATCCTGTAGTATTGCATTCTCAGGGTTTGGAGTCTCTGCTTGGAAAAACCTCCAGGTGACAGGTTCATCTTTAGCAGGAGCAAATTATGTGCAGGGACAGGGAAGCCCTTGGATTCGGTTAGAGTGGAGGTCTATGAGCGGTGACACTTCCGGGGCCTGCTGCCAAGGGAAACTCAGTTATCTAGAAGCGTCTACCCTCCTCTCCCGGTGCACACATGCACTTCCAACCTTTCCTATGACCAAAGGGAGGAGGAACAATGGGAGAGGTGATGATGAAACTATTGACAGAGAGGTATATCTGCACTCCCAAAGCACATCTTCAACAAGATAATAAATTTTTACTTGCATTTAGTTTTATTTACAAAACTGATTAGTGGTGCAAACATTAAAAGGCAGCTCCAGGAAGTTTTAGCAGTTCTTGAAATAAGTTATATCTGGGACAGGATAACAGAAGGAGCCCAAATGTTCAGACAGGTTCAATGAACTCAATTAAGTCAGGACCAATATATCTTGATGCATGCTCAATTATCCAGGTAAGGAAATCCCAAAAAGTTGATTCTGTTCATCTGAAAGTAGCGTTTTCAGTGGGAGAAACGTTTCATCACACATCCAAGTGACTTCTTCAATCTCAGCTAACTGCAGGCTTTTTACCAACCTTATCAACAGTACATTTGATAACCATTGATCAGGGCCATTATGGTCAACAGATGATTGATATTTCCATTTGCTGGCCACACCCAGGCCTGATTAGTGCCAGACCTGTTGAATCAAGAAATCACTTAAGTAGAGCCTTGTATGTAGGGATGGGTATCGAAAACCGGTTCTTGTTGAGAACCGGTTCCCACTGTTTCAATTCCTTGGAATTGTTTGCCATTTTTGCAAATGATTCCTTTATCGATTCCAGTTGCTCCGAATGACGTCACCACGTTGCGGAGCGTCATTTACCTGGCAGGAAACATGGCGGCTTAAACGCTAAAGTTTGGTCATACTTTATGAGAACAGATGACAACAGGGCAACTTGCAATACTTGCAAAGTAGATATTTCATTTAAGGGAGGAAACACTACGAATATGCAAAAGCATTCGCTCACAAAACACGCAATGACCTTAAATGAATGTCGTGTTTTTAATTCCGCTCCGGATTCATGAATCTCAACCCAGCAGCAGCGGTAACGTTTGCACGTCCTCTCCCGTTAATGCGGCAGGTAAATAATCAACTAACAGTGCATATTATGTTAGCGCGATCTGCCTTATTACAAAACCTGCCATTACTGTGCGTTTAGGTGACCATGATGAGAGAGACAGACAGAGTCTGGCTCAGATGCTGGCAGTTTTCACTGCAGTCTACCGGTAGCGTCTCCTTTCAGGCCAGGATAGACGAATGTCACCGAGCAGTGACTAAGTTTGTGGTCAAAGGCTTGCACCCATTTGCCACAGCAGATGGCCCTGATTTTCGGTAAGTGAATGTGTTTAATTGTAGGCAGGGACATTACTGGATATTCTTGTGTAATTGCTACATAATAATTTATGTTATACTTTATTATTGCTACAGAAGAATATTTATTTTATTATTTTACACTTACAATTTGACACCCCATTGAAGAGCCGTAGGCTGGATCTCTTAAGATCTCACTGTTGGGTTTGTAAGGCCATGTTACTCCTAATTTTCTATCTTGTTCAAAGAGAGGATATAAAACAAAGTTCTAAGCTAATCGACCTTAGTGTTCTCCTTTCATAAAAAGAATTGATAAGAGAATTGATGAAGAATCGAATCATTAAACAGAATCGAAAATGGAATCGGAACCGTGAAAATCTTATCAATACCCATCCCTACCTGTATGTTAAATGAAGTAGGCTAAATTATCTCAAAAATCATATCACAATGTAAAGAAACAGGTGAGAAACAAAGTCATTGACATTTATCAGTCTGGAAAGGGTTACAAAGACATTTCTGAGTCTTTGGGACTCCAGTAAACCAAAGTGAGAGCCATTATCCACACATGGAGAAAAAAGTGGTAAACTTCCCAAGAGTGGCCAACCTACCATGAATTTTTGTATTGGGTATTTTTTATTTACTCAAGTTATCTTTGTCTAATAATAATACTCATATATAATACTGAAGATCTGAAACATGGAAGTGTGACAAATATGCTGAAGATATAAGGATAAGTGTATGCTTATAGGGGCGATCGTGGCTCAAGAGTTGGGTGGTCGCCTTGTAATCGGAAGGTTGCCGGTTCAAGCCCCAGCTTGGACAGTCTCGGTCGTTGTGTCCTTGGGCAAGACACTTCACCTGTTGCCTACTGGTGGTGGTCAGAGGGCCCGGTGGCGCCAGTGTCCGGCAGCCTCGCCTCTGTCAGTGCGCCCCAGGGTGGCTGTGGTTACAACGTGGCTTGCCATCACCAGTGTGTGAATGTGTGCGTGAATGGGTGGATGACTGATTGTGTAACGCGCTTTGGGGTTCTTAGGGACTAGTAAAAGCGCTATACAAATACAGGCCATTTACCATGCTCAGTATTACCGATATCATTTGTTCCCTATTACATAATAGATAAATGTGCAGCATTGACTTTTGATGAAAGTTAAATGGGAAAACTGCTCTGCTAACTTTTACCCTAAATATGGCGTTCCCTATCTGCTAACGCTGTGTTCTGTTTTTCTTCTATTGTATTTTCATTTTCATTGCTGCGTCACATTCTCAAGTCATCTGCTCTACCATCACTGGGCTTTATTTTAGTTTTACTGTCTTACAGTCGGGACAAGGACAGCAGATTTGGGTTTGGCCATTGAAGGCAAGAGGTAATCAGTGATGCAAACGTCCCTGATAAGCTGCAATCAGGTATCAGCCAGACGACAGTAGCTTAATGCAACTCAACAGCACCTTTATCGTGCAATCAGCTGCAGTCCGAGTCCAAATTAGAATCGACCCCAGCTCCCCACTCCATACCTTTAAATCATCCGCAATGTGCAGCTTTTACCCTGACGAGGCTTAAGGGCAGAAGAACAGGTTGATTCTTATTAGGCTTTTTTGGAAACTGTCAAAAAGTAAAGAAAGGAAGTGGGGAACATGGAAAGTAAAGTCACTTCTTGAACCTTTGCAGCAGTGCTCTGTAAGATACTGTTGAGGTACTCTTGAGTATTTGTGGTTTGTACCTCTTTAAAGTCTAGAGACTACCTACTTCACATCTCCACTTACCATCCTAGGGAAGAAAAAAGGGCCTAGGTTTGAATATTTAGAGTGGACCTTACAATGTAGTATTACACTAACAGGACGTTTGATTTGAGTTTTATCACAGCTAGAGCTGTTTACATATTATTTTCTCATCACTTCCACTCCCCAATCATGCCCTCTAAGAATGAAATTACCACATTAAAATGGGGAAAATCAAAACTGCTTGTGGTTGTTTAACTGTAAAAATCTGACAATATGGCTAAAACAATATCCCCTTTAGAACACCGAACTTACTCTAAGACCTACTTTAGCTCATCATCTTATGAGTGCCTGGAACACAACAGCAGGAACCTGTATTGTGGCTATTTTCATTTGGAGCAATCTTGGAACAAGCCTGAGGGAGGCTATCCACCACCACCCCCCTTATGTCCAAACATCCAACTCATAGCTCATATCCCGCTGCTGACTTGGCTGTCCTCCAGTAGGGTCTGTGGTGTGCTTTTAGCCCCGCTAATGTAGCTACCAATGTAGGTTAAAGACCCCCTCGTGGTCGACAAACACGCCAGTGCCAGGGGAGACATCTCAAGGTGAACACAGTGTTCAGCTGATATTCTCCCCCTTCAGATGTGGCAGTAATAATAAATAGGACAGAAACAACAATGTCAGAGAGTCACATCTCAGCTGTGATTGATTTATTCAGAGTCAGACGGGACAAAGAACACACTGAACCAGAACAAAAAAGAAAAAAAGGGTCTGGGTTTTCCTTTATTGTAAAATCTAACATCCAACATTAGAATTTCTGCAAATAACTGTAGGCAGGAAGGCTGGTTTTTCTCCCTGAAAGATGGGATCTGCATTTAATCCCCTCGTCCTGTCTGCTGTGCTTAGGAATTTGCAGACCCCTTAATTCCCTAAATGAGGAAAGAAATCGATAGGAAGACTATGGGCCTTTACTCAGTCTAATTATAAGCATTTATCACCAATCACAGCCTTGAATTTGAAGGGACCGCAGAGACACTGTAAGGCAAAGTGACAGTTCAGCGCAATCCAGTTCATCCATGAAAAAAAAAGACTCAGCAATGTGACATCAGGATAGGGACAATTTACTGTGCGGATGATAAAGATTAGAGAAAATAGCCATGAAACCAGAGTGAGAGAACACCGAGTAGAGAACCACTGTGTTCTGGATAATCATAGGACATGCATTTTAGATTACATGAGGCCAGAACACACTGGAAAAAAATTAATAATGAGGCCTTAAATGGCAGCTCTCATTAGTGGTTCTTGCAAATGTATATTCCTTACACTAAATTTATGTTTACTCAACAGGATGGGGAACAAAAGGGAGTCACTTTGAACACGGCATGGTTGTTGGTGTCAAATGGGCTGATTTGAATATTTAACAAACCGCTGATCTTTTGGGATTTTCCCACACAACCATCTCGAGAGTTTATAGTGGATGGGTTTGAAAAAGAGAAAATATCCCATGAGCGACAGTACTCTGGGAAAAAAAGGCCTAGTAAATGTCAGAGGTCAAAAGAGAATGGACAGACGTCTTTGTGCTGATAGGAAGACAACAGTAACTCCCATAGCCACTTGTTGCAACCAGAAGAGCATCTCTGAATATACAGCACGCTAAACCTCGAAGCCGAAGGACTACACCAGCTGCCACTCATGCCAGCTAAGAACAGGCGGCTGATGCTACAACTCAAATGGGTTCACCAAAATTGGCGCAATAGCAACTTTATCCCAAACTACCAGCTGTTTCTGTGTGTGTTGTTTTTCATGCTTAAAAATACCACACATTTGCCATTGTGGTCCATCATATTTATGCCAATAGTTCCTTCATATCCTAAATCTCTAATGTAATTTGTTGTTTTAAATTTTAAGCCATTTCAAAAACCATTCAGTGGATGATACATTTGTCCATGAGTATGGAAGGATGTAAGGATGGAACCTATTGGGGTCATTTTAGGCCCAATTCAAAATAACTGAAATCAACACACGACCAGCAAGCCCAGAGACGTAATCTCTCCAGTATGTCTTCCATCTGTCACAGGCCTCCTGCCTGAAACACCTGCTTAGATGTCCAAACCACCTCAAATGACTCATTTTGATGAAGAGGAGTAGTGGCTCTATTCTGAGATCCTCCCAAGTGACCAAGGCAGAGCACAAATGCCCTTCAGAGGAAGCTCATCTCTACCCCTTGTATCTGTGGTCTTATTCTTTCAGCTGCTGCCTAGACCTTGCAGATATAGGGGAGACTATAGGTCAGCCAGTAAATCGACAGATTCACTCAAACACTTAGCTCTCTCTTCACCACACCAAACCAGTTTAGCATCTGTATCATTGCCAGTACCGCACCAATCCATCTGTCAGTGTCCCAGTCTACTCTCTCCTCATTCGTGAACAAACACCAAGATGCTTAAACTTCCAGACGAGGGGAAATAAGTCATTCCCAACCTGAAGTGGGCATTTCACTCTTTTCTGGCTAAGAACCGCAGCCTCAGACTGGGAGGTGCTCATTCTCATCCCAGCCGTTTCACACTTAGCTATAAACTGACCCACTGCAGCCTGAAGGTCATGGCTTACTGAAGCCAACAAAACCACATTATCTGCAAAAAACAGACATCAGACCAAAACCACTGAATCCAACACCCTCCACCCTTTACCCTTAAAAATTGTTGCTAGAATTTCTGCCCATAAATGATGACTAAGGGTAGCCCCAGCAGACACCAACACCCATTAGAACATGTTTAGCTTATTGCTGGCAATGCAAACATCTAACTCCCACAACTTTCTTTTTTTTTTTTTCTTTTTAAATTCAAAGAAATTTGAAACTTTCTTGCAATGTGGTAATAACAGCTCTCCTTTTCATGTGTGCTCCAGCTGTCTCAGGTAGATCTGGCATCATCTCAGGTAGATCTATCACCGTCTCCACCATTCTGATAGCTTTCAGTCTGGGAAGTCCCCAGTGCAGGCGAAGAATGAATCAACAGCAAGAGTTTTTCTTCTCTATAAATACTGACAGATACTGTGTGATACCCTAATTTATGACCCATGGCATGGCAAACATCAACCGAAGAAATAGTTCAATTTTTTAAAACTTCAAAGGAAGAATTGGATCTTTCTGGCTGGGTTCAGGGTGCTAATGAAAGCAGAAATAGAAAACAATGATGTTACATTAAAAAACACATTACATTACAAAAAAAGTGAGTGACTATGAGATATGACAAAAAAATATACCTCTAAAGTTTACCCCAGGCAGTAGGATGAGGGTTTATTGCAGGTTTTAATTACAAAACAAGCTTGTCCACAACACAAAAGAGAGTTTCAAGTAACAAATCTCTCTTGCTTCTTGCTATCCTTCCTGTTACAACAGATGCAGAACTGGAATTTCTTTCAACAGCAAGTACATTGTGGCCTTGAGAAGGGATAAAAAAGAAAGTTCAAAGTAAATGAGGGAAAGAAGACATACTGAACATGGCCAAGACTTAAATTTATACAGTGGCACTGAAATTAGACTGTTTCCTAATCAAAAAGGTACAAATGGATTAAAAACAAAATAAGCAAAGGCAAAACATTTCCCACCCGTCAGACACTGGAGCCTTTCTAAATCTCCTTATCTCAGCTGAGAGTCAGAGGAAAGAAAGCAAAGGGACAAACAGGGTAGGACGGGACAAAGCAGACAGAAACAGAGAGAAAAAAAGCTTAGAGAGGAGCGAAGAGGTCATATTAACAAGCAGAAAGTGAAGGTGAGTGAAAGAGTTATGAGGAAAAAAGGCTGCTGAAATAGTCAAACTGAAGGAGAAAAAATGCCAAAGGTGTCATAAAAATGAGAAAGACCTTTTTCCACGTTGTTACCTTGTTTTCTTTCTGGGTAACCATTATACATTTTATGAGATAGTTAGGCAAAATGCTGGTGGAAAATCACTGAAAATGTCAAAGTCATGAAGTAATGAGTTAGTGTTATTTTTGGACACTTTTTTCTATATCTGGCATTCACAGAGCAGCATAACCCTTTCTTTTGGAGTCATGTTTGTGTCTACCTAAGTCCAAAACCTGCTCTCTTCTACCTTTGCTTTTAGTCTCCACCATCTACGCTTGGAAATGCCTGGCTTTTTTACAGGAGCAGCTGGAGTTTGGCATCAAGCTCCAGGTTAATTGCTAGCCACAAATAAAGTGTGATGAAAGCCTGCACGTGGATGTAAGGGTGGTGGAGGGGTTGAAACAGCAGGGAAGCAGAATCACTGACACACCAGAAGAAAAAATGGAAAATGTTGAGGTTCAGACTGCATTCATTATTATCCAAATGTGTCTGTCTGTCTCCAAAATCTGGAGTCTGCTGAATGCCGATTGGTTGACAATGGGCCAGAATAGGAAAGGGCGTGACATCAGAGTTCACTGGGAGCAGGACAAGCACAAAACAAACACTGCAGATCAAAAACTACAAAATAATCAGCACAGACAGTGCCCTTGTGTGTCAGAACTTCGTAATTATCCGCAGCTGGTTGACGAAACAACAACGGCACAATCGAGAGTGGCCCACAGATCGGTTTTACCACATACTTTTACAAACGAGGTCTGTGCAGGTGGACGGGTGAATATGCTACCCCTGATGAAACATAGGTTCTGCTTTAAACACAAAATGGTAATCTCTTGGGTCCCAACACCTGAGCTCCTCCCTGATAGACTGTGCGGTGCTAGAACACTGTCACATCATTAATCACACAGCCACAAGAAGGAGACATGAATATAAGAGAGAGTTTAACCCACCAGTGGTGTGGATTTTTGTTGTGTTTTTGTTCAAAGATAGTTTCTCTATCACTATGTTTTGCCATTTTAAACATTTGATGTGGTGTCACATCTTAGTACAAAACAAGGTGACCTGAACTGCATCATTCTTGGGTGACAAAGTGTTTATTATTCAGTGGGCTTTGGGCCTTTTTTCAGACAGCTAATTAAACTTCCTATAACCCCAAAACTGTGGGCATGTGAATGCCAAATGTGGTTACATCCACCTGTATATTTAGGCACTGGAAACTCTAAATATGTCTATTGCAAGCCACTACACACTATCTGAACAGTCAATCAAATTGCTGTATAAATTGCATACTTTTGGTACAAAATTATGCAGGCAGGATAGCAAAGTCCATACAAAATTCCACTTGAGCCCCTTAACAGCTCCAACACATCTGACCTCTCTCATTGACTGAATTAATATAGCATTACTACAGACTTTTCATGGACAACAGCAAGCAAAAGCGAGACCTCCACTATCCTTCAGAGTCAAAGCCATGAGAGACAGTGAGAAATGTGTCTCTCCCGAGGGAATTATGGGAAATGAACCATTCCAAAGGCCCACTATATTCAATGGGACACAACTTCAGGCATCGCTGCCAACTGTCACAACACTGGCAGGCCACAAGCACACAGAGACTACACAGGGGCTACATGAACATAGAAGGAGCATCCATTGAGTGCCATTGAGTTTTCTAGCAAATCAGAGATGTAAGATGTATATGTATTTTTTTTTTTAAAGTATAACCATAATAAATCAGTCACCTTTTAGTGTCCGAATCTGATGATTTTAAAGGATTATTTAAACATTTTGCAGACACAGGAAACACATTGCTGCAAACGCCTGGCTTAAAAAGCCAGCTGATGCTCAGCTGACCAGAATGGCGATGATATTTTCCGGTGACGGCTCTCCCCCCTGCCTTCGCCTGGCGCTGGTGCACTGTTGCTATGGGAGATGTTTATGTAAGCCATGCCTAATCCTGTTAACTGTTACTGCGGCTGCTGAGCAGCATAAGTGTTCAGCAATAATGCACTGAAAAAAAAAAAGTCCTTTCACGGAGTGTTTAGATTTATTTTTATTTTCAATAAACAAGTGAATCGAGAAAATGGAACGGGATTATGTTAGGCTTTGATTGAGGACAAGAGAAGGAAAAAAGCAAGAGGACACATTTCATTGAATGATTTTTTTCACTACAACAGCCATGAACCAGTAAATGTTGCTCTAAAATAAGCTGAATTTGAAAAAAATAGACTTAAAACTATCTATTTGCTCTTTAAGCTTATTAAAAGTAAAAAGACATGCCATTAAGCTCTTAAAGAGAGTTTTTTATTCCATTGCCTTACATATTTTCTTTTAAGCTTTTGCTTCTGAAAATTCTGACCTGTGCTACACTTGATCAATATCTTGTTAGGAGCAGGAGAGAAAATAGGACGAGAAAAGGCAGAATTCATGCAAATCTGAGCAGAACCCTGTGACGCAGCCTCGTAACCTCGTCTCATTTCCTGCTGTCGAGTGCACTGTTGTCAGTAAAATGGATTTTGTTCTGGACAATCTAAGACATCATGGACCATAAACCCCTTCCTTACTGCCTCGTCTTCAACCTTCACTGCTATTAAATATTTTTAGATGATTATCCTTCAGTAATAAGAGAATAATTTAGTACACACATTCCACTGTCTTCTGTAGGAAAGGAATGGCAAGGGAGAAGCCTAAGCCTAATTATCCTGATTAAAAAGCAGAGTGTATGAACGATTCATACAAAAGAGGATTATGCAGACATGAAAGAAGAGAGAGTTGAAGAGAAGGAGGATGACAGAGAAATGGAAGAGCGCCGGTAAAGGCTGACATGGATGGCGAGATATCATATACGTGCAGCCTTTATGTCACAGAGAGCAGGCTGGACTAGAAAAATATGCATCCCTGGTCTCCTCCCCCTATTCTCACTACTCTTTTTTGCTCCATTAGCTTTATTACCGTCTCTTAGCTGAAGAATCAGGCTAATTTACAGTCACTTGATCACAAAGGTCAACAAAAGATCCCTTTGAGCTTTGATAATGTTTGGTGGACAGCACTAGGGGTTTCCCCAAGCCACTAACAGACCTCTACCGTCAGTGGCTAAGGCTATGCCTCTAGCAATAGATAGTAGAAGTCAATCGCTAGGGACATAGCAGCCATTGTTGTAGTAACAATAATGGTATATGATAAACATCTGCATGATATGATATATGTTTAGAAAGAAAACATTTTATTTTTAGGATAGTGTTATGTGTATTTATTACGGAAACAAGATTAAAACTGAATGGTCAAATTGTAAATGTTACAGTTCTACAAACCCCTTTTTAACTCTTTACTTTATATTATAAATGTCTCAGTTCCAAGCCGGTATTAAAATAACTGTGCACAACAAGTTTCTTTGAGATTTTAAATAGACCCCATGCACATATCGCTGCTGTCATGGTCCTGGGTCTTTAACCCAGTGCTTTGAGTTTTTGTAATTTTATTTTCCCTGTGTTAGTTCCCTATTGTATTATATTATGTCTCTAGTTATAAATGAATTTAATTTTATTAGTTCCCAAGTTCGTGTGTCTTAGTCTTTGTTTCCTGTTTTATTGTGATAGTCCCTCACCATGTTTGATGTTTGGTTAGACTCTGTTCAGTAGTGATATGCCATACCACTGATTTCCTTTCCGATCCGATACCAAGTAATATTCAGGATGGTATCGACGATACTGATCCGATACGATACTTTGTACAAAAGCTTATTTTATTTATTGTATCTCAAATTATAGCATCGTAATGATTACAGGACATCAGATTACTTGTTCTTATCACTTAATGGTGCAGAGTTCATCATATAGAAATAAAAAAAATTAAGTTGTGGCTATTTGAACACCTTGCCTGCCTGCAGCACTAAAGGACTCCGTGAGGGACGTCTGTCTCGCCCTAGCAGCACCTGTCCATCTCTTCCTCTTCAGTTTGCCTCAACATACGCTCGTCATATTCTGTGATATGATTTACTCTGAGGTGCTTGACGAGGTCAGTGATGCTGCCACAACCATACATGCCAACCCTCCTGATTTTTCCGGGAGAATCCAGAATTTCAGTGCCCCTCCCAAAAAGTCTCCCGGAGCAACAATTCTCCCGAATTTCTCCCGATTTTCCACCCAGACAACAAAATTGAAAAACCATATCGCAGAATTCATAGCGCGGCCCAGCCAATTCCAGTTTCCAACAATGACGGCAGCGTTTCACTCCACCGAGGGAGCTCGTGACGTACTACCCGGCTTTCTTTAGACCGCGAAGGCTGGTGTTGTGCCAAAAAGTGATTGCCTGCCAAAAACTGATTTCCAATGTTTCCATGTATTTTTTATGTGTAATATCTTTATGTATATTGGTAAATAGACTAACAGCGTTTACAAAGGGGTTATATATAGAAATAAAAATTATCTGTTTTTTCAAGTATCTTTACAGCTCTGTGTTATTGTACTTACATTATAACCAATCCGGTCCTTTATCCTTGTTTAAAATATTTTTACAGAACTATTGTCATATTTGCTGCCATTTCTGCTGTCCTCTTGGCCAGCTTACTCTGACAAAATACATTTTTAATGTTAATGAGATTTTTTTTTAACTGCATAAATAAAGGTTATATAAAAGTCACTGCCAAAAACTGATTGCGGCTTCTACCTTGTTACACGAATGTTGTTTGTGGCTCAATATGACTTTATGTCATCCATGAGGGATGCATTTAACATATGTTTCACATATTATAGCCCAACAAGTTACTTATAGCAGTTTAAATACGAGCAATCAGTTTTTGGCAAATACCGGAAATTACTTTTTGGCAGACAATCACTTTTTGGCACAACGCCGGGTCCTCAGGTGGAAGCAGCCTCTGAATTTGGACACCCCCGCTGTTTCCGGGCCGGCCAATAATAACGGTGACATTTAACGTATTTTACCCAATAAATAAACACTGTAAAATGTATTTTGAATGTCTCCCTAATTCTGAGGTCTCAAGGTTGGCAAGTATGTCCACAACAGCTCACTTTTTTGCCACATGGAACACAAACCACGTCTCAGCTGTTTGTGGAGGTAAAATAAGTCCGCACATGACTCCAATTACGCTCAGCCATTGTTGTGAATGCGCATGTGTCGTTCGCGAACGAAACGGCTCTTAGAGCCGACTCTTTGAAGTGAGCGACGCGAGCCGGCTCCTTATTGGGAGCCGTGAGGTTTTTTTTTTTCTTTCTCTCACCCTCTCTCTCGCCCTTTTTTCCGCTAAACTCAGCACGCGCGGCCTGTACTTTGCGCTGGGAAGAGGGGGGAGGGGCGTTAGTTACACTCGCAGTAGCACAGTTACAGAGCCAGAGAGAAAGAGAGCTAGGGACAACAATGTCACATTAGAAAGGTATAGTAATCATCCACTATTTTCAGTTGCAGATGATAAAGGATTCAGAAATCATGCAGGCCCATATGACGGAGAATGTGCATCTTCTTTTGGTTTTAATATTTTAATTTATATTTTATTGTGTTGTGGTTTGCAGTGTTTTGTGTTGTTTCACGTTAAATTTGTTTAAAAGGAAAAAGCTGAAAATTTAAATAGTTAAAAGTTTAAAATGTAAATAGTTGTTTTTTGTATTATATGATTTATTTATTACATTTTATGTGGAGTGAATAAATAAAGTATATTTATGGTGGCCCTTAAAGACAAAGCACGTAAAAACTCCAAAACGCGTAAAAACTCAGACGTACTTACAAACCCCGAAGCATGTACAAACTCCAAAACACGTAAAAACTCAGAAGCACGTACAAACTCCAAAACACGTAAAAATTCAGAAGCACGTACAAACTCAGAATCACGTACAAAAGACAACGGAAGTGTTCCAGAATGCTAGGCGCAGTGTTGAGGTGTGGTAGTAACAGGTAAATGAACTTTTTTTTTAAATTATTTGAATAAATATGAGTGCTTGTCTATAAATACACAAACAATACACACATGCTTTCAATTGTGTAATTTAAGTGATCTGGGTAGTTCTGTTTTGGAAGTTCAGTTAACGCTAGAAATGTGTTTTGGAGTTTGTATATGCTTTAGAGTTTGTACGTGCTTTGTCTCTAGGGGCCATATATAATTTTTTACATTAGTAATTCCTTTTCTGCATAATTTTATATTATTGTTAATGATAAATTAATTAAAAAACAAAACAACCTGAAGAGCCGGTTCGGAGCCGACTCTTTTTAGTGAGCCGAGCCGAAAGAGCCGGATCTCTAAAAAGAGCCGGAAATCCCATCACTAGTGCGCATGCCAAGGGGCTGCAAGACTTTTATACAGCCGTATTTCGCACACGACTATGAAAGGCGGAAGAGGAAGTAGCTCCTTTGAATGTAGACAATAAGAAAGTTATAGTTTCTTTCCACTGTGTTCCTTTTAATGATAAACTACAAATTTACCCGAAATTACTAAAATATCGATATTTTAATGTGAGAATCGATTCTAGAACATAAATGACTGGTATCGGAGGAATCGATATTTCAGGATCAATCCGCACATCACTACTGTTCAGCTGTGTTCCCCAGGTGTATCCTTTCAGCCCTTATCTCTCCCTGTGTATTTAAACCCCCAGTTTGCTTCTTTTCTTTGTTGTGTCCTCTGTCATTCCCTGACTCCTTATGCTGTCTGTTTTTCTGGAGTCTAAGATTTCAGGCTGTTTAACTCCTGCCCTGCCTTGTTTTTGTTACTGGTAGTTACTAGCTAATAGCTAATAGTTACTAGCTAGCAGCAAGTCTTGCATCTGGGTCTCCTCTATGTTTGCCACACAATGTTTCATGGCAGATACTTTCACATGCTCAATACTAGGTAACTCCATAGTGTAGTGGTTTACACATTTGCCTAAGAAGTGAAAGAAAAAGGGGTTGTGTCAGGAATGTCATGTCGTCTGGCATACAAATCTGCTAACTTAAAATACTTGGGCTACCTGCTGCGGCAAACACTTTAAGAATAAGAGAGATTCCAAAAGTAGCTTTGCTTTACATGCTCAATAGTACTTTGAATGGTAGATAAACTCAAATTTATTAAGAACACAACAAGAAGATTATTGCAGATATATAAAGGATTTCTTACAGTTTGCCATCATTGTTAAACAAACACTCCCATTTCACCTGCACCTCCCTGTGCTCTGATCCAGCAAAGCACAGCAGCTCAGCCTCTAGCCCATTAAACAGTTTTGTTCTACTCAGCATGCTATCATCACTCTGATGCGTCTGCTGATAACACTGCGCAGAGGAACATTAAAACACAAGCCCTGCTTATCCCCAGGGGACCACTGAATCCAAAACCTACCAGCACTTCTCTCTTTCTAAGTCTCTCTTCACACCTTTAGTTCAGTTGGACCTCTCTTGACACTGGAACAGGAAAGAAGGACCAGAAGGTGCTTGGATGTCAGTTATCCATCCTTAGATCATAGACGAACACAACCGATATTTGACCTTATAATCAAGGAACAAAATGTTTCTAAAGGCTAGGTCATGCTCTATGATTTAACATTAATTATAATTATGTCAGGACCGTTGTAACTGTCAGCAGAAATTAATCTTCAAATGAAATGGTTTTATGTAAGAAAATTGGTATTTAATCCCTATGTGTTGTAAAACATTTTTAAGCTACCATGTCTGTATTTTTGCCTTGCGCTGCCTATGGGATGCCAATGTCAAAACATCAAGGACTAAAACATGAACATGACCTTGGCAATGGGCAGCTTACTGCAGAAGAAAAAAGAGAAATAAATGGTTGGTAATTGGCAATTTTTTTACAATGTCTCTCATATATCCATGCTTCACTCTTCTGCTATTAGACCAAAACATTTAAATATAGTCATTTGACTTATTGAATGATGACTGTTAAAAAAAACATGAAGTTAAAGTTTTTAAACATGATACCAAAAGCTGTACCTTGCCACTCGCCCTATTAAAGTTGGTATAGCCCCCGACCCTCCTGCGACCCTGATAAGGATAAGCGGAAGAGAATGGGTGGATGGATGGGTTGGGAACTTGGGTACTCTGAAAATAGTAACCTTTAGCTGTGAAGAAGGTAAATAAATGTGTTGTTAGAGTAATGCTTGTTAGTGAATTTGTTAAAGTATAAATGGTTTTGTATTTTTTTAAGTGATCTGAGCATTGGCTCTCCAGTCCTTCTTTGGACTTTGGCTGTTTTTTTGTTTTGTTTTGTTTTTTCACTCATTTTCTGTGATTATTAAACCACATAATATTGACCTATGAGTCATTTAAGCATAACAACACATACCTGTGCTGTGTTTACAAATGTAGCCAACATCCAAAGAAGAGCACTAAATGTCCATCAAGAAGCCTGGAGAACTATTCCTAATGACTACTTCAAGAAATTATGAGAAACCTTGTCTAAGAGGTCACGCTGTGTTTAAGAATAAAGGTGGTCATACCAAATAATGACTTTCAAGTTTGTTAGAATTGTACAAACTTTAGTATTTTTAAAGAGAGGAAGAGTTTTTTTGTTGTTTTTTTTTTTAGTTGTCTTTACCATCTTTCTTATAGTAAAAGCCTGCAGCATGGTTTCGTGGGTTAACATGAAATGAGCCATAATTCTTCCACTCCTAAATATCAAAAAGCTTTTGACTCTACTTTGGATACAGGTGTCTTTTGGCATCTGTCTAATGTCTGGTTTAACAGCGTCAGACAGGCTTTCCTGGTATTTGTTTTTTGGATGCCAGAGGCCAGGGGTGCAAAACAAGATTTGAATCATTCACCAAGCTCATTAAAGGAGAGACAAACCAGCAGCAGTCTAATACCATTCCTGTGCCAGCTCAGCAGCACCAACAGTGGGGCGCCAAAGTTGAAATGGAAGCGTTGCCATGAGAAGGAACTTGCCATGTAATGGGTTTGGATCAGAAACTCAAGCAAAATAATGCAGAAAACCAAACATGAAACAAATTCACATGAAATTCAATTTAAAAATTGTTATTTAAACTATAATCCACAATACTTTTGTGTAACTTTTGGTTCCATACAACTGATAATCTTTGTTGAAAAAAATCAAACACAAGAAACTAAGAGAAGCAAACAACAGCTACCTAAACCTACCTAAACCCAACATCGTAACTGGTTATCCCAGCTGACAGTTGGCAAAAAATGTGCTACCCCTACAACTGTGCCCCTCTCCTCAAACCCAACACAGGCAGTTAAACAGATTCACTAGGTGGGGCCACGTCCTCATTTTAGGTTTGACAGCGTTTTAGTAGGTAAAGGTGAATGCTTGGACATGAATTGAGCTGCGGTTTGGGGAAGTCCTCGAAGGGGACTGGCAACGGCTCCCAGGCCTGGCAGATCCCCATGTACTAAATAGAAGTGAAGAAGTTAAAGAGTTGAGAACAAGGAGGCAGGGAGGGTGGGGAATGTAAACAAGAATGAACAGCTTGCAGAACTGGGGGAACCTATATAGATGACAACCGGAAGGAGCGTGTTTGGAGGCGTGGTCCTGCTCCTGAAATTCCGATACATAATCTCCAAAACAAAAGTTAAGATTGCTGAAATGGAATAATTCAAAAAATATAAATAAAGGGATGAAACAATAATTAGCAGATTACACACGATGTACTTAACTGACAAAGACAATGTTGGTGCTGTTAGATGAATTCAAGGCCAGAGAAAGCTTCCTGCAAATCTCAGACAAAGCACACTATTTCAGCTGCTTTAGCCTGCCCACAGTTACAAGCTGCTTTGCAACCCAGCTCCTTTGCATGCTCTGCCTGAATTCAGTGTCCTGTCTGCTTTCCACCAATGCAAATGAAAAGAATAGAGCCATGCAGACACATATAAACTATGTTGTCTGTATAAAGGTCCTATCTAAAATGCGACTGTGGTGTACTTAATTACCATTCACGAAGAAGCTGTTATCATAAACACCAACATGCCATGTGCAAATTGCAGAGGCACCTTTTCAGGGACTGGCAGGTGGATCAGAGCAGCATGGAAGCCGTGTGAGTTACATCCTCCCAGGCCAGCTTAATTAACAGTGCCATCTATTTCCTCATCTATCTTCCACATGGGAAAGGCTTCCACTGTGCTGTTGGGAAAAGGATTTGTGGTCAATACACTTGGCATTAATCTGCAGTGCTTTAAGAAAGGAAGGAAAGCATATGAATTCGTACTTGAGCAGGAATACATTGAAAGACATAAGATTTTCATCAATAGGTAAACATCCTGATAATATGTTGGTCTAACTCCGATTTGCTCTATGTTAACTGATGTGCAAATCTTGAGATATTCATAGCAACATTTATAGGAGTATATTTCATAATGTAATCATTATACCTAGTTTCATATCCATTATTCAAGGGAAATAAACATTTATGATCTAGTCGTGCCACAGTTTTGCCTTTTGCTGCTTGAAGAAACTATCACAGCAACACTATCACACCACGCACAGAAAAACACAGAAATGCACCAGCAATACCCTCGTCGCAAACATTCTGTGCAGATCAGCAGCAGCACTGCTTTGACATTGTACAGCTGAAGAGTGTGTGATATGAAGAGTGACCTGAGTGTGTGGAGGGTAAACGGAGTGACTCCCTGGGGCTGCGACGTGTTCTCTCTAGCCCTCTTTTAGAGTTCAGACAAGTCCCACGATGCTGGGAGATTAATGAAGCTGCCCTGGCACTATGATCCCTACAGGACGTACACACACACACGCACACACACAGTCATCGGCGTACATGCACACACACTGTTCATCTCAGATTATGACAGTTTTCTTGTACCCACCCTGATATGAGCTTTACAGGATGCACTGAGGATGGTACTCAGGTTGTGAAAAGGTTAAATGTTGTCATATAGAATCCTGCGCTTATTCAGTCAACAAAATACAAGAAAAATCTCATCAGCATGTGCAGATGTAACAATAGACTTCAATAGAATCACCTAAATAAAATCCGGTAGAAGATTTACCTTTAAGTAAGATGTGTCTTATACTAATGGAAACATCTAACCATGCATCCTGCCTATTGGTCACTAATGCTACTTCAAAAATGCATCATTAGAAACGCTTAAAAAAAAAAGGCATCAGCAAATTTTTGCTCCTTGGACGAAAGAGGCCTGGTTGAGTCGCTATCCTCTGGTCTGGCGACGATACAAGCAAGCTGCACCAAAACTCAGAGTCAGGAGGATGTCGCATTAACACATGGACCACTCTCACACCTGCAGTCAGCTCAGCTGTCTTACACACTGCGGCACTGCCCCTTAGAGGTCAGAAATGGGTACTACTTGTTCATTCCATGCAGGCATTTCAGTCTGGACAAGAGGGCTGGACTAATCAAATTCAGCTGGCACTGTCATCCATATAATCATATTTTGTATGTAATTTAAGACATTTAATTTATGTATGTATAGCTATGATAAGAAATGTACATACACCCATCATGGACAAATGTGTGCATATAGATTCAAATATATACATATAGAAACCTGAATCTTTTAACAAGTGTTGCTGAAGGTCCTACACTGTATTTTCACTTGAAAGGACTATTAACTTCTCGTTAATGATCATGATGGACTACAACTGGTAGTTTCTCATTGCAGCATAAAAAGGATTTGTTTCACAGTGACTGATCAATACTCAGAACAATGAGAAAGTCCAAGGGACTCTGTGAAAATCTGAAAAGGAGGACTGCAGATTTACACAAGTTGGGAAGGTCTCTTGGAGCCATTTCTAAACAACTGTACCTCATTACAAGTTATTCTGATGTGTCAACACACAAGATTAGAGGAAACTGGTTAGGATGTTCAGGAACAACTCAGAAACTGCGTAGGCTCAAGCCTTAATTTTAGAACTGCTGGAACATCAATGTCATTGTCCACAATGAAGCCAGTTCTCCATCATCATGGGCTGAGAGGGTGCCGACCAAGAAAGAAGCTTCTGCTCCAAAACTGACATCATCAAGCCCAGCTGAAATTTGCAGCTGCCCACATGGATAGGACTTTTCTGGAGAAAGGTCTTATGCTCAGATAAGACAAGTTGGCAACAAATACAAGAGGTGTATTTGGAGGAGTAAAGGCAAGGCTTTGGTAGCATCGTGCTTTTGGTCTGTTTTGCTGCCAGTAGTACTGGTACATTTATACAGCATTAATCAACGAAATAAATCATTCACACATCTAATGACTGTCAGCAGTTTAGTTGTGTAGGTGTAGTCACCATGTTATCCATCTCCAGTTCTTTCTTCTGGTCAACTTGACATGTTTCCTTTCGAATCTGGTCAGCATGCCTGCTCTGCTGCAGTCATTCCACCTCTGCCATCACTGCACATTCATGGTGAAAGACTAACTGCCTAATCTGTGGGTTCCAGATGGAAAG
This sequence comes from Neolamprologus multifasciatus, assembly GCF_963576455.1. Taxonomy (NCBI): domain Eukaryota; kingdom Metazoa; phylum Chordata; class Actinopteri; order Cichliformes; family Cichlidae; genus Neolamprologus; species Neolamprologus multifasciatus. The sequence goes on from NC_140460.1 coordinate 21,548,092, forward strand.
AAAAGCTATACTGATGCAAGAACCTATTATTTTAAAGCACTGGTGCCACTATGGGACTGATCATCCTACAGGAGGATGCTGTTCTCTTCACTATCATTGTAAAAATGACAAAAAATATCTTTGATGGCAACTGCAGCAAAAACAATTAAAAAAGAGAGAGTCTCACAAAATTAAAAAAAAAAAATTAAGACAGTACGAGGTCCAGAAAGCGGCATGCGATTTATTCCTTTATAGTGACAGCATTGCGCAGGAGTCCAGTGGTTTTCTGCTGGAAGTCATGCTTTAAATTGCTTGGCATCAACACTCAGTGAAAGCTCACTGCCACACTGACCATCTAAATGAGTCCTATGGTAATGTGAACACTGCAGTCGGTGATGATCCTGAGGCCGGATGCCAATGCAAATGAATACGTAGCGTTCTACAGCCATCAACACCAGGGTCATCTGGGAAAGGAAAATACAACACAAGATACAAAACTATACTATGCAGTTCAACTTCAATTCAGTTTTATTTAAATAGCACCAAATCACAACAACAGTCACCTCAAGGTGCTTTATGTTGTAAGGCAAGACAAACCCCAACAATCAAACAACCTCCTTTGAGCAAGCGCTTGGTGACAGTGGGAAGGAGAAACTCTGTTTTAATAGGAAGAAATCTCCAGCAGAACCAGGCTCGGGGAGGGGTGGCCATCTGATTCTCAAACCACAAACTGATAGGTTTTGTAGTAGAATATATGCTGTGATTGCCACAGCAGCTGTTTATACCTAGATGTCAGAACCAAGAGGAATCAATTTACTTCAACTGAGAAGAGCAAACTTACAAAAAGGACAAGAAAAAAGTTTTTTTTTTTAGAAGAAGGAAAGTTTCAGGAAGAATAGCTGCACGTACCACCATACTGATCACAGCCATGGGTAGTATATTGGATGGATTAAAGACAGAGCTGTTTGAAGAGCTAAAATGCAGTTTACTTACAGCTGGATGTTCGTTGTACATGTTCATTCACAATAAAAGGCTATTCTATTTAATGTTGAACTACCAAAGAAAAGGAAAAATTGAGAGAGGTTACTAGGAGACAATAACCATTCACTTCATTTTCTTAGCATAAAACTCAGCTTACAAAAGACACACAGTATCAGGTTTGACTCATATATTTTTTTTCAATAGAAGTACTACTTTTTTATGTTCAAATATCTATAATCACTTGATATTAATTGTTTATCGGTATCAATGATTCTCTTGTTGACTTTTATGCCTTCAAACTTAGATGTTTCTTATACCGTGTTGTGTATACTGAACGTCCATTCAAAAGAAATACTACATGCGATTCATATAGACACTGATGTTACCTGGCAACTGCATCAAAAGGAATGAGTTATTACTATTGTTACATAATAAAAAAACAATCATTTTTCTCCTTGAATTTTGTAACTTATGAAACAGGTGCACTTCAGGGATGGGAAGACTATAGATGAGGCTTGTTTGTGAACAGATCGGAGAAGAGATCCTTCTCTCTCACTGCTATCCTTGTGTCACTTTCAGAAGCAAAGACAGCTGGTATTTAGAGAAGCAGCCATAAAAACCCCATAGGGTGCCAACATAGTTATTTTTGAATTTCCTGTTCTGTTCTCTCAAAGTCAGTGGACTTTATGGATTTTTCATTAGATGCCTAACATACAGTCTGCAATTAACATAAGCTTTAGACATGTTCAAGTTTTGTTGTTCTAAAACTTAAAATATTTTAATTAAATATCCCACTTGGGAATTCAGAGAAAGTGTATAAACGAGACAACAGAAATTTGTGGGGACATTCGGTTCTGTGGTGTCCAAAACAGGAGCTTAGTGGTGATGGCAAAGTCATGTGACTGACCTAAATGATTCTGCCCTCATCAGTTCAAATCCAAGATATTTCCACCATGACCACAAATGGAAATTAAAGAATTTGATATTTAACATATCACAGTCATTAAGCAATTAATTTCAAAAATAAAGTTTAAATGTCAAGACTGAGTGCACTTATTTCTTATAATTTCAGCAGATGAAAAAGTAAATAATTCCCACATGCTATATTAATCACGTTTTATTTTGGTAACTTGAATCTCAGTCTCACTGTGTAGCCTTTCCTTTACAGCTGTGAGAAAATCTTTGGAAAGCAGAATCACTGAGCTGTTTGAAGGTCTGTTTCTAAATCGCAGTCACTCTGAAAAGGTTTCATTGTAGCATGGCCAAACCACTTGAGAAACCTGTTGATTTAATTTCCAGATGGTGAAAAAGCAGTCACCAAGTAGCTTCTTGATTCCACCGTAGCAGTTGACAGTGCTCTACCCAGGCCCTGCAACAGCAAAGTGGCCTGTCTGATATGAGGGGCAGTTTAAGGGGAAGTGGCACCTGCCAGGGTAAAAGACCTTACCTGTACAATTTACTCAGGTAGAGAAATTACGGATGGCATGCATGCATTCTGGAAAGACGATACCAGTATGTGCATGAAACCAGCAGCCAGATACTAATCAGTACCAATCTTTTGTCCACATCGGATTCTCTTTCTTGCTTTTGTTCAAAAGGACTCCTTACTTTTGATTCCCGCGTGCTAGCCAGATGTCTTGGGTGTCTGAATTGCTATATATGAATCATATTTATTCCTTCATACCAAATTTTTATGGCAAGAGAAATGCATCACCTTCTCTTGGTGAACGATGCACAGCAGTACAAACACGAGCAAAAGTCTCAAGTCTATGCTCATTTCTTCAAAAGTGTTGTGAAAACATAATTTGTTCCATTTCTTTAGTTGAAGCTATGAAAAATGCCAAAGATAACAAGGTTTGACATAAAATTGTATTTTATATCCCAGCATGGTGTGTAGTGTGTTCTTAAAAAATTGAGGAAAATTTGAAGTATCAGGACTAAACATTATCAGCAGTTGAACATAAATTTGTGTCCTTAAGAAACAGGAAAGAAATCCAAAGACCTGACACAGGAGCTGAGAGATGCCTCTGGACTTTCAGCTGTCTGAGTGTCTACAGCCATCTGTGAAACACGGTGGAGGTTCTGTCAGGGCTGCATGTCAGCCAGTGCTGTTGCAGATCTTGTCAAAATTTCTGAATTAATAATTTATCAAAGTACCATCAGATATTGATCCACCATGCAATATTATCTGGAAAACATGATTAGCAACAGCTTCATTTTCCAGCACAACAATGATCCCAAACCAAAATGCCAATGCATTAAAATCCTACCTGGATAGAAAAACACACAGTGGAGCACTATCAGTCATGGATTGGCCTCCCCAGAGCCCGGACCTCAACATTATTGAAGCAGTGTGGGATCATGTTGACAGAGAACGGAACAAAAGGCAGAAACATCCAAAGAAGAGCTTTGAATGTCCTTCAAGAAGCCTGGAGAACTATTCCTGAAGACGACTTAAAGAAATGACAAGAAAGCTGCCTAAGAGAGTTCAGACTGTGCTGAAGAATAAAAGTGGTCACACCAAATATTGACTTTCAGGTTATTACTGTATAAACTCTGTTTTTTCCTTACATGCTGCCACATATTATACACAAGACCTTATATCTTATGCTATTAACTTATACCTAATATGCGATGTTTGGTTCTCAAAGCTGTGGGCAAGCTCTGCACCGTCACCACCTCTGTGCTAGAGGTGCACTGAAATGATCAACTTGAGAGAGCTCACATCTTCCACAAACAAAAAACCACCATGATACACTTTCCCACTTAAACAGCATGAATTTGAAACAGCAAGTGAAATTTATTTAAATTAAATAAAATCTTGTACATTTCACAGCTATAGGGGCCTACATAGTAAGCAAAATAAAGTCTACTCTTTGTCCATGTGCAGAACTACACCACAGGGTAGCTCCAAAACAGTCTGTCATCATTTGAATATAGGAGAGGGAGTTTGCTTGGTGGAAGAAGACGGCCATAGCCATTTCCTACTCCCCAAAAGACTGGATGATGTAAAAAAAATAAAAAATAAAAAAAATTAAAAAAAAGGTTATGTGTGGCTTCTGGTAGTGCTTTCATGCTGATTCCTTCCAGCTGTGGACATCCACCTTTAAAATACAACATATTTTTCACCATATCACCATGCTTTAAAGGCAGTTAGCCAAAGTTCCTTGTAATGAACACATAAAGACTGATTTCATTATATTGTAGTGATACTTTACGGTAAATCATTTGTTCCTCTCCAAAATGAGCACATAAGCTTTTGTAATGAAACTTATCAGCTGCTGATATTAATGCAATCTACTTTGGAAATGTCTCTCAGCATGTGTGGCATCATATCCTGTAGATCTTGCAGTCTGCTCCAATGATGGATGGCTGTCACAGACTTAAGAGAGTACGGCCTGTGCAGTCTTGATGCCAACTAGGTTGTCTGCACTGACAGACCTTCTCATGGCCGATTTACTCAAGTCCTTATACTTGTCCTCACATAGCCTGGAGATAGCCTACAAAAAAGAGAAAGATAATAACAATAAAAAAAACAATAATAATCAGAAGAAGCATCAAACTGTTACGACAGAACAAGCAGAGCAGCCACAGCATAACAAGTTCTACCAACATTTACTTTATCAGTTCAGCAGTTGGAATATATACATTTCCAAACTGCAAAATAAAATCAGCCCTGGAAAATTACTCACCTCTAGTTTTTGAGCCCGCTTGGTACTGAGTGGCTCCAGAGGGAAACTGAGGTTGTTGTCATCAGCCAGTGAGCGCAGGTCAAAGTAGTACTTGGCGTAGACGCTGGCTGGGACATTAATGTTGAACTGGAGCAGCTCCAAAAAGTGACGCTCCATTTCATTCCTGCAAAACAGTTTGGAAAGGTTCACGATCTTTTATTAAAAAACAAAAGGTCCTTTCCAGGCTGCAGGAACCTTTTGAGGGCTTTCCTATAACTCTTAGAGGTGGTCCCCACTTTCCGTGTGTTTGCACTGTGTGAACTAGAAACTACACTGCTTAAAAAAATTAAAGGAACACTTTGAAAATGCATCAATCTCAATGGGGGGAAAAGCACGTATCTATACTCTTATGCACTGGTATTCAGAAAAAAAATCACAATGTCACTTTGATGGAAATGAAAATAATCAACCTACAGAGGGCTAAATTCAAAGTGAAAATGAAACAGTGAGTCAAGTGAACGTGCGGGCCAGGCAATGGTATCAATTCCTTTAACCTCCAGGAACTACTTGCATACTCTTGCCACATGAGGCACTGTTGTGCACCAGGAGGAACCCAGTACTCACTGCAACAGCGTAGGGTCTGACAATGGGTCCAAGGATACCTAATGGTAGTCAGGGTGTTGTTGCCTAGCCTGTAGAGCTCTGTGCGTTCCTCCATGGATATGCCTCCACAGACTATCACTGACCCACTACCAAACCAGTCATGCTGAACAATGTTACAGGCAGCAGAATTTTCTCCACAGCTTCTCCAGACCCTTTCACATCTGTCACGTGTGCTCAGGGGGAACCTGCTCTCATCTGTGAAAAGCACAGGGCGCCAGTAAAGGACCTGCTAATTCTGGTACTCTATGGCAAATGCTAATCGGGCTTCACAGTGCCGGGCAGAGATCACAGGGCCCTCTAGAGGATGTCAGGCCCTCAGGCCACCCTCATTAAGTCTATTTATGATGGTCTGGTCAGAGACACTGACACGAGTGGCCTGCTGAAGGTCATTTTGTAGATCTGGCAGTGCTATACAAAAACTACTGTAATACTTACATGTCCTCCACGGTGATATCTTTGAGGATCTGGCAGTAATCGACATTCCACACAGCCTGATCATCCCAGACCTTGGAGGCCAGTAAGATGGCACCAAGAACAATGCGCTTCCAGTTACAAGGACAAATATCCATCTCAGCATACGTTAACAGCCTTTCCAGATACACCTAAGGCAGAAGGAACCCATCCATTCACACAAGCAGAAAGGGTGATAGTTCTCAATACTTCTTTACATCATTCAACACTTTCTGCAGTGTAGTGGATGTTTGAACTTACCAGAGTGACGATGGCGCACTCGGCGGTGAGCTGAGCAGAGCTGAAGAGCGTTCTTATGAAGCGGTAGATGAGTTTGTGTTCTGGGTCCACCACAGAGTAGTCATCTGGAACCTTTTCTCGCTGTTGGGCAGAAGGTCATCATCAGTGGTCCACTAATATAGCAAATATCACTGCTTGGTGTAATCAACCATCTCAACTCACCGACAGTGGGTGCTTCTTCTCGTCGAATATATCCAGCGAGCGGTTTGAATCTCTGTAGATGCAACAAGCCACTGTTAAATATACGTGATATGTAACTTCTCATGGTTTGAAACTACCATTGCTTATTCACTGGGGTTTCATGGTGTTAGATATCACAACAGTTATTTATCTTTTGTTGAGTTCTACAAATACTTTGTATATTACAACCACTGATGTGCAAATTAACAAACATTTTGTTTCCTATATTATTAAGTATCTGACTCACTGATGTCCAAAAAACTAATTTGATTTTCGCACTGACCATCAACACTGGCCACCTGCTGTGGAAAAGTATTTGCCCCCTTCCTGATGTCTTAGCTTTTATGTTGTGTATTTGTCACACTTAAATGTTTCAGATAATCAAACAAATTTTAATGTTAAAGATAGTAAGTGCATTTAACATCTAGTTTTTACGGTAAATGGAAAAAGTTAATACAAACCTACCTGGTCCTATGTTAAAAAGGAATTGACCCCTAAACCTAGTAAGTGGTTGTCTGTGAAGGTTCTCAGTCATCCAGGTCATCGTAGTCAAAGGAGCTTGCAAAGAAAAGCGTCTGGACTTCTTTAAGTTACTTGAAGACGTTTGACCTCTCATCCGAGAAGCTTCTTCAGTTCTAAGGTCAAATGGTGGAGAGTCCCAGATATACTGTAAACCTAGTGCGAGTATCCCCCCACAGAGGGACAAAAGGACCCCCTGATGATCCTCTAATCGCCTGAGCCAAGGTGTGAAACTGGGTGTGGGTCCCAATCAGCCAGAGTTTGAGCTCACCCGAAACTCCATATTTCAGGACAAATATGCAAAAAACTAAGAAATCAGAAAAGGGCAAATACTTCTTCACCACATTGTATCTATTCTTTGAGTTGCCACCACCAAGTGCTATGACTCTGGCCATAAAACTCAAAAACCATACTTGACCTAAATTAGGCAAAGCTGCATCCTTGGATCACTTCCAAGAACATGACTTTAAGGAAAGTAGCTCCTACTTTCCTTAAAGTCGTGTTTTGACAGTTACTACATTTGAAATGCAAATAAATTGCATTTCAAACTGAGATGATGCAAACAGAAAACTCAATTTTCAACCTATTATGTGCAGACATGAGATGAAAAAAAACCTGTTAATTTTTAAAAAAGCAATCACAACCTCTTTTTTTATATATTTCTTTGCAATTCTGACCTGACGCAAGCCACCTTCTGGTTTGTTTGTTAATCAGAGCTAAATCTCTGGCTCTCATTATCAGTGATGATCTTTAAAAGCTGTACCCATCTGGCACTTAATTTGATATCCACCTTCTGCATACGTCTGTCATTCATGCATGATGTATTTAGCAGTAAGACAAGGCAAGTAGCATTTCCTATAGGACTTAGGCTCCTTTTTAATTACTTCATCTAAGTATTAAAAGCAGTCTTACAAACTTGATGACTAATGTTTGTAAATATCTAAGTACTGGTCACAACAATGAAGAAAACGTTGCACTACCAAGAGACAATACGTCTGACGTTTCCTACCTGTTTTTTATGTGGTAGTATATGGCCAGTGCAACACTGCAAGAGACAGAAATCAACAAAGAATAAAACACTAGAGCTGGATTTTCCCTTTTACAGCTTTTTATTTTTACTTCTACTTTACAAATAGATATTTAGATCTTTACAACTGCAGCTATTTGGTGACTTTAAATGTTACCTGCAGTTCAGGACAAACAAACAGAAACATTTTTCAAATAATTAAACAGTAGACTGACAACATGTCAGTAACATAATTGTGTATAAGAAGAGGATCTTAAAGAGGGCGGAGTTTCTCAGACGTAAAGATGGGCCAAGGTTTAGTAATCTCCAAAAAAACCTATGTACAAATTGGGGAACAAATTCATGTACAGATGAGGAGACTTTGAATATCTAATAATATTCAGTACATAGTGATATTAAACAATTCACAGAACCGGAAGAAATATCTGTGCACAAAGGACAAGGCTAAAAATCAGTGCCCGTGATCTTCAGGTGGCACTGCATTAAAAACAGGAATATCTCTGTCATGGAAATTACTGTATGAGCTCAGGAACACAAATCACTGTTAAAGGGTTACCATGCCATCCACAAATGGGGGTTAAGCTCTATCATCCAAAGAAGAAGCCATATGTGAACATGATCCAGAAACACTGCTGGGGTCAAATCTCACTAAAGAGGAGCAGAACCATCCAGCTTGCCTCTTAGATGGTACGAGGGGTACATCAGTGCCTATTGAATTGGTAGCTTGGACATCTGGAAAAGCACCATCAATGCTGAAACGCATATGAAGACTTTAGAGCAAGATATGCTGCCGTCCAGAGAGCTTCTTCAAGGAAGTTTTTGCATATTTCAGTAAAACAGTGCTAAACCACATACTGCATGTATTACAAGAGCATGACTTCCTGGTAAAGAAGTCCAGATGCTGAACTTTTCACCAGCTGAAAGCAGCAGCTAGAATCTTATATCAGGACATCATTCCTCTCCCAAATGTCCAGCAAAGCTCTCTTTTTAGTTTCCACACTTTTATTAAAAGAAGAGGGGATGCTACACAGCGTTAAACGTGGCCATGATGCTGCCACCACATTCAAAATAAACATCTGATAAGTTTAAAATGTTTTAAAGTGAGTCAAAACTGTGTTTGTGGAATTTGCAAACCATTGAACTGTTTTTAATTCACATTTTACACAGCGTCCCAACTTTTTTTGTACTTGCGCTTGCAGCAGTACTGAGGTGAGGGCGGTCACTTACCATTTAATAGTGCTCTTGAGATTGGGCTGGCTGACTGTGCTGTCATCGAGGAATATGGTTGAACACGAGCTGTACTTTTTAGAAAGGAGTCCCGGGGACATCTGGCATCGAAAGCGTTACAATGTTTAGAGACAGAATGGAGGGGAAAACGGGTTATAGAAACACATTCAACCCCAGAGAAATGAGATGTATGACTGTGAATCATTTCAGCAACAAACAGACCCACGAAGAACACGCAGAGCCGTAACTTACGTGATTCATGTAGTTGCTTTTCCTTTTCTCGCGGACTGAAATTGGATAAAAAACACAATCAACGAGATGTAGGAGTTTCAGAAGAGAATGGGGTAAAATATTAAAGCACCAGAGAAATACTGACCATCTGTCTGAGACTTGTTGAGGAATAGAGTGCTTGCTCTGGGGTGGTCGGATGGGTTGGCCTCTTGGGCCAGCTCTGTAGAGGGAAAATGTTAAAAGTCTTCATATAAGACTACAGTGTTTGTCTAGGAGCTGCCACGCTGCTGCTGATTTAATGCTAAACAGCTCTTAAAGCATGTAAAACATTTAAACTGAATCACTTGCAGTAAACCGGCACCATGACAGGGCAACATCACTGCATGCAATCACATCTCCAAAAATAGCAAACTAATCTTCACACACCATCTGGAAGCTCCCTGTCGCTGATGTGCTGCAGGTATGTCCCAGTGTCCTCGCTCACATCTTCAGTAGTGGTGATGGGACACTCCTCCAGCTCCACCTCTCTCCTGTGGATCTTGGGGCTCTCTCCAGGAGAGATGCAGCAGGACACCGAACCTCCCATCGCTGACCTGCAAAAGTCCTGCAACAGCCAGCACCGCTTTCCATACAATTGAGGAGGGACCACCTGCTAGTCTGGCAATTCTGAAGCTGCAGGAAGGTCTGCAAGATCTTTAAGCCAAACCTTACAAGGGGTTGTTAGGAAAAAATACATAAAACACTAGTTTTGCTCTGCCTTGGCGAGATCGGGTTCAATCACAACCTGGAAGTGTTCGGGTTGTTTGAAAATGTGCGTGTTGTGGACCAGCACAGCCCTTGTGTTTCTGCTGCAAAGTGAACGATCTCGCTTCAGAGCAGAACGGGATCTATGCAAGGACAGCCAAGTAAGTATCTGCGGTATGTGCAGGACGGCTGACATATTCAGGGTGTGTGCGCAACCCACGGATGGCGCACTTTAATATGAACTGCGTGCGTGGGCTGCATGGTTTTGGGCTGAGAATAACCGCTACCAAGTCATTTTACGGAAAACAGTCTAATGAGACGAAGTCAGGCGTTCCTCTGCCTCCCTCCATGGCTAGCCGGCTAACGCTAGCTTCCGCACCTCAATCCACTGCTGGCTTCTCCAGCAGCGTGACTCAATCCATTTTCACTGCGGCTCAAGTCTGTGTAACCGCTGCGGCCCTTTCAGCGACAGCACCGGGCGAATTCACCAGCCGGAAGGGTTTTTAGATGAAACGGGGAAAGTGAGCGGCCAGCGGGTGTCAAAGCGGTGGCCGGAGGTGGCGTTCATCTCGTCGCACTAGCGGGACACAAGCTTTAGATGTCAAAGCGACTGTAGCAGGTAAGTTCAGAGGTAATTTCCTGCTTAAGGGTTTCAAAGTAAAAGTCCGCTGGTGGAAACGCCAAGACCGTGTGAAACTAAAAAAAAAAGAAAAAAAAGATTTAAAAAAATAACTAATACAATATTTATTAAAACTATTTAAGCTATCTTCTTAACATAAAATAAAATAAAAGTGTAAGCTGTTGAATTAAAAATAAAATAAAAAAACTTAGTGAAAAGAAAACTGACTTGTTGTTCATATAAATAAAAACGTTTATGCTGAACACTCTTTCTTAACAGACACCTATAAAAGATAATAAGTCTTAAAATAATTTAAGCAACATTTCAATACAGTTTTCATACGTTTCTCTTGTTTTATCTATTTATTTGTATTTCCGATTTATTTCCAAATCTTTGCTCAAAAACACCATGCATGTAATAATTCAACAACCTTTTCAACAACTAGGTTTCCATTTTTGTCTAATTTACTCAGCCAAGGGATGTTTTAGTATTTTTTGTGCATTAGTTATTTTCAGTATTATCAATAGATAGCTGCCATGGACCCGTAGCTGCAATAGATGCCAAAAATGTTTTTTTTTTTCTTTTTTATTTCTTATGTCAGCACAGAGCGAGTCTCTTCACGCAGCTCAAAAACCCTTTATTTGCAGTACACCGGAAGCTACATCGCTGCTATGTGTTTCTACCTTTACAGACCTGCGGGTTTTTTTCAGATCACGCCCCCCTCGATTCTAGCTAAAACACAACCCCGTTAAGAAAATCTTGCAGACACGCCCATCACAAAGACTTACTCTTTTCCCATTGGTCACTTTTAGCTGGGCTGTTACGTGATTGGCTAGATTTGTTCGTTGACGTCAACACGGGTTGCCGTCTTCAGTTGCCTGAAAGCGAATCGGTCTCTCGCGCTTCAGTATTTATTAAAGAAAACAAGCCAACTATCAACGCTAAAAGTTGGTTAATATACCATAAGAACATTCTTTAACAAACGAATTAAATAGTAGCTATATAATAACTCCAGAAGATGGCGGAAACGAATCAATGAGCCAGCCAGGTACGAGGGAAAGCGTCGAAGAAGAAGGAGGAGCGCACTGCGCATGTGTAAACGAGTGTGGTTTTATTTATTTCAAACATGGCTCTCGTTCCCTATGTAGAAAACCCACTGCCCGTGCTTTCCAAACTCCACAATTCATCAGCACAGTTTAGGTTTGCCAACCGCGACCTCCGACTCGCTCAGGACTGGAAAAAGCTCGGTGTGGCGGCGGTTGTGTGGGATGCGGTAAGTTACAACAGTGGCAGCAGTGCTTAGCTTCAATAATTCTTCCATGTTTCATTAGATTTATTCATTACTATTGCATTTGTGTTATTGCCCAGGCGGTGGTCATGTGTATGTACTTGGAGCTGGGAAGAGTGGAGCTAAAGGGGAAGAAAGCAATTGAATTGGGAGCTGGCACTGGTCTAGTGGGCATTGTAGCAGCTCTGCTGGGTGAGTGCATAATTACTAACCACCAAAAACTGGAGGTGGTCGGATCACTCCAAACATCAGTAGTATCAGTACCAATGCTGCTATTGGTATCAGATCGATACTAGCCCAAAATGATCAGCACTTTGTTTCAAACCTTTAAGTTCAGTATGTACACAAAAGAACTGTGTTAAATAAATTAATATAAAATAATGAAAAATATACACACATATATAACACATTAAAACAACAGAAGTTGACCCAAGGTGCTTTAGAGACAGGCTCATTTGGATTCCTTGTCTCCAAAACTAGTTGTGTGTGATATCAAATAAATACAGGGCCAATGCTGAAGACACCAATGCTGATACTTTTAACCTGTGAAGGCAGCATATAAAGGTCAGAGCAGTGTTATTATTTATGATAAATTGTCATCAAATTCTGATCACATTTTAATTATCGCTAAATCACTGCAATTTTTACTTTCCACAATAATGAGTTAACACAAAACACACCTTTCAGCAGTGTATTTTGAAACTGTTTTTTTTTTTTTTTTGAGGCCTTGAATTTAAATATGCATGTGTTAAAACACAGTAGGTCAGCTTCAGTTGTTTAAATGTGCTGCAACAGGCTATAAATCACAGACGTCACAGTATGTATCGATCCTATTGTGCTAGTATCTAAGGATATTAATACCATCGATATTTGGATTAATCTGCCCACCTTTATCCAAAAACGGAAGGTGTTTTTTGTTGTATTAACTCATTATCGTGGAAAATTAAAATCAAATTGATTTAGTGGTCATTAAAATTTGTTCAGGATTCATCTCATAAATCATGACACACTACTCTCCGCTACATAATCTCCCTTCATAGGTTTAAAGTATCCATATTGATAACAGCAATACTGGCCCTGTATTTACTGTGTATCAGACCAATACCAAAATTTGCAGTATCTCATAGCACTATCAAAAAGCCTTGAGAGTGCGGCGGGTGAACAAGGAAAGCTGTGATAGTCCAACTCTAACCCTTCCCTAGGTGCCAGAGTGACCATCACTGACAGAGAGCCTGCGCTGGACTTCCTCTCCGCCAACGTGAAAGCAAACCTGCCACCAGATTCCCAACAATCAGTGGTGGTCTCCGAGTTGACCTGGGGCGAGGGCCTCGAGCGATACCCAGCCGGAGGGTTTGATGTGGTTCTGGGTGCAGATATCATTTACCTGGAGGACACGTTTTTGCCTCTGCTGGAAACGCTGGAGCACCTGAGCTCAGACGCCACTGTGGTGTTACTGGCCTGCAAGCTCCGCTATGAGCGAGACACAAACTTCCTAGGCATGCTTAAGCAGTGCTTCACTGTCGAAGAAGTCCACTACGACAAACAAAGAGACATACACCTATACAAAGCTTGCAAACTGACACGGAGGAGAGACTTGTGACCATTTGTTTGTTTTAATATATGAAATAAAATGTTTTAAAATCAGATTACCAGAAACACATTTATTAACAGCTGCCAAAAGTGTCATATCTGAATAGCTCTAACGTAATGCACTGTATTATTATACAAGTTGTTGCTGACATTTAGAAATAGTGAATACAAAAAAAATAAATGAGAAGCAACATAAAAAGCATACTATATCATGACTATACATAATACCTAAAGAATACAATATGGCATCCCATTATCACAAAAATATTTTCTTTTAGAACGCACCAACACCACCTGATCTTAAAGTCATTTCACAAAGTGGGTGCAGTTGAGTTGTATCTGGTGAGCTTTGATGCTCCATTTACAAAAAAAAGAAAAGTGATCAAACACATTGATGCAACAACACTTGATTAACTGCAGATGAGTGGTAGATTTACCCAGAAAGCGGTGAAATGCTGAAGGATTGTAAATGCAAAGAAAGTGCACATGCTAGCTCATATTACTATAAACAGAATTAAGAGACGGCGACCGAGGCCTCGACACAGAGGGGCCCGGTATGGCAAATTTCCCCCCTCCGATGTAATTCCATGATTCCAGTGCTTTATCCACTTGTCTCTGAACTCTGCTTAAAAACTCTTTCATTGCATAACAAGTAAGGCTCATTAAGGTTTTGGTTATTGTTCAAAAACAATCCATGAGTCTATGGAGAGAGAGAGAAAAAAAGGTTTTGCTTACAGTATATAATCTCTGATAAACGGGCAGCAGCTTATTTATCCGTTATTCCCACTTCTTGTACTGTCGAAGGCCTATTTTGTTTTTGTTTGTTTTTACCACCAAACTGGTAATTACGAGGACACCATTACGCAATTTTCCACTTAATGTCTCTGAAGCTTTAAAAAAAAAATGAAGACAAAAAGTCAACCCCCCCCCCCCCCCCACCCCCCCCCCAACTTCACTGCTGCCCAACTTCTACCATCTCCTCACTGTGCTGCAGTTAACATGAAAAAACCATTTTACAACTAAATGGTTAGCTTTTTGTTCACGTTGTATAAAAGCAAAAATATACTTGGGTAAAACAAAGAAAAAAGAAACATGGCATTGTAGAAGCATAATCTAATTCAGAACAAACCAAAACACACATCTTAAAAGATAAAAACGTCCAAGACACAGGCCACCTATAAGTATAAGCATTAATAAGTAACAGATGTTAATTCGAGAGTTACAGATAGAAATGTTTTACGTGAAGTTATACTCTCCGAATGGAAAAAAAGAAAAAAGTTCCATCGTCATCATTATCGGTGGTGCTTGCAGTCGGTCCCCCCATTGCTGGTGATGTTGCCCGGGTAGTCCGGGCACCAGTGACTGGAATGCTTCCCTTCGGTGGTGTCCTTGGCGAGAACAGCTAGTTTCCCTGCTCTGTCACCTTGCCACACAGACCCTGTTTAAGTTGCAGTCTCCTCCACGTTCACTGTGAGCACCGCCTCATCCTTTTAATGGGGGAAAACTGGTGGTTGATTTCAAATTGCTCAAATGGGATGGGGGTTTTAAATTGCCCAAATGGGACAAGGTTTCAATTTACCAAAGTGGGATGGGGCTTTTGTTTTGTTATTTTTTTATACCTGGTGAGTCACGTTCACACATTTTTCAGCAGTTTTTAAAAAGAAAGCAGAAGAGTAGAAAAGAGGAGGGCGCATCCAGATGCATGGCTCTGTGCTGAGTCTCTGTACACAAGTGCTGGGGATCACCTGTCAAGCCACCGGCAGGTGTATTCTACTCTGATTTGTGGCAGTACAAGTCTTTGAGGGCTTTCAGTTCCTCAATGAGGGTTTTGTTCTGGTTTTCCAGCACGGCCACGCGGTTCTCCAGACACTTCACGTACTCTTTCTTCTTCCGACGGCACTCGCGGGCTGCCTCCCTGTGAGACAGGAGGATGCGGGTACATGAAGGTACAGCACATCAGCTTGACACCTACAGAAGCAATTCAGTACGAGTTACTAATTAACCTCGCCATACCTGTTTTTCATCAGTCGGACCTCCCGTTTGCGTGTGACTTCCTCAGTGGCTCCTGATCCGCTGATTGTGGGTGGAGTTGCCATGACCACCCCAGGAGTGATGGTGCTGGTGGGGGCTGTGCGGATTTGATAGGCCTGGACATCACCAGAAGCAGCTGGTGAACAAAGATAGACAAACAGTCAGTGCTTTATTCAGCAAAGCTTTACAAATCGTGTAGTTTTTGTGGAACTTCACTTCTAAACACTGTGGAAACCATTTTCCCACCTTGCACGACCACCTGGTTACTGGGCACGAGGATCTGCTGCCCGTCACTGGTCTGAGCATACTGCAGGATGGTGGCGCCAGGCTGGGCTGCAGCAGTGTTGGCCATGGTGAGTGTCTGCAGGCCATCCGTGCCATTATTGGCCAACTGAATGGCTCCACCCTGGGTAATGGCAACTGCAGAAGGATAAAATTGTGCATTAAGACTTTTAACCAATTGCTTTCTGTGTTGTTCTCCTCCATCCAATACTGTAAACATTACTAGATATGGGGCTCCACACAAACTGTCATATCACATATACTGTTTTTGTAGGAGGAAAAGAAGGAAAATACTGGACTTAACATCATTCATTCACAATATCCACAGGTTTTCCAAACTGCATTAAGTCAGTACAGGTTAAGGATAATCTTAACACTGGTCTTTAATGTTGGAAACATTAAACAGGGTCTGAATCAAAGCATCAAATGTGGCCTTTTTGCTGATTGGCCATCCCTGAAAAACAGGTTTGGGATTACTTGTTTAACATGAGCATCCACCACTGTAACAGCATGTAGAAAAAGCATAATAGGTTCCCTGTCTGCTTAATCTGGTCATTTGATTTAGTGAATTTAAATAGTCTCACTGCACGACAGCAGAAGTAGAATGCTTGAATTACGTTAACACCTACTTATTTTTAACAAAAAACACCAGCTATCTGTGTCTCAAAGTACTTACTGTACTGGCCACTGCTGGTCTGATAGATGGGAGTGGGCATGGTGACCGTGGTGATAGCAGGGGCTGAGTCATCTTCTGATTTCTCTTCCTCAATTCGAGGCACTGCTGGAGCATCTGATGATAAGTCATTTAAGATCTTTCTGTAAGAGGAACATTTGCAGAAAAATCTTAGCAACCTTTTATTTTCTCCTCGTTTCATATCTGCAAATAGTCTATTTATAGCTGATAAAAATGAAAGAGTGTCAGTCATTGTCTTCTAAGCTTTGAACACGTCATACAGACACAAAATGGAAGCAGTACAGATTAATGAGATGCTGTTTACATCTGCAGTTTCTCAGCGTGTCACACAGACCTGTAGGAAGGCCGCCTGGACAGAATCTCTCTCCTCTTCTGAGAATCTGTCACGCTGTCGACAGATTCCTGAGAGTCCTCGCTCTCAGCGACAGTCGAAATCTGTAAGGAAATCATCTCAAATTCAATTTTAATTCATTTACAAACTTCAAAGCCATCATGTTCAGCTCATATCCCCTACTGCAGTCATTACTTGCAAGATGAAGTTTCCCCTCTCCTCTTACCTGTACCGTCTGCACCTGTGGGGACTGAATGACCGAAGGCTGAGCGGCTTGGATCACACCGTGCACTTGGACTGTTTGACCATTGGGTAACTGGACAAGAGTGACTGTGGGACTACTGGAGGACACCTGGGCTGCTGCTATGGATGCCTGAAAATATAAAACACATTGTAAAACCACACATGTGCATAGTTACAAACAGCCCACAGCAACTGGTATTATTTTACTCTTGGGTAACCTCAATCCCATCTCAAATCCACATGGGCCTTCTGCTCGACCTTCTTAGATCGACATAAACAATTCATGGTGCTAAGTTTGGATATGTAAGATATCAAATACTTTCCAAGATATATACATATTTTAAAAATGGTCCGTTGACCCACTTCAGGTATGTTTTCTCACACTCTGAAATCTGAGGTCATGTTTGAACATGAATATCTCAAGGACCACTAAAGAGAAAAGCTTTAAATTTTCACTTTCTTGAATCATGAATAAGCATACATAATTTGGTACAGCAGATACAGCCTAGTATTGTGACGGTTTGCATGGTGACAATACATCAATACAGGAACACCAAATATCAATATCTTATTAAATTAAAATAGTCGGAGAACACTACGAGCTACCGTAGGCTCATCTCATGCATGATCCTGAGATAAAGCTAGCCGAGCAAACTTACATTTAATCAGCAATTCAGAATTTCTGACTTTGTAGACAGCAACACACATGTGCCGATTTATCTCAGTTAACTGCTGTATTATCAGAAAGACTGACCACATTCACTTACAGACCGATAACAGACTGATAATTTTATTTTACAGATACAGATATTTACAAAGTTTCAACTTTGAGGGCATAATTTCCAGTTGAAAAAAAAGGGATAAATCACAGTATTTGTTATTGCAATGCTCAGCATAACTGCAAAAACTGCTACAATATCATTAATGGGGTCTTTGCTGAATCTCACCTGTAGTATTTGATATATAAGCCATATACACCAAAATCTCACAGCACAAAACTTTGAAACGTAGCATTTTCAAACTGAAAATGGTCGAGCATTAAAACTTAAATTCATACTCCTTGCACTAGTTCTGCACTCTCTGCATGAGAATAAAAAGCACTACCTGTGCCAAGGTGATCTGCTGGGCCTCAGACTCCGAAACAGCCGTTTCACCACTTTGCTGTGTGTCTGCAGCCGCTTCCATGGTCATTTAAAATCTGGCTGATGGAGGGAAAACAAAAGTGAGAAACGGCTTATTTGTGAATGCAACAGCATGCTGGGAACACCAGACTCATTCAAAAACTTGCTCGGTCTTAAAGGAGGGTGTGGCTTAGCTTAACATGCTAGCATATAGCTCATTTTCAACGGTTTCCTTGTTGGCCGAAATTATTTTAAGAATGACCCAGGAGTGAACGTTATACTTATGGCTCAACAACATTAACGCGAACTGAAATGAGCCGCTACTTGTTTATCCAGGCTCACGCTTGCAGTTAACGCCGGAGGCTAAAGCTAAGGCTAGTGTTACCAAGTTAAGAGTTAGCGTGCTAGCTCTCAGGCAGAATGAGCATGCTAACATGCTAACGGGAGTGCAACACAAACTTCACATTTATCGTGTCTCAATTTCGGCTCTTTAATTTCAAATCCTGTCGCTGTTTAAGCCTTTGCTAAAAGAAGAAACCTGTAGTCCAAACAAGTCTGCACTAGCAATTTCCATTAGGTCGCTAGCTGTGGGTTTTTATGGAGGGAAATGTCTGCATTGTATGCTTTTTCTTTGCAACTAGGAGACATCACTTTCACTAACTAGTTAATTCACTGATATTGTTTTTTTTTATTAATATTAAACAGTGGTTTTACGTGACGTGGGTGTAACTTTAAGCGGCTAGCTGCTTCTGTGACTTATTTCTAGACAAGTTTGATTAAAAAAAAGATCCAAGCCCACTCCCACAATAATACCTATGTCTGCTGTGTTGCGAGCCTTGCAGAGACTGACTCATTTTGTGAGCCTCTGCAACACCGCCGCCATGATCTCTTTGTTGGCTCTGTGCGGATATTTTGGCGCAAATAACCTCTCTGGGCAGCCATCTATCTGTTTAGCAAACATCGGATGCGTATCCTCTTACCAACACGGACTCGCTTCGTCACTCCCGGGTCTACGGAGCTCCACTTTTATTCAGACCGACACGTAAGAGACCGCGTCAGGCTACACCTCCGTCGCGTCACCGAGAACAACAACACGGAGAGGAGGACGAGGGAGACGACGACAACGAAAAATCAGCTTCTCCGGAAGGACTCGAGTGGACACGGCGAGGGGCGGAAGTGTACGGAAACTGCCGAAGGACACGGGAGGGGGTAGGAAGCCACGGAGATTGACGAGGAAAACGACTGCCTGAACTTGTCCGAGCATGCGCAGTGTTTTCCGTTCATGAATTTGCGACTGGCTTGATAGGAAAAGGTTGGAGAGATGATTAAATTGATTAAAATGCATAAAATAGAATACGTAGGACAACATATATAGCAATGTGAATATTATTAATCCCATTTTGTATACAAGGACAGTCATTTGGTTTGCGCTGCCTGCTAGCATCTTGAACACTGCTGTTATGTGCTGGATTGTCTCAGGGGCATCTTTGCACAGCATGAACCTGGGGTCTTGCCTGGTGTGGTTGACCCCAGCCTCTATGGATGTTGTGCTGAGAGCTTGTTCCTGTGCTGCCATGATCAGTGCCTCTGTGCTGTCTTTCAAACCAGCTTTGTCCACCCGTTGGTAGGATTTCTTGACAAATCTTCTGTCTATCCATGAATGCTGTTGAATGCTCCAGATGCATTCATCTGAGTATGTGTGTTAGATAGAAAGCACTTGGATGTGAATGGGTAGTGAGACATGCTCAGTTAGAGCAAAAAAGGGACTTTACAATGCACCCTAAAGGGAGCAGCACAATGACGCATGTGTTCAGTGGAAGTTTGAAAAGGTGATGGACCCAACCAATCAATTTCTTTTTATTTTTAGTTCTTCTTTTTATTAAATTAAATGTCTCTTTACTTTTAAATTTGTTTTATTTTCTATTCATTTGATTCAATGTTAGTTTTAATTTATAAAACATTGATACATTTACAGTTTACTGATTGCATTTCTCTTGCGGTGCACATGGTGGCAGCAAAATCCTTCTTAATTTCTTTTCCAGCTCCACCTTCAGCATCAATGTGGCTCCCATAATGTTATGTTTGGCCACGTTTCCTTTTATTGTAGCTCAATATGATTAGTTATCTGTGAATTTGATTAGCGCTAACAGTGGTTTCAGCTTCGTACCACCAAACAGCAGTGTGATTTTAATGAGAAAACTCTGCTTTGTCGTCCCCGCTTTACTTATTATACTTATTTACAACCGCCCTCATTCGCATCACATTTGCTTCTCCTTGGTCGTTGACTCCTGCCATAAAATGTACTCATTAACTCTGTCACTTTGCGTGCAGGGACGGGAGCTGTTGTGAAACGGGTTCAAAGCTGTGGCAGGTGGTCAAAATCCTGTGGGGAAAATGAGACTTCAGACCAATTTATGGCTATAATCTCTATGTGCGAGGTCATTTCGGAGGCCTTTTAATACGCACAAGCACACACACACACACAGATGTCAAACATACACATCTTCACCTATTGAGTGATTGACTATGCCACTGGTGCAAACATATGCACTGCTGACCAAACCAATCTCCTGTCCTTTGCCATAAAATCAGCCCGAATAGAAGCTGCCAGCAAAAACCTTCCAAGCACCAGTAATGAACCAGCAGTCACCTATTCATTATTAAAACCTCTCATAGCAAATGTAATAAATATTTGTCACAAAGCAGCCTTTTTTATCTGATCCAGAGTCCCCGTTAAGGACTTGATTGGACATTGATTTCCCTTGATAATGACCACCACCATAGGATAGCCTTAGCAAACCGTAATTAGCCTGCATCAGCAGGTAGGCTTCATTAGTTATCAATGAATGTGCACTTGGCTTTGCAAGCTGTGCATCTTTAGGATTTTGTGTAGTGTTTCTGAGAAAATGAGTCTCTGTAAATGCCTGTGATTGTTTTGCATTTGCAGAAACAGATGACACACACACACAGCGCACCTAGAGAACATGAAATCAAGCATGTGCACGACAGTTTGAATATTTCCAAGATTTTTTTTTTATCGCACTTTGCTTGTTTGCATCATTCTTTCTGACACATGCATTAGTCACATTACTGAATGTTGCTACAGACAGGGAGAAAAACTGAATTATTTAATGATGGTGATTAGTTGCTTGACTAATTATTTAGCAGGGAATCTGTTACTCTTTACTTTATTTCCCTTCATATCTGTATCCTTGTCGTTACAATGGTGGATGCCATTAAATGTCTATTAGGCCTGGACAAATTGGACTGCTTGCTCCTGCAAATATCTAATTAGCCAATTGCACTTCAGCAACTCAACCTGCTAAGTTTCAAACTGAGCATCAGATAAAGAAGAAAGGAGATTTAAGGGACTTTGTTGGGGCATTTCAGAAACTGCTGATTTACTGGAAATTTTCCACACAACCATCTCTAGGATTTATAGAGAATGGATCAAATAGGAGAAAATATCCAGTGATCAGCAGTTCTCTGGGTGATAATGCCTTGTTGATGTCAATGGTCCTAGGAGAATAACCAGAGTGCTTTGAGCTGATAGGAAGGCAACAGTGACTCAAGTGACCACTCGTTACAACCAAGGTATGCAGAAGAGCACAACAAAACATGTCAGATGTTGAAAGAAACAGACTAGAGTGTCACACCTGTAAACTAAGAACAATAAACCGAGGCTAAAATTTACATGGGTTCACCAGAATCAGACTGGAGAGGAAAAACACCCCCTGCTTTGAAGAGACTCAACATTCAGATGGTACGGTCAGAATTTGGTGGAAGAACATGAAAGCACGAATCCATCTTGCCGGGTGGCGATTTAATAGTGTGGGGGATATTTTCTTGGCACACTTTGGGCTCCTTAGCATCAGCTGAGCATCATCACCTGAGTATTGTTGTTGACCATGTCCATCACACAGTGTATCACCACAGTGATCATCTTCTGATGGCTGCTTCCAGCAGGATAACACAACATGTCACCAAGGTCTGATCATCTTAAACTAGTTTCTTGAACATGTTAATGAGTTCTCTGCACTCAAATGGCCTCCACAGTCACCGGATATCAATCCAATAGGGCACCTTTGGGATGTAGTGGAACAAAAATCTCTGAGGAATTTTTCCAGCATCTTGTTCAATATATGGCAAGAAGAGTTAAGGGAGAGTCCAACCAGGTACTAGATATGATATGGCTAGTGAGTGTATGTAGGAACTTTGGCTGTCAAAAATCTTAGCAGAGGATGGTTTCGATCCACCGACCTCTGGGTTATGGGCCCAGCACGCTTCCGCTGCGCCACTCTGCTGAAAGGCACCCCAGATGGGACTCGAACCCACAATCCCTGGCTTAGGAGGCCAGTGCCTTATCCATTAGGCCACTGGGGCTGCACACAGAGAATCCAAACATGCTGCATATTGTTCAGTGTACAGCTGATCCATTGTGAATAGCAGCACAATGGAGCTGCTATTTGTTTGGTGGTGTTTCTGTTGTCTATGGAGATTCATAAAACCACACGAGGACCAGAGAGTAACTAAGATCTGGATCACTGGCTCTAGTTACATTAAGCTTGAACTCTTAAAGAATCTTTGAAGCATTTTGCTTCATTTATGTCAAAAGTTAAGTTAAAGGAGTTAAGACAATGAAAGGGGTTTCTTGCACACTTTGGGCCCCTTAATACCAACTGAGCATTGTTTAAACTCCACAACCTACCCGAGTATTGTTGCTGACCATGTCCATCCCTTTATGACTACTGTGTACCCATGTTCTGATGGCTCTTTCAAGTAGGATAACACACCATGTCACAAAGCTCAAATCATCTCAAAGTGGTTTCTTGAACATGACAATGAGTTAACTGTGGGGGGCCCAGTATCCATGGCAACCCCAGCCACGTGCTCAGGTTCACATGCAATTCAGGTAATTCAACCTACAATGAAAATAATGCAATATAAGGTCACGGGCCATCTAACAACCTTCTGATTGGTAGACTACCTGTTCTACCTCCTTAGCTACAGCCACCCATGAATGAATGATTGATGCAGAAGAATCCAAGAAAAATGCAAAACGTGAAATTAACATAAAATGTCCCATTTATTATTGAAAAATGCAGACAGAACATGAAACTACATTTTAAAGACACATACATCCAAATCTGAAAGATGATAAATTTTTCTTTTTGTGAAAGATGAAGCTAAAGAAGATACATAATGAGATATGAGAAGCTAGAACCAGAAAATGTGTGGTATTTTTGCCTTAAATACCACAAATCCACAATTTGAATCAATCCTTTCTTAATCTCACTGATTACATTTCTGTGACTCAATTAACCTTGGCTGCTTTCATCTCTGTATGAATAAACATGAATTTTTTCATATCAAATTTGAAAACAGGCACAATCATTCACTGCACAGCTCACTTCTTTGTCACGTAGCCATCACATTTTCTCATCTGCGGCATGCCTGGTGATTGTACCAAAATCTGAATCTGGCTGTTAACGCTGGTGAGCTTCAAATGCAGAATATTTGGTTGCGAAAGTAGAGCTTCACCGCAGCAACGACCCTGACTGTAAATCACTGCTGAAACACCCACAAACAACAGAGTAAAATGATGCCACAGACGTCCAAACTGGTGTAGGAGGAGGAGGAGGAGGATGGGAGATCAATCTTCAGAATATGAAGCAGAGATCTGACTTCAACCCGCAGCCCTTTCCTCTCCTTGCTTAAACCGAGCTGTCAAAGCCCCTGGCTTAACACAAGTCTCCAAAACCCCCATCGACAGCGAGCCCTTACGTCGCTCCCTCTTTGCCCAGTTCTTTCCTGCCTGTTTTCACCTCTTTCTCTGTTTCACTGCATATATACCTGCGTGCGAGTTTTTTAAAATCATGCAGTTGTATGAAAAATCATGACCCTTCCATCCTCACTCCCACCAAACCACGGCCTGAGGCGGTGCGTGTAACAAGCACACCTCTGAGCCCTGGCATGTTTCCTCTGCGTGGTGCTATAATATTGACTGAATTAATACCGTGCCTGATACAGTCTGTCAACACTGTTGTTAAATGCAGTACTCAATCAAACTGTGTGGAAATATCATACCTGCCACTCAACTGGGGCATTGTGGGAGAGGTCAGCTCATACGGGGCGTGCAGAGGGCCGCCATCCACGGAGGAGCTGAATATGAATACGGGGGGAGGAAGACATGCAGCGCATTTGAATACCAGTGACCTTATATGCATGCTTTTCATTGTAGGTTGAATTACCTGAATTGCATATGAACCTGAGCACCTGGCTGGGGTTGCCATGGATACTGGGCCCCCACAGCCTGTCTGTCTCTCGCTCTTTCTTGCTCTCTCTATCATGCACACATAGGCGACGGTTTGCAAATCTGAAGATGTGACTTTCAGAGATATCAAGTAAAATATTGTGGTGCTGAGGTGCGGTATCAAGCTGCAGCTGCCAGGCAAGAAAGTTATCTAACACGGAGAGATTGTGCTGACCCGGACCTCTCGCTAATCTAGGCTGTAGGCAACACCGTGTATTGGGCAATCTCAATCGATCCGTCAAAGTGTCAGCCGCCCCCACCTTTTCCCCCCATGCAAGGAATTTTTTCATTCTCTCTCCTCCCCCCGCCTCTTTCATCTGACCATCTAATCGTTGATGCTTTTTTATTCTTAAAGGTTAGATGTTTTCATTTCTAATCCCATGGCCGTAAATAGATTCATAAAGTTATCACCAACTGAATGTTTGCTCATATGTTTCATTTATCCATCCATCCATCTTCTTAATTAAGCACATATCTAAATGAGGGTGGTGGGAGGGTGGGAAGGTATCTTCTAATTATCCCTTTCTGTTTGAAGTCTGCTTAATAATGTGCAATCATGCAGGCTTTGAATGCAGTTGAAGGGTCCATGTGGACAGCAAAATAATGCACACGTAAAACAGCTGTCTATCAGCTGAATACAGTTTAGTTTTACATAAGCTTTAAAGAAATCAAAATCACGACATGCTTCAGGAACAGGAAGCCCAGACTGCAGTAGTTCCAGAATTAACGGGAACTACTGGCTGCAATTCTCACTAACAGTATAAAATATACAAGTAACTATCATGATGATTCTCATTGGTTTATCGATGTTAGCATTCTGGGTAGCACTATATCTTTTTGCTTGTTTGTTTTTATCTAAACCAGAAGTTACCTTGTTTGGAAGAGAAAGTGTAGCACCAATTTATCATTAACACCAAGCTAGCAACTTCATAGACAGTATAAAGCTATTGTGACATTGCAGATTGGTTTTGGACACTGTATTTTTAAGCTTCGGTGTTAGCATTTTGGCTACCACTGTTTTGGTTTTGTTGAAGGATGAGAAAGTGGTTTGTTAATTCGTGAGCTAATGCTAAGCTAATAACTTTAGCCAGTATAAAAACTGGACGAAGGTACGTTGCATATTGGTTTTGGACTTTTCATTCTGAATCTTCAACATTAGCATTTTGGCTACCGCTGTGTTATTTTTTGATTTGGATGAAAAGGCGGAGCACTAATTTATCAGCTAATACCAAGCTAGTAGCTCCATACACTTAGGACCATGACTAATCTCCAAAGGACTCTAAGTCTCTTTGAAACCATAGCTATTGCCATCACAGCTATTGGTCCTCAGACAGAATGCAGGTTTAAGACACTTCATTGTTGGTTTCATTTTTCTTCATTTTCCCAAAACCACAATATTAGTCAGATTAACCATTAAAATGATACAAAAGGCTCTGTCCAGTTTAATGACTCAATGAGGCCTTG
Source organism: Neolamprologus multifasciatus (assembly GCF_963576455.1). Lineage (NCBI taxonomy): Eukaryota > Metazoa > Chordata > Actinopteri > Cichliformes > Cichlidae > Neolamprologus > Neolamprologus multifasciatus. The sequence continues at coordinate 21,574,040 of NC_140460.1, forward strand.
TATGACTATCATCTATAGCTACCTACCAAGCTCAGTTACCCAGCAAATGAATTAGAATGGGAGAGTTTTTAATGCTGTTAAATATATTCACATGGGAGTCTGTGGGCATTGACTCTCTTTTGAAGCCACCATCAAATGGCCACTAGTACTCCTCTCAGGAGGTTACTCCCAGTTTGTCCCGAAAGGCTAAAGCAAGGTGTACACTGAAAGCATTATGCTTCCTGTGAAGTTAGAGGGGGTCATCTACTAATCAAATGGTCAGTGATCAATCCGGGGCTCCTCCAGTCCACATGTTGAAGTATTCTTGGGCAAGATCCTGAACCATGAGCTGACTAGATGCATCCAGTGTGTGTGTGTGTGTGAATGTCAGTAAAATTTTTAGAAATAGTGTATTTACTACCAGGTCATATGTCAATCAGTGGTATTCTGTACTCAGAATGGTAGCTTCTTCAGTTTTATTTCACTGATAGTAGCTTGAAGTCACCAAATGTTATTCACTTTACATGGTTTCTGATCGCTACATCCCTGCAATTCGCTTCCATCATAGATGCCAGTCAGCCAAAGAGATTAGATAATGGTTTCTGAGATTACTAAATCAAATGGGTATCCTGGTATCCTTCAAATGGATGGTCCTTTTTGTGGATTTCCCCTTACTGTATGGACAGAATTTTCTTGCTGAGCTCTAATGGAGGGATATATCGAGGTTTGTTGTAGGGTCAGAACATTGCCAATAAACCTAAATGCAGCTGCTAGGGGGAAGGACGCCTAATTGAATGCACAGAATAAGTACCTTGGATTGATATTAGGACCAAGCTTAATAAGCAGCTCAGGATGAAACCAATCCACAACAAATGACACTTCTTCCCAGTTTCATTATAAAGCATCACTCCTTCTAGTAGCTGTTACATTTATTAAAGCCTGAAAGTATAATTTATTTCTACATCGACACGTGGCTTTAGTTTAAAGATAAAAAATAATTTCCGTTTCATGCAATGAGGTGCATCGATTTTACGTTTGGAGAAAAGAGCAGGTACCTGTATTTGGCATCAGCAGACATCCTAGTTTAAAGAGAAATAAGGTTGGATTGTTGCAATCGAATCTGATTTAGCCTTGTTAAAAATATACTATTAAACCCGGCACAGCTTCAACCAGAGTGCAGCGCAATCACACGTTGTTTTCCATACATGTATCACAGCCTTGAACTTTTCTAGACATTACCTAATGAAGGCCTGTGTGAAAACGCCGATGTCTAAATCATTTAGATAGGACATTATATTGGATTACTTTAACTCGTTATGTGTTGGACTAAACAAAACACTAACAGCACGACTGCAGTTGGTTTAAAATGCTGCTACACACCTGACAGGTGCATGAAGGCTTGATCATATTTAGCTTTCTAATTCCTGAATTGCTGCACTGTCCTTCCTGTGAAGTACAGGATCAATTCTACATTATCATTGCTCACTAATAAGCGCTTTCCTAGGCTCGCTCCACATGACTGAACAAATCTTTTACAAACCTATGTCTTATGACGCTTACTTACATCTGTTGATCACCACCTTCTAGAAATTCTGAGTTTTCGATTGGCTTCCAGTGACACCCCAAAACTCTGGAATCATCTCCCTCGCCAGATTAGGCCATTTACCTCACTAAAACACTGACTACATACTTGTTTTTATTCAGACTAGCTTTAAGTTACGGATTCATTTTAATAATAATAATAATAATAATAATAATAATAATAATAATAATAATAATAATAATAATAATAATAATAATAATAATGCATTTTATTTGAGGGCGCCTTTCAGAAACCCAAGGTCACCTTACAAAGAACAAAATTAATAAAAGGAACAACAGTCATAAAATAAGTTAAAATTGCAAAACAGAGCTTGACAACAGATAAAATCAGCACTAAAGCAAATAAACCAGTTTAAACAGATGTGTTTTGAGCTGTGTCTTAGATACGGAAAGGGAGTCAATATTTCTTATGGCTGGAGAAGTTCCAGAGCCGAGGAGCAGAGCGACTGAAAGCTCTGTTCCCCATAGTAATAAGGTGTGAGTAAGATGAATAGCAGATGATGATCTGAGAGGGTGGGAAACAGTGGTGATATGGAGCAGGTCACACAAATATGAAGAAGCAGATTTATGGATACATTTGAACGTGAGAAGTAAGATTTTAAAATTTATCCTGGCAACCAGTGAAGCTGCTGAAGAACTGGGGTAATATGAGCTCTTAACGGAGTACGGGTTATGACCCGAGCTGCAGAATTTTGAAGAAGTTGGAGTTTATGAAGGGACCTTTTAGGGAGACCAAATAGGAGCGAATTGCAGTAATCAATACGGGACGTAATACGACTACGGACAAGGATGGCAGCAGCATGGGGAGTAAGGAAGGGACGGAGTCGGTTAATATTACGTAAGTAAAACTATGCAGACCGGGTTATGTAATTAATGTGAGACTGGAATGAAAGAGTATTATCAAGTATGACACCCAAACTCTTAACCTGAGGGGAGGGAAGGGTAGGAGAATGTAAAAATAGTAATAATAATAATAATGACCGGTGAGCAGCGGCAGCCAAGCGCGCCAGCGTTCACTCGACCAGAAGTTCAATTTACATCTCTTTTACTGCTATCAGTTTTTTGTTTGAACTCTTCAACGCCCAGTCTATTGTATTTGATTTACATATCAAATATGTTTTTAGAAGCTTTTGAGACTTCTACACCATTAAAGTGATTTTTTTTTTCCTGAAAAACCAAAATAAACGGTAGAATAGATTTTGAGGTAGTAAATTGCAAAAAAAAACAAAACAAAAGAGCCAGATATAGCAAATGTGATACAAATTAAAACTCATAAATGCAAATTAATATTTATTTGATTTACAAAAAGGTGTCACAGCTGAGGAGGCGAGCCGTGTGGTGTGGAGGAAGGAGGACCCAAGATGCAAGCAGTGGATGAAAATGCTAGTGAAGTTTACTTACAAGGTGGTGTAGTGGCAAACGAGCAGTGGGGCATGACAAAATAACTGAAGACACCTAAACTGGGAGAACTAAAATAACAGACCTGGGAGCATACGACAAAGGGATGAGAGGCAGAGAGAGGCAGACGAAGAGCAGGACACCGAAGAACACAAAGTAACGCAGACTGACACGGAGTAACAAAGACACAGACTCAGAGGCAGACCGAATATAACACATAGAACTCAAACAATAATAATCATCATCATAATAAACTAGAAAATGATAATAAACTAAAAGCGCTGGGTCACCGACCCAGGACCATGACAAAAGGTTTGCGGAAGGTTCAATAAAGACTCAATTTCATGCTTTAAATGGTTAAATCATTTGGATAGTTTTCGATGATTTCATATCGGATGTTGTAAATATAATATATATATATAAATAAACTTGCTCGACAAGTCTGGTTGTACCTGTGGCAGGCTGATGAATTCACAATGTACAGACATCACGTGTAATCACGTGTTCTGCCCCTCGCAGTAAGAATGCATTTAAAGCAGGGTGTCTCCTGTTAGTACAACAGGACTGATGCGGACAATATCCGAATCCCATTCTGCTGACACTTGCTGGAGCTCACGTCTGAAAAAAAAAGATAAAATATTTGCCACTGTGATAACTTTCCAAAGTTGTTGTGCTATAAATAGGTTTGCAGTTTCTTATGGGACACAGAGTCACAGATGTGTACAGTCAAACCGGTCATTCATCATCTCACCTGAAACACCTGGCACCTGAAAAAACATGAGCCTAACAGCACGATATGTAGTGAAGGTTGCCAATTCTCATTTATTTTAAGAACCACGTTTTTTCTCTTTTCCCTATTTTCGGTTTTTGGCTTTTGATTGCTGAGAGTTTGAAGCCAGTCTCTGTTGTTTCTGTTTCACTTAGAGTTCCAGCTGAAGCAATTTCACTCTGTGAAGAAACCAGAAGTGCGCAATGAGACCTGAATATTTTCTTTAATTAGGGTTCTGTGGGAAGAGATGACTGCTCATACAGGTATGCGTGCTTGGAGGTAAAACACGTAGTCCAAGCCCTGCAAGAATCTTATGGATGTAAAGGAAGTTCTACCCCAATGAACACAACATTTTCAAAATACTGTATGATCTGGTGAAGTAAAAAAGGAAAGAAGGAAGAAACATCATGTTAGAACAGGTGATATCAGCCTGCTGTCTTTTATGTCTCGTTCGACATCGGTTCAATGTCAAAACATCTGATATGAGATGTGAGAAAGAATAAAAAAAAACATCCTCGCGGTGAAAGAACAGAAGTGCTTTTACATACTTTCAGCTTCTGATCTCTGACTTTTTTCAGCTTGTTTTCTCTCCTAAGTGGAAATCGACATTCAATCGCCTCCTGTTGCCTTTTTTCTTTCAGCCAGCCGGCGGGAGGGCGAGACAGTGGTAAAGGCAACCACACACATATGATGGGCTAGATCTTCGAGTGTGTGCGCTTGATGCGCTGCTCCCCTCTCTCTCTCGGTCATAACGTGTCATTCAGGACTCTATTACTCCCAGCAGAGCCCCACGACACGGGGCGTGAGGTCATCTGTCACGCAGAGGAGACGAGTGTGCAGTGTGTCAGTGCCCTTGTATATCTCCGCCATCTAGACCGGCTGTATACGTGGTTTTTGTGTTTTTACAGCTTGGATGTGACTCGGTCTTTGTGTGTCTGTGGAGAGACGACGGGAAGCTGTCACTCATGCCGTTACCATACCTACCCCGCTCTCATCCCTTCACCTTCTCTCGCTGCAGAGTTCAAAGGTTGCCATATCCCCAGTGGGAACACAATGCGCTCTGCCCTCGAGCCATCGGTGCAGGCGCGCTTGGCAGGTGGGGAAGATACTCTAACCTTTGACCCAGTGAGGTCTTAGCAGTGAAGAACAGGAGGGGTGGGGTGGGGTGGTGGGAGGCTGCACTGGCTTGTAGATTCAATTGACTGGCTGAGGACTGCCATATAGAGGTTGTGGGCGGAGTGGCCTTAGAGCTTCAGAGCTCAGCGACTCGTGCTGACTGCCTCCTGGATTTCAGACGGCCCTGGGCGAGAGAGATAGCCGCTCTCTAATCCGCAGTCTCTCTCACCTCGCCTCCTCCGTGTTTCCAAGATAGCAGATCTTTTGTGTCAGATCTTTGCAGCTGTCACCACTGTTACTTGCAAGGATGATGCTGGCTTTGTGCGTGTTTGTGTGTCTGTATGTGTGTGTGTGTGTGAGTGACAAATACACATGAAAACTGATAGATGTGAGAGGTGCCTTTACAAAGCGCCCCCCTAAAATAGAGAGCAAGGTACCCATGGGGCAGGAAGTGTCACAAATATCATGTAAATTTAAAAGAATGTATTCAGGACAAGGGGTTGTCTTATGCCTTATGTTTGACAGAGATGAGAATACTTGGTTAAATTTCTTTATAATATGTAAAGAGATACACATTCAAATTTCACTTAGTTTTATTTTCATTGTGTTTAGTTGTTTATTTTATTTGAAAATTAGACTAAAGATGAAAAATCTCTTTTACTAGTGTCCAACAAAGGCAGCAGTAAGAGTGGCTCTAGGAGGTAAAACAGGTCATCTACTAATTGGAAGGTTAGCGGTTCGATCCCCAGCTGCTCCAGTTTGCATGCCAAAGTGTCCTTGGGCAAAATAGTGAACCTCAGGTTTCTCTCTGATGCTTCAGAAGTATGAAAGTGTGTTAATGTTAGATAGAAAGCTATTAGCAATGAAAAAGTGCTTGTATGAATGTTGTTTGAAAAGCACTTTGAGTGCTCCAGTAGAGGAGAAAAGCTCTATATAAGAACCAGTCCATAATCCTGTAAGTAGCATAAATTAGTAGCGCATACACATATAAATATACAAATCCGTGGACCAGTTAAATGCAGAGTGTCAAAATGAGCAAACCTGAAACATCTGCATTATCTGATGCACACGGGGCCATTTTGCCCCCTCTGACACAATCGACACTAAAACATTTGAGACAAAATTACAGTTTATGTCCAAAGAATTTCTGCTGAAATCCCATCTCAAGCACTTAGCTCAGCTCAGCCATCTTTCAGAAGAAAGGAATCATAAAATATGTGTGCGGAGAAAGAGCAGCCAGGTTGTGTGTTTGTGTGCGTGTTTGTGTGCGCGTGTTTGTGTTGGCGTTTCCATGTATGCATAGGGGAATAGCAGGGGACAGTCAGGAGCAGGGTTATTTACTCTGCGGCCCAGGCGACCTGTCCGTCCTCACGTCCAGCCCCAGCAGATTAAGATGCAGCTGCTGGCGGCTGCCAGAGTGGGCTGAGATTGATGGGGAACACGGGGGCCGCGGAGGCCCCGCAGAATTCTGAACAGAGCCTGAGCACACCGGCCGGCTATGCTGCCAGCAGACGCCAGCTCCTCTCTCTTGTCACCCCTTTTTCTATCTTCTTTCCCCTGACTTTTCTTTATCGCTCTATTGCTCTTCCTGCCATTCCCCCCCCTCTTTCTTTCTGTCATTCTGACACTTCCTGCATTCCTGTTTTTCTGTCACTCTTTGCCCCCCCCCCTCCCCCCAACTCCCCAACCAGTCTCACAACCGCCCTCCACCTTCCACTCACCAACCCAACTCAAGACGCTGTCTCAGCAGCTTTAGCAGATTTGGATGTCATGAAACTGCAGGTGTGTCAGTGCTGTGTGTGTGTGTATAGGAGTGAGGAGATATATGCTCACAATAAATAATTCTCTGTTTAAGATGGGTGGCAGGGAAGTTAGCTGGGAGATGAATGCCCCTGTGAATATGTGCGAGTGTGTTTATGAGTGCCAGTGTGGATCTCGTTCTACCTGCAGGTTTCAGCCAACAGAAAAAAATAAAAAAGAAACAGCAATTATCTGGACGTGTCAACACGTGCGTGCGTTTGTGTTTGCCGGTTCCTCTGAAATAACTCCGATGTGGCAGTGATGCAAGAGGGAAAAGATGGATGCTTGTCTGGATGCTGTGTGTGTCTGCAAATGTGTGTGCATGCTGAACAAACTGCACTGGCAGGATTTTTGTTGGGGTCCCCAGGGCCGGAGATGCATGAGTCAGCGGCCAGTAGGATTTATAGCCAATTGATTAAATTAGCATTTGTTCTCCTACTGGGGCAGCAGCCTGTCAGTACAAACATAGAAGCGAAACACACACACGCACCCAGGCGGGGAAGAAACAAGCGCACACCTGTACACCGACTGCTGTAGGGAACGCAGAGGGTGAAAAGAACCACACAGCAGAGAAGAAGGATGGAAAAAAGCAGCAGACAATTAGCAGTGATGTCAGTAAGTCAGCATGATTAACATCCGGATCACTGGGATGTAAATACTTGAAGAAACGCATAGTACACTCCTGCGAGACTCCTTTCTGAGCGGCTCCTTCATGCGGCACGGCGAGCAAGCGAGGGGGTCGCGTACACATGGCTTGCTGACAAGCCTTTTTTATGACATTCATCAAAGCCATCTGCCATTTTCCGCTCAATTAATTTGTTATGGGAAGTGGGATCAATTAAGTGCGCGCAGTAATGGCTTTATATCCTTGTTTCCCTTTTATAGCCCAATATTTTCTGTGCTCCACTCTGGCATGAAAAGGGGAAATCGATATCCCCAGCTATTTTCCCCTCCTGTGGACTAATTTGTTTTTGCCACTCTCTTCCTGGCATGATAAACTGGCTGTAATGAGGGGTTAGGGCGAGGGGACAGACTAAACATAAACCTGCACTCTAGCCAACAAGCCGAGCGGGCATGCTTCTTCCGGTGCGTTTACTTGATCCAAGAAACAGAATCTACCAAGAGCTGGATGTGGATATTGGGAGTGTACTGCTTCAAACTTAACTAGAGACACAGCGGTATCAAGACGGATTGACCTTTGGCCTGTTATCATTTGATGTGTCGGTCACCTGTAGGGACATTGAGTGGCTTAGCTGAGGGTGGAGATGATGGATGGTAAGGGCAGAGTTGAGACAGTGACGAGTGAAGCGGTGTTAGTTTGCGTTACCATTAGCATGGGTGTCACGAGCCCTGCCTGGCTCGCCCTGACCCCCGCGATGCATCGATCCCTTCCTCGTTAAGCCTCCTGATGGGCTCGATGATATGATGAAGAAGTGGGGGAGCGGCGAGGGGGTGTTTGAGCGTGTGCATGTGCATGTCTTTAGAGCAGGTTTAGACCATCATTCGTCCAGAAGAAGGCCTGATGACATTGGCGTATTGATTTTGACATCATCTGGTTTGGATGTGCTTTAGAGGCCGGGTCTTAAACCGAGGCGACCGGAGTGTCACCTTGTTTGTGTCAGCAGGCTTATGGGGTCACCGAGGTCCCAACTGTGCAGCCAAGCTGTCGTATTTAACAGAGAAGTCAGACAAGTTGTTTTTGCTGATGAAGGTAAAGGTTGATTTCACAATGTAATTGCTGTAGCATCATGACACTATTGGCAATTAGATCAGCTTCCTATAAGGAAGATGCATTTCTGTCTGCCACCTGGTATTAAATCTCCATCGCTCTTCTGTGGATACATTTTCCCAGGTAGCTGAAATCCTGGATAACAGACTAACTGCATCAACTGTGGAAACTTTATTATGCATAAGAGGAAGGGGAAAGGCAAAGTGATAGACACCTAAAGTCCTTAACAGTTGGCCACTCAGTTCTAGAGTTCTTAAGTTCTAGATTTAAGAAATCTTGAATTTAGAACTTGTCTGCTTATTGTCGCAATACAGGCGGGTGTTTTAAAACAGAAGTAATCCCATCTTTGGAACAGCGAAGCAACAGGCGTGGTTAGAGGTAAATTATATATTCCCACTTAATGGCTCTTGTTTTTGTAGCTGATGGTTGACAGTGAATATTCATGGTGCTGGTTGGATGCTTAAAGACAGGTTGCCTATGACACATTGCACCTTGCTGGTCACCCAGAGGTTTGGGGTTCTACTGGCCCAAAGCAGGAAGTCTTTTTTTTAACCATAGCTATCACCATCTAATGGCCTTCTAATGGAATGCAGGGTTAAGGCACTTCTGATTTTTTTCATTCCACTAGCTCCGTTCACATTTTATACTAATTTTAAATTAGTGCTAATTCATCAGTTGGTTAGCTAGCATTAAAATGCCTGAAACATGGTTAAGAAGTCTAGGACGGTGTACACATTAGCTGAAGTACTTTCATGCAGCTTAAAAATATAATTTATAAATTATTTATTTTACACTAGTATTTAAAAGGTAGATAAAGTACTGGTATTTTATTAAGCTAGTATTTTATAGGCATAAGTGAAGAATTCACTATCACAGAAACTTGTAAAAAGAATGACAGATAACACAGGAAAACTTTGCACTAACCCTAAAATATTTAAATGCTGATGCAACTCAAAATGATGAATAATGTAACCCTTATTATTGTTCCCTTTTAAAACCTATGAAAAAGAGAAGGACTACTCGACTACGTGTCCCACGGCAGGGTAGCCTTCCAGCCCGGAGGTCAAAGTCTCCCATTGTTTTCAAAAGTGCACTAAAGCAGTTACCACACAAGAAAATGCAATTCATCACTTGATGGATGATGGCCCTTTTAATTTTCACCAACCTAGCTTCAGATCCATAAAGTCACAAACATTTCGTTTTGTATTGAAAGTAACACCACTCTACTGGAACTGGAAACGAAGAAATCAATGCACGTCTCCACCTACATTTGCTTGGCACTCTGCCTTGAGTTTTTGTTATGACAGTCAAAAGAAGTATGTAATGTAGCACTGTAATAGGAAAAATGAAAAAGATGCCCATTAATGGATTTTTTTAAAACAATGGGTGGCTGGGAGCTCTAGGAGGTAAGACAAACCTGCAGGGGTGAATGTACGATAGATCTAGAGAAAGAAAATCCACTGGTGAGCTCAGACCTTGTTTAGTGTCTGCAAGCCAGAAATAAATGACTCTGGTGTTATCTATTAAATATCAATGCATCATTACTGCATTGATTAATTCAGTCATTTGCTAAATTACAATAAACAAATGAGACCAATTACCAACCCCTGCATTGCATTTCTATTGTGGGCCACTAAGCCAGACTGCACAATATTGCTTTACATCAGAATGTTAGCAGTTTCGCTAATTTAAATAGAAAGCAATACTATGCTGGGTGGTAGCCTTCTTTTTTTTTCAGAATTCCTAAACTAATGGTAGCATTGTAGAATAATACCTTCAATCTCAAATCTCAGAATCTTCTCAGAGTTAAAGTCAATAATATTAGAATTCTGGCTTTAATGACTTCAGTCCTGATTTTGATCTCGTAATTCTGATTTTTTTTTTTTCCCCACTGAGAATGCTTTCTTTTTTAAAGACATAAATCAAAATATTTTATGTAAAAATATTTATTTACAAAAATTCTACAAAAAACAGACATGATTTTTTTCTTCTTTTTTTTTTCAATTTTAAATCTGAGAATTTGGATTTTGAACTCAGAATTCAGAATTTAAAACAGAATTCTGAAAGAAAAATTACCCCAAGATATGCATTTGTTTTCAGTGACACTAATCTTCTGTTGAACTGTGTCCACTTAGTTTGTGTTTGCTGATCCTGGTTGAGCTGTTTTAAATGATCCATTTGAAATTACATTCTGCAACAAATGTCATTCTGCTAAATACTGAAGTACACACTTCAAACACAACTTTGATGTTTGCACCATCACAGGGACAAGAAGTAAAAGGGCAGGTGTTGAGGAGGACTGTGGGATGTCATTTTTTTGAGCAAGTACCTACATACTGTCAGCTGAAAGCAACATCAGGCTGCAGTATAGGAAAAAATGATATCACTTGACTGCATTATGCATTAATCTGCCAATGGGATTTCATTGATCATTTACTGAATGATCTGGAACACCAATCCAGATCATTTGATGGTTATGACTCTCTGTTGTCACTACACTCTACCTTGTTTGCATTTCACGTAATCCGCCAACCTTGAAGATTTTGAAAAGCAGAAAAAAAAATTCCCTCTGTGTTTAGTGCCTGGCTCAAAGCGAGCCAGGCACTAAAGATGTGTAGGGTCAGCCTGCCGGACACCAGTTTCATTCATAATCAGGCAGCCAACACTGGCTGTGAATGGTGGGCGGGAGGGGGGAGCAAGATTTGGCTGCCTGTCAAGACCGGCCGCAGATTAAAACTCCATCGATCCGACTGTAATTTATTTATCAATTCAAGTAAAAATTAAACATTGACCTCGTTCTTTGAAAATCCTTCCTTTTAATCTTGCTGGACGTAGTGACTTGAATACCAACGAGTCAAATTTTGGGTCTTTTATTGTGGAAAAAGTTAAACAAGTCATGGCGAAGATGCAGGTTTCTCCTTTCTTCCTCCAGCTTTAGAGTTTAAAAAAAAAAGACTGTTAAAAGCTGCAACTCTGGCTTTTTCTGCATCTCCCAGACCCCGAGGAGTTTTACTTCTGACAATAAACAACTCATACATTTCTCATCGCTGCACCAAACCCTTAGTTCTTCTCTCCACCATCTGTATTCTTGTCACTCCACCTACTCTTCTGATCTTTTCTTCCCTCTCTGGCTATCACTGAGTTTTTCTTTCCAGCTCTTATTTTAATCACAAATGCCAAAACATACCTACATACTGTAACTTTCGTATTGCAACATCAAAGCCTAGTATCTTCTCCGCTCCAGCCTTCCTTCTTCTCACCCTCCTCCCTCTCCTTACTTCCCCTGAGCCTGTTACAGATGTGCCAAGTTTCTCGTAAGGCCCGCATCCTGCTGACTCAAAAAAAAATAAACACTCGTGGCATCGTTATGAATGCTCCAGCCTTTCCCTCGTATCCCGTGCTCCGACTACCTCCCTCAGATGAAATAATAAGGTTACCTGGCTCACGCTAATGTTAAACAGCCTCCCTTCCCCCGTCCCCTCACCTTACCCCTCGCTCTGTGATGTCCTCCTCACCCCTTCCTGAACCCTCCCCGTGACCGAGCCTGTAATCCAATTAAAAGCACATTAGGGCCAAATGAATAGCGGTAGATTTAATTAGCTGCTGACGAAGGTTGGCCGGATTGCTCGCTGGCTGGCTGGCTGGCAGTCAGGTGGGTAGACTGGGTGCAGAGGCTGATTGGGGGAGACGAGCATTGTTTGCCTTCAACCTGTCGATGTTGACAGCGTGAGCAGCGTTTGCTGACAAGCTGGCAGAGGTTTGCGTGCACTGCTACTGTGCGAGAAATTGATTTTATGCGTTCAGCCTGTAAACGTTGAAGGATTGATCTCGTGTGCTGGATATACTAAAGGAGTAGAATTAGTCACTGTAATTATTTCTCTTTCTCTTTACTAAGCTGCAGAAGATCTGGTGATCCAAAGAGGGAATTTGTACTAATGTGATCAGAACTTTGTAAGATGCACTGAGCACTGCACTGTCTAATTTGGACCCGGAATGTACTTAGAACAACCGATTAACTCTTTGAATGTGCAGACTGCCATGTCAGTATAATCTTAAGACAGACTGTTTATACTGGTCAGGTATAAGTATTGTGTTTGTCCCCTTTATCTGCCAAAACGGTAACAAACTGTGATGCACTGTGTATTCTGACACCTTTCTATCAGATGAGTTTTTTGGTAATTTGAGCTACAGTAGCTCATCTCTTGGATCTGACCACATGGGCCAGCCTTTGATCCTCACGTGCATGAGTGAGCCATCTCCACACACATTCCTCACCAATGTTCAACACTGTTGAACCATTTTTCATAGATACTGACCACAAGGGCTGCAACTCACTCAAATACTTACACTTTTTTTCTCCATTTTTCCCGCTTCGAACACATCAACTTTGATGACAAAATGTTCACCTGCTCCTTAATGTATCAGACCCACTAACACGTGCCATATAAAGAGATAATCAGCGTTTATTCATTTCACCTGTCATTGGTCATCATGTTATGGGTGATTAGTGTAAATAAGATGGAGGAAGCTTCCCACGTAGCAAGCAGGTCTGGCCCAGATCTGGTATCAAGCCGGCACTGCTGGCTGACTTCTGGCATGATAAGACGTATGCCATCCAGATATGGGCCAGGCCTGGCAATGATGCCACTGTCTATGCGGTGGCATGCCATATCTAGCTCAATTGCGGTTTGGTTTATGTGGCCCAGGCCCATAGAAAACAGGTCTGACATGGATCCGGCATCAAGCTGGCACTTCTGACTCACTGGTGTCATGGCAGAGTGTATGTCAACCAGATGTGGGCCAGGTTTGGCAATGATGGCACTATTTATGTTCCTATTTTCCTATTTTAGTTAGAAGAGCCAAATGCCATGTTGCAATACTATACAGCTATGGTAGCCAACATTTCAAATGCAGGTTTGACAGGTTTGTGAGTGTACACTTTATCCAAAACCTAGTGACGGTTTACTCATCTTTGCCAGCGGGTGGCTGTAGCTCAGGAGGTAGAGCAGGTCACCTACTGATTGGAAGGTTAGTGGTTTGATCCCTGGCTCCTCCAGTCTGCATGTCCAGAGTGTGAACGTGTTTGAATGTAGTTAAGACGCACTCAGTTTAGAGCAAGTGTGTGATTAGGTGGCATGTTGTATAGAGCACTTTGAGTAATCTGGGCGAGTAGAAAAGCGTTATATAAGAATCATTCCATTCACTGTCTGAACAGTTTTGTCATGTTACTTTTGCACCATTATGTTCTGACACATGTTGTTATTACATGGCTTGATTAAGGTACACATTAGGCTGACATCTGGGGCCAGAGCTGAAACTGTTCTGGGCCAGCATTGTGTCTACAACAGGCCTGTGGCTGCACACAACTTACACATGGCCCACATACCACAAAGAATGACGGCTCTTTGGTAGCCCAGATCAGGTTTGCCAGAGGTAATCCACACATGGGCCAGCACAGGAGCACCAGTGTGTCTACAACTGGCCTTTTGCTGGCTCATGTGTGGGCCACCAAAGGGCCGTCATTCTCTGCGGTACGTGGGCCATGTGTAAGCACATTGTGTGGGCCAGATCCGAGCCATACCAATTTTGCTATGTGGGTTTGTGGTGTCATCTGTTGGTCTTGAATCGTGGATCTCACACTATAATGCATTAGGACTCCAATTAATTAATCCAGTGCTCTTCTTTGTATGTTTCTGCCTTTTGTTCTGTTCTCTGTCAACATGATCCCACACTGCTTCAATAATGTTGAGGTCCGGGCTCTGGGGAGGTCGATCCATGACTGATAGTGCTCCACTGTGTGTTTTTCTATCCAGGTATGATTTTACTGCATTGGCAGTGTGTTTGGGATCATTGTCATGCTGAAAAATGAAGCTGCTGCCATTCAAAATATTGGCTGAAATGCCAGTGGTGCCATCACAGATGGCTGTAGACACTCACCGTTGTACCTCTCTCCTGATCTCCTCTCTACATACTGATGATCATTTGAACCAAAATTTTCAACTTTATTTTCAAGTTGAAAATTTTATTTTATTTTTCAAGTTTACCGTCAGTTTTTGAAGAAAAACACAAAAGACACAAATGTATCTTTTAATGTTGTATACTTCATAATACTTTGACAAAACATCTTTTGAAAGCCACACTATGAGTAGGTTTAGGCTTCAAAGACGCTCTCACGCTGCCAGGTCAAACGGTAAGTGTGCTACAGAAGGGAATTTCCTTACAACACATGGCATGCAAACACCATAAGATATATCTCAATTATGTGCTGCTGAAGAAGTAAAGCAGTTTACTGTTTTGTTTTGTTTTTTCAAAGTTTTAGGATGCTGTGCTGCAGCACAACATACAGCACGTCTCATTTCTGCCTCCTTCCCTTAACTCCAGAAACTGGATGCAACCTTTCCTGCTGCAGCCTCCCAATGTGCACAGTCAGCAGAGTAGTCAGCGTAACCCACTGTGGCATTTGCATCATGCCCCTCAGTGACTGTGCGTGAGTGTGTGTGTGTGTGTGTACTGTATGGGTGTGCACTCAACTCCTAATGAAGAGAGACAGACTCTGCTGGGGTCTCTTTTTCCAAGCAATGAGACTGCTCTGGTACAGTAGGTGGACAGTTGGTGTATGGTTTTTGTTTTTTGTTTTTTTTTGCACACTTGAACACATGTTCTTTTGCTCATGTGGTCATGCATGAGTGATTTTTTAAATTATTATTATCATTATTATGATGTCTGGATGCATGCAAGCCTATGAATGAGCACACCACACCATACTGTACACGAACGTGCAAGTGTTTGAAATGAGATCCAGGTCCCGGCCTCTCCATCTTTCTCTGCAGGTAATAAAAATATAGAGTGCCCTCCAGATCCCTTTATAGAGAGAGAGTTGAGACCGCAGCGAAATCTAGGACAGGCTCCATTGATTTGGAGGCTACAGTATTACTAGCCATCACAGCCAAGGCAATATGAGAGGCCTTTTTTAAATCACACAGCTACCCCGAGCCCAGAGGGACAGAAAGAAGGTACAGCGAGAGGAGAGGGGGGGAGTTGGGGGATAATTGGGAAAACTATCCTTTACTTTGTTTCCTCTCCCAGCCACCCCTGTTACATTGTGTGGATTTTATCACGGGGGAGAAATAACATATTTCACACTTCTGCTTGCATTTTATTCTTCTGCTTTTACAATCAAATCTCCACAGTGCAGCACTCGTGTTACACAGAAGATGTAAGACGAGTGCTGCACTGCTCCAGCAGTCCCTGCATGTCATGGACATGGTTCCTTTTTTTATTTGTTATACTCGTTTAAAATTTACATTTTTATTTAGTGAGTCCAGTGAACATGCCAGGGTGTGTTATATCACTCTTGGGTCCATTAAATGTGTTAAAAGCCCATTGTCTGATTCCCCCAAAAGTCAATCAAAGACAGGGGTGGGTGGGGGGTAAAAAGAAAAAAAAGCATTCTGCTCTCGATTTGGTTTTCATCCAACAGCAGTGATTGGTGCCATTTCAAGAGCTGGGCTTTTTACACTTCAAAGGTGTGGACAAATGGAGGAAAAAAATGTTTTCATGGTGTCTCCTTCTCCTGGATTGGGCTCTTCCAGATCTCAGGAGAGCAGTGGAGTGTTCTGGGTCGGGCCAGGAACCGACCTCCTCTGTCTGGCTAAATAAGATAAGACCCTGTCATTGTATCCCTTCACTCCACAGCCCTGACCACATCAAATATTCATGGGCCACAGCAGACTCTTAAGTAAACTGGCCAATTTGTTGCGGAAGACGTGCATTAAGATTGGCTGGGCCGATATGCGATTGGGGCCCCCTGGGGGGGACGGGCCAGACAGTAATGGGCGGCTGCCATTTTGGATCTCCCTGTCTCTATTGTTGCCACCCGGCGGAGCGGTGAGAGGAAAAGGGAGGGGGGGCGGCAGCACGTGGCGGTCTGGCTGACGGTAAGAGGCCGGTGAGGGAGGGACGGGAGAGCAGGGATGGGGGAGGAGATAAGAGGAGGTCACCAGAAGCTGTCTTTCATCTGGACGCATGTCGAGAGCGAGTTAAGGAGAAGGATGTGCGATGGCCGTGGTGCACACATAAATGGTAGCAACTTGATAGATCATATCAAAAGGGATAAACACAGCGTACAAGTGTAGCGCGTGCACACCAACACTTTTGAAAGATGGCTCGAGCAGCATCTCCAAACAATAGTTTCCAAGGATAGCCCTTCTTCACATTATATCTCCCAGAGGACACAAGTTGACAAATCACTAAAGCGCATTTTTATTTTGCTTTATGGGCGCCGAAGTTGAGCGGCGTGTAGGGATAGACACAACTTTACGCTCGGCGAATCCCTGTAGGGCATCTGATGGAAATGAGCTGAGAAAGCTGTCTGTGGAAACGTCTGTTAGAGTAAAAAAGAAGAGGAGGAAGAAGGAGGGGGGATAAGAAGATGAAGCTCATAAAAACCACCCAACTCGTAAAACTGTTGAGCCGATCTGAGAAAGTGAGGATTCCTCGAGGCAGGAGAAAAAGTGGGCGAAGAAGAGGAGGGAGGGTAGGGCTGTAATCCTCGATGGCAGCGGGGTGAGATGGTGATCTGTGGCCGCCGAGAGGGCGCCGGCGACAGAGATGGCAGGGGCCTGGCACGGTTATTAGGTCACTTCCGCAGAGGACCGACGGGTGTTTAGACAGTGACCGGTTTGCCGGGTGACCCCTGACAGCCTGCTCGTCATCTGGCACAGGGGAACTCTGGGGAATTGGCAAGAAGCTTGTTGTGAATATTAAATGTGACATTCTGTCTTTCGCTTACAGAGAGAGAAGAAAAGAGACAGAGGGAATAATAATTTGGGGTAAAAACGGCCACCGTTTATTTCCCGCCGAGATCATATCGTTCTTTGCCACGTTTAATCACTCCTCCTTGAATCGTAGTTGAAATTCACCACACAAAACTATATTTAAATCATCTTGAAACCTGCATTCACAGCATGCAGAGAGCTTATTTTTCACACCCTCTGAGAGGTTTGATTGTTGCCTCAATGGGCTACACGGAGAATGAGGCCATTTACATGCTAATAGCTGAGCTGTGCAATTTTCTTATCATGTATGTAAATGAACACACGTGCCGGATCAATTTCGTCCAAATATAAACAGTCAACAATATGCCGACTTCATGTTAACGTTTCACTTTATTTATTCGCTCGGTAATTAAACGCTGCCGACGCACACGATTCCTCGTTGATAGCCTCGTTAGCATTAATTAAGTCTAATTAAGAAAACAAACCGATCTTTCGCACCTGTGGTTTTGCCTACACGTCTTCAGGATTCGTTGCGTCCAGCATCTATAATTGGATCTGTAAAGAAAACCAGCTCAACCTTCTGTAAGTGCAGACATATGGCAAGAGTATGTGTGCATCCCATGTGTGGGAGTTTTGAAGCCTGCATTACTGGAGCAGTTATTAAAGTAGGAGCTGAAAATGTATCAGAGGGGAAAGAGGAAAAAAAAAAACAATGTACAAAGGCAGAGTGTGTGTGGGTGCAGATGAGGATTATTCTGAGTTCTGCCATCTGTAAACAGGCGGACAGGTTTGTTTCCAGGATGATGAGACAGAGCAAGTAAAAACAGCATAAACAAATAAAGTCAGCAGATGGCAGACTTCAGATGAGGATAATGACTGTATTCCTGGATTTTTTTCCTTTTGTTGCTGTTGAGATTTTTTGTCTGTTCTTTTTACCTTTTGCATGTAAGAACTGAATAAAACCCCCTTTGCCACAATGGCATCGCTGAATGTGGAATCGTGTGATCTTATTCAATGCAACCACAGTTCAGGACGAAATTGCACTATGCAAAGAAAACTTGCTCATGCTCCTCTATGACATGACCCAGATCCATTACAGACCCCTTGTCACATAAAAACCCCCACAATATGCAACTTTGTAGTTTGTAAAGCATATTTATTGCCGTATTGTACATCCCTACTGAAGCTGTGTGATGTTTACACCAAGTTTTTTTTTTAATGGCTGCACCATTTGAGCAAATGACAGAATGCAAATGTCTCGTGCATCATTTTAAACACATTTCCAGTAAATTAAACCTAATGTATTTGGTATCTTTAGAAACTTTATTAGACATTAGCATAACGTGCTGTCAGACTGAACAATGCTTGGCCTCACAGCATGAGCCTGTAATGACTGAGCTGCTGGTAGGCCAGCCCAGTGGAAGGGTTATTAAACAGCAGTACTGCTGTCTTTAACATTGTGGTGTGGTTGCTGCTACTAAAGCCTTAAGAGCAATTTGGTTTCTCTCTGTTTTTTTGTTTGTTTTTCCAAACTCATCAGTAAAGACATGTGTAATCCAGCATGAAGGCAACATCATTTCAGTGTATTGGTAGTTAATATACGCACATGTGTATCCAACATATAATCCATAGCCATCTCTCGTCATCCCACATTGTATTTCAACTGAGATCTGATGACTGCAGAGGTCATTTTGAATGCGCTGAACTCATGCTCAAGAAACCAGTTGGAGATAATTTGAACTTTGTAAAGTTATATGATGGTCATAAAGTGATGGATATGGTCAGCAACAACACTCAGGTTAACAGCAGTGGTATTCTTCTGCGTCTGTTGAGATGCTCTTTTGTATGTCTTGGCTGTAACAAGTACATTTGTTTGTTTTGGAGTTACTCTTGCCTTCCAATCAACTCAAAGCAATCTGGCATTTCTTCTCTGACATCAGCCATCAATGAGGCATTTTCACCCAGAGAATGGATATGTTTTCAGACCATTCGCTGTAACAAGGGTTGTGTGGAAAAAATCCTAGTAGATTAGCAGTTTCTGAAGTGCTCTGACCAGCTTGTCTCAGTCCAACAACCATGCCGTGTTCAAAGTGTCACAATATCCTCAGGCTGATAGCTGAGGACGCCCCTGGCTGGAGAGCAGGAGGGCTCACAGCTGGCTCTGGGTGCTGTGGCTGCAGGTCCGGGAACTGAACAGGGTGGTGGATGAGTGACTGAACTGACTGGACTACAGAAGACTGGACAACAGACTGGACAGACTGGAGGACGGGCGACCGGGAGGCAGGAGGCGACTGGACTGACTGGACAGGGGGCGACTGGACTGACTGGACAGGGGGCGACTGGACTGACTGGACAGGAGGAGATTGAACAACAGGGGACTGGAGTGAAGGCTGGACTGGAGCAGGCTGGACTGGAGCAGGCTGGACTGGAGCAGGCTGGACTGGAGCAGGCTGGACTGGAGCAGGAGTGTGAACTGATTGGACTGAGGAGGTTAATGGATAAACAGAGGTCGGTGAGGCTAATGGCTGAGCTGAGGTTGGTACGGCTAATGGCTGAGCTAAAGACTGAGCTAGTGAGGGGGATAAAGCTGCAGCTTGGGCTAGTAAGGCTGGTGCCTGAGCAGGGGACAGGTCAGCTAATCTAACTAGGGATAGTGCGAGGGCATGGAAAGTTGAGTGAGGAGATGGACGGGCTGGCGAATTAACAGGTGGACAGCTTAGCTCTTCCATGCCTCCGGAGCGTGAGGGCGCTGGCTGGAGAGCCTCAGCCGAGCCTCTAGGGGGATCAGGTCGGATCCTGGCCGCCCTCAGCCTGGGCGCTGGGACAGGCGCGGGAGGTGGCTGGACACCAGTCACCCCCACCCGAGAAACAGGAACGGGTGTGGAGGTAGGTTGGGTCGCAGCTGCCCTCCTCCTGGGAGCTGGCACTGGTATGGGTATAGGCTGACTGACGGGAGTGGAGATAATGACTGGGTGAGTGATACCAACAGGTTCGGGTGCATGAGTATTATTAACAGTGGCTGGAGCTGATGAAACCGGAACAGGCTGACAGGTGGACAAAGGAGCAGGCTCAAAACAGTCCTAGAGCGAGCAGGCCTAGGGTTTGCATACACACGGACTGTAACAGATTTATCGGAGATTGCTCTGGCCTTTCTGCCATCACCATTTACAGTCTTTAGTTGAACAGTCTTCGGAGGTTTTGAAGTGCGGGGATTGTCCTTAATGAATCCCGGCTCAGAGGGAGCAGAGCAGAAAAAGTCTTCCCAGTCCACATCGTCCTCTAGGAGGGAAACTCCCCATGAATCAGAAGTGAGTAGGGTTGCCAACCGTCCCTTAAAATACGGAATCGTCCCGTATTTAGAAACAAAAGTACACGTCCCGTATTGAGCTCATAAGGGACGCACTTTGTCCCGTAATACAGGGAGAATCACAAAAAGTCTATAAATGTTAATGGATTTAACGCTTTGTTTGAAAACATAATTCCCAGCCCCTCTCCTGCTCTGTGACCAATGAGCTGACAGCACACTTAGCACGAGTATAACAATTCAGATTACCGCTTATCTCATTGGTCGAGGAAAGGTCGCGTGCGGAGAAGATACCGGAAGACAACAGATGACCAGCATGGCCAACAGGGAGACAAACACCGACACTGCGGCGCAAGTCTGGGACGATAGTACACTTTTGCCCAACAGTGCTTGTTCCCCTCCTAGAAAGAAAAAAAAAAGGCTGCAAAAATACAGGGAGGAATGGGAAAATGAAAACACCTGGCTGGGAAAAGTGCGCGATAACACGTATAAAGCGCACTGCACTGTGTGCCGGCGCACTTTTTCTATTTGCCATGGTGGACTGACTGACGTTAAGCAGCATGCTTCTACTGGTGGGCACATGATGAATATGAGGGGCGAGAAAGAAAGAGGAACCCTTGACCAATTTGTTGTCCACCAGGCCACGGCAGAAGCAGATATGGTATGTAAACATTGTTGTTGTTTGTTTTTAAACCCTCTGGTTAAGGTTAATATGGGCATGTGCAATGAATATCAGCGCTATGTGGCCAGAAGTGTGATAATATAATTTGTTTTGTGTAATAAACAACTGCAAGGATAGATGATTACAACGAATAGATGACTAATACATAAAAGTAATACATAGATGAATAATGATGATGAGTTATGATGCGTCATCATGGGAACAAGCGGGTTTACAAACGGGAGCAGGTGATTAGCATTAGAAAAGCTGAAATAATACCTCAACAAGAGACTTCAGTTTCAAGGCAAGGCAGAGATCCTTCCTTCCCACAGTGATTGTGGTCTTCAACAACTCTTTGAAGACTTGATTAGTCTGAGCTGCAACAACACCTAATTTCCCTCTGGGATTAATAAAGTATTACTGAATTGAATATATATAAAGAATACACATTATATTGAAAACATACATATGTATGACCATACCCATTTCTTACAAGTTTCATGCGTAATTTATACTTTAAAGTCAGTTGATAAACTACACAAACTATACAGATATACTGTAATATATATATATATTTCTATTTTATAGGTGACTGCTGCAGAGGTGACCCATGTCTACCACACTGTAAAGCACGGTTTAAGTTATAACTCAGCTGACTGTGCACTCAAACTGACTGTACGAACACTGAATGACTCCAGTATTGCCAAAAAGATGTCCTGTGGGAGGACGAAAGCTGAAGCAGTTGTCACAGATGTCCTGTCTCCAAAGGCAATAGAAGAGGTGATCAAAAAATTGAAAAGTGGTGCAACTCCACTCCCATTCTCTCTTCACACCGATGCTTCAAATAAGGGAAATCGGAAGATGTTTCCCTTGGCCTTGCAGTTTTTTACACCAGAGGCTGGAGTTGTCAACAAGATATTGGATTTTGTTGAAAATCCAGATGAGTCTGCAGAGGGAATAGTAAAAATAATACAAAGCTCTCTTGAAAACGTGGGGTTATCCTTAGATCAGGTTTCTGCATTCAGTGCTGACAATGCAAATGTAAATTATGGCATCCACAACTCAGTCTTCACAAAATTGAAAGAGACCAACAGTGAGATCCTTCGTGGCAACTGCCATGCACATATTGTTCATAACACTGTGAAAAAAGCCCTGGACAAGCTCTCAGTTGATGTGGAAAATATTGTCCTGAAGATATACAGCTTCTTTTCCACCTCTGCCAAAAGGAGAGAGTCCCTGAAGGAGTTCTGTGAATTTTGTGACGTTGAATTCCATGATATCCTGCGCCATGTTGTGACAAGATGGCTGTCACTCAACCCTGCAATCACCCGCCTGCTGCAGAACTGGGACCCGCTGAAGTCATATCTCATCAGCATTGGTGAGGAATGTCCAAGGCGCCTGAAGGAATTGCTGAAGTTGACAGAAGATGCTGCTGGAGTTGAGGGAGAGGCAGACATTGTGGAAGTCTACCTCCTCTTCTGTAATAATGTCATGTGTCTGTTTGAAGAAGTGGTGAAAAAACTGGAGAAGAATGTAACCACGTCTGTTGACCTCTATTCCATCATGGAGTGTTTCCTAAAAAGACTTATTCAGAGAAGAGATGATGGGTTCTACGGGTACCTAACAAGACAAAAGCTCCAGCGTCTCTCGCCATCTGATGCTGATGGTGCCAGGCAGGAGTTTACAGCCTTCCTAGACACTGCCATCAGTTATGTCCGGAAGTGGTTTGACTTTTCAGAAGAAAACTGGCTTTTCCACCTGCAGCCCCTCTCTCTAGCATCTGGGAAGATTTCCTTTGATGACATGGAGAAGATCATTGAACAGCTTCACCTGGCTGGCAGGTAAGAAGAAAACATTTGCCAGTGAAATGATAAACCATGTTTTAATAATATTGATGGTTAAAAATAAACAAATACAATTGATAGATAACATATATAAATAAAACCATAATCATTAACTTTGTTTGGAGTGTATATACACACACATGCAATCTTTTATACACTATTTTACAAATTCAAAGATTTCATATACTTAATATAAGGATGGATAAATACATAATAAATAAACTATACTTATTGTATTGTTTAAATGCTATACAATGTTATAAACATATACAATACATTTTTTCCATTTATTTACCACTGTAAATGTTCTATATACCACTTAGGATTTAGGTCAATTTCTCATCTCTATTGGCAGGTTAAACATCTCTATGGATGAGCTTTATGAAGAGTGTGTCACTGCAACCAGCCTTCTGAAGCACCTCACCAAAGAACATCAGGAGAAGGAAAAGTGGCAGTCCAAGGGAACAGCAGAGAAGTGGATGGAAATTCTTCAGGCAACTGACCTCCCCAATATGCAGGCTGTTGTATCCTTTGTACTCAGCATCCCATCTTCCACTGGGTTTGAGGAGAGGATTTTCTCTCTTATGAAGAATAAGTGGACTGATGTGCGGAACAAATGTTCTACTGAATTAATTAAAAGTGAGCTCATTGTCAGTCTAAATTATGATATGTCTTGCTCAGAGTTTTACTCTGCAGTACTGAAAGACAAACAACTCCTAACTGCAGCAAGAGCTAAAAAAAAATACAAATGGAAAAAGTAGTCTGTTTCCACATAATGTAGCATTGAGCTTTTGAGTTCATGAGTTGGGTTTTTTTTACTTCAACTTTCAGCTACAGTCAAGGCCTTTGAGGCACAAATGTTGTGTTTACAGGTGTTCCACAGACTTTTTTGCACTTTTCTAATTGCACTAAATGTGCACTGTTACAAGAATGTTTTTCTTTCTATTGTTTTCTATTAATTTATATAATTTTAATTTTGTCATTTTGCACAAAAAGTGAAATGTACCAGTCTTTCGTTTAGGAAAGAGACCTATTTTATTGTGTTAATGTTGCCATTTTGCGTTAAAAATAAATGGATAAATGGTCATTTGTTTCCCATGTGTTCATATCACAAAGAATATGCATCTACTTAAAACAACTTCAAGTCAAATGGTTAAAAAAAAAATTTCACACGCAAAAAAAGAGCTAAAAAAAATTCACCACACAGGGAAGGGTGAAGACAATTGGGTCGCCCGGCCCTAGCCACGAGGTGTCCCTTATTTATTTTTCAGGGAGTTGGCAACCCTAGAAGTGAGTGTACTGTGCGTTTTAATAGAGTAATCAGATGAAGGGTGTGGAAAACAGTCACTGGAACTCACCACCGGGAGTTGCTGAAAATGGTCCATATTATGGCGGCGTGCGCCCCGCTTTCTCCGGGAAGAGGCAGCGGCCGGGGTAAACAGCTGAGCCTCTGGCGCGGTAGCCTCCATTGAGCCGAGGTGGGAGGCGTAGCCGCTGTGCCGTGGCGAAGGTGGAGGTCCGGCGAATGAGGCGGCGGGTGTGTGAGCGAGGAGCGGAGCGGCCGAAGCGTGGCATGAAACGTCCACTCTCCGCGGCAAATGCTCCGGGGCAGGTGAGGCAGAAGGTGGGGGAACGCGGCGTCTCCGAGGCCCGCCCAGAGCCAGGCGAGTCCCCTCGAAGACGTGCTCTCTCTCCGCGAAGAGCCGCTGTTTTCCCCTGAGCTCCTCTGCCCAACGGGAAAGCGCTGCCTCCTGCCGCTCGTAGAGGTCCGAGTCCGCTGGGTTCCAATCGTGTCTTCGTGGCACGGGTCGTGTCATTCTGTCAGGCGTTGTGTGGGGGCGAGGAAGAAGGAACCCAAACGCAGGACTCACAGGTAGGTGAAGACTGGTGAAGGTTTATTATAAGGAGTGGATGAACAGAGGGTGAACGGACACTAACTGGCTGGATCACTGAATGGCTGACTGAACTAAGAGAACACACGGGAAGGACAACATCACACGAACATCAACATCAATGACACGACAAAGAACTGGTGAAACCGAGGAACTTAAATACACAGGTTGAATGACGACAATGATTGGAAACAGGTGAGTACAGAGCTGAACATAATCTGACTAATGACACGAGAGACAAGCTGACATGGGGAAAAAACAGGAAGTGAAAACATTGATGTGGCAAAACCGAAAACACTGGGTCACCGACCCAGGAACCCTGACAATAGCTAAAATTGGACTCAAACACAGAGAACCACAACAGAGCATTTTATTAAGAAAACAGGTGAGGTCCTCTGTATTTTCCAGAAGGCAGAGTTAATCTGAGAGGAGCTGAGGTTGAAGGCAGTGGCGAAGAAGGTCCAGGGAAACTGTGGCACAGGAAAACAAGGTAAGCGACAAAACAAGTAGCAAGAGCATGAAAACCGAAACCAACGTACAGCCATTGAC
The DNA here is from genome assembly GCF_963576455.1 of Neolamprologus multifasciatus. NCBI lineage: Eukaryota > Metazoa > Chordata > Actinopteri > Cichliformes > Cichlidae > Neolamprologus > Neolamprologus multifasciatus. Next base: position 21,599,460 of record NC_140460.1, read on the forward strand.
GAACTGGCGGCGAAGGAGAGTCTGAGTGGAGATTTAATCCTCAAACTGATTACCCAGAATCAGCTTCAGGTGTGCAGGACTGCAGGAGAGATTATGGCTCCGCCCAGGGGTGGAGACCAAGGAACTCAGGTGTCTGATGGAATTTTCCAGTCATACCTCCAGATCATGACACAAAGTCGCTTAAACCTGTTAAAAAGCAGGTTAATTTAGTGGGAAGTGAATGTAGAATGACATCAAATCAATTCAATGTTATTATTTTATTTATTATAGTGCCAAATTACAACAAAATAAAATCTGGTTCTGGATTTAACAGGGAGCCAATGAAGAGAAGCCAGTATGGCTGTCTTTAGTTCTCTCGCTGCAGCTTTTTGGATCAACTGACATGCTAATAAGAATGAATTACAATAGTCCAGCCTAGAAGTAATAAATACATGAACTAGTTTTATAGCATCACTCTGAGACAGGATGTTTCTAATTTTAGAGATATTGCACAAATAGAAGAAAACAGTGTTATTTTAATTAAAAAGGGATATTTTTAAGAGTTCAGTACATCAGACTAGAGACACAGTTATGCAAGTTGAGTGGAAACATGTTCATTGTTCATGGCGATTTATAAGCCTAAGCAACATTATTAACCATGCACACCTTTAAGTGCTTGCCGAGAGCACTCATTACTGTCTATTACATCCAGCAGAACCTGCTGTCATGAACAATATTGAGCCAGTTCTGCAGACCCCATAGGTCTTTTGTGCAAGCTGTTATTATAACCTGGGTTTTAAATTTAACTGACCTCTAGCAGCTGTGGGAATAAGTGCATGTAAAATGTGCTCTGGTTTCATCACCTTTAATTGGAGTGGAGCTTGGCACCCTGGTAGCTTAGAAAATTGAGGTTTCTCTGACATCTTGTTAACATTTTGAAAGCATGCATTTAACCCTGATCACAATCTTTTCCAATTCCAATTCAGTAATTTTGGTCCCTAGAGCTAACAGAATGACAAGGAAAAGTAAAACACAAAAATATCCCTGGATCATACCCCAAATCAAGTTTTAAAGTTATATTTTTACCACCACCACAACCCTATCTGCCTCTTAATACCGACTTTCACATTCTTTTTTTATGAAAATATCAAATAGAATAGAATAGAATAGCCTTTATTGTCATTGTACAAAGTACAACGAAATTGGAGTGCCACTCCCTTGGTGCAAAATGCAAAATAAATATAAATGTAAAATATAAAAAGTACAATAAAACAACTGTAGTACTCAGACAATAAATAAGTACAATATATACAGGATAGCAGCATAATATAATGATAGTATGAATAGCAGCATAGTATAGTGACAATGGCAAGTATAGTTAAGCAGGTTTAATTGTTTTGTGCTTATTTACTGTGGTGATAGCTCTGGGAAAGAAGCTATCCCTGAATCTGTTTGTCCTGGTTTTATGTGACCTGTACCGTCGGCCTGACGGTAATAGTTCAAACAGTTGATTACTGGGGTGAGAGTAGTCCTTAATGATATTGCCAGCTCTGCTGAGGTATCGGGAGTTCGCAATGGCCTCCAGGCTGGGCAGAGAGCAGCCAGTGATCTTCTGGGCTGTGTTGATGACCCTCTGCAGTCCTTTCCTGTCTGCAACTGAGCACCCTGCATACCACGTTGTTATGCCGTACGTTAGGATGCTCTCTATGGTGGCTCTATAGAATGTCACCAGCAGCCTCTCCTCCAGGTTGTTCCTCCTGAGCACTCTCAAAAAATGGAGACGCTGCTGGGCCTTTTTTACCACCGCCGTGGTATTTGCAGTCCAGGAGAGATCAACAGAGATCTGCACGCCCAGAAACCTCATGGAGTGTACCCTCTCCACACAGTTCCCGTGAATGTAGAGTGGGGCCGGGTCTGCTCTGCCCTTCCTGAAGTCCAAAATAAGTTCTTTAGTTTTCGTGGTGTTCAGTTGGAGGTTGTTAGCTGAACACCACTCAGTCAATCTGTTAACCTCATCTCTGTAGTCCGACTCATCCCCCCTTGAGATGGGTCCAACCACTGTGGTGTCATCCGCGAACTTTATGATGGTGTTTGAGAGATGGGTAGGGGAGCAGTCGGATGTGTAGAGCGTAAACAAGAGGGGACTCAGAACACATCCTTGTGGAGACCCGGTACTGAGTGTGATGGTGCTGGACAGGTGGGGGCCGAGTCTGACAGACTGTGGTCTATTTGTCAGGAAGTCCTTGATCCAGAGACAGATGGAGGTGGAGAGTCCCAGGTGAGACAGTTTCTCGACCAGGATCTCCGGGATGATGTGATTGAATGCTGAGCTGAAGTCCAGGAAGAGCATTCTCACATAGTTTCCTCGGTGCTCCAGGTGACTCAGCGCAGTGTGGAGCGCTATGGTGATGGCGTCCTCGGTGGATCGATTTGTCCTATAGGCAAATTGGTGGGGGTCCAGAGTGGAAGGCAGACCGGCCCTGATGTGCTGACAGACCAGTCTCTCAAAGCACTTCATCACTACAGGCGTAAGTGCAACAGGCCTGTAGTCATTTGGGCTGTCCACAGCAGTCTTCTTAACGATGGGGATGATGATTGAGGTTTTGAGGCAGGGTGGGACGGTGTTTAATGACAAGGAAAGGTTGAAGATTTTAGTGAAGACTCCGGTCAGTTCGTCAGCACATGCTCTGAGAACCTTTCCATGTATTCCATCAGGACCTGCCGCCTTCCTGGGATTCACTGACCTTAGAACACGCCTCACTTGATGCTCTCCAAATGTTAGTGTGCCGGTGCTAGAGGCGGGTGGAAGTGGTGTAACATAGGGCTGGGTATCGTCACTGATTTTTAGAATCGATTCAATTCCGATTCACAAGGTCCAGAATCGATTCGATCCACGATTCGATTTAATTCGATTCGATTTAATTCGATTCGATTCGATTCACTTCGATTTGAATATGGGAAATTTTGACAGTCAGAAATATTATAATTCAGATTAGTACATTTACATATTTTTGTATCTATAAAAAGGAAGCTGACACACGCAAGACTTTATCAAAGGTGTGAGCGTCACAGCAGATGCCTTTGTGTCAAAGTAGCTGAAGATAAAACACAGAAAAACATGAAGGTGATTTTTCCTGGCCTGGGATTTTATAAAAATATTCTGCAGTACATCAAAAACGAAAGAAAACCATTAATCAACATATGAACATTACCTCTGAAGTTACAGCGGTTTTATTAGAGACATGGCTAAGCATTTTGCATTTTGCATAATTTTAAAAATTTTAAATTTGTTCAGCATTGAACGGCAGAAATTAGGTTTTCTTTTCGGAAGTATATAAAACAGAAAAGAAAAAAGTCGGCCGATAGCGCTGTAAACAACGGTAGACTTGTGCGTAACAAGCAAGCGAATAATGCAGAAAACCGTACAGAGAGAGAGAGAGAGAGAGAGAGCTGTGCATCGTGGTCGAAGCAAAACAGTAAAAGTAAGAGTGAATACATGACGATGTTTTTGTGAAGCGTAGTTTGGATCCTCTTTTGCTGCTGGTTCGGTCAATATTGTTTGGAGAGACATCAAACTAACAGCTTTAGAATCAGCGCATAAAGGAGGTGAACACAAAGCGCAGACCCGCCGACAGATCAGAATCAGCGGGCTGTCGGCTTTCCGCCCCGACTGTGAGAAATTCGACATCTAACTGATTCTGATCCGCGGGCTGCACTGTGTGTTTAAGTCTTTGTGCAGAATCCGTGTTCCTGCTCTCATTTACTGTTTTAGCTGTTTGGTGGTTGTTGAAATTTTGTGAGATTTCACCAGAGATTCTGGCATTTCGGGCAAAATAAATTTATATTAAAAAAATCGATTCAGGATTTTAATAAATCGATTTTACATAATCCAAGCCAGAATCGATTTTAATCGATAAATCGATTATAAAAACCCACCCCTAGTGTAACAGCTGAGGGCCTGGTCGTCTCAAAGCGGGCGAAGAAACAGTTTAGATCCTCAGCCAGCGAGGCATCAGTCCTAGATATCGCCTGGTTGTTTCTTCTGTAGTTGGTAATGTGATTGATCCCCTGCCACATTTTTCTGGGGTCGTTGTCGACAGCAAAGTGATCTTCAATCCTCCTCCTATAGGCAGCCTTGGCTTTCTTGATGCCTCTACTCAGGTCTGCCCTGGCCGCCCTATACGCAGCCCTGTCCAGGTTATAGGTTATTACAAAGGTACTTGCAAAGGTTGTTTCAGACTCATATCATTGTTTAGTTGGATAAGGTGCTTGTTTTTCTGCCAATCTTTAAATAAGTGAAAGTGGAAGTAAATACTGAGTGAAAGCAAAAGTTGCAGACAAGAAAAAAAAAATACCATCATTGTTAGTTGAAGAGCTTGTTGGGTATATGATACTAGATAAAAGGTCACGTTAAGGTCAAATGTACATTTAAACCTACAGACACAGAATCAATTGTGTCAGAGTTACTTTTCTTATTTTCTAAAGGTTAAAGACAACGAAAGTCTGCACAGCTAGGATGCAAAGTCAATGCTAGCAGGCATTTTGAAAAAACTGTCTACTGAAATTTCCCATAAACAGACAACCGCAAACGAAACACATGTAACTTGCATGTTAATAGGATTTGGATAATGACCAAAAGAGTAAGATTGCAAATACAAGTAGCAGTGGCTTATACTGCTTGTATAAGTTCCTCCAGGGTGTATAGGCTCTGCCTTAAGCCTTGATTATACTCCACTGTGGACATGGACAGCTGGTAACCTGATGTCCGAATAGTCATTCCTCTTATACTTCTTTGTAGTTGGCTTTAAGTCCACTGCCTGGGGCACATGTATAGTTGGTGCATTCTCCGCAGACAAGTCTGCACTGTCACAAACACAAACACAGACATCTGAATGGACCTCCATACTCACTATTGATTTGTTACTCAGAAATCAGCGAATTCATCAGCGTGGGAAGTATAACCCTGGCTTTAGAGATATGGTGTGAACATTATACATCTAGCGGATGCCGGAGTAGACTAATGGCTCCTCCATTTTGAAAGGCACCAAGTGAGGTGGTTCACACATCTGATTTTGATGCCTCCTGGGTGCTTCCCTTTAGAGATTTCCCAGGGACCCCTAAATGGGAAGAGACCCCAGGGTAGATCAGAACCTGCTCATATTGCCTGGTAATGCTTCAGGGTTCCCACAGGAGGAACTGGGAAGTGTTGTTGGGGAGAAGGACCTATGGAAAGCCATCCTTAGCCTCCTGCCATCACAAAATAATGGATATATGGTTGTGCACATTATCGTGTAGTACATTTCCATTGTTAATGTAGGGTATATATTAGAAGGTTTTATATTTCCTACAATGTCATACCTCAGTCAACAAAATTAGGCAGACAATTTGATCACTTGGCTCAAATTTGATATATGTTTGCTTGCCACTTTGCTAGTACCTGCCATTTTGGTCTCTGGCTGCCACATTGCTACTGGCCCTCTTTTTTGTGAAAGCCCATTAAGACAAAGAAAGCAAAAGGGTCACCCCTACTAGAGACAACATCAGAATCCTGCATTTCTATACACTACACCATCCTAAAGCACACAAATATTGCAATCCCCTCAGCTCCAGATTAATTAAGCATTCACTCATTGTGATGTTTACCAGCTGAACCCCCTTCATCGCTATTTCTGCAAAGAATGATGACCAAATCCTATAAAGTCTTTGATCATACACTCAGATTTGCATGTCAAATATTCTATAGACATTATATCAAAAATAAACTTTTGAGAGATTTAAAAAAATAAAACTTGTTTCCTAGTACTTCCCTGTATATTTTCCCCATAGTAAGACCGCATGTGTATCTAGACCTGAATACGTCTATTTAACTGTGCCTGTGACTGTTGGAGAGAGAGTGGCTGAGTGTGACATACTCAGAGGTCATTCTCATAAAAAAAATGGAAGGAAGTTCTGAGCATTAGAGGAAATCCAATTAAGACCCCGGTACAGTAGTAGTGGCATTTAACAAATATCTCTCCTCTGTGTCTCCCAGCAGTGGCCGGGCGAGTGAGCCACACTAATAATAACACTCTCACTCTAAGTTATAGTCTTATATCGCGTTATGTCTCCTATATGTCCAAGAAGAATTACATTTCTATTCACTGTGGTGACGAGGGCATTCGTCAACACCTACTGTAACGACCAATCATCGGTGGTTTTATCCATCATGTGTTTATGCATGTGCACATATACAAACACGCACAAGGATGAGGACCCATCCATTACCTGAAATGTTTGTATTCTCCCAAGGTGGGTAAAAAAAAATCAATGCAAGGCAATATTACTATTGGATTTAGTTTATGCTATCGACCTACTTCTGTGGCACGTAGATCATCTGAGCTACAGCGAATGGATGACCTGGTAACCTGCATCCAGGGTCACTGCATTAATGCTCGCTGCTGTTCCTGATATAGTGAGTTTACTTGTCATTTATAGATTTTCAAAAAAAAAAAAACTGGCAATGGTTTGAAGAGGCTCTTATGGAGATAAAAGGGTGAATTTTGGATGATGTGCACGCCAGAAAATAATAATATCGTGAAAATTAAAAGAAATTACGGTTACTTTTGCTTTTTTGAGGGCTCATAGGTAATGTAAAAGCAATTTGCACAGTATTAGTGGCTTACTGTTTTGTATAAATTGGAGCGCAAACACAATTTAAAAAACCTCATTGTCTGTGTTCTGTCCCTTAAATACATAGATGAGAGAAAAACATAATTACCAAAAAAGAGCATCCAGCTAATCTCTTCGCAGAATTCATGAGTGATGCTTTTGTTTCTGCTGTAGGCAATATTAAAGCATTATGAGCGTCAATAAATCAATTTTAACTATCTCGACACGATAGTTAAAACCGAATGTGCTGGATCAAATCTGGATTATTCTTTTGTGGAACAGAAATTATTAAAACACAAATCAAAAACAAATTATGCACCCTCATTTACAGACTTGATTTCAGATAGGACTTTTAGACTCCTATGAATATGCAGATATCTGTAAGCAGGGGACATGATTTATGTTGTACCTGAAGCTTTATGGTTTCTGTTTGTAGTCTGAATTTGGTCAGCCTGTCACTTTTGGGCAAGGCTACTTTCTGTCCCAGCACATTCGCACCTAAATCACTGCATGCTGATGCTTAGTCAGTATGCAACTCATCATGTTTAAACATGAAGGGTTTCCCTTTAGCATCACTTTCCTGTGGGAAGACAAGTCCACATTTGTAGGCAGGTGGGAGTGTGGAAAGCATAATCACACTGACCTCCAACCAGAAAACCAACATGATGAGAATCTGAGTTGTGTTTGGGAGACACTTTGTTTTTCTTACCTCTTCAAATTAGTTTTCATTTTCCAGCATGTCCTTGATTACAGCAGTTGCATGACCTTGATTACCACGGTTGTTGTTGACACTAGCAGAGTACTTTTGCCTAAAATGACCCTGACCCGCACTAAAGGGCTACCTACAATATCACAATGGAAAATAGTTGGGTTCTGATCCAGCATACTAAGGGTCAGGGTCTTTAGCCATAGTATGTACTGTAGAAGTAATATTTGGGATAAAAATCTTAAGAGTATTTGCCGGAATGAAATATTGAAACCGTCAGCTTTTACCTGAAAAGTATTCAGCTTTTTATTAACTTTATGCATTAATTAACAAGGGTCAGCAACTGGAATAGGACGCATTGGCCCAAATAGATGCTCACTATACCAGAAGTCCCATAAAAGAAAACTGCCCCCTACCCTGTAAGCCTTAGCAAGCAGAGTAGCTGATGGATTCCCATATTCTTTTACCTTTACATATTCAAAAACCTTATAATACTCCCCATTTCTTTATATTTTTCTTCCAAGGAGCCAGGCTTTCTTGTAATTTTATGTAAAACATTGTCTTCAGCAATAGTTTTGAAGGCTTTCTGAAGGTCTTTCACAGATTTTCTTTGGACATTGTTTTTTTTGTCACTCATTTTCAGTCCAGTCCTTGTGCCTTTAGGCATTTTGTAGCTCGCACCCTGTTACAAAGACACATAATTCCTATTTCTTAGCTGAACCTATGAAAAAATGGCAGCCACAGTACACTTTGACAGGCAGTATAAAATACTATTATAATAATAATAATAATTATTATTATTTTTTTAACCAACAACACGATTCCAAAGGAGCTTTCAGAAAAAAACTTAGAAGATCTCAACACCACTGTGTCACTGTGTCAGTTTTCATAGTCAGTCATAGTTTATCATTGTGTTCACAGTTTTTTCATAGTCTGTCATAGCCTCAGTTTTCATAGTTTGTCTAGTTTTCATGGTTTTTGCTGCTTGCAACAGAAATAAAGACTCACCTTTTGTTCACCTGCAACTCGTCTCTTCAGTGTCTGGTTCTGGGTCCGTTCAACAAAACACACTAGCGTACCCCACCGTGACACACTGTCCAGTGTGTCCTTAAAGAACTAAGGAAACTGGAGAAGTGGAGATCAAACATATACTTTCTACAGCAGATGAAGCGTATCTGAAAGTCATGTCCTTAAGAAAGAGGAAAGAAAATCCAACAAAACCTGAGAAATGCAGTTGGGCCTTCAGCTGACCCACCTATTGTTCACTGAAACCTCATCAAAATGGTCTCAGTGGAAGGGTGACTGTCAAGAAGGGAAGGGTAACATTTTAGCCAGTGGCTTGGAAGTTCTTGTCAAAGTTGATGGAATTTTTAACTCAGAAATATACCATCAGCTTAATTTCAAAATTCATTTAACAGCTTCATTTTTCAGGTGGAGGCTCTGCCAGGGCTGGAGCTGCATTTCAGTCAGTGGTGTTGGAGATCTTGTCAAAATTGATAAATTATGAACACAGAAAAGTTCCATTAAATTTTGATCCACCACGCAATACCATCTGAAAAACATCTGATTAACGACAGCTTCATTTTTTAGCATGACAATGATCCCAAACACACTGCAGTAAAATCATACCTGGATAGAAAAACAGACTTTCAAGCTTGTTATAATTGTAGAGATTTAGGGGGGGGGGGGGGGTTGTGTGTAAATGTGTGTGTGAATGGGTGGATGACTGGATGTGTAAAGCGCTATACAAATCCAGGCCATTTACCATGCCATTTTTTGCCCTATGTACAGTATTTCTATGCATGTTTGCACATGTGTCAGTAAATTTCTGCACCTTATGCCTGGTTTCCTATCAAAAATAAAAAAAAATGAAGGGTAGCTCAAGAGTTTTGCACCTCACTGTAAATAATCTAAATGGACATGTTGTTTTCCAATATTAGCATTTTGAAAGTGGCCCAGCAAATGAATCATCAAAATCTCTATGGGCGTCATGTGATTCCCCCAAAGACTAAAACCGGGCCCTGTGTGTCAACCGTTGCTTTGTCTTTCTGCCTCGTCCCACCCAAGTGTCTCCACAACCCATATATTTGAACCCAGTGTCATTTTGTGACACTGTGGCGAGAGACCAACTCAGCAACTTGTGGCACCACTCGTCTGGGAAGATAATGAGTTCCCATAGGCCAACAATAGGGCGCTGTGTGCATGTGCGTGTATGTGTGTGTGTGTGTGTGTGTGTGTGTCTCTCTCTTTGTTATTAAAGTACAGAGAGACAGCACTAGAAAGAGACAGGGAAATTCTTTAAACTTTAAACTTCAAATCGGCCCAGTTTGGTCAACCCCCAGCAGGATTTAGCTGTAATGAGGACTGGTTCTGCTCTCTCCGTCTGCTGCCCTCTGTCAGTTTCTCTCATTCTTTCTTTCTTTTTGAGTCTCTTCTCTCCGCAGTTGATGGTACAGACAACAGATCACTCCCAGGAGAACTGGCCCTAAAACATTATCCATCATGTTGACAGCTCAAGAGTCTTAAAGTGAAGAAAATATCATGTACTACACATAGATAAACTCCTCCTTCAAGCTCCTCTACACTCGGTTTTTCTTTCCTTTTACGCCACATCTTTTTCACTTTTACTGACAGCACATGCACTGAGGAACCCACAGGTATTTTGTTGCTGAAGGACTGCAAGTTCGATACCTGATGATCAAATGACACTTTAAATCCATATGTGACAGGTGCTTGAGTATTAGCACTTTAGCCAGTACTTGAGAAAGAATACTGTGATACAAGGCAACAGGAAATTGCTGGCAGTATTTCATCCTGGCTGTATATGTCCTTGTAAAAATACAACTGTGCACATTTAACTGTGGGCAAGAGGGAGAGGGACAGACATATATAAAGAGATATATAATGAAGACATTAAAGAAAAAGGACCCGGGGGGAGTGTGACGGGAAAGCTAAATTTATAGCTAATCTAACTTTAATTTGTAATTTAATGAATGACATTAAGAGAAAAACCTTATTCAAAAAACCAACTGAGTTTTTCAATCATGTAAATAACAGTCTTTTTCACTGAATATATCAGAGTAAGGAATGATAAATCTTTATTTAACATAAGAAATAACAGTAACAGACCAGATCACAGGCTAAATTTCACAAGTCTGACAAAAGAGCCAGGCTGATGAGGAGATTAAGGGGTCATGGTTAGCTAACATATATATTTAACCCCAGCAGGTTTACATCTTTATAGACAGCAAAGAGAGGTGAACAGAATTAGAACATAATGCTTTATGCTCCCAGTTTTTATAAATGTGTCCTATCCTATCCTACATACCTGTGTGTAACAGAAAAATCAGGCAAAAAGTGAATAAACAATAAAGAAATATCTGATTTGTTTTTCCAACAAGGACATCCTCTTGTGGAATATTTTTTTTATTTCTATGGACCAAGACTGAGAACTATTTGACTGCATGCCACATACACAGATACTCATCATCATCATCATCATCATCATCATCAGTACATCAAACGATCATTTCACTTTGTATAGTGAGTACACATCACACTGCAACTCCGTCTTCATCGTGTCTTTCTTAGGAAAAGCACTTCTGTATACACTGTACCTATTAGCATACTTGCTAAATTTGACTGTGTTTTCATGCTACTGCATTTAGCAATCATTTATATTTCATTAAGCCTCTAATCACAAATCTAAAAATTGGTTGTTAGTCATTCCTCTTTGCCTTTGTGGCGGTAATAACAAGCACCGGGCATATAACACACACTCAGTGTTTTTACCGTTATTGGTATGGCAATCAAGTACTTATAATATGCTACATGTAGCTGCACTAATAAGTACGAATGGACCCATTCACTATGAGGCACATCGGCTATACAAGATTGGATGGTTCAGCAAAGCCCCTTGTTATATATGTTTTAATGCTTTTTCTTGAATATTTCAGCTTAAAAATACAGTCATGTGAAAACTAAGTACAACCTTGCTGCTTACATAGGAATTAAGAGGCAGGCCCTAAGTAGCAGCCTGTCTGTGCTAATTAAATGCACTTCTTTCTAGGAGGGGGCATCCCAGCATATTCACCCAAAGGTCAAGCAGTGACCTTGCAGAGAATTGACAAAAATTGACAAAAAAAAAAGAATTGACAAAAAAAAAACAAAAAAACAACAAAACCCAAGGGCTATATCTCAGACTCTACAGGAATCAGTTAGCATGCTAAATGTTAAAGTTCATTGCAATAAAAGGTACTTTTGGAGGCTCTCTTATTGATCAGGGGTTGCCACTGCAGGTGGATACTCTTTCTGACTCACTCCCAAAGGAATTTGTGTCTCCTCCTGGGATCTAACCAGGGGCCTTTCACTACACTATATTGAGAACTCACAGTAATAAACATTTTAAACTGACTGAGTAGTGGTGCTTTTTTGGAGGTGTTGCATTTCCAACATCTCTGTCACTCCAGCTGTGTGGCACAGTGGGAGGTGGGTGATGATTTGGGCTTGTTCTCCAGCCACTGGATCTCGGCAGCTTGCAGTTATTGGACTATTTAGAGACATATCCAAACTTGTTTTCATATGACTGTGATATGATCTGCCTGATAAACAAAAAGACTTAGTTAAAGTATAGGGAAATGTCAGGGTTTGTAGCAGGATGCAATAGCTAAATGTAGTCACAAACATTCTAGATAACTAAAAATAAACCTCTTTGTTGGGCCAAATGGCCATGTCCATAAAGAAGAACGCAATCTTAAACGCAATCAGGAAATCTAAATACACACAGCTGAAATCACAACAAAGGGGACATAGGACTGTATATACTCTAAGGGTAATCAGGGAAGTGGGAAGAGCCGGGTACAGGAAGAGTGAGAAGAAAACACAGGTGAATAACACAACACATAACTGATTAACAAAATAAAACAGGAAATATCTAACTGACATACTGAAAACAGAGAACTTGACACAGGAGGCAAGAACAATACTCACAGAAACAGAGTATAGCTAAGACTAAAACACTTAAGGGGAGGGCACAGAAAACTAAGAAATATGATAAAACTGTGAGGATAAAACTAAAAGAAATCAAACACTGAGGAACGATTAAATTACTGCAAATAGAAACTGTTATTATAAAGGTACAAAGTACATTAAAGTCAAAAGATGATCACTGAACCGATTATGTAAAACTAAAAGAAGTCAGAGACCAAAACTCAAAAGCCTGCGTCCAGAACCATGACCACGACAGGGAAAGATTACAGACTATAACTTCATCTCTGTGATGGGATGTCTGCTGAACTTCTGACAAGCTATGGACCAATTCACCACACCAACCTCCAAGGTCTTACTTTTAAACTTGCTATATAAAGGGCAGTCTACTGTGTGCATTGGTGCTGCACTTCGACACTGAATATAAATAATGAGGTGCAGAATTGTCCAATATGGGCACAATTTCTAGGAGGTGGTGGGCTGCAAAACCTGCTTAGAATTCATATGAAACTGGGACACAGCCCTAGTTTTTAGTGACTGTTCTCCTTGGGTTGAAGAATTTCTATGACCTCCAGCCTCTCCAAACTCATTGTATAATTAAATGTATGGCAGACATCCTAAAAAAAAGTTTTTATAGCGCTCAAGATGTGGTTTGAAATATTTGAAAGGTTTGACTACAACAGGTTATCTTGCGAGAAAGGTATTCTGACTGCATTCAGTTATGACTTTTCCAAGGTCTGGGCAGTGTGAATGAAGGTAAAGAGTAGGCAAAAAGAGAGATGGAGAGGGGACAAATGTGTTGAGGTGTGTGACGACTCTGTAAGGAATGATAAAGAGACAGAAGGAGAGACTGCTGGTTTTACTGCGCCAAGGCCGACATGCTTGGATTTATGGCGTGTGAGCATGTCTGTGTCCTAACTCTTAAGTGTCCGAACTTGCTGACCTTGTGAAACTCCTAAAAACTGTTTGAATTCATTCAGTGCAATGACACTGTCCGCTTCCAGTGGGTTTATTAAGTGAGGAGCAATACAAAGACACTTTAAGAGGGACTTAAAAGACAGATCCGCCCTCAGATACTCTCATACAGCAATAAATCTTTTGTCTGATCTTCAAGGCATGCAGCTTCATTCTTTGATGTGTCGAATTTTTTTTCCCCCAGCAAATAATTTCTTACTGGGTGCTGAACATTCAGACAATGACAAAATCGTGACATTTTTGACAAATTATATTTTAGACTTTAAAGGGTTTTCAACATCAAAACATTGTGTTTTTTTTTCAGCAGAGCAAGAAAAATACAATACCGAGGATTAAATTAACCTGCGAATGCAAGGTAGGTTTCCATTATTGAATAGTTTTAGGCCAGTTTCTTTTTATTTATGAATTTTTTACATATTCAACGTTATGCAATATTAATACCTGAAGCAACTAAATTTGCACTGATTTTGATTGGTACTACTTTTCATTCTCTTTCATTGTCCTGGTCTGAAAATAAGCTGACATTGTGTGAATGTGTTGCCTTACTGCACTAATGCATCCTCTCTTAAGTAGTTTTCCAAAGTTATGATTCCCATTTTGGTTCTTATGGTGCACATTCACAAGGATGCGAGTCCCTGCACATTCTACAGATTTGTAAGGAGAAATTCGTTGACCAAAATAAGGAACTCTACTAACTGTTGGAAACATCCTGAGGCATTTGCAGGAGAACATTTGGTTCAAATGTTTGGTGCTATTATGCTCTCACTAACAACATATTTTCGACCACATTAACACAGATGTCGCTCACCACCTGCCCCACTCTGCTACATTTGGCTCCCCGTGACATCTTCCTCTTTCCCAAAATCTGCTGGTGGATTTGACTCCGCAAGCGTGCAAATGCAGGTGGTCAAAACAGGACTTGGAATGCTTGCAGATTTGCAGCCTTCAAGCAGAGCATGGGCACATTGTATTCCAGTGGGCAAGAGGGAGTGATTCATGAATACACTGCTCAAAAAAGCCAGTAGCAGAGGGACTGTTAATCAGTTTCAGGTGCTCTGGTGTTCGTGAAGTTAACAATTGGTGCATTAGAGGGGCAACAATGAGACAGCCCTCAAAACAGAAATAGTTTTACATGTGGAGGTCACAGATATTTTTTCCCTTTCCATCCTTTCTGACAGTTTTCTCACTAGTTTTGCATTTGGCTACGGTCAGAGTCACTGCTGGTAGCATGAGGCAATGCCCGGACCCCACAGGAATTGCACTGGTAGTCCTTCAGGATGGCACATCATTACATAACATCGCCAGAAGGTTTGCTGTGTCTCCCAGCACAGTCTTAAGAGCATGGAGGAGATAGGCTGTAGAAGGTCCTTAACCCATCAGCAGGACCGGTATCTGATCTTTTGCGCACGTCGAAACATGGTGATCACTGCCAAAGCTACAAAATGACCTCCAGCAGACCAGTGGTGTGAATGTATCTGACCCAACATTTAGAAACAGACTTCATGAGGACCCAACATCCACCAGTGTGTCCTGCGCTCACTCCAGATTGACATTTTTCCCACTGAGATTTGTTGTGTTTTTAAATTGTTCCTTTATTTTTTTTGAGCAGTGTAGGATCAATAAAGGTGTAGCTTAAGTTATAAAAACCATATCTAAACCATAAAGCTTCTCCAAATGCGGCATTTGCAGTTCACAGAGATCTTGACATTTTTATATTATGTCACATCAGGTTCAACATAATAGATAGCTTCAGAAGGGTTCAACCCCCCCACCCCCAACCATGAATTTGATTAACAGTTAAGAAAATGGATGGAGTGGATAAAGGATGGCTTGCAATAACTCATACATTGTGTTTCTGATGTTTCCGAGCGAGACAGCTGAGCATTGTGCAACATGAATGCAGTTTGTGCTGATCTATAAAGACGTCAAGAGTGCGATGACAAGATGAGTTGCTTTTATAGCAACAAATGTAGGGATAGTGCAACATTCTGTCAAGAAATATATAGCAGAATAAGGAACTGTATACATGAACTGACATTACAGAAGCTTGAACTTGGTGAAATGATAAGCTTACAGCGAAGTCAGCGAGGGGGAGGTGAGTACTGTTTTCACAGGAGAGGAAAGGAGGTAAAAAAAAAAGAAAGGGAAAAGACAGAAGCTAACAGTCAGAATTTGACAGCAGAGCAGCAACCTTGAAACCTTAGGTGGGCGAGAGAGAAGCCTGAGGGGGCTTTATGTTAGCGAGCAAGAGAGGGAGGGAGATCATAGGCCTATTGCTGCACAACGACAAGAGCCTCCACCTGGGGACAAGGACACATGTGACTTCAATTCTCTTCTGCTTTCTGTTTAGTGAAGGGACGGCGCCAGCGTGTCGTCACCCCCGCTGTGCACAGAACACAGTTGAACGTGGATTTTGAGCTTCATTACTGAACATCCTCATCTCGGGGTATCACACAGCTGTGCATGACACATCAGTCTTGTTTCATAAAATGTGCTGTGAGCATGATGTTCTCCTGCACTGAGGAACTTTGTGAAGTTTTGTGCCATTTATTTCAAATGAACTATACTCAGTGCTACTTCATACTTTTGATTATTCTTTTTTGTTTGTATGCCAGTTTGAGAGATTCTTTGGGGATTCTACAGCATATAAGCTTCTTATTTATCATATCTAAAGGGGTTAATCTATCACAGTGAACATTTTTTATTGCTCTCCGTAATGTTTCACATACTTGGCTCAACTCCACTTAGTTTTTATTGTTTTCCATTAGGTGGTTGTTCCTAGTATCTGGTTCTATTGTAGTACGTCCTCTGCCGTGGCTCCAATTGATATGAGTCAACCAGAAAACATGACATCAAGGGGTTGCATGCCTCTCAATAAATCATGAGGGTGACTCTTGCCATTTTTGAATGAGGGAATGAAGAAACTGGGTGCACAAAACCAGCACTGTGGTTCCAGAGACTCACAAAATGCATAGACTGAGCTGCGAGTATACCATCGCCAAGTTGTTGTGTTGATTGCATGCATCAGATTGCATACAAATGATGTCACTGGGTTTTAGGCCTCATGCACATTGAGTTCACAATGTAATGTAAAACAACTGAAAGCAAGTAGAGCCGAGGTGAGGTGAGTCAAAGTAGATACCAGTGGAAAAGAGGCATATATATTGTATATAAAAGGTGGATGCAGCCCCGCTGTGACAACACTAGCTGGCTTTTGGACAAAAGATTTCAATAGGGACCACCTGCCGTTTTAAGGGCTCCGGTTCTAGAAGTGAATTTCCCATTTATTCTCTCCACTGGTGTTTCAAAAGCCTTAAACCAGCTACGAGGTGACTCATGAGCGTAAACAGATTTGATTTGGCTCACAAAAATAAGAAAAACTAAAAAGGAAAAGGTTTGTTTACATAATTACTTTTTAATGATGAAGGAGCTGTTCATCCCATAATGCACTGCATATCCCAGATTTCACAGTAAATGACTTCTGACCTTCTCAAATTGAATCCATTTTATGACCATGCTTTATTACCATGCTATAATGATACTTTTGACTATTTTATAACTCCTGCTGTGTGTCTGTTGCCTAGTGATTGATATGGTACACTGCTTCATTCCTGTCTACAATCAGCACTCTCATGGTTTCATGTGAAATTCAATGTCTTGGTGAACATATTTGTTAGGGGTGTAACAATTTTGAAACCAAGACTGAAACTACACTAAAAGCATCTGCAGTAGCCTACTGTATCTCAATAATCTCTTTCTGTATAGCTATAGATAAATTCAATTCCACAGTGTCTCTTTTGCCCTGTCTGGTTTCCATCACCCCTAATGGTTCGTGGCAGATGGCTGCCCCACCCTGAGTCTGGTTCTGCTAGAGCTTTCTTCCTGTTAACAGGGAGTTTTTCCCTCTCACTGTCACCAAGTGCTTGCTCATAGGTAGTTGTCTGCTTGTTGAGTTTTTATCTCTGTTATTGTAGGGTCTTTACCTTACAATATCAAGTGCCTTGAGTCGACTGTTATTGTGAGTTCTTTCTATTTTATAAAGTTGAATTTGATTGAAGTAAATAACAGCATGCTAGTCTGTTGACAGTAATGATGTTTAGAGGTAATTCAGATAAAAGAAATTCATCTAAACAAAAACCAAGCTAATGAACCAAAACCATAATAAGAAAAAAAAAAACAGAAGTAAAAACTGAACTATGGCTTTGAGGAAGTTATTAGCCAAAACTTGGAAGCTGTAGACTTTTTGGGACATCACACAGAGATAGCCTTTTTTGTAATTCGTGTTAAGGAAGAGACAAAATACTAGAATTTCACTGCTCAGAACTAGAACAAATATCTTTAGTTGGCTATTTCATTTGTCCTTAAAATTGTTTTAAGATGAAACACAAACATAAACATGGCTAGAAGGTCCAGTTTAGGACCCTCAGCTAGCTGCTACAACTTTTGTTGACATCAAATGATCAACGTGAACATGGAGCCAGTATTACAAACTTTAAATCTTAATATGATTCAAGTTTTTTTCTCTCCTGTTTTTAATTCATTCCTTATACAGATGCTGTAGATGAGCCAAAAAGACCCAAACAATTTTGTACCAGTTCATAAAAATGTTTTTTATGCTCTAAAGTTGGTTATTTTAGCATGGGAGTCTCAAGGAGTTGACTCGTTTTTGGAGCTAGCTTAAAGTACTTCAAGTATTTTAATTTGGGGGGCTTCCAAATTGCTTGAAAATTTACAGGCATGGGAGTTACCACTTGAAAGGATGAAGTGCCCATTAACAAGTGTCTATCCTTCTGATACGGTCAGCACACAGTCCTGATCAATCATTTGACTGGCAAGAACCTTGAAATGCAGTTAAAACTACAGAAAGACAGTTTGTTCAATCCTTACCACATATTGCTTTCAAAAGGTCCCAATTTTCATCATTCATGAAAGTTTTTAGCATCAAAAGCAAAATCTATTCACCTCCATTCTTCTTGTGATTTACTCGGGGAGGACGTTTTGCTGATTATACCTGTTGGTAATTTGCTTCAGAAGCTTACATTTCAATCTTTTGCAGTCTCCAAGTGTAATTTTGTGTAATTTATTTCACACGACCTTGGCCTGCACAGTCACATACTCGCATACTCACATCGTTTCTTTCCCTTTAGGACAGCACTCGGCGGATAAAAGGTGCAGCCCCCACACCCCTCCACCCTCCACCCGCTCCAACATCCCCTAACCCTTCTACTCTCTCCTCTCTCTCTCAGTTGTCAAACATCAAAAAGAAGGGTGCAGTTTCCAAAAAGTCTCACCGAGGGCTCAGAGCGAAGGGGTTGGGTTTGGGATGTTTTTCAGGATGGGGGGGGGGAGGGGGGAGGAGGTAGAAAAAGGGAACATGGCTGATTTTCTAGCTCTGAGCCCTGGTGCCTTATTCATGCCCCGCACGCGCCCCTTGTGTGCAGGGCGAGGACAGGGCTCCAATGATTAGTGCGAGAATGTTCTAAAGAAAGAGGTGCCAAGCCGCTGCCTCTAGCAAAAGTTACACAGAAGGAGAGAAGTGTGTGAATGCGAGTGTCAGTAAAACGGAGAGAGAGGGGGGGGTGAGAGACAGAGAGATTGTGTGCTGTTGCAATGATTAAGTCATTTCTTATACTCGCCTTTGAGTGTCTTGTCTTTGATGCTGCAAAAAGAAGAGAAAAAAGCCCCTCCCACACAGACATCATTAAGGACCAGAGGGACTGTCTCTCAAGTTGGATGAGGAGGATGAGGAGGGGTGGTGGTGGCGAGCATGTTGATGAACTGGGGGTGTGTGTGGAGGTGTGGTGGCGGGGGAGGGTGGGGGTATCAAACAATCCATCCACACAAGACACAACATAGCAGATTTGTATCACGCTTTGTTGTCGTTCTTCTGTTGCGCATTTGGTTTGCTAACAGCTCTGCTGCATTATTGAAAACTAATTAAACAATGTGGCGTCATCGTCTCCTTTTTACATAAAGTTCTAGGCCTCTGTCTGAGACGCTCCTCATTATCAGAGCTGAGGCAGCAGCCGTGACAGCGGCACTCAAATTGCTGTGCTTTAGTCATAAAGTTGGGCATTTGAAGGAAGTATTACCAATGGCAAAACTTCTAAAAAGTAGTAAAATGTCATTTTGTTAAGATTTGAATTTATTTAGCTGATTTCCTTCCCTCTTCACCACCTTTTTAGTCTCATGTGTTTCCTTTTTCTGCTTTTTGCAACATCTTCTGTCCTCCTGCCAGTGGAAGTAACTCAGAACGCCATGTTGAAGGATGTCTCAGTTCCTAATAAAAAGGCATCTGGCGGAGAGAGTTGCACAACTGGAATATACAAACTATGGAGTGACTGTACAAACAACTTGTCCGCATTTGTATATGCCATTAAAAAAAGCTGTGCTATCCTGCCATACTGTACTACAGCGAGAATTTAATTAAAAGTAGAGCCAAAATATACAAGTTGTCACTTTGAAGATAAACCGATGTTGCCTCAGTTCTTCTATCTTCATCCGCAAACATCTCCAAAGGGCGGGTCTGAGAGACGAGGAAAGGAATAAAGGAAAGAGAAGCTGACAGATGAGAAGAAGGATGTCTCCTTCTGTTTCTCATGTGTCTCTGTTGTAGCCACTTCTGTTGTTTTTTCCCTGAACTTGTGATTATCAGCACTGTTGATGTCTTTATTTTCTGTCTACATTATTTCACCACTTTATATTTTCTTGGTTACACTTTTGGTTGGCTAAACCTCCTCTGCAGTACATATTATTGCTCGCTTTAAAATTTTATTAAACACTGATTTTGTTTTTTCCTCCTTTCTTTAAAATTGCACCAAAATTAGAAGCAAAATCTACATGATAGCCATAACTAAGTTTTTTCACTGACATATTTATCTTTATATACTTTGTGGGAGTAATTATTTTACTATTATGAGGAACTAAAGACACCCCATGATTCAATAATTTGTAGAACCACCTTAAGTAATAAGCTGAAGTAATCGTTTTCTGTATGATTTTATCAGTCTCGTGTATGGTGGTGGCCTAGTTTTCCTTACAGCTCAAGTTATTGTTTGATTTACTGAAGTTTGTGGCATCACATTTGACCCTAGAATACTTTGGTATACAGGAGTTCATGGTTGATTGCGAGGTGCCCAGATCCTGTAGCTGTAAACAAGACCAAATCCTGACCCCTCTACCACCGTTCTGTCAGTTGGTATGAGGTGTTTGTGTTGATAGGCTGTGTTTGGTTTTGTGCATTGTCCAAACATCTCCATTTAGTCTCGTCTGTCAAAAGGTTGCAGAAGTCTTTACAACTTTGCAAACCTAAGCTGTGCTGCCATGTTCTTTTTAGAGAGAAGAACTTTCTCCCGATTATCCTTCCAAACAAGCCATACTTGTTCGGTCTTAATTGTACTATCATGATCTTAAACATCTAACATGCTAACTGAGGCCCAGAGAGTCTGAGATGTAGCTCTTGGGTCTTTTACAGTTTCTCTGAGCACTGCACGGTCTGACCTCGGGGTGAATATGCTGGGACATCCACTCCTGGGAAGATTGGCAGCTATCTTGGCAACTGTTTTCTACTTGTGAATAACCTTTCTCAGTGGAGAATGATGAAGTTCAGATTGTTTGGAAATGCCCTATAACCCTTCTGAGACTGAAGAACAACAACAATTTCTTCTCTGAGATCATTGCTGATGTCTTTCCTCCTCGGTATTGTGCTAACACACACCTGAATGCTTCAGAACAGAACAGAACAGCAGACTTAAAAAACCTCAGCTTTTATAGAGGTGCTCACACTTCCTGATGATCAATCAGTCAAGTATTTGATTAGAAGCTGCTACTTACTTTTTATATGGAAAACTCTAGAATTTAAGTGTGCTCTTTTCACCATGACTGTGTACATGATTTTCTTTTTACAGTTGGGGGAAAAAAGGTTCAAAAAGTGTTAAGGTGATGCAGTGACACAGTAAATGTCCTTAAAAGTGGTATGCCGTCTCCCAAGAGTTGGTTTAAAGATGCTAAAGCAAGAATACTAGTGGCACATTTAATATTCATAGAAAATGTGTTTCCATTTCTGTGCACAAAGCAGTAGATTAAATTTTGTGTTTATTTCACAAAGTGCCACGAGACTGTCGTAATATTTGCAGTAGAAGCTGCAGTTATTTTTTCCTTGCTCTCATTGAGCAGATACTGATCTGTTAGCCGTGTGCCACCACTGTAACTGATTGTGTTTACTTGTCCCCGACTCAGTGCACCTATTAAACTACAAAATCTACATTAAGTGGTCTCAGCATTTGACACAAAGAGCCTCACACTTGATCATGTCTGATAACAGTAGATGGTGCTTTTGATTAATGTGTCAGTCAGGGAGGCCATGAATAACATTAGCGAGAGCAGGTCGCTATAAAGTTCTCTATGAGCTGTGGTGGTTGCTGAAACAGTGTGACTGAAAACCCTAATTTTATATAATTATTGTTGAGTTTGTGAGTAAAACACACAACAATACTATAATATGAGATTATCCTGTATACCAGCCACTAAACAGCACTTGAGATGCTAACACCAGTCAGACAATCGCACTAGATCCAAATAGCAGGAATCTCCGTGCGACATTTGCAGCTTCCATAAAATATCGGACTATGTGATGCAGAGACAGAGAACGTAACCAGTTTGTTTGCCTCCATTTACAGGCGGCAAGATGAAAAGAGCGCTGTTTAAGTCTGATGTTGTTGGTTCTCTGTGCTGTCAAAATGAAAGACTTCTAGACTGACAGACACAAAAGGGCTTTTTGAGATTTGTTGCAACTGCAGGAAGCTGCCTCTCCCTCCAAATTTGCCACTTGACAGTGATGGAGTGCCTGTCTAATACAATGATGTGTTAGTCCGCACATGTGCAAGCAGAAGCGCACTCGCAAACACAACCGAGAGTGCGTTCAAAGGCCCGAAGGCTGTCTGACAACATCATTAGTGTGTCTCTGTCTGTGTGTATTACGTCTCCTTTCGTCTCTCTCTTACCTCGTTCACCCTCTCCCCCACTTCTGTCTGTCTCTCTCGACGGGAATCGTGGGGAAACAGGTGGAAAACTATTCAGAGAGAACAGACATCGTACATTCCCTCTGTTATGTCTCAGAAGCAGATCAATGGGCCTGGGTGCGGAGATACGCACAGCTACTCGGTGACAATAGGGAAAGTGTAGATTATTGCCTCTGTGGAAATGAAGTGAATCTCACTCTTGGTCGAAGTTGTACAGTTTCTCCCAGTGGAGCTCACACCCAGTGTTTGTCAAGCAACTGTGATTTATTCTCATTTAGACTCATTATTGCAACTTAACATATTACTAATTCCCAGTCATGGGTGATGGGGATGCCTCTGCATTTGCTAACTCCTTAGCAAATGCAGAGGCATCTCAATGCAGAGATTAGCTCAATTATTCCAATACCTGAAGCATACCTGAAAGTTTAGTTTAGTCATTTCTACTAAGTTGAAAATGACTGCTAAAATAAATGCACCAATAATTCAAAATGATAAGTTATGACAAAAAAAAAAAGTAGATACGCAATGGTGAAGCAGCTAGAGACCGAAACTGGCCAGTATTGAATGTTCTCAGTGTGCAACACAGACAAATATTCGTGCTCATTCTCATAGCCTCATTAGCGTGGAGGCTCTTTAAAAAAAATGCTAACAAAGGTCAAGTGGCTAAAAATTTCCAGACCTCAGAGCTGGTCATGAGGCAGCGGCTTCATAGTGATCAAAGCAGTTAGGAGGAAAATTATGGAAATGAGTGAAAGTGAAAAGTTGGTCGATGTCCTGTTATCTGGTGAAGTTATAACAATATTGGAAATGTGCAAATAATAATGCCAGATTTTACATAAATCTGTTAACAAATTGATTAAAACTCAAAGTTATATTTTTATTTTTTAGGCACATAAAAACCCCCCAAATTTTTTAGACCCACATTTGAGATGGCACACAGGCCTGGAGTTGTCATCTTAATATAAAAATAACAATGTGCTTTTTTAAAAAAAATAAATAAATTTCTCCCCTTTTTTGCAAAACAGTAAATTTGATTATTCATGGATAAGAACAACAATAATTTGCTTGCATACTGATTAGGTAACCATTACTGAAACATCAAAATTATTTTTTGTAATTGCCAATAATGTTAATTTAGAGCAGCTGTGGCATAAACCTTACAGAGGTTGGTGGTCTAGTACCTTTGTGTAAATCTGTCACACCTGCCCTTGTCTGGTAAGTTAAAATATGCCAGGTGAACATCGATGTACAACAACTCAATTCAAGTGAATTATTTGTTACTCTTTAAAGAACAGAAAACTTTGCTTTTGTCAGCTTTGGAAAAAAGTAAAGTTTAATCATTTCTTTTGTTATAAAAAGATTATTTTGCATTAAAGAAACGTTTCCCCGTAATAGCTTACTATTTGTGATCGTTGCTAACTGCAGTACTATTAGTTAGATCATGAATCAAATGTAATCATTGCCAAAGAAAATAGATTTAAAGACAAATTAAAGAAGCGAGATAAGTAAAACAAAAAATAATGATCTGGCTAATAGTATGGATAAACAGCTTATATTGTTACAAAACACTGCAAGCTAAAAGGTTCGGTTTTATACGTTAAACATTGAAAGGATAGATTTGAGTCTGCGGTGGTACATCAGAAAAAAGATCTGAATCCACTGCTATATCACGTAGACAGCTTGAGCGCCCTGACTGGATGTGCACACCTCAGCTCACGTGTCACACACCTCTAAACCTCTTCTGGATGCATTTACTTGCAGAAACGAACAGAAAACACAATTTCGTATGCTGCAAATCAAAAAGGAGATTTTTCTGAAGATGATTACAAGCGTTTCATTTGCTGATGAGCACTCCTTCTGGAAGACAACTCATCTTGGCTGAATATTGGCCTCATGAGAAATGAAATTAGGAAATGATGGTGGTTAAAATCTGCAAATCAACTCTCAGTTAAGCCACAAGACAGTTTTGCATTTGATCACTATAATATACAGCTTGCATTTTTCCGAAATAGGTTTGACAAGAACTGAGAAAAACAACAAAGAGTACCCAAAAAGAAGAAAGGGGAGGAAAGATAAGGAGGTAAAATTGTGCTCTTCACTGCTGGGCTTTGTGCCCCCTTCTCTCCACATGAGAGGGGGTCCTCTGATGAGGTGTTGATTGCCTGTGGGCTCAAGTGGTTTCTCCAAACACTCTAAAAGTGGCCTATCCCCTGATTAGATTTAAGTGTTATAACGGCAAATAGGCCTAGACACTTGAACATACATTACGGCATTGAACAGAGCTTGGGGCAAAAGCTTTCATTAAAACGGTGTCTTACAAAAGACCCGAATGGATTAAAGGTGGTTTGGAGAACAGTACATGTACAGGCATTTAAATCCAAAGCGGGCAGCTGTTTTATTTCAGCGATGTGTTAGAGCACGGCAGATTGTTAGAATGCTTGAAGAACAGAGATGGCTCATTGCTATGCAAGGTCCTCATTCCCAGGTTGTCTACTGCTGTTTTGTCAAAGATGTTGCATTTCACAGGCTCAAGTTGTGCATTGTTGTAACACTGTGATGCACTACAGCAGGTTAAAGTAAAAGTGACGTAGATTTGTGATTAGAAATGCACATATCTTCCACATGTGCATGAATGTCATGGTAAAACTGGGCTTTCTTCGAAATGTATTTTTTCAGGTTGGAATGACAGCATATGCATTTAAAAACCAAAAAGTTTGAATTTATTTTGAGTTTATTTTGGATTAACAGGGTCAAAGGGTCTCTCAAATCTTTTGTGATGCCGAAGGTTCTACAATGTCTTTAAACCTGACAAGGGCTTTTAACGCCTTGTTCGTGAGCATGACTACAGCTGGTAGTTTCTCTTTGTAGTAGCATAAAAAGGATTTGTTTGACAGCACTGACTGGATATGGACAGTTCTCAGAACAATGGGAAAGTCCAAGGAACTCAGTGAAGATCTAAGGATAATTGTATATTTACACAAGTTGGGAAGGTCTCTTTGAACCATTTCTGAGAAACTGCAGATTCCAAGATCATTGGTTCAAATAACTGTACCTAAGTAAAAGGCTGTTTTGTTTCCAGTGGTACATATGTGGTACATTGCATATAGTGGATGGAATAATAAGGCAGAACTACCTCCAAATTCTTCAACTTCACCTCAGATCAACAGCTAACTTGGAAAAAGTTGCTTGAATAGGACAATGATCCCAAACCCCAACCTGAAGTCTAATGAAAATTTGTGGACTACGCTTAAACCAACCAGTTTAAATGAACTATACAAATTCTACCAAGAATAGTGGTCAAATATCCAAATATCCTAAATTATGCCAGAAGTTGATGGTTACCAAAAGCACTGGGTCGAGGTGCAGTCATGTATATATTTGAACCTGTACGTATAATTTTGACCCTGTGTGGGTTAGAGAAAATCCAAATTAAATTCAAACCTCACCAAAGTCTTATATTTTAAAGTCATTAAAGATATATGTTGTGTAGTCACTCCACACTGGAAGAAGAACAGTTTAATAAAAGCCCAAAATTATGATGACATTCATTCCCATAATTAGTGCAAGTAAACTTCTGACCACAACTTTACACTTAACTGTTTCCTCAAAACGTATGAATACTTGTAAATGGCATATTGGTATAACATTATAGGATTCTCACTCCTTAAACCTTAAATTATATTTCTCAGTGTCCAAAATTATCATGCCATCCATCAATGTACCAGCGCGAAACACAACTTTGCTAGTGGCATCTGGCAGAATGACATGACTTGATGCACTGGGGTAATAACACATTGGAGGCCCACAGCAACAAGTAAGCAACCAAAAAGGTAGATATAAAATGTTAACACCGGGGGCATTGTTAGGACCGAAATAATGCAATAGATTTCATTTATGGCTTTAATTTCAGAGAAATAAAGTCTGTCAGTCTGTCAACACTTCTAAGACAGTGATATTAATTCTTCAAAAAGCAGTCATACTACGAGGCAACAAACTCCAACAATTTTTGCAACAATACCTGCAATTGCAAGGGTCCTTGTTTTGTTTTTATTTTTTCAGCGCACATCAGTTCACTGACGTATGACAGCACTGATTTATGCACAGCTCTCTAAAGGTCCCACAGGCTTTTTAATCAGGTTGAGGTCCACACTTTAACTGGGACATTGCAAGACTTTGGTTATTTACTCTTTCAGCCATTCAGTTGTGGATTTTTGGCTTTGCTTGGGGCCATTATCAGACCTGTCAGACAGATGGCCTCATATTAGACTCTTCGGTACACAGAGGACTTCATGAGCAGCTCAGTGACTACAAGGTGCCCAGGTTGTGTAGCTGTAAAATAAACTCAAATCATCACCCTCTACCACCACACTGACAACTGGTATGTGATGCTTCTCTCTGCATTTAACCCATTCATGCAGTGAAGCAGTGGGCAGCCGTGAATCAGTGGATTCAAACCCCCGACCTTCTGATCACGGGGTGACCACGCTACCTACTGAGCTATCCCTGCCCCTCATTGCATTGCAATGGACCGAGGCTACTCAGGGTTCCCATGATGAACTGATTGTTTCTTTTCCACCCACTATGTGTTTATGTGTGTACCATCCTTGCATTTAATCATTAGTTGTTATTAACCTCTGGCTCTTCCACAGCATGTCTCTCACCCCCAACTGGTTGTGGCAGATGGCTACCCTTCCCTGAGCCTGGTTCTGCTGGAGGTTTCTTCCTTTTAAGTGGGAGTTTTTCCTTCCCACTGTTGCCAAGTGCTTGCTCATAGGGGGTCATCTTATTGTTGGGGTTGTCTATGTATTAATGCAGGGTCCTTGGGCGCCTTGAGGTGACTTCTGCCTGACTTCTGTCCACTACTTAGAAAAATAGGAAGTCTGAACGCTCCAAACTAGCAGACTGACAAAATTCTGCTTTTACAAATGTGTTCACACCAACTAATGATCAGTTATGTCATGTATTTGCATTTGATTAGCAGCATCTGCCACCTCAAGTAATCAGTAAGAGTGTACTTAGTTCTTTCACACACTGCTTCTGCATTTTTTAAAGTTGTGTTAGATAAATAATGACACCATTAAATATGTCATGTGTTGTTCATCTGAGGTTGTATGCAAGTGCGAGGTGATCTTACA
Organism: Neolamprologus multifasciatus; assembly: GCF_963576455.1. Taxonomy (NCBI): domain Eukaryota; kingdom Metazoa; phylum Chordata; class Actinopteri; order Cichliformes; family Cichlidae; genus Neolamprologus; species Neolamprologus multifasciatus. The sequence goes on from NC_140460.1 coordinate 21,626,909, forward strand.
TTATGCCCTGATATATAAAACCTTCAAACTGAAGAGGTGTACTTTTTCATTGCTGTGTGTCTTCATGTAAACCCTCACATCTGTCACATGGTGAATGGCAGCAATTAGCTTAATAGGATTACAAATGGACTCCAGTCAGTTTGAATCTGCTTCTTTTCACGAGTTTCGTCCTCGTCTCCCAAGGTAAAATGTTTTGTTTTGAACAATAAATAACAATTCTTGTACACAAACTTTCACTCGTTAGACTCTCCAAAGAAGGACTTCTAGCAGATGGCGAGGTATTGTCTCTGATGTTGGCACAGCAATTTTTCAATCAAGACTAGATGTTAAGAAAGGATTGCCAGCTGACGGCGATTCAATTTCAAAACGTTTGCAGCGTATCCATCACTGCACAGTAAATATTCAATCATCTATCAATATGCAGCCTACCTGTACCCGTCCATGAGCCAGGACTGACGTATGTGTGCAAATGTATGGATGCACACACATGCACAAGCATGCCCATTTTGTCTGCGATGCACACGGCTATTTGCTGGCACACAGACGAGACATGAATATTTAAAAGGCTTCAGTCTGCATGCGCTCCATATATGTCACCATCAGAGTCTCAAGAGCTTGTTGGAGGGCAGGGGCCCCTGTGAGGAGCACATGTGTGTGTGTGTGTGTGGCAGGCTCAAAGTGGCCATCTTCATATATCATGTAGCTCCTCCCTGCCAAGAGCACTGCTTCTGTCAAGTGTGTGTGATGAGCACCCACAAGACCTCTCCACACTTCACCCACTCATCTGTGTGTGTGTGTGTGTGTGTGTGTGTGTGTTTGAGTCAAAACGAAGAAGGAAAAGAGAAAGAACAAGGCAGAGAGAACATTATGTGTATCTGCTGTGTTTAGAAAGCAGGTCAGTGGGGTAGGCTGGAGTGTGTGTGTGTGTGTGTGTGTGTGTGTGTGTAGTTGGGTAGGAGGCTTTTAATCAGCTTAGAGCATTCAAGTCAGTCAAACACAATTCTTATTGCAAACAGCATGTTTTATAATAAAAATGAATTTCTCAGTGCAGTCAAAAAGCTGAACAAAACACACAGAAACCAGATGGATATTTAACATTCTCAATTAAATGCGTTCATTTAGAGTTTATGCGTGGCAAAGCCATTAGGCTCAGAAACATTTGGTTGCTTGTGACAATGATGAAGACGGGACAAAACATGGCGAAAATGAATTCATCTTAGATAATTATTTATTGATTTTTTCTTAACTAATGTGTTTCGATCCCTATCATTGCTAGTTTCTGGTGAAAAGGAAAAATCTAATAAGCAGACAGTGGCCTATGTCCGTCTATTGATGACTATAACACTGTAGATGGCATACAATGCACAATAAAACAGAATTATGACATTATGATGAAGTTTAAACACTGATAAATAATTTGAAACTAAACAAAAAGAAAAATATATAAATAATTTACAACACAAATTAAAAAAAAACACATGAAATACATAATTTAAAAACAAACAAACAAACAAGCTAAACGCTTAACATACTTAACAATAAAATAAAATATATACATTGGTGTCTATAGCTGCCCTTTCCCCTTGTTATAATTTAATGTAATCTACCCATTTAGATTGTATTAAGGCTTAAAATTATGCATTATTCACATCTTGACTACTTTGACTGGCAGGTGGGTGCTGACAGCCGTCTGCTGGGCTTCACCTCAGTTAATCGGAGTCACTGAACTGTATTCTTAGACCAGGCTGGGGGTGGTTTTCATGGAGGAGAGCTCTAGTTTTATGTCTGCATGTTACTGCTAATTAGCAGGTATCTGTGTCCATGTGATGCACCCATAAAGTCTTTGATTGGACCTTGATAAATAAGCTATGTAGCATTAGCTCATAACTTAGCACTTTGAGTCTGGCCTCAAAAGAATGAAAAATAAATACATAAAAATAAACAAACCAAAGAAAAAAGTCAAAGCTTAAAAGCTATTGGTTATCCATCTTTTATATGACCACTCAAAAAAAATACCACACTTAAATTATATTTATTCAGATTTTAGATACTGTAGTAAACAAACCAAAGATATAAAACTATCTTTGTTTTGATACCCGAACAATCTGGCTACACAAAACAAACCTACAAGAAATTCAAAGAATACTCATATCATTCTGTACAATGGGGATAGTCACACTCTGTACCCTAAAATGTCTGTTTGTGCATAAAAACATTTTTACACATGATATTTTTTATATATTTTAATAATATCAACACTTTGCAATAAATTTGGAATTTAAAAAGTGTGACAATTAAATATTTTGCTATGTTTTACATTTTGATCCACTAATCACCACAGATATGCTAGCTAGCATTCATCTAGTGAGTGTAGTCTGTCAGATCACCATTTACCTCTTAACAGCGAGTGAGAAGCATCCACGTCTATTTACTCCGGTGAAGGCTGTAAAACGATGTGAAACAAGTCGGATACGAGTCAGTGAGTCAGTGGAGCTAACTTCTCTCCAGTGACAGCAATACAGAGATGAGTTGTTGAACCCTTATACAGTAAGCACTGGTGTATTTAGTTAGTGAAACTTTCTCTGAAGTGGAGCTAACATTGTTGGACTCTGACACTTAGTGAATAACCTATCATAGGATGTGAGAATGTAATCAAACTGTTTATTAAGGGAAAGGTGAGATTTTTAGGACATTCAAATCGAACATTAGCTAGCATCATGTTAGCTTATAACCAGCTGTTGTTGTTTAGGCGGCTCGTTCTCAGCTGCCCAGAGTCTAATCTCGTGAAAATGAGTAATTGCGGCAAGATTTGGAATAAATAAGCTTGTTTTTGCATATTTTCACGAGTTAGAGTCTTGACTTCAGTTGAAAAAATGAGGCTCAAGGTAACCAGGAAGAGCAGTAGACACAAGAGAGGAGAGAGGGTGGTGGTGGAGGAGGCAGATGCTCAAGTGGAAAAGGAGATAATAAGAAATAGATGATGAAATGTACTAATCTTAAATGTTCTGAATAGCTTCAAAAAGATACTTGTCATCTTTAAATTAAATTATTAATGTAGAATTGACCCTTTAGAGCAGGTTTTGTTTTTTCGTTAGTTATATTTTGGTGTTTAACATGCTACACCCCATTAGAATCATATTATAATTTTCTAGATTTCTTAGAACATTTTACACATATTTTTGAGATGTTGGCGAATTTTAAATAAATAGCTGATAACAAACACATCTTGTTCTGAGCTAAAATCACCAAAAAGGTTAAGCACAGTCAATCAAGTAGTCTCCAGTTTCATCCTTGTGGCCACATATAAGGTCTGACACACTGAATTGCATTACAACATGCCAATAAATTGGTACCACTGTATCGCTGGTCAAAATGAAATGCAATTTGATGTCTGCTTGTTGAGATGCAGCCAAATGTAAAGGGTTAACGACACGGTCGGCGATGCCTCACTTTCCACAACACTGCATGATGGGTAAACGACACCCCCCGCAGAGTCTGACAGGAGCTCGCAGCGGTCCGTCACCTCATGTCCACTCTCAGTGGGACGCCTCACACTTGTGATGTTATGAGATATTCACACAAAACCCACAAGCCTGCACAGACCTGTGTATGGCTTGTCCCACTGATCTGACTGCATATTAAGTGGAATGATAAAATAAGAGTGGCCCCATCTGGTAAATAGGACACTGATTACAAATGCTGCTGAAAAGACGAGGCACATTTAGAGGTGAATAAATTATTGTTATTTTTGTGCTTCCTCTATGGGACAGAAATTCATGAATTAAACAAACTTTTATCCAAAAGATGATATTGTTGGAACTTAATGGACCATTAGTAAGTCATGAACGTGGGTACTGTGGTGTCCCCCGGTGTCACTAAATTTGTATTTATCTGCATCTGCTTAAACTCCTGCTCAAACAATAAGGCTTGTTGATAGCTACGGTGCCCAACTGTTTTAGGATGTTAATTTAAAATAAATTAATTATGTTTTGTAAATGTACCGTTTGAATAGGGCTGCATTAAGCTCAAACAAGACACACCAACTGCAAAAAAACAGTGGATTTTATACCCTGTTGTGTTACCCAAGTATTGAGAGAATGATGTACGCTGCATAGTTTCTCTAGGTAACATGACCTTTAACCTGGAAAAAGAGACAAAAGTCGCATACTGTTTTTCTTTACCAGGTCTAGTGGACCAAGGACTGTTTTTTCTTTCTTTTTTTTCAGAGAATCTTTCCACTGATTCCAGCAGTAACCTCCTAAAAGGATTGTTTAGTGGAACAAGTTTCAGAATTTGTTTGGATGGAAACTCCTCATGAGAAAGGTTGGTAATTCATTGTATTCAAATAGAAGTTTTAAGCACCGGAAAAGGTTCATTGTGCATCTGGCAGCAATATGCAGCTGAAGGTGCTTTTTCTCCTCTCAAGGAGAGCAAACTTTCGAAGGGGAAGGGGAAATGGAAGTGGAGCACAGAGGTTGATTTGACTGCAAATGATTTTGACTCTGATGAAGACAAAGCGGTGCTGGAATGATGGTCTGTTTGCACTATTAACGCTGCATCAGTCAGCATGCTCCGGTCGCTCAGTGCTCTAAGTGTTCAGCTGGACGAGGTAGAAAAGCACATGTGCCATAAAACTCTACTTATGTGATATATATCCAATTAGTTATTGTCCAGTGTTGGCTATTTGAAATTAAGTAAGCATAATAGCCCTGCACTTTTATTGGATGGCATTACCTTCTAAGGTGTTCCTGTCATTTTAACCTGTTTCCCCTGAAGCAGGAGTGCAAATCAGACCCTGAGCCTGAATGTTTATCTACTTAGTGTGTAACGCCGTAATGTGGCCCACGCTTCAGAACCAGCCTCACTGTATGGCAGATATGAGGCGGAAACAGTCATGCGTTACATTACCCCTGTCCACTGTCGCAAGCTTCTGTTACAGAGCAATCTATAAGTACTTAGCTGCTAAGGAAATTAGCCGCTCCATCGGCTAGAGAATGAAGAAATCATTGCACAGTCCGGTATGCTCCTGTGCGCCTGTGTAATTGTATTTCTAACAAATGTGCTTGGAAAGTAGGGGGCTTCAGACCTTTTTCTACTTCCATCTCCTCCTCCTCCTCCTCCTTCCTCTTAACTAAAACCCGCTTAACATGCGAGCGCAAGCTAGCCGTGCACCGGGGCCGTGCCAGCGCACCGCAGCCAACCTCATTACCGTTTGATTATGCGAAATCAGCAGAGAGGAGCGAGAGAATCAAAGCTAACCGCTGGAGATGAGTGAGTTGTACAGTAAGTGTCCCTGCCCCACTGGATTGGTCGGGAGAAAGATTAGAGGACTCGCTCCCTGAGACTCACGGAGATCAAATTCTCTCCGTTTGCCTCCTTCTTGGGTGTCAAAAATGAGTTTCGGTGATGAGACAAGATGTCAAGGTCTATCCTGGAGTTGCTGTTGGGGATGTGAGAAGAGCAGGGTTGTTTTTGTTTTTTTTTGAGTAAGCTTGGAAAAATAAGGAAGATCCTTGCTAGGATAGGCATACAGAATTCTGGGACCCTGGCAGAGAGGAGTGGGTTAAAACACCATCATTTATATTCAAGGACAGCTGCAGCCTAAGAGTGGGTGAAAAATCGACGCGGGGGCTTTACCTCGTCTCATCCTCACTTTTTTGTTCAGGCTGAAAAGATGCTTCTGTGCTCGCCGTTGCGGTCCCCAGCAGAGGCTGAAATGATGTTTAGGGGGACTGAATACAGAGGCGACAAAAAGGGCGACAAAAAAATGACAGGGCGGTGTGCATGTATTCATACACAAATAGGAACACAAACGCAAGCAAAGATACACACACATTCATTCATAGACACACACACTCACAGCAGCCATCAGTGCTGTGCAAGATAACAAGACCATACTGAGGATGACCGGAGGGGTGGGGAGACAGGAAAGGATGAGTGAAAGAGTAAGAAAGTGGTCACGCTCGGCTTACTTTTGCCATGTAGCTGCCCTATCTCCCTGCCGCACTGACCCTCTACACGACAAGCTCCACGTCTTATCAGCGCTTTCCTCGGTCCCTTGGTCTTTCTGCCCTGGCGCGTGCGGGAACGTGATGCAGGAAAAACGCAAACGCCAGATATAGGTTGAGTCATAGAGCGGCACTATCAGCTTCGGACGCGGACCCTGTTAGCCTGCAGTCATCAAGCAGTTCAAGGTGTGATTTAAAACCGCAGACTGTTCTTTCCCTCAGGCGTGTATAGAGAGACATATGTTCATAAAGCCCACACACACACTTCAGTATCCCTGAAGAAAACACATGCCCACTTCATTTATGAGCTTGCCTAAGTGCGGCCTTTAATTGAAGTGCTGCTGCAGGTAAAAAGTGCATTTATATGCATTTCTTTAGCCAAAAGCAACTGGCTGTAACACCTGCACACAAACAGAAACGCACACACTCACACATAATGGCAACAGTGGATATTGAAGGTGACAGGGGCCTTATCCGCTTAATCCAAATTTACATACACCACTTCCGTTTGGTATTCCATCAAAAGCACTGAACCTCCACCTTCCCCCATGCAAAAAAAACCTACACTGGGCTTTGTGTTGGACTGATACAAACATGGTTTTGACCCGAGATCCAAAACTGCCAAAACTAAATAAAAATGCAAAAACAGGAAAGAAAAAAATTACATTTTTCAGTAGATCTCAACAACAGGATTAGCAAAAATGAGCAGGGTTGTGGGTTTAGGAAAAACAAACAAACAAAAAAACCTTTTTGGTGCGTATCTTTATAGCTGTATCTTTGAGTTTAGCTAAATTTGTAGTTGTGTGTTTGTGATGGTGGTGTCCACAACCACACACCTGAAATTCATTGATATTCATTCACATCTCACATTCATATAAATCAGACACAGATTTAAGGTTTTACCCTCCCTCCTCATTTTCATGTGTATGTTTTACAAAGTTACATAGCAAACAGTTGCTTTAATTCATGTGGATATTTTGCTTTCATATAAGTGATCACACTACACTTTTGTCACCGATTTTTAGGTTACATTAATTTTTCTCTGTTTTCAGGAGTTACCTGTCTGCTGTTCCAGTCCTTCCTGGTTTAAACAAAAGAGGAGGCTGAGGGGTGGAGGTGGTTTAAATACAGAGGCCAACTAAATGGGCTTAACTCAATTTACGAGGCCAACCATATGGTTATTTTCCATCTTTGCCCTCAAAATGGTTTATTCAGCTAGTTTATCCTGGGTCCAGCTGTCTCTTATTGGAGTAGGTCTTGTTCAAATCTTGTTTCACTAAGCAATTTTTTTGTGTTGAGTTTTGCTTGACTGACCTTTCATCTTTTACTTTCATGTGTATTTCTTGATATTAACTTTTTTTCAGTATAAGAAAACCCACATACTGAATTTTATACCTGTTATTAGAGCATTAAATATTTAGTTTTGCTATTTAAAAAAAGGAAATGCTGTGTAAGCCTATTTTATATATTAAAATATGCCACCATTCATTGACACAATGAAACAACATAAGGGTTGTATCCATCCATCCTTTGGCTTTCTGGCATTTATCAGGTTGCGAGGCTGTCACACGTCAACAATCTGCCCTGCGTCGTGGTTCCAGCGGTATCCGGTGAGCTCTCGCTGGCCCTTGGAAATTTTAGGGGTGAAGGTGTTTGTCTCCAAGGTGAAAAGCTTCTGGCATGTTACCTCAGGGAAGCTAAAGGAAGTCAGCAGGCCAAATCCATCACTGCGGGATAAAGATTGTTGCTAAGGGCTGGGCTGGTTGGGTTGGGGTAAGGAATGGGGCTGGGGGAGCAGTCATCTTGTTGCCTTCCTCTCTGTCTGCCACTGGTGCATGGCCTTCCTTGTAGAGACCATGTCTGTGGTGCTCAGCAAGTCACATGACCTGGGTTTTCATTAGGCAGTGTCCACCACCAGCGGCGGCTCTGGGCCCTGTTCACAGATCACCTCAGCTGTGGTACCCATCTCATGAACTGGTTTGGTCCAGGGGAGTCCCACTGTTTAATTAAAACAAAGCATTGTGAAGGCCCACGGCGGGTTTTGACGCAATGTGATTTCTGCCCAGTTCCCTGAATGTCAGAATAGATGATAACCTCAATTGTACACATTGTCTGCATCTCATATATCCTCTTTGTGGCAAAACGGGAAAAAATGCTAAGTACGGGGAACCTCCGATTGAGATTCAAGAAGGGTTTTTTTGCAGACCACACTGTGCAACACAGCCTGAATAAACCTGAGTGTAACATCAGATCTCATACATGTGGACTGTGCAAAAGTACTGCTAATACTGATTTGTAGGCTACATGCAGGTGCACTTCCTCTGTTATTTCTTTCAGTTGGATGACCCCTTTCAGTGGGGTCAAGGCAACGGCTGGAGTACATCTCACTCTGCATTCCTAGTAGTCGGTTAGTAGATGCGGGATAAGGTAGCAGTCACACTGTGAGATGATCACTGTACATTTTTGATATTGTTAGAATTTGGTCCCAGGCTGTCTTTAAACCACCAGTTGTGGGTTGTGTTGGTTATTTCCCAGGGTTTTGAGTTCCTCTAAGTTTAATATCCTGGTTTATTATTTGGTATTTTCTGATTCATTTAATTGAGATTCCATGTTCTTACGTCTGTTCCCTGTTTGAGGTTTTAATTTTCATTTACACTCCAGGATGTTTAGTCTGTGGTCCGTATTGTATTTCACTTCCAGCTATTTTTAGTGTTTAATAACGTCTATCCCTCCATTCGAGCCTTACCTCTGTAGCAGCATCAGGTTTACTTCCTGCTTTATTTATTGCGTGTCTTGCTTTGTGTTTTACTTCTGCCTACAGCTATCTTGATTGTCAGCACACACTCATTTCTGTCCTGCGTCCACTTCCTCTGATTAGCCGTTTGTGTGTGTATGCGGTCTCCATTTAGTTCTTTGTCTGTGTATCTGCCCTCATGTGCTCCCTGGTTTGCTTCCTCTGGGCTCCGTCTGGTGAAGCAAGTTCAGCCTATGCAGTCATCTGAATACATTTATCTTAAAATCAGGTTAAGCTGGTTATCGACTCACTCAGGCAACCCATGCGTTATCAATCGTGCTACGAGTGCATTCGCATGAAAGGGGAGGCATTTTCTCTCGCAAAATTTCGACAATGTAAGTTGCAATACTTTTCAGGAGTACAGCACTATCATTAAGACTCAGGAGAATTCAGCGGATTATAATCGAGTTTTGTGGTTATTTTCTGTCATCTACAACCCCGTTGGTGATTAAGAGTTGGAGAGCAAGTAAACTAAATATGAAAACAAAATTCACATGTAGGGTTAGTTATTTTTAAGGATAATGTATTAAAGCTTATAGCACAAAAACATTATAAAATTGTTTGCCTGAACAGGGATAAAAATTACAGTATAAAGTTGCATCGATGAAATCAATCAGGGAAAGTCAATACATTAGACACTACTGAAAAACATTAGACCCTCCCACTATTCATGTAGAAGGGTCCTAGGGATGTTCCAGGAATGGTCGCACTATTTTCTTTTCTTCTTGGAAAATTGATTGTTGATTTCATACCTGCAGAGCTAACCTGTTCCAAAGCAGGTTAGGTCAACAGCATATGTTACCATAGCAATGTACCCCAATAAGAGGTGAACTGCCTTCATTGTATAGAAAACGAAGAGTTAACCTGGAAGTCACCTGGATAAGATCAAAGACCTTACAGGCTTAGGATTGTGGATGTTTTATTCTGTTTGGAATTTCAACCTAACTTTATCGCTCTTACTAAGCCACATAAGTCTGTCGTTTTGGAATCATCTTGACTATGGCACATGATAGGCTCCAGTCCCAAACATGTGCGAGTTTTTATTTTATTATTACATGTCAAACATTGCATCCATTTGGTTTCGTCGCTGGATAACACAACTCCAACTCTAATGTCTTCCCAACAACCCCAGGTATGTTGCATCAGTGGAAGACTAATAGGCATTTTCCCTAATGACACTCTATTCAAAAGCAATCCAGGGTTTCATCAACATGGAGTTGATGAAAATGCTCACTGCTCTTGCAACAAGAGGAAACTTTTCTATTTCGAGGATCTATGATTCAAAGTGCTTGGCACACTGGCCTAGCTGAAAACCAAATACCACTGTTTACATTATCGCTAAGAACACTCTGTTGGGTTATTTTAGTCTCAGCATGAGTGTATCAATAATGTGTTAAAGCTGTTAGTGATGCTGTAACAAATGTGGTTTGCGCTTTTAAATAGCACATTGTCCCCATCTGTCATTAACAAATGCACAGATCTTGGCATGAATTATTTGGTGTCCTTAGTAGCCCTCCTTGGGATGTGCAGAGGGGGGTGTTGCTAAATCAATAGCCATAAGGAGTCTAGCTCCCGTTTGCTTTCAAGATCTACAGCCAAAGGACCCAGTCATCAAAAGTTAATGAGCTATTTAGATCATGCTGTTTCCTCAGCCCTCGACTGAGAAAACACTGCTGGACTAGGGAGCAAAGAGCCCCCACGAATGTGTGTGCTTATGTTTTATATGCTTCATGTGTCTCCTATAGATCAACAGAGAGAGATTGGCAGCTGAAAAAGAACAAAGCAGTGGAAATGGTTATCATGCCTGTGCAGTTGTTCTTGCATTGTTTGGTGCAAATGCTTGACAGTGGTTGCAACCCTTTTGATGGGCAGTAATGTGAAAACAAAGCTTCTATTTGACTCTGTTGTAATGCTATTTTTGGGCTATTCAGGCACCGCAGCAGCCGCATTATTTGGCTCTAGTGGTCAGTGCCAAATGGCCAAATAGGAACGATGAACATACAGTACATGTTTTAACTAGCAATTAACAATAATGAGTTTTGTTTTGTTTTGTTTTTTTTTAAAAAACTACATCCATGTTATCCACATTTGTCTGTCTCTAGGCTGGTCCAAACAATGGGCAGGAGGCTAAACCCACTTTAAGAGGCTCCAAAGTAAAAAAGTAAAAATCTTATTTTCAGCACTGAAAACAGGGGTACCATTTCTAACTTCTAATTATGTGGGCGTCCTACAGCCCACCTCCAGAGTCTGGCACCATCCACCCTTAATGTGGCTAGAAAAACAATAAAGTGTAATGTGTTGTGATTGTTCTCTCCCCCCTTTGGTTCTGAGAGTTTTCAGAAGGCCGTCTTGAATTTGAATGTATATCATTTGTGCTGCTGTAATTCTGTGTAGAACTTGAGTCTTGCTGTGAAGGCTGTAATTCAGCATGTTGAAACCTTTATAAAGCTGCTTCCTATAGATTGGAACAAATTATTGTTATTATGTTGGTTTAGTCAAGTTGTCATGCATTTTTGCCAGGAATCGTGCACAAAAAGTCATCTCAGGGATCCCAGGACTGAATGGAAACTGGGCTGCTATAAACTCCAGTCTTTTTCCACCCGAGCTTCCCATCCAAGCATTATATCCTGTCCTATCCAGTTGTGTTATCAGCAATTGCACGGCTGTTATCGGTCCTTGGATAGCCTCCCATAACTACTGCGATGTTATCCTATTCACAAGAGGTCGTTTCACCCTGCTGAACTGAAGTAATGCACTTCCACACTTCAGTGTTACTACAAGTGATACTGCGCAACATTCTTTATATTTTGTTTTCAAGCAGCTACACTTTCCTGTAATGTTATAATAGTAGTCTTTAAAAACAGCTCTCCAGGCTTTCTGAAGGTCATTCAAAGTGTTTCCTTGATTGATTTATCCCACATTTTCAGTCCAGTCCTTTTTCAGACAAATATTGTTTGTTTGTTAAGCCACTTAACACTGACTATAAGTCATACAAATGTCTCCTACTGTCACTCAAGGAATGAACCAATGTTTTGCTTACATATAACAGATAACTTTTTGGCCAGTGATGTTGGTGTTGTGGTGTTGTTAATACTGATGGAATTATGAATGATGCACATTTGATTTTGATGGAATACCATCAGGAAAGCATCTGATTGGGATCAGATTATTTTTTCACTATGACAGTGATCCTTGTTTCTTGTTGTGTTGGAAAATCCTTGCAGTGATTCATGATTTGAATCCAAGCGGTAATTCTTATTATATTATTATTATTAGTCCCAATCCTCATTTTTTACTCTCGTTAGTTACACGTCTTTTTGTAACCTCTCTTTCTTCACAACCTCTTCTCTGTATATTATGCTTTGTTTTTTGTTTTTTTTTCTATCTTCTATTATCCTCATTTTCTGAATTCTGTGCCATGTTTCTTCACCTGAAGTCAGCTAACAAGGCCTGAAGCAGATCCGCTAACTTGTCACCCAAGAATCCTCCCATGTTCCCTCACTGGCTGTTTCCTGGCTGCTAGCCTAGTTAAAGGGTTTGCACATAAATGTTGCAGGCAAGAAGTTACTGCTGTTTAAATTCCCTCGAGGACAGTCAGAGAATAGGAATGGCTCCCTATTACCAAGACCACAGAATGTGTGTATGGGCACCAAGAAGGTAGGATGTGATCATTAAGAATTAACCTTAACCCCAGTGCAGCTATTCTGAAGGCTTGTGGAACAAACCCCAACAGATTTCTAAAATTTGTGTATCTCTCTCTCTCTCTCTCTAACAGAAAGTAGCCAGCAATTCCCTATCCACATGGTGAATATCATCACCGTGGGAGGAAGGTGTGATGTACACCAAACTTTTGGGCAGAACTGCTAAAAAAAATTTGACCACAGTGCCAGTCAAGCGGCAATGAGGGAATGAATCAAACTGAGGTGAGTGGAGCAAAGCATTGATTTTCAGGATGTTCCCAGTGGAGGAGGTTTTATCTGTTGTGTTCTCCACAGATGCACATTAACCTCCAGCTCTCTGAAATACTCCCAAACCCCCCGAGGACTCAAACCTCACCTGTGGCGATTAATTGGTCAACCTCTACATTGCCCTGCCTCTGCCAGTCTGCCCAGTCAGTTCTCCATTCGTCTCCCTCTGTCTGCCTGTCAGCTTTGATTCCTCCCCTTCTCCAGCACTTTTCCCACAAAACACTAATCCTGTAGCTTGAGAATCAGGCGCCAGAGGTTCAGCGAGTGAAAGAGATTGAGGATGAACTTTGGCTTACTGTCAGGCTTGGCAACCCTTGGCAAAAGAGAAGGCATACTGATCAGTGATCACTTGTTGAAGCACATTACTTTTACATTTTAAAATAAATAGAATTCAACTTTTTGTAGTAACACACAATTAAACTCACATTGTACACACAAACATGAAATGACTATATAAAGAGCATAAAAACCATACAATCTTTTCTATAAGAGAACATTCAAAAAGGTGTGATGTGAGAAAATACAGAGTGTCTGGAAAAATCTGAGAAGCCTGCAGAATTGTCCGTGACATGAATGAGTAACATGGCTGTTATTCAGTTCGGAGCTTAGCAGATCACCTAGCTAGTAAAAGGTAACAGGCCATTTTTCAAAGAAGGGCATTTTGACTCGCCATCAGGATATCATAAAAGCAGTGGTTCCCATTTAGCTCCTTTGATTGCAGGGTTAGGAGAAAAATCAAAGTTGTTTCATGTAATAATGTAAACTTAATGTGTCTTATCATAATTGCAAGGATGTTGTGTTTAGACTGTGATTATTTTGAATGTGTCGAGTGGTTTCCAGTGTTTACGAGTAAAATTTTAGTCATGACTATGAGCCTCCTGTGGTTATTAATGACTCTCAGTCACTGTTTGTGTTCAGATCTTAAATAAAAAACAATTCCAGTGTCGCTGTGCGGTGTATGGGGCACATAAATCCAACAACATTCTCTGTCGCTTAACACATAATATAAATATTATAAAGATGTATTTCTGTACAGAATGTACCATGCCTCTTGCCCTGTGGTAGCTGGGATAGGCTCCGGTCCCACCATGTCCCTAAATTGGATAAGCAGGTAAAAACAGATGGATGGATGAAATGATACGTAAAGTGTATTTAATTTAAAATTGCTTAAAGATGCTTTACTATGGTACAGTGTACTATTAAGTTCTTATGAATTATTCAACCTAAGTACTGCACACTTAAAATCAGTCAGCATGCTTAGTGCTGTTACTTTTTATGACAGTTAGTTTAGCCATCTTATCAAGTTTTTCAAGTGCAGCTGCTTAAAATCAATCATTCAATGAACTCTACAATCTGGAAGTCCACATTGCAGACATGTGAAAAAGAACGTTTTCACGGGCCTGCACACTGCTAACTGATCATTAACAAGTGTGAGCACCTCTACAAAAGCTGAAGTTTTGGTAGTTTGCTTTGGTAGTTTCTCTGAAGAATTTAGGTGTGTGTTAACACACAGCCACAATCTTCCAAGGAGTGAGCGTCCCAGTACATTCACCCCAAGATCAATCTGTGCAATGCACAACGAAACTTTAAAAAAACAAAGGCAACATCAGCATGGCTTGTTTGGAAGTGTTTCCAGAAGAAAACCTCTTTTCACTCAAAACTCTTCACACTGGGAACAATGTCCAAACATGCAAAGCAAAGTGGAGATTTTTGGCCACAAAACACAGCATATCAGTTTTTTTTACGACTGTATATTAATGATAGAACAGCAGTTATAGCTACACTTGTGATCATTTTTGTCTCAGTGGATATAGTTCACCCAAAGTATGTAAAAATGCGCCAATTTATGATATAAATGTTTTTCTTTTTCAGTGTTGAGAGATATCTCATTTATAACATATATTTATCTGGAAATTGCAATAATGAGGTGTCCTTGGTCTTAAATGTGGTGCAGATGTTCTGCCATTTGTTTATGCGACAGAGATAATTACAAACAGCCGGTGTGTAGCTCAGTGGTATATTGAAATAGTGTCCAAAATGCATCAACAGCTGCCTGCTCTTGTTCTCTCGTGAGTCCACTATATAGTAATATATTAGATGAGTGAGTGAACAAGTGGACAATTCAAACACAGCCTGGGATACTTGAACAGAACAGAGCCAGCCTTAATTAACACAGTTAGTAACACCTGTGGTGTGACGTTTGACAAGTCAAACATCTGCTGTGACAAAGACCATTAAAGGCTCTTTGGAAAAGAAGAGATACATAATCCAGTTAACTGTCATTGTATGTCTTTTTATAAAAAATAATAATTAAACTGGCTGGTCGTGTTATAGTTTGTGTTGTTTTACGTTTTGGCCTGAAGTCTTTGTTCAAAGCAACAGAGTAAGAGTCAGTCTTATAGCATCCCTGCACTCTAAAACTTATTCGAGCAAAGTTAAGCTACATAGCAAAACTATGTAAAACTTTTTAATGAAACTATACTGTGGACAAGTCTTACATCTAAAATCCTCACATTTAAATGAAACTTTAGGGTTAAATAGAAAGATTTAGCAAGCTGCCACTAGCTTAGTTTTGACCTTGCATAAGAAATAAAGAAAAATGTAAGTGTTGAGTAAAGTGACAAGAAGTGTAATTATTAATTAATTAACTTTCTTGGACAAGTAATTAAGTGACATTACACATTACTTGTCAGAAAACAATCCCAACACTACTAAGCAATAACAACTCTGACAACATGACAGCATTTCTGTAATTAGCTAAAATCTACTTGTATATGGGTATTTCAATAAATGTAACTTTTTTGATGTATTGAGGCTCTTTGTAACCAAATAAAAGGGATTTTTAAGTCTACACCTTCAGGGTGTAGACTTTAGTTGGTGAGTTTATGTGCACACTAATGGTAAATGGTACAAGAATTCATCTTTTAATGTCAAAGCTGTGCACCTATGTATGTTTTTTGTTGTCAGACTGTGCTGCCTGTTTTTATTTTATGTGTTCTGATTGGCCAGCATTTCTATACACTGAGTTATATTGCCACGTGTGATATACTCTTAACAGCGTTTGACATTGTTTTTTGCCTTTTAATGTTCACTCAGATATTAAAAAAGGTGAAAATCCCCATTTAAAAAAAACATGTGTGGCTGTAGCTGAAATGAATGGCAAGTACACCGGGGTTTAAAATTTGGCTCTGGGGACTTCTGCTTAAGTTGATCAAATACCAAAAGAGAGGCGCTTGAGGCAAGTTTTTCCTTTTCATTAATTATATCTTGAAGTTTGAAATGTTATGATAATCACATGAAGGTGTAAATGTAGATGGGAGAGAGAGGAAGAAGACAAATACACAGAGTCTGCACACACAATCTTGAAAGGTGTTCTCAACCAAAGCAACAATTGTGACTGTATGAATAATTACTTTCTTTTTTAAGGAGATAACAGAAACTCTATTTAATTTTAACAGAATACAGTAATTAGCAGTTAAATTTGCTATCAGTTTTGAACTACTTGGGGGGGGGGAAAAAAGCCTTGACAGGCTGAGGCCCACTCGGGATGTTCATCGGTCACTGATGAGTGCTCTCCACAGGACCGAAGCAACAGCCACTGAATTATTGAACATAGCAGCGTCCCTAAGGTGAGGCGCTGCATGGAAGTCTTCAGTCTTTGGGCCTGACAAAGAGAGAAGAAGGCTTGATGAAACATGGTGAGATGCTTACAAGCCATCCGTCACGCTACCTCCCCGGCCACATAGAGGCAGGATTGGATTTCCGGCCAGGGGGATTTGTCGTGTCAGACGGGGGAGCGGGGATTGAGCAATACTTCAACAAAGAATAGTCGTGATTGTTTCCAGAGTTTTCTAAATCTTCATGAATTAAATATTTTTCTGTATGAAAATCTAATACATCTGTCAGTTTTCCGCATCTGTATTTGCTTTTATGCGGTACACCGGCACGTATATGAAGCGTGCATATGTTCATGTGGGTATGTCTTTTATGAAATGCATACATGGGTAAGTTATGCGTCGGAGCCTTTGAGGCTTATGCCCAACCCAGGGCACAAGTCGTAATACTATCAGAGCTCTCCTGCTGAGCACCTGCTTTATTATTATTATATATCCCTGAACCTCAAGCTGCATATGAAACCTGATAACAAGCACAACCTCATATTTATGTTCAGACTTATATCATACACACTGAGCTGACAAGCAAACTATGCAAGATGTTATAAATTAGGACTAAAGGTGCAATATGTAAGATTCTTAGTTAAGAAAGGTCAAATAGAAGCGTAAAAAAATCTATAGCGCTGTTAAAAAGTATGTGTATCTCCTTTCCTGATTTCTCATTTATTGTCCATATTTGTCACACTTGCATGTTTCAGGTCGTCAAACTAATTTTAATATTGGGCATCCACGGGAGAGTTCAAGGAGAAAACCACTGCTGACCTAAAAGAACACAAAGGCTCATCTCACATTTACCAGAATGGTACACAGTAAATGCACTGATTCTTATATGGCACTTTTCTACTCTCCCAGAGCACTCAAAGCACTTACAGCATGCCTCATTTACCTGTGCTTAAGTGCTTTCTATGTAACATTCACACTTCTATGGATGCATTGTAGAACAACTTGGGGTTAGTATCTGGCATATTTGGCATGGGAACTGAAGCAGCCAGGCATTGAACCACCAACCTTTAGGATAGTAGAAGACCTGCTTGATGACATCTTGGTGACAAAAGATGAACCTTTTGGAAGGTTTGAGTCCTGTTACATCTGACATAAAACTAACAGCATTTCATTAGAAAATAAATAAAAAGATCATCACACCAACAGTCAAACGTGGTGGTGGTGGTAGTGTGATGGTCTGGGGCTGCTTTGCTGCTTCAGGATGATTTGCTGTAATTGATGGAACCATGAATTCGGCTCTCTACCAGAAAATTCTGAAGGAGGATGTCGGGCCATCAGTTCATGCCCTGAAGCTCAAGAGCACTTGGGTTATGCAACATTTCTGCACTCTAGGAAGGGAAGTGTGTGAAGGGCAGTAAGTATTGATGCAATGCAGTCAGTTCAGTAGCATTTTGAACTAACTACAGTTCTTTGAGGTTTTTCTTGCCAACAGACCAAAGAGGACACATTTACTGACAGTAATGAAAACAAACACTTCTTCTGCACCTTTAAAGTTATATAACAATCTATTTATTGCACAATTATTATTTTTTGATGAACAACTCATTAGGTGAACAACCTGCAAGGCATCTGCCGGCATTCCCACAATTCACAAGATTCGCTACTCCTTATTTTAGTGAAACTTAGACATAGTGATCACGTAATGGGTCTTGACTCAAACTGCACATAAGGTAGAGGTCATATTCTTTTGTTTTATGGGCAACAACCTGTGAATTGTAATTAAATCACAAGCCAGGTGGGTTACTACATCACTGAAGTTCTTGTATCCTTTAATTTTGTAAACAGCAACCAGGTCACTGGTGAGAGTCCATAAAATTACCCTTTTAATGGAAAGTGACAACAAAAATTAGGGTGTGATTCTTTTGATACTCACTGAAAAACGTTTAGCTTGATATCAATAATGCTAATGATAACATCCAGTTTTGATACTCCAGGTAATATTCATATATATAATATCTTAAATTAGCTTATTTAACATTGTTTACATTCGTGAGATGCCATAATACGATATGCCATCATTTTTATGCAAACAGCATGATAGCAGAACCTTTTAAAGAGCAATGTCAATACAGTTCCAATAATATTTCACTTGAACCAAAAGGTAGCAGTATATACTTTTCCCCCACTATTCTGCTTTCTCTTATTCTTTCTATTGATATGAAACATCACATACAGCTTGCCACCTATTCTTCAGCTTAAACAGATGCAGGTATCTCACCTACACACACGTACCCATCTTAGTGTGTACTCACACAGAGAAAATGACAAACACACACCTACTCACACATGCAAACACCTTTCTCTGTTTGCCCCTGTCTGTGTGTCCCATGTGGGTAGTTGCATCAGCAGCGGGGCCTCTGACTGTTGTCATGGTGTGAAACATCCCTGTAACCCCAGTGGATTTAACCAGCCCCCTCCGCTTGCCTGCGCATGTGATGCAAAGCACCCTGCTATCCAGCCAGCTGCCTTCCACAGGTGTTGTCAACAGATAGAGGATACAAGAAGAGGAGGCAGGGAAACAAACACGTGATCCTCCTGTTACCTGGTGGAGTGCAGCTCACAGAGGTTTACAAATCCCTGCGATAGTCTGTATTTTTGCCGAGGATCCTACACTCCTACCTGCTCACTTTCACAGGCTTTGCAGTCAGCTGCATCATAAATCACCTAGCAACCAAACCTGGCGTCATCATTGGGACCCATTGGAGATTTAGCTGTGCACAAACACTGGCTTAAAAGATATATAACCACCGGGCTGGAAATAAGAGATATTACTGAAAAAGAAAAGAACCTGATTGTGTTTGCAGATCAACTCAGGAATTGTGTGTATAAAGAGGTTATATACACAAGTTTAGACTTTGGTAAAATAGCGGCGTGATCATTCTGGAACAATCTCTCAGTGCCAATTTTGTCAGCATTTTTTCTGAAATGCAACACAAGGAGAGTGAAAAGGCCAAAGAATGTATTTCATACGACCATTTAAATTTTTGTGGACACTTAGTCCTTGTTTGTGAAAGAAAAGCTCATTTCTTTTCACCTATTATAATAAAACAATGGAATCAATATATTGGTATTCTGAGGCCCAATTTCCCCAACCATCACTCCTCTGTTTCATTGCCTTTGGATTTTTCCTGTCTGTTACCTCGCAGCTTCCTGGTAGACAGACTGAATTAGTACAACTGGGAATACCTTCCCAGTCTCCTCGGAGCTTTTAAAAGCTGGCTGTCTAAGCCTTTGCTTCCTCTCCATAACACCCCTGTATCATAAGCTGGAATGGCTTTGCCGTTTTTACTTCATCTTCAAGCAAATTTTGGTTTAAACTGTCCCATTTGTCCTATAAACTGTCACATGCATGAGGTGCACTGTGATAGCGTGTAGAAGTTCATGTACAAGTACATGAAGTACAATATTTATTTATTTTTCAATAAATCTTTGAGATAATTACATAAGCTGTTGAGGTATTAAATGTCCTAGTGTAGAAACAATTTATGAGAAGAGAAAAAGTTCTGCGAGAAAAATTAGGGTTATTATATATAACTCTTGCTCTATGAGTATGCTTAAGGCCCAACAGCGGAAAGCCATAGTTGTATGGGTTGCCAACAAGGGAAGAAAATCTCATTGCCATGGCTCTGACCTGAATTTGCAGCTTCATTAAATGGTGAATATAAAAACCAGTATATACAGTATATGCTTTATAAAGCGAGTATAAAGGGAGTTTAAAAAGGGAGTTGTTTTTCCTTCCCGCTGTTGCCACATGCTTGCTCATAGGGGGTTTTCTGATTGTTGGGGTTGTTGTGATTTGGTGCTACATAATTGAAATGAATTGAATTGAAAGTGACCTGAAAGTTTTTAACAGTTTTGCGTGGCTGTAGAAGATTAGGCACAGTGCAGCACAGAACTAAAAGCAAGTAAGGATCATACTTGCGCCGTCCACATCAATTTTTTCTGTTTTACAATAGCCCAGATCTTAGCTCTTAGAAAGCCTTCTGATTTGTGCGGAAAATGCATTCAGAGACTGTTGGGCATAAGACAAAATGAAGGAGTGAAGCTGGAAAATAGATGCAGATAGAGAGCGGTAGAGCAGGATTCCGCTAATGATCAAAATGGGTCCGGCTGCTTCCTGAATTGTTAATAAAACCTCTCAGAGACACTGATGAGTGTGATTGATTGATACACTCCTGTAACAATGCAAGCCTCTTCAGTGCACTCAAACTCATTTACCTCTGCCTTTCAGTTCCTCTTTGTTCGACTGTGGCTTTATCAGCACTGATCATCAATAAGCCTTTATGCTTCGTCTTTGAATATTAGAGTGCAGCAATGCTGCTCTAACACAACATTCATCACCGCATCTCATGAGGAGCTCCTATGAAAATGGTCTATCATGCTATGAGTGTGTCTGGGATTGTTATCAGCCTCTGTTTGTGCTGTTGTGAGAAAGATAAGCATCGCTGTTTGTGTGTTCTCATATGTTCTAAATGGATATGCATGTCCACTATACATACTGTATTCCATGTGATTGCTATCGGCTTATGTTTGCACTCTTGCTTTGGTAGATAACTATCTCTTTAGGAGTGTGTGTACGTGTGTTTTTGTGTGACACACACCAGTCAGACAGGTAAACATCATCACCGGGCCCTCCATTCGTCTCCCGCTCAGATACCACCTCTCATCTTGTTGACTTCACCTAAGCCTCCAGATTGTATTTTGACAGCACCGATCGTTTTGCACTGTTGTCGGCATCCAGCTCCAGACGACACCGCCGCCACTGTCGCCAAGATCTTATTAAACACAAAGAGAGACAGAGAGAGGGAAATGGTACTGAATGAGAATGGGAAGCTCAACAAACTTTCACATCATGAGTTAAAAAACACAGAGAGGTGGTAGGCTGGGAAGGATTTTAATTTTTAAAAAATTACTAAAGAAATGATGCCCTTTTATGCAGCAAGGCCAGTTCTGCTGAAGGTTTCTCACAACTCACTTCAGCTGAGGAAAAGAGAAAGAGAAGAGTGTGTTCAGCGGTGTTGGAGGCTAATGTGTTGTCAAGGCTAAAGCGACACGCCTCAGACTGAGACGATAAGATAGGAAGCCCGCATGGCAGTGTGAATGTGGTTGCCAGGGAACTTCACAAATCTATGCATACCGGAGATGGGAGCGGAAGAAGCAAACATTATTCAAACGCAGGTGAGGAAATGAAAACAGTCAGGAAGAAAAAGACTGTCCTTTAGTAATATATTCCTGATTTATTCAGCTGAAAAGTGAGTTAGAGAAAAGCCCATTTGGCAACCTCTTATCAAAAGTGAAGTTTTTTGGTTGTTTTTTTTCCTTTTTCTTACTTTTGTGTAATCCACCTACTCAACTAGCCTGGCATCTCTTTCCTCTCCTTCTTTTCTCTTTACCTGCTCGCCTCAGTCCTCCCTCATTTCTCTTCCCCTGCCTCTCAGCTGTACTAAAGCCGAGGCCAATCTGTCCCTTCGCCATTCATCCACTTCATCCCCTATCTTCACTTTTTCTCCGCTCCTCAGCTCCTATCACTCCTCTATCTCATCTTCTTCCTTCTGCTGCCTCCCCCGCCTCCTCCACTCTTGCTTTGCCATTTCATTTCTTTTTCTTTCTCCCTCTTTGAAATGCCTGTTGCTGATCCATCAGGCTTGCAGCTGGAGTATGTTCCCACTCGTTTCTCACAGTGAGTAAAGTCTCTCTCTCACTCTCAGAGGAGGTGGCAGTGGTGCTGGAAGGTAGCCTCCGCTCCAGTAGGGTACCAGTCAGTTATTAATTACTCCCCGATTCCTCATCTGTCTGACGAGGGAAGTAATTACGTCTCTCCCCGTTTCTCCCCCTCGTCGGCATCAGAAATGACGCGATAACCAGGAACCCAAATTACTCCAGCTGATGAGACAATCATTGAGTGAGGGAGAGCAAGCCGAAGATTTTTCAGTCCCACTGTGCTTCACCCATCGGGGTAATGGCACCTTGATTTGGTTTAGGAAGTTTCCCCAATGCATTTGCAGGGTGTTTCCAATTTCCACCTCACAAAACACTAGAAGATGGGTAGAGATAGATAGGCAGAATGAATTAAATTTTTTCTCTCTTTCTGCCTTTTTTTTTGCTTCTCTTTCTTGCTCTCAATAAGCGAGTGCAATCATGAGGAGGTTCTAGCTCCAATCAACATTTTGCAGCTGGAGAGGAGCGATGATGGAAGAGGGACATTAGTGCCGGATCCTCATCTGCCACAGAACACAGAGGGAAAGAAAGAGTGGAAAAACAATTAAGGATGCTTTTTTTTCTCTGTCTTTCTGTCTTCCTGTCTATGGGAAAGACTAATTTGGTGGTACCCAGGTGTCTTCACAGGTGCATACGGATATATTTTTATAAATTTGTGTGAGCAAGAAATAATTTTAAACCATTTTGACTGCTTGCATCACTTTGTTCACAAAATAAAGTGAGAACAAATTTGAACTGACACTATCAGTTTGTAAAGTATGGGGTAATTAGCCATTTGCTGTCCAAAGTCTACTACTGAGCATTATAAAAGAGCCCTATTCTTCAAACTTCTCTAAAGTATTCAGTGCGTCGATTCGTTAGAAGGTGGGAGTTAGCATCATGGCACCTAGCTGAAGGAAGGATAGTATAGTATGTTGTCTTTTTTTTTTTTTTTTTTTAGATATTTCTGACAACAACAAAGAAAAGAGAAGGAAAAGAAATTAATGCTATAATTTTGAACATAAACTAATATTAGTCAGTATTCAAAAAGTTAGTGAAGTTAAGCTAATTTATGTGCAGTACAAAAGGCTGCTACGCCATAGCTAGCTAACCAAATATTATGGACTAATATAAATACAGAATCACTTTAAAAGTCTTTAAGGTACGACTTTAGTGATAAATACTCATTCAGCACTCTCACTATCAGTTTGTAACACGGCTACAGAACCTGGGCAGAGACTATTAGTATGTTGCTGTGTGGTTTGAATAATTTACTACCAGACTGTAGCAATCATGAACCGAATCTGCTAAAACTTGATTTGGCCATAAAGCTTCTAAATTTTGAGGTTACAGACACATTATGAGTTTGCCTGTATGTGTAAGAAATACAAATAAAAACATTCTAGAGGGTTAGGATAACAGCTCAACAGGTGAGCACTACAAGACTGTTCTTATTTCTCAACTTTCTGTCACTCATCTGGGTCTGGGTAGAGGGAGCAGCTATCTAAGAAGGGATTCTCAGACCTCCCTCTCCTCCAGCCGAGAGACATAATCTCTCCACTGTACTCCAGGTATGCATCAGTTGGACATACCCCAAAAAACGCACCTAGGAGGCATTGTAGTCACATACCTGAACTGCAAATCGCCACCTTATCATGGTTTGGGTGCCCATTGGTTCCCAGGAGTTTTGTTTTCTGAGGCGGTTGTCTTGGTAAGTCTCCCAAAGGAAACAGGCCCTGGATGAGGATCCAGAATAAGAGTGATTCAGAGGACTGCAGTCACGGACTATACCACCTCGCTCAGAATCCGTGAGGGCCCAATGGCTAGGTCTTTGACCATGGGGCTCAACCAGCGCTCCTGTGGACCCACCACCTGTTAGAGGTCAGGTGCTATGCGGATCAGGCAGAAGTGGAAGCAATGACTGACCAATCCCCAAACTGGTTTTGTGAACATTCTCATTCCTGTGACATCACCTGATGCTCTTCTGTCAGAACCACCGGTACAGCATATTTACATACAAGGTGTTGTTTCTCAGCAGAGCATACCACACTGGGTTGTAATATCATTGTGACAAATCTGTCACTCTGAACATTGTGCAGCTTTACTCTTGCAAAAGGCTATATTTCACCCCAAACATAATCATTTCCTAAACCTTACCAGTCTACCTAGTTCTCAGTGATTAAATCTAACCAGTTAGTGAAAGCTAAAGTAAAAAGCAATTGAAAGCAGCACAGACATGGACATTTTGTCGGTCTCCCAAACATTACAAGCATCCCCCATCGTCCAGAATTGCCTTGACACCCGTGGCATCTGACAAAATGATGTCACATTATTCCCCCCAATTGAGAGCACATTGGCACTGAAAAGAGGGACCTTCAGCAGGCTGATAATAATGCAGTGAATTTCAAAAACGAATACGCGTAGCAGATTTAGCAAACATGCTTTCTTTTGGAACTGATTAAAGTCACCTCTGGGACTCATAGTGCAAACTAACTTGATAAAATGTGTATTATATCAGCCAGATATTCTGCACCTCTGTAGGAGCTCTATGTCAGGGCCAATCGAGACATCTCCAAATACATCTCCCCCCTGCTTTCCTCCTCAGCTGTCAAACTGCAGTTTAAATGGAGCAGCAGAACCAGCAGGCTAGTGCAGCTCTCTATATTGTATTTCAGTACCTGTCAAGTGCTTATTGATTGGCTGCGGTGGATTAGGATGGCTACATTGCTGCAGTACGTGTACAAGTGTGCAGTATATGTTCAAGTGTGGAGCAACGCTGGAGGTCTCCGAACTGGCAACAAGCCCTCTCATGTCACACCACCTAATCCGCAGCTCGCTTACTTTATTTCTTTCTAAAGTATTTTTTTCTCTCTTCCTCATCACCCCTCGCTAACTTCTCTTATCCTCGTTGTCTTCGGTCCAGAACGATTTGGATCCTAATAGTCTTTTTACAACCGCCGGCTAATGTTGCCATGGGGGAATGTAACGGGGCCATAACGAGACAATCCCATCCCATATGCACAGGATATGAGGGGGAATTTGTCTGCTTCAACAGTGACAGGAGCAATCTGTACCGTGGGGTGGCTCCAATGAAGAGACCATCGCAAAGAGAAGAGAAAAAAAACCTCAGTATATTCAGGATTATGGTGTGGGAGCCCATTGAAAATCTAATGGACTAGTCACATCAAATAGACTTGGTAGGAGCACGCTCAGAGGAATACATGTATGCCACCGTGCACACACAGTCACACAGAGAAAGAGAAGCCATTACCACCAGGGGCTAGGCTATTACTCTCTGTCCAGTGTGCCAGTGTGTGTGTGTGTGAGTGTCCCAATCATAATGTATCCAGTCCCAGAGGGGTCTCAGGACAGTGCGGCCTGCCTGAATAATTACCAGAGCATTTCTATATAAAAAACGCAAAGGCAATAAAGAAACCCACAATGCTGCATTGAGCATATTATGCTGAAATGAAGCGTGAGACGAAGGCCGCATTGGAAACATGTCAGGTGGTAATTTAATGGTCCTTGAATGAAAACATTTTTGCGGTGTCAAACGTTGGCTCTCACATTATCATAGGATTGTAGCGACTTTTGAGGCTTTCCGGCAAAAAAGGAACAGGTGACTCCACATTTTCAGCATAAAAGGGAGGAGGTGGATGTCTTGGAAAACAGCAATGATCCCTAGTGAGGACTGTAGACACCTGTAAACATCTCCAGACAGTCTTTGAAAGGTGTCCTAACTTTTTCCACAGTAAAAAAAAGACATTTGACAATCTCCCCAGTACCCTTAATGACACCTCGGTATATATCAATAAAGACGTGGTTTGACAACCAACGGTCCCAACAGATGGCTGCTCCTCGCTGATGCTGGTTTCTTCCTGTTAGAAGGGAGTTTATTCTTCCCTTTGTTGCCAAGTGCTTGTCTGATTGGTGGGGTTTTCTCTGTATTAGTGATATACAAATGAAACTAAATTGGAAAAATGTAATTTCCCATTATTGGCGCTCAATGCCTCAAACTTTGTTATAGATTTCGAGTTTGCTTTAAATTCTACACTCCACATAAAGTAAATACATGGGTCGAAAGTCCTTGCAGGACTTTCTACACCTGCACCGATTTATTAAAGTTCAGCTCACTTCTTGTCTCCTCTTCTTTTAAAATGTCAGCAAACTGTTGGCATAGGACAGTTAACACTTTTGTTGTTCTTGCACAAAACTTAGCCAGTGAACTGTTTTGTCTATACTAGAGACTATCACAAATGCCCAAAAGTAGAAATCTGAGTGACTGGAAGCAGCCAATTTTGGTAACTTTTGCTCTGAGGAAGGACTTGCCAATTAATTTCCTTTCCACTGATAAATGGGTTCATCAAATTGCGTGAGCTCTACTTCATTGACTTTGGTGAGCTAACAAAAAGGGCCCTTTTCACAGCTCATCATGAATGGAATTTGTTTCTCCTGTGCTTTTACTGATAGGAAAATTCAAAGTCATCTGTGAAAAGAACTCCTCTCAACACAGCTTTTCCTAATTTCAACCTCTGAAGGGCATTGAAATATATATTTTATACTAACAATGGTGCATAACACCTAATTGATGCTACCGTGGCTGGCTTTTTGGTCCCTTTGTCTTGCCCCTCATGCCGTCAAGTTACATAATCATTGTTTCAAAAGCATTTTAATGAGTGTATTTCAAGCTGTATTTTGGACTTGCTGTGGAATATATGTCCATTTAATGTGCGGTTAAAGCAATATATAAATATATTTTATGCCTGAAAATAAAAACATTTCACTTTCCAGTTACATTTTTCCAAGTTTTTAAAGCCTCTGAGGAATCTTTCTAAGCCAGCAATCCTTTAATACTATGAATGTCTCATTTTCAGGTCCCAACTCAAAGCCCACATCATGTGAAAAATAATATATCTAAGTAGAAATGTGACAACCTTAGGGAAAATAAAGGAAATTTTAACAGGTGTCATCCAGTGTGGGAGAGATAATATCATATTACCAATGCAAATCACATATCCGATTCACCGTTGAGGGTAATGAAGTGGCTTCATTTCAACATATCGTGTAATTTTCTTTCAATCAAGTAGAACATCACATGTCATTTTGACCAAGTGGAAAAGTTTGTGTGACTGTATTTTAATGCACTAATAGTGCATTGATGTTTTTTAAAGTCTTAAAACATGATATTATGGTGTCGTTTCAAAAGCATTCATCTCTGCCAAGTCCCCGGGCCACGCTGGGAGGAATGATATGTTCCTGCTGGCGTGGCACATAGGCTGTCTGTTCCTTCAGATTCCTCCCCCGACCAGTCATAATCTGCGTAAGTCATCCTTGATTAACCCCTGCTGAATGACTCTAATTAGAGCCAATTAGCCCAGGCAGAATGAGACGCTCTCCATGCAGATGAACACGATGGAGAGGTGGAAGGACGGATGGAGGGATGGAAGCAGGGTCGAAGTGGAGGTGTGGAGAGCTGGGGGATGTGCTGGATGATTGAGGGACGGTGGTGCTTGGGGCGTGGAGAGAGCCTGGATGTGGCGGGAGGTTGAGAGAGAAATAATGAGGGGATGAAAGACGGGAAGGGTGTTAGAATCTAAAGAAGTCAGGACGGGTCAATGACTACCCAACCGTACAGCAGGAATAAACACTTGTACGGGCAGATTAGCCATAATAAATCGTTCTTTATGCCTGCATGAAAACACTAGATTTTAGCATGTTTTATCCTCATCTCTTTAAGATACATGCAGTAATCATATTCGGCACCATTTGGGGACTTTCACCAGTGATCCAGGAGGCACTTTATGTGTTAGCCTGGCTTTTTTGTGCATAATGTGTGATTAAGCTGTAAATATGAACACTTTAAAGCTTCCTTGCTGATTTTATTTACCAAGTAAGAGGCTAATGGCTACATTAAAAGACCAGATAACGTTTAGTATGTTTTGTTGTGCAGCTAACAGAGGGTTTTAAAGTTGAAGTATTGACTTCTGGTGAGGGTCAGGATGAATATATCTGTTTGCCGTCGGGCTCCAGCTGAGCCAAAATTGCAGGCTCTAGCGTAGATGAGCAGAAATCGATTACTATATGCCAAGAAGCAGCTCCTCTCAAAAAATTACTTTATTACAACGGTTTATTGATTTTGTTTATTTTCCCGATGGGTATTATCTTTGGATTTCAAAGGGCCTCTGCATTTACTGTGTTATCTCTTCTTTAAGGCATGTTTGGAGCTTGGTGTTTGGACAAAAGTGGGGCGCTTATACAACTATACTAAGTTGCATTATGGGAACTGTAGGATTCAGCTTCCATGACCCAAACATGAACTCAGTATATCAGCCCGGCTGTTTTTGTCATTCTGTTGGAAAAAGCCACATGTGAGCTTATGAAGCTCATAGCTGGACATTAGTCTCAGTGGACTTTGGCAATTCTCCAACATACGAGAAAATCCTTTCAAAATAATTAAACACCACACTATTTTTCTTAAAGTGGACTTATTAGGCTTTTATTAATTTTCTGTGGAAACAGTAGAAGCACATATTAAACACACACAAAGTTTCAAATAAGTAATGTCTGTGAGAAATGTGTTCAGTGTTTATTTGCTCCTGGCTTTGGATGATATCAAAAAACAGCAGATATGTCTAATATAGTCATCTCAGGTGAACATCTCTGGCAAAGAAGCAACCAATCAGAAGCAAATTGGCTTAAAGTAATTGGAAAGGCAGTTAAGATGGCCCTGGCCCTTGAAGTTTCTTTCTGAACTGCACCATACTGAACTCCAGACATATTTTACGGCTGGTTATGGAAAAAAATGACTGGGTTTGCATCAGAATTATTCCAAGGGTAGCTGCATAAACCATTATCCTTGGAAAAACCCAGAAACTAGTCTAATGATGGTCAAACAGTGTCTTTACTGATATAAACCAAGGCGTCAAAAGGTACAGGAGAGGTTGTCAGATGTTTTTATGGGGGAAAGAGTTAAGATAGAGGATGAACTATGGAGCTGTACCAAGGCGTGACATATTTTTTTCATTTAAACTGTGAATGATGGAAAAGTATCATATAATTTAAGAATTTCAAGATTCTTAGTAAGACAAAATCCTTAGATAGACAGTTAGATGCTTTATTCATCCCACATAGCAAGTAGAAGTAGAAGTGCCACAGGTGCCTCGTGAAGGCCTTAGACTGTGTGCAAAAATGTTATCTAAACAACAGAGATAAATGGAACAAGAAAATAGAAAGCAAAAATAAGGCTAAGTTAAAGAAGAGTTTGAGACCTCGAAATTTTGTGATAATAACTTAATTTTGACTTAGCCTGAAAATCTTTGTTGTTTGTTTGTTTATATTTCACTGGTGACATCACTTATTTGCTAACTGTAAACATTTAGCCCGTCTCTTCAGTGCTTCCCTCTCGGTTTGACTAAATGAGTTTCGCTGTCTCTCCTTGTTCTCGCTTCCCTTTTCAGTTTTTGGAAGTTGTGTTTTGTTGTGTGTTAGCTTCACTTCCTGCATTTGTCTTGTTTCTTCCTCATGATTCACAGCTTGGTTTCATCCACTCACTTTGCTCTGCCCGTTTTTTAACCTTTTTGTTTTTAATTTTAACCTCAGAATTATTTACCATACAATTCACAGAAGTTACTCCTACTTCTTCTTTTGAACACACAAAAAGAATTACTAAAAATATTTAACCGTGTGACAACTATGCTAATGAAAATATGTGAGTTCTCCAGAACAAGGTGTCCCTTTAAATGATAAATATATCTAATATCGCTGCACCAACCCCAGTCTTGCTTTGTGTACCCTTTACCCTCAATGTGTATTCATCCACTCTTCCAGCCAGGAAGGGCCTACCTACCAGATACCCATGCCAGCCTCCCTCAGCCCTCCCCTTCCATCAACCAGCAGCAGGGGTGGAGAGGCCAGACTGAAGAGCCCCCTCAGCCTGCCCAGTGATTGCCTCAGTCTATCATCAGCCAGAAGATTTCTATTATTGCAGATGGATGATTGGTCTGGCTAGCTGCCGGCCTGGCAAAGCAGGCTCATTTTTGAGCAGTTTCAAGTGCGAGCGCCAGTGTACCGAGGCAAGCGGGGGGGGGGGACAAATCGAAGAGGGTGGGCAGAGAGAGGGGGCGGGGTGGGCTTTGGTGATTTGGCGTCGAAATAATGGAGCAGAAATGGTCATAATGACAAGGCACGCTAGCGCTGGGAGCATTATGCATAGAGGACGAGGTTGTTAATGTAGACTGCCTCTATTTCCGACAACAATTTAGACGCTAATGGGGAGTGTTTTCCTGCTAAACAAACAGACGCCCCGCTCTCAGAACGAGGAGTTTGTTTACTGTTTGTGCGGCGATGCTGGATCTGCCCAAAACCCCATGACAAAGCATCACGCTATCCTCGTCAGACATTAGGACATTCGGCTCAAAGAATGAAAGGTGCCTTAATGAAATAAGATTACACAGTTTGAAAAAAATAGACCTTGTGTTGAAGGAGAGCGTCACTAGAGCAACCACATTGCAACACTTCACATAAAATGTTGCTTGTTCTTAACTCTTTGCGTATATCTTGTTAGAAAACCTTTTTCCTCACTCCTCTGCAGTAAGTAGGTAGCAAACGTCCCCCCTCCCCAAGCTACATGATACAAAAGACTCACTATTCCCTTCTGTACACAGCCAAAGGCTTCATATCTGAGCACCACGTCAATATCATATGACTATCATATGGCAACAGTCCTTCGTGTTTTTTTTCTGCAGCAAATCCAATTACCGCAACACATTTCACTTTGGAAATTTAGCTATTTAAAGCATATCATGCTTCAACTTAGCATCACCGGCCCCGGGGTCAGTGCTGCTCTGCCGTTGAAGTGCTGGACTCTGCAACCTGCAACCTCAATCGATAGCCTTAAGGGAATTTACAGTATCTGGCTACATGGCCTCTGCACATGGGAGATTGGAGAGGTACAGAGGAAATACAACCCTACATGTTTTTCTTTTTCCACTATTGATCTGCAACCAGAGCTTTAAAATGGTGTTTAACAAAAAAAAGATAGTCTTTGTAACTTCCCTCTGATGCTGAATGTGAAGTTTAAGAGGCTTAATTTAAAGGATTAAGAAGAAAACGACAAAAACTAACTATAAAAACTGTTATCATATAAAGGAAATTTTTGGGGTAAAGAGCTGGATATGTGATCATCGTACTCAACCATTACTTTACCCTTTGCTCCCCCCTCTCTCTGTGACTTTATTTCGTTTCATGTGTTTACGTAGCTAAAGAGCTTTGAACCTCAGTGCATCGCCAGCTCTGCAGCTGCCGCTGTCACCTGCTAATGTCACCGGTAATGATGTGAGGCTGGTTTTTCCTTGAAACGGCGTCACCGAGCCAGGACTCAATCATTTCATTTAAGCAAAACAAAGTGCGACAGCGACAACTGCGAACCAGCCGGGAGAGAGAGAGAGGAGCGGCTGCGACGCTTTCGTCTGCAAATCATTTCGCTAACACCTTTGAAGTGGTGACATGCCTGTGGAAAATGTAGCACGAAGCTCCCGGTTTACGGGATGAAAGGGGAGTCGGCTTCTTGTCAACTTTTGACCTCTATGTGTGAGCGATCAGTTGGGGTTTGGGCCAGCTGCTGCTGCAGACACTGCTGCCGTGTTTGATAAATGACAGCGAATTTTCTCCGACTTTATTGAATTGGAGCTGAACTGCAGAGGAAAGGAAAAGTAAACTGAGTTAAAGATCAACTCAAATGAACTGAAATAAACTCAAGCAGAAGCAAAACGCATCAGAACAAAAATCAATTTAGCGGGGAATGAGTTGTTCATCTCTACCGGGTTGCCTTTGTTTTTGCATAGGACACTTCAAGAAGAAGGTAGATTAAGGGCATAGTGATCCAACAGCTCTATGTGAATGGCAGTTGACCCTTCTTCTCCTTGAAATTAAGAAATGACAGGGCTTGACCCCACTTGAGGCACTTGGTTATCTGCCCCAGCAGTCATAATGAAATAAGTTATTCCAAAATTATTCCAAAAAGCACCTGACCCGGCCTAAAACGAAGTGACCTAATCCCGGTTAATCCATAACAGCTGTCAGCACTGGTCAGCATGGTGCACAGCTCATTTGAAGTGGACTTTATTGAAGAGTAAGGGTCAAGACATGGTGACGCACTAAGCTGGAAATCTGTGATACTATTTATCAATGACTAAGAGGGTATCCCTCCTTTTTATCTAACTGTAATAAAGACTCCTGATTAAAGAGGTTATTGTTAATAAGCTGAAAATAATCAATACTGTTAAGACTACATTACTTTTTAGATTGAGTGAATACACTTGTTGTTTAGGTATTGGAAAATTAAGCAGCAGACTCTACACTACCAGTACTTTCAGGCTGGGAAGTAAAATTGCCTTTTTCAGTACCTAAATTATGAACTATCCAAAAACTTATGTACTTATGTATACTTTTTACTATGAAAAAATTTGATACTGAAATTCTGAAAATTAAATTGTACTTTTACTCTGTGTAGGTGGCATAGGCAGCAAGTTTGTCAAAAAAAAAGAAGATACCAGAATAGTAATCATTACTAAAAATAAGATTAGACACTCATCTTCTTGTTGACGCATCACCGGAAGCACAGAAAAAAGGGGTGCAATTTCCAGGGGGTTAGGGGGATTATGAACCCCCCCCCCCCCCCAATAATCTGACGCAACCAATATAACCCCCCCCCCCCCCAAAAAATAAAATTATGAATTATCTTGCATAAATTTTCTTTACTCATTTCAGGTATTACCAGCAAAATAGTTGCATGTTTAATCATCTGGGAATTTAACCAGATTTATTTATTTATTTAGACAGAGTTCTTGACCGCCCCAATGTTCAGCACAAAGTTACGACGATGACAGAAAATAAATGGGACAATGGATGAATATGTTTAAATGAACCAGTGTAGTATCACAGCAACCCTATTTCCATGTTAAATTGCAGTGAATCGCCTAGGATTGCATGTCCCATCATAAAAATGTTGTTTTTTTTGCCGATATAGACTTCACTGATAAAAAACAAACAAACTCCCTGTTAAATTACAGTGAAGCAGTGTGAGCTAGATGTGCCATCAGAAAACTTACTGTTGTTTTGCTCTTATAGACTTTCCACTGTTAAAAATCTCATAAATTGCTGGAAGCTGGACACGTCATTATAAAACTGTTATTTTACTGAAACAGACTTATTTCCCTGTTAAATTACAGTAAAGTACTAATAGCTTGACTTATCATGATAAAACAGTTATTTCTCCGTGTACCTATTTTTACTGATGACAGCAGTTTCTTGCTGTAAAAATATTTAACTACTGTTGTGTATTCAATTCAGGCTGTCTGGGATAATGCTGTCAGCTGTTTGGTTGCCAATATACTGCTTTAGTGTTCTATTGGGATTTCCATAAGCAGTTTATCACTTGTAGTAAAGTACTGTAAATCTATATCCATAAAAAAAATACCATGACTCATGCATCTTCTACAAAATTTAAATTCAGTTTTAAGATATAAGCTTTTGTTACAATTCCCCTTCTCCTTGCACTGCACAAATATAAATGCTGCTGAAGTACATACAGCAATCATCTGAGCATGAATGCTGACGGAATCACTCACTTTTGGTGCACCATTGCTGCCTAAAACCTTAACACAAATCATAGTTACAAACCGCTTTCCTAACATATGTGTTATGGTGCAACTTTTGATATCGGCCCGATATCAGGTAAGTACAGAGATGATATTTCTGATACCAATACGGATAATGGTAAAACAGCTCATGTATGGGAGAGCAGTGTGACATGATTTATGAGTTGAATCATCACCAATTTGCAAATTCTGAACACATTTTAAAGACCAATACATCTAATTTTGGTGTCAGTCCTATACCAGGTAAATACAGGAACTGTATTGCTGATACCAATCTGGGATGCAAATATACCTGCCTCTAAAGCACTTTGAGTCGACGTTTGCAGTTTAAATGTGCTATAGGCTATAAATAAATAGTTGCAGTCAACAAAAAAATTCACAGTGCACATTTAAGTATATTTTTCAATTTATAGTAAAAATATGCAACACAGTTTAGTGGGCCACATACTGACTATAGGGGATAGAAACAGAATATCTATCCTATCACTCAGGTATCAATCCAATACCAATACCAGCGTTCGTATTGATATTATCAATATTTGGATCAATCCACCCAACTCTACTATCAGTTGAGTTTTTGGATGAAACGTCTTTAGCAAGCTTGCTCTTTTATCTTGATAATTTAGTACTCCATCATTTCTTCTAAATATTGTTACTTCAAGCTAAAGAAAAATCAGGATGGCTACAGCCATAATCCTTAAACCGAGGCTTCAAACAGTGACATCACGGGGAATATTCCGTCTTCTGTAAATAGCCACCACTTTTTTGTGAGGTTTTATTTTACTGATTTCATTATCTTAAGGCACTGAAAACCTACCTACTCGGGTTTTATTTGTTTTATACAGTAACCCCAGTTAAATCAGAAAGAATGGAGGAAAAATATGACCAGATGAGGTCCTGACACTCATAACTGACTTTTCATTTCTTTATTTTAAATGCAACTCCCTCCTATAGAGCATCCATGAATGCGGTTCGAGCTGCACAATGGTGACAAAGAACAAATCAAAACTAATATAATAATGGTGAGCGAGCTCTGAGCAGGAGCAATGACTCCTCTTTGCAGGGAGCTATGGCAACTGTCGTTTCAATGAAGCAGTTGACCTTGTTTGCAGTCAAAAGAAGACACTGACATTATCTTACTTCAACACCTCCAGGTGCACACATTGAAACGCCGTGTCATTGAAACACATAATCAAGCTGCATGGTTTTCTATCCTTTCACGCAATTTCGTACAACAAGCTAAATTACTTTGATAGATTCACAATGGCTTCAAATGTAAAAGTGTCATTCGCCATCAGGGTCACTGACAATGAATGAGTCTTTTCATGTCCGAGCTTCCAGTCAATCTTGTTTCTATGCACGCTGCACATCTGAGGCCTAAGTAATTTCCCTTGGCTGCTCCCTCAGATCCACCCGTGCCATACTGTGTTTTGTATATTCATGTGTGTACTTTCCTATCTTAATCCTAGCTATTACTCGCATGGCTGGCCATGTCAAGGGGAGATTTGCTCACTCACAGTGAATGGGCCAATATTGACAGCACGCCCACCGCATCAGCGATCAGTGTTAGGGCTTAGCGCACACGAGATTCACCGGTTTGAAGCTGAATTCAATGGGTAGGGTGGCGTGTTGGAAAACAATCCTCACAGGGAATCTATGCAAATGCTAAATGTTACTCTTAGACAGTCAGGAGTGATAATTTAGCAGTGGGGGTTGTAGACTGATGTTGCTGCTATGTTTTGTATTTTCTTGGAAAAATGTTTCAAGCCAGTTCTTTTGTACTAAAGCTGCACCCCTTTTATTCATCGTTCTTTCATTTTTCGTAAAATTCATCGCACCCTTTGGCTTCAGATTGACTTTGCTGTGAGAAAAGCTAGTGAGAACTCTCATGGATGACAGTAGGTTGGTTCCATTTCTACATTTTTAAAGGTTTTCCTTTAAAGTACCATGCTGTTCTGTAAGTATTAGGGATACAACAGTCATTTATCAGCAACTGCCAGCAAAAGGAGAAAATTTCCAACACAACAATCATCTTTGGTTCCAAAACGACCATTTTCTTTTGAACTAACTACAATTTCAAGTACTTTCAAGTAACTTAAAGAAGTCCAGACGCTTTTCTTTGCAAGCTCCTTTGACTACGATGACCTGGATGACTGAGAACCTTCACAGACAACTAACTACAATCCTAAGTCTGTTGTGTTTCTTATTATACATTCCTTCTTTTGTCCTCCACTTGTCCAATTTCCGCAAATTTTTTTAAGACACACTGCACACCACATTGACATATGACAGGGCTTTAGCTAACAGTTCTTAGGGAATCACCTTGTTGGTGCACAAATACTATTTTGTATTATTATTGACATTTTTTATAGCTTCAACTAAAGACATAGGAACAAATTGTGTGTTTTTGTGACAGGCTGCTAGTGCTAACAAAGTGCTTAAAGATTAAAATGTTTCCTTGCTACATTTTTGGTTACATTTTGACACAAAACTGATTCATCCCTTGATTTAGGAGCTTTTTTATGGTTGAATGATTCATAGGTCAGTGTTAAGTGGCTTAACAAACAAAGTCATTCCTTTGAAAATGGTCAGGTACAAGGACTGGACTGAAAATGATTGAAAAAGGCCTTAGCACTTCAAAACGTTACAAGAAAGTCTGGCTCCTTGCAAACAAAATTTCAAGAAATGACAGGTGGCTCGAGACATTTGCATAATACAAGTCACAAATGCAGAAGTGTGTTTAAGAGTTTCACAGATACTGTTAATTTTTTTTTTTCTGTGTTGGTCCCACAATAATCGCACTAAGATCTGTGGCTCAATGTAGGATGGCTTTATAACCCAAGTTTACTTAGACTCGCATATTTGCAGCACTTAATGTGCTGGCCACTCTTAGTGAATGTGCACATGGAGCGAAAGCAGGCAGGAACTGGTTGGAACTGGGCCACCGGCAATTTAACCAGTGACAGGTTAACATACAAATAAAAAACTAGAGTTTCACCCACCGAAACTAAGACACAGACTTCTTGGATGGGCAAGCCACATTATTTATCAGGGGTGGCTGTAGCACAGGAGCAGGTCATTCACTCATTGGAAGGTTGGTGGTTGGTGGTTCAATCTCTGGCTGCTCAAGTCTGCATGCTAAACATCCTTGTGCAAGATACTGAACCCCAACCCCGAGTTGCTCTGGTAAACACTAAAAAGTGTTTGTGGTTTAATTGGCTAATGAGGCATGTTATATCAAGCACTGTATAAGAGCCAGTTACCATTATTTGTCAAACAGTTGCACTAAAAATACTCCAAGGGACACGAACAGCACAAGAGGTGTGGTTCGGGTGAACACTTGCAGATGATTATAAACAGCTTCACCTAAATTAGCTATAGAGACTGTGATGTTTACAGAAATTTTATTTTGAAAGGTCAAATGTAAGGTGGAAGGAGGATATAGAAAAGGAGAGACAACAAAAAACGGTAGATGAATAAGTTAGCGCTGCAGACTGTGTTGCCGCTGCAAGCCTGAGAATTAAAGAATGGAACTGAGAAATACTGAAGGTGTCATCATTAATGTTTGAGGCATGCAAACATTACAGAGACCAAATCCATCCTGTTCACCAGGCTGTGCGTGTGATTATTTCTGCTTCATTTTTTAAGATCAGGAGGCTTCTGCTTGCTTATAATATGGCCAAGCATGATGGTACACAACCTAAACTGTCACCTACAAACGCACATGCACAACAACAGCTGCAAAGGCAGTTTGCAGTTCTGACGAGCTCCAGCTAAAGTGGCCCCATTTTCCTCACCCCTACCTTATCATTTTTTGTGTCACGAGCTAAATGTGTGAGTGGATTTCCTCACTAATTGGACGCCTGACAAGCCGTATTGTCCTTTGCCACAATGTGACAAGCTTCTGCAAAATGTTCCTTTCAGTGGCCTTCAGAGGAGGCCAAGGCCAGACAGGGGAGAAGAAGAAGAAGAAGGAAAAAAAAGAGAGAAACTAAATGGAACAGCAAATCATAACCCACAGTTTCGGCTGACACTGATGTGACGTTACCGAACAGGCGAGCAGGAAGATAGAGGGCGAGAAGGAGAGTAACTCTGGGAAAACTGACAGGGATTAGGCCCTATTTGTTTCACTTTCTGACTACTCCTCCCTGCCTGCTTCCAGGAGTTTGTGTGCAAATGGGTATTTCCATCTCCCACTCATCGTCGCCTAATTGGCACTTAACAGCTGCCCCTCATGGCCTCCTTGCTGGCTCCGTTTCCGCTCCCCTTTTCTTTTTCTGTTTTTTTTTCTTGGCGTAGGAAGGAGCAGCGCTGCATCAGACATCACCCAGCTGAGAGGGCACTTTCTCCTACACTCCTTACTCCCCACCCTTCATCATTCCCTTCCCTCGCAGCTATCTTGTGCGGGAAGGAGTTTGCACCCCCAGACAGCCCCGAGCGCTCATTATCGCTTTTCTCAGTCACCCTGTCGCTCTGAAATCCACCCCTCTTCCCCCCTCTACTCATCACGCGTCTCCACCTTCTCCCTGCTCCTCTGGCTCCCCCACCCCACCCCCCTCCCATAGAGAAAGCAGCATGAAGATGTTCTGCAACCAGGCTCAGAGCCAAAAAGAGACAGTGCACAAGGCAGACATATGGCCACGTTTTCAAAATCTTATCTTTATTTAACCAGATCCATCAATCAAAAGCAAATTTCCTCTTCTGCGGTGATTTGCTGGGCAAAAAGGCGTGTTTGAGGACAGCTGTTGGGAGGAAAATATGTGCGGTTTGATTTCCTCCAAGCATAAAGGTTATCATAACATTACACCAAGGCAATTTTGACTGGAGGGAGAGAGCGAAAAAACCCAGCAGATTTGAGTAAAATGTTGTGTTCAAATACATCAGGGCATGTGGATGTCAGATTACACCAAATGAGGGAAAATGAAGCAGAGCGGCAACACTCAAGGTCCCCCGATTGCAAGAGACTAATGGATAGAGAGGCCAGCTGGGGCGGGTGCAAACATACGGCTCTGTTTGGAATGCAAATTGGCTTGTTTTAAGAAACTTTTGTGGGTTACGTGATGTTATATCCCAGACATTTGACTTCTTTTTGTTTCCTAAAGAGATTAGTGGTGTGTGATACAGAAAAATTTTGGTATTGATCCAATACCAAATAAATACAGAGTAAGTATTGCAGATACCGATACCCGCACTGATACTTTTAACCTATAATGGGAATTTTTTGATGAATCATCATCAATTTGCCAAATTCTGAACACATTTTAACGACCACTTTACTTTCCACAGGGATTTTCACATATTATTTTTTTTTAAAAACAACAATTTAAGAGCTGGAACATAAATGTGTCTGTCTCTAAAGCACTTTGGCTCAACTTCTGTTGTTTAAATAGGCTGTAAATGAATAAAACAGATGTGACAGTCAACACAAAAAGACTCTGACATTTCCAAAAAAACTATTATTTACCCTAGTTACCAATACCAGCATTGGTATCTGTGCTACCAATATTTTCAGTTTTGGATGCAACTTCTTAAGCAAACTTGCTGATCTACACTGATAATAAAATATGCAAATAACAAAATTCTGAACAAACTGAACTTAGAGGATAGAAACAAAGTATCGATCCTAACATGCTAGTATCGATTTGATACCAATACCAGCATTGCTGTCAATACTGTCGATATTTGGATCGATCTGCCCACCTCTAAAAGACATACTGCGCTTGCAAAATTCAGCATTGAACTCAGTGACCTTTTATGTTGTTGCATTGCAAGCAAGCCAGAGTGCTGAATAACTCTCTGCACGCTCAGCAGAAGTTCCTGGAAATAAAAAAAAAAAAGGGGAAGAAAAAAAAAGGTCACACGGCAGTAAATATTACAGTAACATGCTGTTATGAAGTTTTAACCCCAGCAATGTCAGCTAACCATATTAGCATTCCCACATGGGGTAAAGGCTGTGAGTTGGAATAGAAATGGGCTGGTTCAGTGAGCAGGGGGGGAAGTGGAGGTCCCATTCGTCTTGTCCTGTTTAAATACACTGGTTAACTCCTGCCAACAGGGAAGCCATTCAGCAAAAGGCCAAGGGCATCTGTCATGTGTCCAGCACATTGATACTGTCCCCCTCCATCTCCCACCCAACCCCCACCTCTTCTCCTCCATCATTTTCCAACTCTTTGTTAATTGCCGCTTCTCGCCGTCATCCTCACTCGCTTTTTTTCCCACTTTTTCCCTTCCTCTGCCGCTCTCCCGCTACCTCGCCTCCTCTTTTGATAAAAGGAGTGAATATGCAGGGAGCTGACATGATTAGCAGCCTCATATCCCCATGATGGATGGAGCCTGCTCCATTATTAATATAGTAAAAGCACCAACTGCCAGGTAAGAGCAATGTCAGCATCCACAATATAACGCTGTGTGCCCACGGATAATGGTGAGCACTTATTTTTTATCTATGATATGCATGGGCTTCGGGCCGAGGAGGAAGAGGAGAAGGAGGTTGCGGAGAGAAAGGATTGGTGGCGGCGGGGGGACGGCACACGTGGCACTAAGACGAGACTTCCAGTTTGGCTGATTCTCGGTGATGCTGTTAAACTTCTCAGTTAAAACACAAATTGTTACAAAGACCAGGAGGACGAAATTACAGGATACTGTAACTGTACTCCATGAAGAGAGCCTTTTGTGTTTTAGAGACTTTTTTTAAAGGCTGGCTGATAAAATAAAAAGGGAGATCAATCATAAAGATTGTTGGGTAAAGTGTTTCTCTTAATATTGCTATGCACGGACATAAAAACTTCCTCAGACTCTGTAATAAACTTCATGGGGCCTTTTACAGTGTTTGGAGTGGTTCAGTATGCCTTTAATTTGATAGTATACTCTACTGTGCAAAAGTCTTGAGCCACCCCACATTTCTTTATATTCTGAATTTTTTTAAGGTGGTCTTGAGCAATAGCTCTTCAGACTTATTGAAGGTCTTCCAAAGTGTTTCTTCAGACACTGGCTAGTTTTTCACTAATTTTCAGTCCATTCCTTGTACCTGACCATTTTTCAGAAAATTTTCATGTTGTTGTTGTTTGTTAAGTCACTTAACTCTGACCTGCGAATCATTCAAGCATAAAAAAGCACCTAACTCAATGGATGAACCAGTGTTGTGTGACATAGCAGACAACTTGAAAACTGACTATAATTGTACCTTTAGGGACTTTGTTAGTATCAGCTGGTCACAACCTATTCCCATTTCTTTAGGTGAGTCTAGGAAAAATGCCAAAGATAACACAGTTTGACAGACATAAAATTGTATTTTTGCACCAACAAGGCGATTCCCAAAGAGCTATTTGCCAATATTTTGGCATATTGCTCCATCAACGCTTGGAACATAAATAACAGCTTCACTTGACCAATTTGTTTTGGCCTTCTCCAGGGTCATCAAGGCCATAGGCCATGTTGATCAACGAATAAAGCTGTGCTTTAACCTCTTTAGCAGTGTTAATTTCTTAGACCAACAACTTCCATCATAGTTTTTGTCAGAAATCTTTTTTTTCTGATAAAAAAAAAAGACATCAGGGACAAAAACCATGATATAATGGACTGGCATGTTTGATAACGAATGAAAACAAGGTGAAAATGTTCTGGAGAAATGAGATCCAATCAGAATAAAGTACATTGTGTAGAAAGGCGGGACAAATGTGGAAGTGATCCAATCAGAAGTAAACAGTGCAACAATTTCCTCAGACATGCACATTTTATCCTGGAGGGGAAGGTCCCATGACCTCCCTCATGAAAACACCCCACATGTTATATGAACACATTTCACATTTGATGTCAGACAAAGTTAGACCCTTTGTAGTCCATGTGGGGCAACTCACGCTTGTAAAAACACTACAAACTCACACAATATTTTAGTCACCTGAATCAACTTTACATTTTTTTGAGTAATCTTATCATATATAGGCAATTAAAACTAAATGAATCGAGATGCATAAACTATATTTAAACCGTTTGTTCTTTGACATTCACCTCTGAAGTCAAAACCTTCATTTTGTTCTCACAACGTATAAAGAAATGGGAGTGGCTCAAGACTTTTGCCCAATGCTTTAATTCAGTCTTTTATAACGTATTTGAGGCGTGTGTGACCTGCACTTTATTGATAGACTACGTGGTTTAATCAGAATTGTAGCAAGTCGGCCTCACGAGGCCTTCTTGTTTTAAAAATGTGTCTTAATTGTAATATTTAATCTTCTGCAATGAAACCACAGGCTCTGTAGCTTATTTCTACTGTTCAGCAGGGGGTAAATACACTACTGTTAACAGTCTTCTTCTCCTCTCGTACTCAGTAAAAACTTTCCTAATGAGTTTGTGGTCTCAGTCACTTGTTTCAAGCCTTATTAAATACAGCATGGTGTTTGTTTTACATAACACGAACACACTGAGAGAAATCAATCAGTCAGTCAGTCTCAGTCAGATCTACTCCTCACTTGTGGCGCTCAGAATGAAAAACCTGAGACGACGACAGCCATCGCTACTGGGTGACATTGCCATGGCTACATCAATCTTACAGGCACAAAACCTCTGTGGCTGGTTCACATCTGGTTTTCTGTGACAGTGTTGTCCCACGTCCTCACTTCAGTAAATAATACATTCTTCAGCAACAGCAACAACGCCCTGCCCTACAGCCAGAATGCTTCTATAATAACTTGCTCTATTGTTGCCTGCCTTCAAGGTTTGATGTGCTTTCAGAGAGAAGCTCTTCTGCATACCTTGGTTTTATTGGGTGGTTCTTTGGGTTACAGTTGCCTTCCTATCAGCTCAATGGAGACTGGCCATTCTCTTCTGATGTCTGACATAAACGAGGGATTTTCTCTCAGAGAACGGCCGCTCACTGGAGATTTTCTCTTTTTTAGACCATTTTCTGTAAACCCTAGAGATGGTTGTGTGGAAAAATCCCAGCAGATCAGCAGTTTCTGAAATACTCAGACCGACAACCGTAAATTGTCTTTCTTCCTCATTCTGATGCTCAGTTTGAACTTCAGCGAGTCATCTTGACCATGTCTGCATGCCTAAATGTGTCAAGTTCCTGCCATGTGAGTTTAACAGTTAAACAGTATAGTTTGTGTCTGATGGCAGACTGACGTCATTATTAGAATGGAAATTCACCATGAATATAACATTTTTCACACAGAACAGTAAAATAAAAATAACAAATAATACGCAAGCACGTTTATGCACAGAATTTAACCTAAAACTGCTGCAATGAACAAAGGGCCAGCAAATTTAAACTCTACACCGTACGCGGTGATTTAAAAACAAACAACAACAACTTAACAGTCTTAGCCCTTTGTCAGTTTTCGTCTGCCTCTTTGATAAACCCAAGGAACCACATGAAGAATGCATAAAAACAACAGGATTTATCTTGTAAATATTTTACACATCAGTCAGCCATGAAGAGATTCCCTAAACAGGGACGAGCACACTTCGACTGTTTTCCAGAAAGCACATGGCAACTTTAGATGTCTCTGTCATGTGTTTTCCTCCTGGTATATTTTTATTAAACTCATGAAATTCTGACTGGGCTACAAGATGATTGTGGGTGGTGGTGGTGGTGGTGGTGGTGGTGGGGGGGTGGGGGGGGGGGGCTCACAGATAAAGAAAGGTGAAGATTTGAAAAGAAAGCAGGAAGACAAATAGAAAGGCAGGGCAAAGAAAGATGGAGTGAGTTGTGTCAAATGGATAAATGTCAGCAGGAACTTCATCATCTGTCTCCCTCCCGGAGATGCCATGTGTAAATTGCGTAGCCGGGGCCCTGAGCTAGCCTTCCCCTAGCGCTGTAATAAGATTAGAGACAGCAGCAGTCTCTGCCTCTCTCCTTGTGTGTGCGAGGGACTATTGAGCCCGTGTGGAAGTGTACAATTTCGATGGCTTACACGGGGTGCCGGTGAATAAGCGGGATTACTCACACCACCAAACAAGACTCATGGTGGAAGATTTGGATACTTATTTATCACTCCACACACACACACTCGCAGACACACTGTGAACTTTTCTTTTTCCCCACCAC
The DNA here is from genome assembly GCF_963576455.1 of Neolamprologus multifasciatus. NCBI lineage: Eukaryota > Metazoa > Chordata > Actinopteri > Cichliformes > Cichlidae > Neolamprologus > Neolamprologus multifasciatus. Next base: position 21,670,755 of record NC_140460.1, read on the forward strand.
GTTTTGCTGTGTGGGTCACTTTAATGAGATTCCTGCCTGTACAGTAATAGCAGTCTCTGCAGAAGCCCTGAAACAACATTACAGGAGATTAAAACACCATTAAGTGCGATACGTTGACTCTAAACTCATTAAAAGCATAATCCCTGCAGGAATATGCTTTCCTATATTCCTGCAGCTCTTTTTTATAATTAAACATTTGCACTGTGGGGAACAATATAGGAGGCTATCAGCACCGCTCCTCGCTCCCGTTTGTTAGCACATGATGTTTACACCACGGCTTCGCCTCTCAGACTAGTCTTTCAGACCTTCATCCAAATCTAATATACCCATCCATAAATAGCTCACCTATCGAGCCCATATTTGGCGTGAGTGACTGGACACGGGAGCCAATCCTGCCCGGCGAAACCCCCCCTCCAACCCCGCCTCTGCACGCTCTCCCAGCCGCTCTAACGCCTCCCGAACCGCCCATTCGCCTTAAATGGGGCTTGACTGACAAGCCGAACCACGCCCCTTCGTTTACCAAGTCCCACCCCCTCCTTCGGTTCCCCTATCGCGTGTCTATTTTGGCAACACGGATACGCATGGAGCCTCCATCACCTCCAGCCTCCTCTTTACGCACCGACTCCCGAGAATGCGCGCAGGTACGGGGAAGCCAGCCGCCTCGCTCAGCCGTTAACCTCCCTGTTTAAGGACTAATATGAAAGAAGTGGATTTAGAGGTCTGACAGAGCCCAGAGAGGAGGCACATACACACATATATATAGATTTTTCCTCTTCTTCTCCTTCTTCTTCTGCTTCCCACCCCCTTCCCTGTGGATCATTCTTGTTTTCCCATCACCAGAGCTTAAAGCATGGATGTCTTGGCAAACCACAGTATCTTTCAGGAACTTCAGCTCGTGCACGACACCGGCTACTTCTCGGCCATGCCTTCGCTGGAGGAGAACTGGCAGCAGGTACGTGTCAACTTTCAGCTTTCAGCATCGGCTGTGCCAGCTTCAGCCGCGAGCTCGCAAATTTGCGCTCGGGATGCACAACTTTCAAAGAAAAAGAAGAAACACGCACTCGTGTATCTGGCAGGTTTTTCCCGATAAATCAGCAAAGTGGATAAAATGCGGACGCAAAGCAGCGCGTAATAAAGCTGTCAAATATGATGCAAGGGGAGGTGAAGATGAGCACTCGAACAGGGAGTGAATTTGACGTAAATAATAGATTGGCAACCTTCAGATTACTCAGGTTTGAACCCTCGTGCACGAAAAGAATTCCCCTCTCCTATCCATAATAGATCCCCCAACGCGTCTGGCTCTGTAGCAGCATTAACGGAAAGAAGGAGGTGAGGGAAGAAGCTGTCACCAGTAATTTCCACATTTTTTTTTTATTTGTTTATCTTTTTTAAATCCCCCTTTTGCTTCATCAAATTCAGCGGGTGTCTACGGAGAGATGTTGTGTAAAGCTCTGGGTTTCACGCGGCCACATGGCGCCGGGGTGCGCGGAGAGACTTCACGCCATCTGCGCTTACGTGTCCCTTCTTCTTCTTCTTTCTTCTTTAGTTTGTAAAACTGTTTAAAAAATGGCACCAGAGCTGGGTTTATTTATTAATTGCGTGGTGGTGAGGAGGGTGTGTGTGTTAGAAAAAAAAATCTTCAAATCTGAGTTTTTTTTTGACGAACAAATGATTCATTTTTACATTTTCCCCCTTCGCTGCTTCAGTTTGGTGTCCCCCTGTCACTCAGAGGAGGGACATCTTCCCCCAAACATGCCTCCTACTTTCCTCTTTTCCATTTGTGTGTCCAAATAAGAGCCCACCTGCATTGCTGTTGCTGATGCTGATGCTGGAGAGGATGCTTTCCATGCTGCACTTGAATTACCGGACAAGGAGGGGGAGAAAAAAAAAATCACAGCACAGAAATCGGATGCCGGTATTGTTCATGAAATATGAGCTTGAGTTTTTCCCCACTTCTATGCTCCACGAGTAAAGGGAGGGAGGGGATGGAGAGAGAAAGAGAAAGAGGGAGAAACCGGTGCGTGACTGGTTGTGGCCAAGCAGCCTAATTGGCATCCTACTGTTAGCCACCGACGCATCTTTTCATAACAAGTCTCCAACTCCCTGCCTTTCCTACTGTCAGGGGATTTTTTTCTTAAATTGCATGTGGGGGGCATCATATGGAGTGAATCTCTCTCTCTCTCTCTCTCTCTCTCTCTCTCTCTCTCTCTCTCTCTCTCTCTCTCTCTCTTGCTTCTCACCCACAGCCTGCATTTTAAAATCAATACCTAATGCAAATGGAAGAGAGAAGACAGCTGGATATGTGGGCAAAGCTCTTCTCTGTGAGGGTGGGAAATGTCAGCTTTCTTTTATTGGAATCGCTGTTAATGGGCTCTGTTTGGTCTTTTACTGTTTTAGATTTAGATCAGCTCGTTTTTTACTAGGATGTCTGGCATCATTTTGTGTGATTAGCTGTAGTTTTGGGATTTTTTTTAAAATGGTAAACGTAATTTCATAGATGAATTCTGTGATTGAATCTGCCCTCAGCCTGGGCTAAATGGAGAGATCAAACTGACCGTGACCTGCCTTTCTTCTTGCTAATACAACTCTGGGACCTTGGTGATGTTGCCTTGCCTGCAAATTGCCCACATGCAGTGTAGTTAAGTTAAAGTTAGCTGGCTAACTTCAAACCAGAGGCATTAAACAGAGAGACAAAAAAAAGACAAATACTAAATAATGCCTTGAGGCGACTGTTGTTGTGATTTGGCGTAATATAAGTAGAACTAAATGGAATTGAATGAAACTACTACAAGATAGCGCTAATACTTAAAACTTTTTAAACCTTTTAAACTGAACCCAGGGCAGTCTCTGGGGGTTGCTTAGGAACCCCCACACCCCCACAAAGCTAACTATTGCACACTCACAATAAACAGCTAGTACGACTCACCTCCTCTTAAATTGATGTTACTTGTTTTGTAAAAGATTTGCATATTTTACTTTCTCATAAGTAAGGTTAACTTAATGTAGAAATGTAACTGAGAGAGGTTCTACTTTTTAAATGTTCTTTATTTTAGTGTTTTTGACTGGAAGTAGCTCCATTGTGTCTGGTCTAACAAGTGAAAGATCCTTGCTTTGGTTTTGGTAGGCAACACAAATCCAGAGATGGCTGCTGACTTTTAAGACTTTGCTTCTAGAAGAATTGTAGCAAAATGGAAATGCTTTTTGGCCTACTAAGGTGTAAGGCAGGCGGTGTTAAACATAAGGCCCGGGGGCCAAAATTCACCTGGCAGAGACTCCAAACCAGCCCAGTGGATGGAATATGTGAGGGAGGACATAACTTTTGGACTTTTAACTGTATTTTCACAAGTTTAACAGCTTTATGTACCGATAAAGACATCCAAAATGTCCATTCACAACACACCAAAGAAATGGAATTATAGATTTTTGTAATTTAAAACATTTACCTCTTCCAATTTAAGTCCAAAGAGTCCTGCACTTCTTTTTTCTTATATTAAGATGTCTCACTGATTAAATGTGTACCTCAGTTTCTGAAACTGGAGTTTCACCAGTCCGGCCCACATAGGATCAAAGTGGTCTGTATGTTGCCAGGCATGTAAAATAAGTTGGATATCTGTAAATCATGTAATGATGTGCACAAATGAAGCTGTGTACAACATTTCATTTCTGTTGTAACAGTTAAGAGTTGAATGAAAATTACTGAAATCTATAATTTAATTACTTTGGTGTATTGTGAATGGCCATTTTAGAGCTCTTTATGAGTAGGAAAAGCTTTAAATCCTATTGAAATATAGTTAAAAGTCCAAAATTAATGCCTTCCTTCACATTTTCCCAAACCATCCAGTGCCTTTGGATTCTGGCCTCCAGGCCTTATGTTTGATGTCTCTGGTGTATAAGCTGTAAATCATGTAAAGATGGGCGCAAAGCGAAAGAACATTTTCCTTCTATAGTAACAGTTTAGAGTTGGGGGCAGTAACATTGTCAAGTCCAACTCAAGTGTGTTGTCATTATCCCGACTCTCAGGCATGCAGTTTTTACAGTCGCCTCTCAGTTGCTCTACAAGATGCATGCTTTCCTCAAAGCATTCAAAGCCTCAAGCCTCATTACAAATCACCGGAGGAGAAGGTTTCTTCTTCTTTCGGAAAAACTATCTATAGTTTAGATAAGAAGATCCCTGCAGCCTTGAGAGCAAAAGGATTTGAGCTTTGCAAATCGATCATTGTGCTTATCGTAACAGCATGAAGTTGCCACTGAGCTCCCCTGAATACAGGAATTATGAGCTGTGGCTCGCCTTAAAAGCTCCGTCTCCAGCCGAGGCCCTGCAGTTTGAGCGGTCCCCTCTGTATTCCGGGCACAATTTAGAATTCGATGCTTTTACAGCAGCCTGATGGCGAGATAGGAGGCCGTTGTTGTCGGCCCCTAAATGGGTCCCTGAGACGCGATGGCAAGAGTGATGACTGTGTCCCCTGTTGGTGTCTGCGAGGCATGATTCAGCCGGTTATAGGGGGATGGGGAGAAGAAAAGCGGTAAAGTGTTTTTGGAGGTCTGCAGATGGTACATTTGAGGCTGCTATTTGTTCCATTATTGAACCTAATAGTGCCAAGCTGAACTGCGCGCTGTCTCGCTTCCAAATCCCCGTACAGTTGGCTGTTCAGAGTTGGAACAAAGTGTGGGGCTGAGCTGGATTTGGAACAAGCAGAGCCGGTCAGAGCGCACTTATTATTTGTGGGACCCAGTTTCTCTCAAAGCAAAGAGCGCACGTGTTATTCTGCTGTCTCGCTGTCTTGGCTTCTCTTTCCCGTGCTTGTTTAGGCTTCTTTGTAAACTGGCATTTTGGTCAGAGAAAGCCTTGGTTGGCTTTCGCTGTCTGTTTGCCAGCATCTGTAAAAAAAAAAAAGAAGAAGAAGAAGAAAAAAAACATCTGGATCAGATTTCAGGCCGACATGATGGATTTTTCAGTCTCTGCTGATGACGTGTCCCAGTCCACCGCACCTGACCCTGATGGGCAGGATTGTAACAGGACACCACTGATGGCTCTCGGTCATTGACCTCGGGACACACTTTATATGCTCCAACACATATATTATCCCTCAGAGGTTCAGCACACACACACACACACACAGAGTACGCACATGTAGTGCGACTGCCTGCACAAGCAAAATGTCTGCACGTTGCTTGACGGTGCATTATGGAGCTCCTATATGAGGACAGGCTGTTCATGGCAGGCGCAACCTCCATAAGCGAGCCCGCCTGCTCAGATGCATCCACTTACATCCAACTGGCAGCGGAGGCGACTCCGTCTGGGACTGAGTGGTGGGGTGGGCGGAGGATAGAGGTGGAGGAAGTTGCAGAGCATGCACATTCTCTCCACTGCAAGATTTTGCATTTCACAGTCTGGTGGGTTTGAACCCCACCCCACCACCCCAGGAGTGAGGCGCACATATAGAAAGACAATCAAAAGGGTGGAGAAGCAGGATGTCCTGATGCACAGAAGAAGTAGGGATGCCGATGGATGGAGTCGTTTCACATTTTGAGTCAGAGGGAAAAGTCGCACCACACTGGGCTCGTTTAAGCTGGAGTCAGGGCCAGAGAAACATAGAGAAAATACCCCCACTCACCCCAACACCAACCTCCTTTAGAGAGACAGCGGTGAGGACTGAGAGAGCGAAGGAACCGCGCACATCCATACGCATCCACGTACAGCCTTGGATATGTGTGTGTGTCCCAGTAAGTTATGTAATCCTCAGTAGGCCACAGCTGCTTTCTCACACACAGCAGGCATGCTGGGGAGAGCAGCCAACTTGCGCTCCCGCCGCCCACCTTCCTGTCTTCCTCCATCCCTGGTTTCCCCCTTTCTCTCCCCCCCCCTCTCCCCCCCTTATTTTCTTCCTGCTTATAGATTTGACACAGTATGGATCTTTTGATCTCCGCGGGGCTTTCGTGGAGTACCTGCATCCACCACTTTTTTGGACCTTTGTCTCAAGTAATGAAGCCCTGGAACAGGTCTCGCGTGTTCTCCGCGACCTTTCGCCGCCTGAGATCTGATGTAATTTTATGCAAATTAAAATTAAATCAATCCTGTAGCCGGCACAGTTCAGCAAGGCAGAGGAAGGACAAACCCGGGACTTAATCTTATTTGTCTCAGAAGAGTTCCTGCGAGTGTTTTTTCGTTCCCGGCGTGTTGCTTTATTAAAATGTCACATCAACTCTTAAGTATGAGATGCGGAATTCCCCGAAATCGAGTTTGGGCCTTCTCCAAAAAGGCGAGGGTGGAGGGAGGGAGAGAAACATTAATTGTGTTTTAGTTTAGCTGACGTCTGGCTCTGTTCAGCCGTCTTCCATATGCATGTGCTACCTCATGATGCTGGAGTTTGGAATTGATTCCTCGAGGTGTTTTGTTTTTTAACCCGAGATCAAGCAGGAGATCTTGGAGATGGATGTCACGTAGAATGTGTTTGACATGGCCTGCTGGCCCGTGACGCAGCGAGGCATGAAAGGGAGTCTTTGTGTGCCGTTGCACACGATGCAGCGTCTCTGCTGGACTCTTCTTAAATGTTTTCAGCCACAAGGTTATCATTCTGATAAATGTGTGTGTGTAGTTAAAGAGCAACAAGTTCATCTAATTAGCAGACACAGCAAAAGCTGATGAGATAGTCATTTTGGAGGAGCTACGCTGCGCTTACATGCATGTCATTCATTATTTTTACCTTTTTCTTAATGTCTAGTAGAGGTGAGCGCATTGATCCAAATATCGCTAGTATCGATAGCAACACTGGTATCGGTATCAGATCGATACCAGCATGATAGGATCGATATTTTGTTTCTGTCCTTAAAATTATTTTTTTCTATTTTCATTCTTTTGAAGAAGAAAAACATTTGAACTTTTCTGTGTTGACTGTCACGTCTATTTTATTTATAACCTTTAGCACACTTAAACAATAGAAGCTGATCCAAAGTGCTTAAGAGACAGACACATTTACAACCCAGGTCTCCAAAAACTAAAAGCAGTTTCAAAATACATGAAAAGCAGAAAGGTTTCCCGGTGTGTTTTTTTGTGTTAACTAATTGTTGTGGAAAGTAAAAATCATGTCTCACTGCTCTAGTGCTTTATAAAAAGTGCTGGTGTCAGTATCAGCAATACAGACCCTGTATTTACCTGGTATAGGATTGACACCAAAATTTGCAGTATTGCACAGCACTCGTGTCTAGAGGTTAGAGCCTAGTGTGTATTGCACAGGCCTGAGTGTTTGCTGCTACACGCGGGGGCCACAGGATGCATTTTCTTTGTATGCACACACAGTCGCGGGCAGGTGCACAGGTTTGTGTGCGTCTGTGTATCCTGTGTAATGAGATGTACGAGCGACCCTCTGACCCAGTAACATCCATTCTGCCATAAGAGCACTTAGTGAACTCTGCCACCTCTGTCTCATCACTCAAGCAGCCGAGAGGCGATTGCCAGTGATAGGTGCCGGCTACTGCTTTATGGGCGTTGATGAAAAGGTGGGAAGTGCTGATGAAAAAGAGGAAGTATTCATTTGTCTGACTCTCCGGTGACTGGCGCGTCAGAGAAAAGCCAGAGTAGGTGGTGTAGGAGAAAATGGCAGAGGGTTGGTGAGGTTGGGGGTGTTGGTGGAGGGAGAGCGGTGAACAAGCACATCTTTATGTATGGCTTCCGTCTGCGAAACGCTCTGCCACCCCAGGTTTGATTAACAGTGAGAAGAGAAGCTAGTCATTTTTTTCGCCTCACACCACCACACATGGCTTGGCAATGATTTTCACATCATTTGAGGCGAAATCGGGAAGCCGTTACAGCACCTTACAGTGATCCGACATGCTTCACTGCTGCCATCCGGCTTGGCAACCGCAGGGAGGAAAGAGAAAGGAAGAGAAGTCTCAGACACTCATTTTATGCTTTGGAATCACCACCAACTCTCTCCCTCTCTCTTTATCTCCTGACTGTCTCTCTCTCGCTGTCTCCCTCCTTTGCTCTTTGACAAATTCTGAGAAGGCACTTTTGACGAAGTCACAGCCGCCTTGTTTGATTTGCCCTGCTCTAACCCTCATTTAAAGTCAGTCTCGCTACAAAAAGTTGAACTCAGGAGTTACGCAATCAAAATTTGGCACAAAGCTGAATAAAGGCCCTTTAACAGGGAGCGTGTCACGAATAAAGCTGAAAAATAGTTTTCCTTCTGCTATTTCAATAAAGTTTATTGCAGTGAAAGGGTAGGATGACAGTGAGCTCCATGTTTGCAGCTCCGATCATGAGCGAGATTAAGCATGTATCGGTGGATGCTGGCAGGAAGATATGTAGTCTTGTCCTTCTCATAACAAGCATAGCAAAACTCATGCTAAAAACATGGATTTAGCAAAGTAATCACAGCCAGACTTATGACGTTGTTTGGTTAGTTAAAAATGTTCTGACCTGAAGCCAGGAGGCAGTCAGCTTTACAGAAACACTTCCTGAAGGCCTTAAAATCCACAAGGTCAGGTGAGCAATTTAGGGTTAAGGTTAGGTTAATCTCTATAAACGTTTTTTTATGAATATGCAGAATCAGTAGGGAAAAGGCATTTACAAAAAAGATGAAGGATGAATATTTTGCTTTTAAGTAACTTTTTGAAATTTCCCTGTATCTGTAAACAATGATTGGCACATGGCAGAGGAAGTCCTACCTGCTGATAGGAAAGTGAAAAAGATTGGCCATTATCCCCAGACTCACAGTCATCAGTCAATAGCTGATACGTTCCAGTGGGGGTTAGGGATAGTTTACTGTTTAACCCATTTAATATTTTTTCCCTGTTTAGTTTACTCACTAACTTTATAAAAGAACTGTGAGGCAAAAATGCACAGATGACAGGTGAGTACTGTGCAAAAGTCTTGAACTACCCCTCATTTCTTTATATTTTGCTTCCAATTACTTTTTTGTCATTTTTTAAAGTGGTTTTGACCAATAGTTCTCCAGGCTTTCTGAAGGGCTTTGACTGCTTTTTCATTCCTTTTCATCCCAGTCCTTGTACCTTTTTCAGATTTTTTTTCTTAACATGTGTCTATGACTCATTCAAGCATAAGAAAGGCTCCTAAGTCAAGGGATAAGCCAGTTTTGTGGGAAAACCAATTTTAAATTGTGTCTTTAGGCACTTTTTCACTAGCAGCCTTTCATAAAAGCACAATTTGTTTCAATTTCTTTAACTAAATCTATGAAAAATGCCACACATAACACAGTTTGACAGGTAAAATTGTATTTTTGCACCAACAGGTGATTCTCAAAGAGCTGTTAGTTGAACCTTGTCATATCTCGGCATGGCGTGCATGTGTCATTAAAAACTGAAAAGTACAGTCAGGTTTTTGATCCAATACCATCTGGAAATTATCTGATTGGCCACAGCTTCATTTTTTAGCCCGACAATGATCCCAAAAACACTGTCAATGCAGTAAAATCATACCTGGACAGAAAAATACAGTAAAGTAGTCTCAGTCATGGATCAGTGTCCCTTAGGCTACGTCCACACTAGCCTGGATACATTTAAAAATGGCATTTTCATCTGAAAGGGCTTCAGTCATTTTCACAGAGTTGTGCGTCCACATTGAAATGGCCGAAAACGCTTATGTTCCAGTACTGCGCATGCGTGAAACGCAAGATGATTCAAACCTGCCTCATTTGTGTCTACAGTTTATTTACTTTACGGCTCTTTGAAAAGTTGCAGCAAACTGTTGAGGAAAAGCACTGAGTTTTTTAAATTGACTAACATTGAGGTGGAGTTGTCGCTGCGAGTAACACAAAAGTACAAAGTTGCAAAAGCGAGTGAGAATTAAAGAATTCGAAGAAAAGCTATCGGAAGCATGTACAGACTGATATTAATCTTTATTCCGGCTGTCAAAATTGAGAGCAAACAAAGCAACTGCTGTATAATGCCCTCTGCTATCTTTGTTTAATTAGTCACATGACTTAAATGTGTCATCGTTTTCAAAAAGTCTCCGTCTTCGCTGACCACACTGCGATGTGAAAGCACCGTTTTCAAAAGTATGCGTTTTCAAGAGCATTTTCAAAACACTGCGTTTTCCTTGAGAGAAAACAAAGTCTCAGTGTGGACGGGAGGCCAAAACGGAGAGAAAACTGCATTTTCAAACGAAAATGCGTAACATCACTGAAGCAGTGTGGGATCATGTTGCCAGAGAACAGAACAAAAGGCAGAAACATCCAAAGAATAGCCTGGAGAACTATTCCTGAAGACTGCTTAAAGAAATGACAAGAAAGCTGCCTAAGAGAGTTCAGACTGTGCTGAAGAATAAAGGTGGTCACAACAAATATTCATTTTTAAGATTTTTAGTACTGTACAAACCCTGTTTTTGCCTTATATACTGTATTTCCAGGTATGTTTGCACACGTTTCTTGTCGTATTATTCAATAAGAATGTGTACTCTGATTTCACTCCTTCCTTTCCAATCGGATCTCCAGTGGTATTTTATATCACACTGATGGGTTTAGTCACAGATTTCCAGTTGCAGTCACAAGTAAATATTAAGGTAATCCTACACTGTTGCCAGGTAGCTGCTTGCACATTAAACATTTCTTTCTCGCTACACCCAGCTGGAGTTAAATCCCACCTTGTTTGTTTTATTTTATTCAAATAGTAGAATGAAATCTAAAAGACCTTGACAGTTTAAAAAAAAACTGTGAGTAACAACAGAAAGTAACTAAGAAAACCGAGTGTTACTAAACCGAGTGTCTGCTCACATATTCAGAAATCCCTTGGCTTTAATAAAGCCCACACATCCACACAATGTCCAGGCATTTCGGAGCCATAATCGGCTGTAGCGTTTGAAGCGTTGCATCCCCCTCCTCCAGCCTACCTGTTGCTAGGCAGCCTCAGCAAGCAGGAAGACCAGTTTTGGACTATTTGTTTGTTTAGCTGTCAGTCTGTGAGGCTAATCCCACCCTGAGAGACTTCTAGCCATCCAGAAACCAGAAATCCAGCCATGTGGACCATCTCGCTTCAAAGATTGCAAAAGAGAAAGGGGTAAAAAGAGATGGAAAGGGGGGTGGGGGAGACAAGGGCAATTTGCCCAGAGTAAACACCGCTGCTTGTTGATGTCATCTGAAGTCATCAATCACGGCTCTAAGCTCTCTGTGGTGACAACGGCAAGGACGTGACACTCTCTGAAACTGGCTGGATGGCCTATAAAGCAGGACAGTCAGCAGTGAAGAACCAAGGCAGACCTTGTCGACGACGTGCTGTAAAAGTATTACGAAAGGATGTTATCTCAGATTGAGGTCGGACTTGGGGTATCCAGTAAAGACATAACAATGCCAGTTATTGGTGTGCTCGACTTTCAGGTGCATGACATAAGCTCCTAGGAGTTTGTGGGTCTTTGCAGATTTGTATGCAATCCCGACTGTGCTTTGCATGTTGGCTGACATGCAAAGCCGGTCTGCACTTGTTCCCCCAGTGCAGTGGCTTGGTACTCCGAAGCTGTCCAGCCGGTTGGCCAGCGTGACAGGGCATTTTCATCTGTCATTATATCGCTCCCTCACTTTATCTCTCCAATGATTGATCTATTTGTTCTTGCAGCAGTCTCTCTTTCCTTTATCTCCTTTTGTATTTTTGTGTCATCCTGTTCTCTTTTCACCCATCCTTCTTTTATCTTTCTTATCTCCTTCATCTCGTTTATGAGATTCGGTTTCAATCTACCTACCCCGATGTATTAGTTTCTCTGTCATCCTCCTCTTCAAAGCTGTTTCACATCATTCACTTAAAATTTAGAGAGCATCATACCTGTTTTGGCAGCTCGCAGCCAGGGGTGAGGACTCAGCTGGATGCTCGGAAATAGATAAAGCATGTTTTCCATTGTCAGCAGCTGACGCTAAATTCTCTGGAAGATTAAACTGGGACCCAAATTACCCTAAAGACACAGATATCTCAAGCCAACTGGGTATGTCATGTAGTTTCAGTCATTCCAAGCCCCTGCAGGGTTGAGTTGTCTGAAAAAGATATGACTTGTTTCCTCGAAACCAGACAGATTCAGCTTGAATTGGGATTAGTCCGTATGTCAGAGCCTGAAAGCGCAGTTTTTCCACTATGAAAAATAATGTTTTAACACGCTTACTTGGGGGGAAAAAGGATGTTATAAGCGTCGACAGACAGAGGGGGTGAGAAGATTGTGCACCCTTCTTAACTCTTCGAGCGGCCTGGGAAGTGCCCTTCTGTGATTTAATGAGACCTGTGGGAAGAGCCATTCATCAGCATGACGGCATACCTCTGTTTCCCATTGTTCTGTTCTCGTATGTGGAGAGCACTGTGTGTTTTAGCCTTAATGATGGGCTGGCAACCCTTTGATTAGATGAATCTCCTGGTGCTAATTAAGATTTAGGCTGCCAAAAGACATCTGTATTTATGCCTTCCTCCCTCGCTTGTTCCCTAGAAGTACGTGTGTGTGTGTGAGCAGTTTACAGGATGTGTTCGTGCAGTGGTGGGGGATTTTGATATTGTGGCCTAAACTGGGAGTTTGGGTGGTGTCTGTCTTGTGGTCAACATAAGTGCAGGGCCTTAAGCAAAATGAGCATGGGTCATCCGAATACCAGAACCGTTGTCTTTTTTTCCGAAAATGCAGATTCTTTCGACATACCATGTGGGTATAAAATCTCCCTGTCTAGTCATTTGGCTTGAATCGCAGTCGTTAAAATAAGGCATAGCTCTTTGATGCATTATTATAAGATATATTGTATTACAGATGGTGATAACATGCGGTACAAAAGATTTCCCATTTCTTTTTTCGTTGCACTGTGTCTTTTAGAGAAGGTGATCTGCTGCCCGTCTAGCAGGTGGATAACAGTTTGTTCAGTGACCTCCTCTCCAACACAGCTTCAACAGTGTCCACTGTCTTCCTGATCACTTTATTCAGTCTGTTGGTGTTGCCAGCTCTGATGATGTGTCCAACTGGCAGGCCACAAACAGTATTCGAAATGTGCTTGCCACAAGTAACTGGTAGAAAGTCTCCATCATTTTGCTGCACATTGAAGGATCTCAGCTTCCTCAGAAAATGAAGACTTTTCATTCCCTTTTTATGTATACAGCCCCTGTGCTGGTCTTCCAGCTCAGCCAAAGTCGAAGCCCAGGTACCATTACTCCTCCACTACATCTACATCCTGTCCCAGAATAGACACTGGCCATCTAGCCATCCTCTTCCTTCTGACTTCAATCACCATCTCTTTGGTCTTATTCACATTTATAAGCCGGTGATTCCTCCCAGACCAAAACATAAAATCATCCGCTAGTGCACCGTACTCCTCCTCCTGCCCATCACTGATACATTCACCCACTGCAGAATCATCAGAGTATTTCTGTAGGTGGCGTGACCTGAACTTGTACTGATAGTCTGAGGTGGACAAGGTGGACAAAAATGAATACAGCACAGTCCACCTTGGAGCTCCTGTACAATAAAATCACCACACAGAGAATTTGTTCCCACATTTAAAAGTAAAGTGAGGGTCATGCTGTAAAAAAGGAAATTGTAAACTAGAAGAACTATTAAATATCCTCACCCATGGAAAAAAGAGAATTGTTGGAACAACATAATTATATTAAGTCAACTGGTAACGCATGATGAACTTAAGAATTTAGATCAATCCAACAAATTTACAAAAAAGGGAAACTTAAGTTGCTTAATAAAGCAACTTAAATAAAAATTTTACTTAAATAAAAATATTTATTTTACTTAAATAAAAATATCAAGTTAAGGGAACAGGTTGTAATTTTAAGTAGGTAGGAACAACAAACCACCGTCAAAAAAGCAGAAAGAGTAAGAATCATTTAAAACATTGCATTAGGTTAACTACAACTCAAACACCCTTTTCAGCCTTCAATCAACTACTGCTATTTTGTCAAAGCTCTTAGGATTCTGGACCTGATGGGATGTTACTGCCAACTAATTTATAGTCACTTAAATGAGAGAAGAAAAAACATTAGACTAGTCTAAAAGGCAACCTTCAGAAAACTCTGAAACTTAGCCGACAAATAGTTGTTGAAATGTGCAGCACTCTGCCTAATGTGGCAAACACCCAACGTCAGATTTTGGCTAACCTTAGCAATACTAGCAGCATTAGCCTTAAGTTTTATCCACACTAGCGTCAACATCCAGGTGCAGAATTTATCTACACCTGGCTTCTGTAGCACCAGTTATCATGGCCATCATCGTGTTTTTGCATTGTTATATCACAGCAGATATTCGTATTTATTCATTTTTTCCTTCAAACCTAAAACTGAAACACAGACCCAAGTGTACTTGCTTAAATGTGTGCGGATGTGGCTTCTGTAGCCTTTTTTTACTCACATTTTCTCAAAAAAGAGAGAATCCATTATTCAATAGTATATCAATGAAAACAAACTATCTCTGTGGGGATCTGTGTCAAATCTTAGCAAAACACCAGTTTGTGACTTAAAAACATTTACAATCCTCCGCTGTAGATGTGTTTTCCCTCGTCTTTTAACTAAACTGATGGTGTCACATAAATGTTTCACTACCCAATTCCCCCCCCCCCCCCGTGCTTATTTTCAGAGGAAAACAGTTTGATAACTTATGCTAACAAGAATGAAGGAATCCCCACCCTCCGCCTGACCCTCCCTTACATCGCTCCCCCATCCTCCAAGCTCATGTGGCTACACGACATACGCTCCCACTCACCAGTTTACCACTATGTGTTATTCAGTCTATTGCCCCAGATATTATTTCATTGTAAAATGATGCCAATTAGTAAAGCCAGTCGCTAGTGGCTGTGGTCTGGCTCCTTCTCCGTTCCAGCGGGGAAAGTTATTTGGGTCGGCAGCTATTTTCAGCCTGTGATGTTGCCTGGAATACTTCAGGGAGCAGCCACTGTTTTATAAGAGAGCACATCAATAATTTTCATTGCTATGTGTGTGTGTGTGTATAAGCAAGAAAGAGACAGAGACAGGCAGGGTTTATTGGGTTTATGTGTGTGCGTTTATACGTGGGAGAAAAGTGGCTGTTTTTTTCCCCTGAATATTCAGTGGAGCAGGTGGTGCGTGTAAACGCGCGGTCTTGTTCCTGTCTTAGAAACATTTCACTGTAACTGTCACGACCTCCCGTTAATTTAAAACACATTAATTTGCCAGCCTTTAAACTTTAACCCCGAAATCTTAACACGTCTTTTAATCCAGGTTTCACCCTTTTGCCCTGTAATCACCCGCCTTTTTGTGCTGAAAGCTCTTCTTAGATGGGAGGAGGGGGCGTATTTACCAAGTATATACAGGACCGATATCAATACTGATGCTTTTAACCTATAAAGGCAGATTAATCATAATCAATTTGAAAATTCTGAACACATTTTAATGATCACTAAATCACTGTAATTTTTACTTTTCACAACAATTAGCAAACACACACAAAAAAAACATTTTCATGTATTTTCATGCTTTTCATGTATTTGGGGTTTTTTGAACACCTGGGTTGTAAATGCGCTCTAAAGCACTTTGGGTCAGCTTCTGTTTAAATATGCTGCAAATGTGCTATAATTAAAACCGTTGTAACAGTCAGCTCAAAAAAGGTTCAGATATTCAGAGGTATATGTTTTCCACTTCCAAAACAACATTATTTATTTAACATAATTCAGTGAGCTGCATACTGAACTTAGATAATGAAAACAAAATATCGATCCCATCGCACTAGTATCTGTCCATTACCGATACCAGCATTAGCATCGATACTATTGATATTTGGCTCGATCTGTCCACCTGTACAACTCACCAGGCTAACATAGACCCTAAAGGCCAAAGTCAATGAGTTCCCAACACCTTTCTCAGTGTGTCTAACCCCAGTCCCCTCTTCTCCGCCACACAGCTGTGCATTGTCATGATGAAATTGGGGTGAAAAGTCCTCACACTCCTGCTGAAAAGCCAGCCGCTCTGCACCGAGGGGTGAATGGGTTCAGCCTGCCGCGCTGCCTCCGCCCATCCTCATACAACCTAAACACACACATGCACACACACTTTCACTCACTGACTCTCACTCCCTCGCTACACTATCGCTTGGAGGGGAGCCCAAAGCAGCGGTGGCGGTGGTGGCGAGAAGACGTCTTTCAATATCTTAAGCAGCTTGCGCTAATCTTTGTCGCTCAGGTTTGTTTTGAAAGCAGCTACAGCCGGAATAAAGACAGAACGACAGCGGCCCCCACCTCCTGTTGTGCGGCTCCAAAAATGCGCACACCTTTGCGTAACTTTGCGCAAACTCGCGACCTCTCTGTCCCCCCCCCCCTCGAACTAAATCCACCTTGGCCTTGCAAGGCTGTGCCACTGACCTGCTTTTGCTTGTTTTCTTGCCACCCCCTCCTCCTCCTCCTTTTTTTTGCTTCTTAGCTAACCCTCAGATTTGGTGTTGTAATGAGTGACAAAGGCTTAAACTGTGGCTCCGACAGGCGCACAGTTACACAACACTTGCAACGCAAAAGCAGGGTAAACAGAATCTGTGGCTTCTTATTCAGCGCGTAAAAACAAACCGTTTTGGGCTCTTATCAGTGCGGGCACAGCGCCACAGTTGCACTTCACGGTGTGTGGACGTGATTGGGGTACCGAGCGGGCCCTCGCTGACTGCTACTGTATGAGGAGGAAACAGAGTTTTTCCGCTTCACTGTTCTCTTTATCTCCCTCCTCTAGCCCTCTGTTATTTTCGGCCCTCCTCCCCTGTCTTTCGCTGCTCGCCGCTCTTTTGTTTCTCCGTGCCTTTTTCCAGCCAAGGCCCCATTCTCTTGCCCCGTCATTGTGTGCGGTAATGAAGATTAGCCAGGCTGCCGCACACAATGGGGTCCCCACATCCGGAGCGCAGACTCCCCAAATCCTGTCGCAAGCTGCTCTAACCCCGCTGTAAAACCACTGTTGTCTCCGACCCCCACTATCTGAAAAAAAAAGCCACCCCATACATATACATGTTGTGGTTCATTCCCAGTGACACGAGCGTACAAGCATGACCATATGCACTGTGCTGTGTTGAAAGCAAATGGCTGAAATGTCTCCAGATTAGATTAGGATGGTTTTGACAGCTGAGAGGGAGCACTTGGCGACTCATACGCCGATAAACAGCAGCTCACCCAAATCCAGTTAAAGAGAGACAGAGTTCCCCTCCCCAGCGAGTGCAACACGGCTCCAGTCATCGGGATTATACACCCCACTCCATCCTCCATGGCCCGCTATTCTTTTTTTTTTTTGCATCTATCTCATCCTCTTCTCCTTCATTCATCATCTTCAGTCTCAAGATGCTCCTTCTCTTCTCTTATTTTTTTTTCTATTCCCTTGATCCGATTTCACCCTCACCTCTCCTACCCTCGACTTAATGCCAGAATAAAGACATTTTGCACACTTTGTCACAAGCTATTTAGATGGAACAGGAGAGGTCTTTATATTCGGTGCACTTGTTGTATCCCGGGCGTTAAGACCTCTTAATAACGTCTGTATCGCTCTCAAGGTCGGCAGATCTTCTAGAGTTCAATCTGTTTAACTTGTCGAGGTACTTCTGGGCGTTTGGAGGATTCGCGTGGCGCTTTGTCTGCTGTGGAAAGGATGGATTATCCAAACGTGTCAGCAGTTGTTTACTGTAAGTGGTACAGTAGCAAATTTACGTAAAAATAGTCACACACCAACTTGTCATGTACTGTACAAACAGCTTAACCTCTTAAGCCCCAACGCCCCCTGATACGGGGAAAAAGGCAGGAGATCAGTTAGGCTTGGGGCTTAAGAGGTTAAGGCAACAGCGGCTTCCATATTTAGGAAAAGCTGTGTGTATACTCATTATTTTTCCAAAAGTTCAAAATGTGATATGGAAATTGGGAAAGCTCTGATCTAAGCCTGGAGCTTATAGAAACCAAGCAGAACCTTGTTTCTGTTTTCATTATCGAACTAAGTGATCGCTCTACATTTTTAAGCAACCTGCAAATATTTGACAGACTGATAGAAGACCATCTACGTGTCCCACTCAGTAGCTTTTCTGGAGATTTATATGGTGACCCTGAGTGGTTAGATGCTTTGTTCTACTTCCTTTGTGTTTGTGTTTTGTGGGCTTTTGCAGCCTTTTCCTATTTGCTTAAGTTACCGTTTGTTTGACCTCTGAGGTCCACCAACTGTTCCCCATCAAATTCAGTTTCTAACCAAAGGGCAACCTGACCTGCGGGCCTGAAAAATGAAGCCAGTGCCAAAAACTGCATTTCCTCTAGTGGCCAAAAGTGAGTCAGGTCCACTGATGCCCATGTGAAATTCTGCAGCAGAAATAAGCATGTGTAGAGACTTGCACAAAAAACTGTTGTGGTCTAGCTTCATTACATCTATACAAGTGGTTAATTTATATATAAGTAATTTGTTACAAGTGGATATAGGCCTAACACTGAAACTACCTCTGGGATAGCAGTAATGGCAACAAAGGAAAAACAAGGTTTTTTTTTTAAGTTTTAGGGGGTGTAATAGTTCCCAGACCCCCCGGGTACCCTTAATGACGAGTTTTGGCATCTCTGTGTATATCAATAAAAATGTGGTTCGATAACCTTTAGAACTGGATCCGAGTTTTTCCAAGGGTAGCTGCATAGACAGAGACCAACCTCACTAACTCCTGATGCACACCCAGTTATTTTGTTCCATAAGCAGGCTTGAAATATGACAGAAAGTGCTCAGTTTAGAAAAGAGCTTCAAGGATTACTCCTAGCAGGCTTTCAAGGCGTAAAGAGCAACCATCTCGTTGCTCCACCTCATTTTGCAGCCCTCCTCAGCTCTGCTCCTGAGGGTTAAAACCTGTCCAATTCGACTGCTCTGCTCCAGATTTCACTCTTTATTTGCTTGGATTGGTACTCCACAGTCTGTCTTCTCGGTTCAACTACGATTCCCCCGCTGCTCTGCACAGCCAGCAACCCACACACACTCTGGCCCACTCTTCGTAACTATACTCGCTACAGTCCTCTGTACTTCGTGTTATAGCAGCCTTCATCTCAAAATGCAAGTAAACAAAAATACATTCATAGAATTACAATTAATGATTAATCACTTTATGCACCGATACACAGACACACACATACGCATATATATCTATATATATATAGATATATGTGTGTGTGTGTGTGTGTATATATATATATATATATATATATATATATATATATATATATATATATATATAGATATAGATATAGATATATATATATATATATAGTTTTTTCCCTCATAGTTTAGAAGCTTTATACTGTAAATATGCTCAACTACTAAAGCTGGGATATTGATTTCAATAACATGATTGTGCTTTGAGTGTTGTAACAGAGTTTTCTTTTTCTTTTTTTACAGTTTTCTTCTTTTTGTTTGACGCAGTCTCTACTAAAGCCAAAAAATATGTCCAAATAACGGACACAGCATTTTTATTTGCTCCTGTTGCGCAGTCAGCTCAGCATTTCCCTCCATGATGCTTCTCACATGGTCGAGACGGTGTCGATATGGAGGTTCTGAATGTCAGTTTTGATTCATTTTTCAATGAAATGCCCAACTCTACTTACCAGGCAACCTACATATTGCAAATGTCGAGCCCATTTTATGCTACCTTCTTACAGCGGTGAAACTGACTCATTTTGAGGCGTTTAATGTATAGATGGTTGTCATTTGTTTTTCTTTTTGTCCCGAGCGTCCAAAAATTCACTTTAAAGATGAATAAACCCATTTTAGGAAATACAAGATGAAGGGGTTACATGATTTTTAAAATGTCAACAGGTCAAAGTGACCCCGTTGGCACTTCTAGTGTTAAAGTCACATACGGTAAAGGTTCTGACCGCTTTGAGTGACAGCTGTGGCTGGTTAGCTGTCTGCTACTCCTCACCTCAGCTCATTTTTAAATCACTGAGTCGGACCTCTTGACCTTCTTTGTGGTGTTGGTGCCTTTTGGAGCATTTTTAATGAAATGATTTAACAATAATACGGTTTGCTGTGTGGTTAATTGTGTTAAACATGCAGGAAGTCCATGCTGCAGTTCAGCTCAGTAAAATTCTATTATTTTAATAGAATCCACCGTGCAGTGAATGCCCATAGAATATAAAATGTGTCGTGTGTATCTTTTACTTTCCCTTTTGTACTTTTATACATCGCGATCTCATGGCAGTTCCTATGCTTCCATATACTCACAACCTGTGATCTACTGATTAAAATTGACTGATTACTTGATTTCAACGTTGTTGTTTTTTCGTATTTCTCAACATTATTTTGTGTCCCTGAACGTGATTTTTCCATCATTCTGCTCTCATGTGTCATTTCACCTAATTATGTTGTGTATGTGCAGTGACAGTAAATATATCATTATTAAGTCCATGCAGTTTAACCCTAATTAGCAGATGCCTGTCTGTGCATTGCATCCGTGCAGTTTGTAGATGTGCCTTGCCAATTGAGCTTGTCAGCATTAGATAACTCTACCATTCCAACCACTTTAAACCAGCATCATTACAGAAGTCCAGTGGGTGATGTCACCTTGGCCCTGTTCATTTTTTATATACAGCCTAGACATGCGCTACCCACACACCAGCGTGCGACAACTTGAAAGTCCTAACAGGATGGTGGGCAACATGTGTGAACAGTTAGTGGACCTTGTGGTGACATTGTTTTATCACTTGTATTATTTGTTCATTTATTTATTTCGTTGCCATCCATGTTGTTGTGTTATGGGAAAACAGAGTGGGAGGTCCCCGGTGTCAGGGTAATGGGGATGTGTGCCTTTCTGTTGTGTCTGCTCGGAGAAAGCAGTGGGAAATGTCTTTCTGCTCCATTAGGCAGAGGTCACCAGGTTTTTATGCTCTGAGTGCTCCATCATTGTGGTTTTCCTGCTAGATGAAAGGTGCTTTGAAGATCACACACAAACAGACACGCACACACATAAAGCTCCCATAACTGAAGCCTTACTTACCGCGTTCCAATCTAAAGCAAAATGAACCTTATTCTCTTACTGAGGCAGTCGCTCTGCGAATGTAACTGATGAGCAAACCCTGCTGGATTCAAGGAAAGCGAGTCCAGCAGAGCAGGGATAGAAAAACGGCGCCTATAAACAGCTTCGAGTGGCCATTGTGCCTATTAGTGCGCCCATCCAAACAAAAATTGACTGCATATAAAGGAGGTGCCAGGTTAACAACCAAATGTGCATTATTCCCTCAAACCCTGTCAGCAAATTGTGATTTAACAACTGGCAGTGTCTGTTATCAGCTCGAAGCCCACACTGTGTAAAGCCGCCTCGAGCTGCTGCGTTGCCAGGTTTTGACGGCGGCTCTGATTATTACTGTGAGGCTAATGTCGCCTGATAAGGCAGTGTGTGTAATTAAGCTGTTTCCGTAGTGTGTTATCTGAAGCTAGGTGAGGCTCGGCTGCCTGGAGAGATGGAGCTGTTAGTCAGTGAGGAAGAGGAGGACGCCTGTCTCCTGTCTGTGGCATTTAAAGCTTCCTGTCCTTCTCTCCCCTGTTTTTCCTCCCTTACTCCAATCTGCAGCCTTTTATTTCCTTTTTTTTGCATACACCACCCTGTACCTCATCTTCAACTTAACCTAAATCAAAACCTGCTCATCTTCCACACACTGAGGCCTGTTTCTTCATCTCTCACTTGTCTGTCATATGTGTCTCGTCTCACCGATTTAACTCGGTTTCTCCTCCTTCAGCTCCTTCTCTTTGTGTCTCCTCTCCCTGCTTCGCTGCTCGGCAGCCCCTGCCGGGGCATCGGGAGCTCTAAGATCCCTCCCGGCCAAACACCGCACCCCCTGCTGCTCTCTCCACTGAGAATAACGCAGCAGCATGAGGGCGCTCCGCTATTCAGATCAGCATGGAGGAAAATGAGGCGTTATCTCCCACCTGTCTCCCCCACATCCACTCCACCCTCTCCATCCTTCCCCTCCTTCTGGCCCTGTAGGCAGGTTACCCGCTCATATGGGATCTGCCGATGATGCAATGCTTCTCTCCAAGGAGTCTGGAATCTGGGGGCCAGCTTTCTTAAGTGTGCAAGGAGCAAAAACCCTGAAGGGGAGCTTAGTCGGGAGGGCATGCTTTTTTGGAGATTTTATGTGTGTGTGTGTGTATATGGGTGAGATGGGGTTGGCGAGGGGGGCGGATGAGTATTGCTCAGTGAAGCTATAGATTACCGTCTCTGTCAGCTGCGACGGCCACTGCTGATGAGCTCCTGCATGGTATCATTTGGTATCGATTAGCAAACACACACACACACACAAATGCACAAAAGCTTTTGGCGAGATGGCCGCCGCCTCGGGCTACTGGTCATTTAGCTGTCACCTCAAAGTGATGGTTTGGCCCGGCTCACCAGATCAATGCGAGACACAGACCTTATAACACACTTTGGGCAGGAAAACACACACATAGCGCACAGACACACTCTCAGACATTCTCTCCGAATCGAGTGCCCGCCCAAACTTTTACTTCGATACAAGTGGGAGTCGTGTTTCTGGATTACAGATAACAAGATTTAAAAAAACAAAAAAACAACTGTCCTAAAATGAAATCCAAAGAAAAAGAAATAAAGGATAAGACAATCTGGTTACTTTGTCGGCTGCAGGCAAGATGTGAAAGCTGATATGATTGTTACCTACCTGTAGGGTAACGCTGTGATTAATTTCTCAGAGGGATTTTAATCACAGCCGATATCGCAGCATTATTGCATTCACGCCCCGTGAAAAGAGGCCGAGGCCGCCCCATTTTCTGTGACCAATGACATTGTGTGATTTAAACAAAAGCATACAAGAGGCAATAAACAGACTGTCACTTGGATGCGACGCAACAAAAGGCACAGAGAAGCAAAGCCGTATGTTAATTCATCCATGACATGAATGTTACTGGCTTTTAAAATGAGTAATCAAACTCCTGCTACATATGAAAATGGCCAAAACAAATAATCAATGTGTCATGTTGATGACAAAGAGATTTCTTTAGAAGGGGTGGGGTGACAATCAAAAGCGCATTCTGCGCAACCTCTATTTTGTTCTTCTGAAAGCTTCAAAAGTCAGCACAGCTAATGTATGCACCCATCTAAAGACATCACTCACGTCTGTGCTGTAAATATTGTAACAGCTTAGTTTTGTTTAACACAAAACTGAAAATAGAGGAAAACATACAGACTGTTTTCTATCTAAAGATAAAGATTGCTCTCAATCCAAGAAAAATTAGCCAGGGGAGAAGTACCAATATTTGCAGATCCTCTAATGGCCACTTGAGGTTGGCTGAGTCAGTACTCCTACAGCTCAATAGTAAAGTTACAGAAAATCCTGTTCATATTCTCCATAGGGATTTTGATTATGAGACATAATGTTGTAACCATCCAAAGTCGGCTCACTGCAAGCTACAGCATTGTGAAACAACAGTCTGTACTCCTGTGGAAATCCCAAGTCAGTCTGATATCATCTTTATTTTACCAAAAACTTGTTTTATCCACAATAACATGGAAAGAACTACTCTACCCACACTCCAAAACTCAAACAGCAATGTTTCTGATTGATGGAGGTCCCTAAATGTTTAAACCCTAAATTACAGGTCGCTTTGTGAGTGTGAAACTTCACAAACCACCTGAGCAGTGATTGCAGTCAGGAACTAAACACTGGGCCATACCTTCTATACACAGACAAACTTTATAATATACTGTAATCTGTTGTTATACAACACTATTATTAATCCTAGAAAAGCAACAGTAGTGGAAAGGATTGGTTGTCATCCATATTGGACATTATGCAACCATTGGTTGCTAGGGGAAAATGTGTATTATTGTAGTGGTATGTGGACGTTTCTGACTGTTGTTGGATGGACTGGTTGCAAAGATGGTGTTGCACCTAAATCCCTGGTGGCCCCATGATCGGAAGGTCGGTGGTTCAAATCCACTGAACAGCTACCCTGCGGTACCCCTGAGCAAGGTACTGTCCCTACACACTGCTCCCCGGGTGCCCAATGACTGCCCACTGCTTCACTGAGTGAATGGGTTAAATGCAGAGAGGAATTTCCCCAAGGGGATCAATAAAGTATACTTTCTTTTTCTAAAACCTCCTGTTGGTTGCTGGCAGGTTGCCACAGTTGCCTGTTGATTTTTATGTTTTTCAGTCTCTAGGGCGGTGTAACACACTTGATCCTGCATTGCCACCATAGTTGTCACACATCCAAAATGATGGACGAGTTAATATCAAGTGGTTAATAGTCAAGTGTCCCTAAATCTCAATAAACAGCCAATTTAACAGTAGAAATTAAAAGCTTGTTACAAGAAGACATTTTGTTTCTGATTTCTTCTTTCGTAACAGCAACACAGGATCTAAACTTTTCAATTAGTCACGAGCTTTAGGTTAAAGTTTAGCTTTTTTGTAACATGAATTCAGACACGAGCAGTGGTAGCCACTAACTGTCTGCTAGGCGTCATGGCAGCTAATTCATGTCACTAAACTGCACCTCTTAACGATATTTGTGGCGTTATCTAACAAAGAATATTGCTATAACAGCCTATCTGAGTCTGTAAGAGGTCTGTTTGTGCATTCACACAATAAGCTAACTAAGCTAGTTAGCCTAAGCTGGTAACTTGGCATGATGTCCTCCTAGTTAAACATTGTGGAACATATAAAACTTCAGTACTAATGGTATTCCTGAAAACCAGCAAGTCGCATCATAGTGGCTACATAGATCTTTTACATACAGTGCTGCCAGACTGCCTAGTTGTTTGCAAATTAGCCTATGCTAAGCTAAATTAACTAGCTGTTTGCTCTAGCTTTTATATTTTCATTTCTTTTCATATAGCTAAAGACAAAAATCAAAGAAATGTCAAAGTGTTATGTCAATATAAATATCAAACTGCTATATTAGTTTATCATTACAAATATCTTTGCTTAAGATGTTTTCGTAGCATTAAATTAAGTTTTGTTTTTGTTTTTTTATGACAGTCAGACT
Source organism: Neolamprologus multifasciatus (assembly GCF_963576455.1). NCBI lineage: Eukaryota > Metazoa > Chordata > Actinopteri > Cichliformes > Cichlidae > Neolamprologus > Neolamprologus multifasciatus. Next base: position 21,695,676 of record NC_140460.1, read on the forward strand.
TCACAGTGTGTGAAATCTCTAGCCACTACCGAGACTTTGATTCTCAGGAAAACTAAATATCCATACAACACTGCAAGGAAGGTGCTGCAAGAAATGATGGGTCATCTCTGAAAAGATGTGACAGCACCCCCCCCCCCTTCTCACAGCCTCAGTGTATTTAACAATAGTTCAGCATCACCCCTCCTCCTCAGGACCTCCTTATAGCCCTGCCCTTTTCAACCCTGCTAGCATCAGCTCTGAATATTATTCATAGCACCTTGTCTCTATCAAGGCATCTGTAAAAACTAAACACGATCATCCTAAAATTAATGAGCCATATCCACCCCATTACATTTATCTGTTTAGTGGTGTTTTGGGCCTTCCTTTAGGGCATTATGCATGCTCGTCTGTTCATATTTATAACCCAGGCTTTTTATTAGCAGCGTAGTGGGGTGCTAACAGTTGGGAGGCAGCATGCGCTTTGATGGTGATGGCAGGCGGCTCAGCGCAGGCCAAATGTGAAGGGAGGTGATGGAGAGAGAGGATCAGCTGCCAGGCCAAGGGCCCCCATGGAAGAGGGGAGGAGTGAGAGCGAGACAGGGAGGAGGAGAAATGAGAAAAGTCAAAGTGTGAAGAGTGCAAGTGAGTGAATCGGGCCTGGTTCACAGCTCTCAGCCCACTCGACTTTGTGAAAGGCGTGTGAGTCTTGTGATCAGCGAATATTTATCACACCTGCTGTATTTTAAGCCTCACTAAGCAGAGGTGTGTTGTGCACGTGTGATTTCAGAGTGTGGCTCAGTAAAACAAAAGGCAGCAAAGGAGGAGGAGGAAAGGCCGTTTAGTTCAGTTGATATGAGCTTGATCAAAATAATTTACATGAAACCAGCTTCATGATATTTTTATTTATATTTTTGTGCCTGAGCTTTGTGACTTTGGAAGCTGAAATGTATTTTCTCGTGGACCGTTAAATAAGATAACTGTTAGATAAATAGGAAATCTCACGAGTAGAAACTCATGCAGCATGGAGAAAAGGCGCATGTCTGATGGAAACTTGGTCCATGTGTCGCTGAACTTATTTAAAATGTTTCTGTGCTAAATGATCTGATAAAAATGAAGTTCTTTTCAGCATAACCGATCTTTTGTTTCTTGTAAAGGTTATTTTGGGCATTCTGAAGCCACAGCATGAAATTAACCAGAGCTGTGCTCAAATTGCAAACGATGGCGAGAAAAAAAAAATGGCTAGAACAGCTATAGTAATACAAAATTTAATGTAAGAAAACCATAGAAAACTTACAAAATGCAGTCAGTGTTTGAGATGATGATTTTCTTTATTAAGGAATAAAAGTTATCCAAACGTACTTGGCCCTGTGTGAAAAGGTAATTGTCCCTTTACACTAATAACTGGTTGGGCCACACTTGACAGCAAGACCTGCAATCAAGCGTTTGTGATAACTGGCAATGAGTCTTTCAAATCACTGTGCAGGAATTTGGTTCACTCTTCTTTGCAGAATTGGTTTAATTTAGACACTTTGGAGGATTTTCCAGCATGAATGGCCAAAGCATTTCAGTCTGAAAAGTCCAGACTTTGACTCGGCCACTCTAAAGCCTTCTTTTTTTTTTTTTTTTTTTGAGTCATTCTGAGGTGGACTCGCTGCTGTGTTTCTGATCACTGTCCTGCTGCATAACCCAAGTGCTCTTGAGGTTCAGGCCATGAACTGATGGCCGGACATCCTCCTTCAGAGCAGAAGTCATGGTTCCATCAATTACAACAAGTCATCCTGAAGCAGCAAAGCCCCATCACACTACCACCACCATGTTTGACTGTTGCTGTGATGATCTTTATATGAAATACTGTTACTTTTATGTCAGATGTAACGGGACTTAAACCTTGCAGAAAGTTCAGCTTTTGTCTCGTCAGTCCACAGAATATTTTCCCAAAAGTCTTGGGAATCATCAAGATGTTTTTGGCAAATGTGAGACGAGCCTTTGTGATCCTTTCAGTCAGCAGAGGTTTTCTCCTTGAACTCTCTCATGGATGCCATTTTTACCCAGTCTCTTTCTTATTGTAGAATCATGAACTCTGACCTTAACTGAGACAAGTGAGGCCTGCAGCTGTAAAAACCCTTAGAAGTGGCTTTGTAACCCTTTCCAGACTGATAGATGTCAATGACTTTGTTTCTCTCCTGTTCTTGAGTTTCTTTAGATCGTGGTGTGTTAGCTTTTTCCCCCCTAATAATGCTAACAACATCTACATACATAATACAAACAAATCTTTTTGTCACTTTTGGAATCCCCAAACAATTTATCACTATGTTCATTACCTTGTTCGCTAATTCCTTTTTGGTTTGGTTAGCATGGTGCTGCAGTGATTTGCACTTCACCTTACAATAAGAAGTTTTGCACTCACGTCCACCGCCTGCCTGGGACCTTTTTGTATGGAGTTTGCATGTTATCTCTGGGTACTCTGCCTTCTTACAACAGTTCAAAGACATCCATGTTAGGTAATTATTGATTCTAAAGTAGTGTTAGTGGAGACCTGTACAGAGTGTACTAGACCCTCCCGAAGACCCTGAACTGGGTAAAGGAAATGAATCAATAAACTAAATATGATTAAAGATAATATATAAAATTAATTAATTAAATCTGATTGAATATGAACAAAATTCCTCCTAAAGTTGGTCAGTGTATCTTCCTTTTGGAACATCCAGGAGCAAACGCTGCAGATGACTAGCTGATTCAAATCGAGGCTATTTTTAATGTGAAGCAACATTGCTAATGACTACACCACCGTGCATGTAGATCTACTGTGTACAAATGGCATCTACGATTTTTTCTCTTTAAATACAGAATACAACAGAAAAAAGAAAAACAACAAATGAAAAAATACATGGATGTCTGGAGTTGCTGGGAAGTCACCCAACTACCCGCTTGAAGGAGGAGGAGGAGGTAGAGGAGGAGGCGGGGCTGCTGGAACGGCCATTGGATTGTCTCAGCTTATCTTGGCTCGCATGAAGGAATCATCCCGAAAGCCTTTTAGGAAACGGACCCTGGCTTTGTGCAGAGCCAATTGATGCCGGCTCTCCAGATCGGCGTTTGTCCAAATGGAGTCGAGGCGGGCCATGAGTGTTCCTTTATCCTGGCTGTTGTGGGATGCTTTGGCTCTTGATTTCACACACTACAGATGCCAATTCCACATTCACCTCAGGCCACAACAGCAACGAGCAGTTTATGCACATGCGTAGGTGTTCACACAAACACCCGTACAAGAGCTGCATGATTACACACACGGTAGCGCAATTATACACACGCGCGCTTGCAATAATTATGCGTGCACGCACACACACACACGCACACACAAGACACTGGCATAATTACATGCGGCCACATACATACACCCACACCACTTCACAGAACTGCTGATCAACTGCATGACCTTCTCTCTAACAATGTTAATGTCACCACCTGGGGGAGGTTGGGGGGGGGGGGGGGGGGCTTGATGGAGTGATTGGAGTGAAGAAAGACAGATTCAAAGAAAGAGCCCACGATAAGCTTGTATTGCCCATCACCGCCTCACCTGGGGCCCACTTTCATCCTCCGTGCAAGGGTTAGCGTCTTTCCATTCTGCGCACATACACCTTATACATGCAGGCATGCACACGCACGCAACGCTGGAGTACACCCCCGGCACCTCGCCGTGGGTCGTAACCGAACATTTATCGTGCGTGAACCCTCCCCTACGTGCTTGCGTGCAAGAGGCCTGTGGCTCGCCCGCTGACAGGATCCCGTTACGGCAAATGTCACACTCCCAAAAAGGATTCACCCCCCCCACTGAGGAAATGAAGTCAAGACCTTCGCTCGCACTGTCTCACTCTCCCACCTTGTCCCCCCACCATCACTCTCCTTCAGTCTCCTTTTTCCTCCTCTTCTTCTTCTTTTTCTTCTTCACCTTCCTCAGCCCCGCTCTCCACTTATCCATTTCTATCCTCTTTTCCGCTCCCTTGAACTATCGCTGCCTCACACACACTCACCTTGGTTTGCAGTCCTCAGCATTTTGCCGAATAAAGTACCTTTTAACTGGATGGTTTTTAGCGGATAATTAGTCCTCACCTTGGGAAAGGAAGGGACAACAATGCAGGAGGAAAAAAAGAAAAGTAAAAAGAAAAGCAGGTTGATTTTTTTGGGTGGGGGGGCAATCGGTGGATGGGCTGAAGGTGTTAGAGGCCATGCTGTAAACAGAGCAGGGTTGCGTTTTTTTCTATAGCTCACTGACTGACGGGTGCTTCTCCCGTCACATCTCGACAGCTTCAATATTAAATTCGCTCCAAAGAGAGAGAGAGAGAACAGCGAGCGGGACGTCTCCCTTCTCGTTCAGCGGAGCCATCAACGGCAAAGAAAGAACGTATTTTTTTAAAGCCATCACCAGGTAAAAAAAACCAGCAAAAACAACATGTAGGCGTGCAGTCTAGGGAGGAGACACGGTGCATTATCTTCACTTCTCGCTGTAGATGTGGTCCAGAGCAGCTTTTTAATTTGATGTCAGTATGCAAATACTGTAAGCAGTCAAGAACAAAAAAACCCCAACAACTCCAAATCCCTTTTTGTTCCTGGAAGAAAATGACTTAAAGGAGAAATCCCTCGGCAACACCCCCACCCCTCCACCTCACCTTCGAAACAGGAGAAAAAACGTGCAGTTTTATTTTTAGAAGGTGCAAACAAGGAAAGGGGTGGTGATGGTGGTGGTGGGGTGGGTGCTGCCGTAAGATTGTAAATGTCTCTGATGTGTTCAGTCTGCACAACCTTATTCCTGATAATGGAACTAGCTGCTCTGTCTGTCAGTGCCTATTTACACACAAATGAAGTGGCGAGTTGCACGCGCCCAGTGGAGCTGCTAGCCTCCATCTCAGCTGTCAAAACGGGTTAGTGGCTACAAGCAAAACACAACGATCCCTCGGATCAAACTGTGGCCGGCCATTTAAATGTAATAGCTTCATCCTTGGACATGGAGCGTCTCTTTCCTCCCCCCTACTCCCCAACCCCACCGTCGCACGCTCGCTCTACCTCCTAGAACCTTGCCGGCTTGTTGGAAAGTAATAGACTTCTCAGGATGCCAGTTCGCACAAATCTGGGATGCAGCCTTTTATTTGCCCTCCGCGGGGAGAGGTGTTTGGAGTAATAGGGATGAAGCGGACCATAACTACAGCTGAATAAATCTTCCTATCTTGGCTCAGTGGAAGCCTGTGTGCACATGGTTTGTCAAAGCTCCATAAAATGTTGTTTGATAGGAGTTCTGTACAGTTTAGGAGTTCTCCCCCTGCTTTCCCCATTGCCTCCTCTTTTTTCTTTTTTCTCCTCCCGTGCTACAGCGGTTGCAATCAATCAGTGTTTAATCAGCCGTCTTGCTGGAGTTGCCAGGTAATCCTGGCTGTCTTGGTGGCTATCTGTGTTTGTGTGTGTGAGTGTGTGTGTGACAGCTGGCAGAGCTGCTCAGTTGCCTGTGTGGGTGAGTGGATGGCACCATGCAGGTTTTTCTCTGCACAGCATGTAAAGGCATATCGGATGATCTGATGGGCTGTTGAAATTGTCAAGTGGGATTTGAGAGCGAGGGTGTGCAAATGACCGAATGTGTGAATTTGCCTGGGTTAAATCTAAACCGAGTGTTTTTTCTCCCACTTTTTCCTTCCTGTAGACCTGCCTGGAATTGGAGCGCTATCTGCAGACAGAGCCCAAGCGTTTGTCGGAGCTCTTTGACCAAGACTTGGATGGCCTCCTAACTCCCGCCTACATGAAGGAGGATGGAGAGGAGGAGCTGTCAGACACCCTGCTCCCCAGCCAGCCGAGCCTCCAAGAACCACCGAGCCCACCTCCGGTGATCCTTTGCCCTACTCGAAAGAACTTCCCTTCCCCTGGCGCTGTGAGGAGAGACCTCAAACCCAAAGGACAAGGGCTGGAAAATGTAGAGGGCATGGAAAGGGTCCACCAGGCTCAGCTGAGTGCCGTCACCTCCCTGACACCTCCGTCATCGCCAGAACTCGGCCGACACCTTGTCAAACCCAACCAGACGCTGACAGCCTCCGCTGATGGGACACTCACCTTGAAGCTGGTAGCCAGGAAGGTGGGGCTTAGCGCAGCCAGGTTGGTGGCGGGGCACACGCTTCCTGTCCAGGTGAAAGATGAAGATGAGGGGGCTGCATGTGTGATCGGGGTTGGAGAGCTACCAGAAAACAAGAAGAGGATTCACCGCTGCCAATTCAATGGTTGCAGAAAGGTGTACACCAAGAGCTCCCACCTAAAGGCCCATCAGAGGACACATACAGGTAAGAAGTCTTCTTCTTCTTCTCTTTTCATCTGCTCCCTTTAGGGGTCACCCAAACACATCATATGCCTCCATTTCATTTCTAGAATCCTCCTCCGTCCTTCACTACATCCACAAATCTTTTTTTTCTTTTGCTCCTGCCTGGCATCTTCATCTTCAGCATCCTTTGTCCAACATATCCATTATCCTCTGCACATGTCCAAACCATCTCATCCTTGAATAAACCTGAACTTTCACTCTGATGTACTAATTTCAAATCTTGTCCATTCTGGTCACTCCCAATATAAATCCTGTCATCTTCAGTTCGGCCTCTGAACCACACTCTCCAAGCCATACATCATAGCAGGTCTCACTACCATCCTGTAAACCGTTCCTTTCACTAGTGCTGCTATCCTTCTGACACAAATCACCCCTGACATGCGTTTACTCTCTAGTGAGTCTCTAATCCTGCTGACGGTCCCCTGGACAGCAGGTATGGGCTGCAGTCCGTGTTCTCTAGCCTCTGTAAGCTTGGTGCACAGGAGAAGGTTCTTCTTAGAGTCGTCCTCTATCTCGCTGTGGACGTCTAGAGCCACAAAAATGACTAGCCAGCCTTCTGGTATGGAAACATGACACAGGAAGGCCTGAGTCTAGCTGGTTAGTAGCGACTGTACTTTCAAAATAGGAGGACAGAAATGTTCCACAAGTAAATACCTTGCAGATGGCATCACTCATACGCGATTGAATACGTAATGCATACATAGCATATAGCTTACACAGCACAGGGCACAATGTCAGATTCCCACTATTAGAACTACTACAGAAGTATTTATAGTCTTATCAAACTGTATGTGAAATTGTCACACAATATTAAGTTTTCATTTTCAAATATCTTGTCAATAATGCCAATAAATAGTTACCTTTTAACTCCAATTCTGAATTTGAGCAGAATAGTTGGGGTACTTTTCAGATATGATTTCAGTAAGCCGCTTTCAGCGCGGCAGCTCTGAGGGCGCCTCTACAATCAGAGGTAGCCCCTTCATGCACCTGTAATAAAACTGACTGACGCTCATTGTTGGTGACAGGTTAAAAAGGCTCAATCCTGAAGCTAAATGACCGCTGCACGCCGAGCGAGACACAGACAGACACCGAAGATGAAAGAGCAGGATTCAAAGAGTATTTTCTTCTTTTTTATAGCACACACTCTGACTCTTTTCTTGTCTTTGGATGAGCACTGAGGGGGTTTTTTTTGTGTCCGACCATTTGTCTTCTACCGGTGATGTCTCGAAGCCTCGCCCACTCGGGGAGATGCGTTTAATATGTCGGGCAGTTCTGTAACAATCTTCCAGTTTATCACAGTCTGTGCTTCCACCCTCCTGGGTTTTCAAATTTTTAGATAACCTCACTTGGCAATACCGAGTGCAAATCCACCTGCTACACATTCTTGGAACAAAATGCACACAAAACGATAAGGAATGTGCAAGAAGCAGCAGCTCTGTAATCACAGAACAGGGTCTGTGCCTTATTGAAATATCAAAAATGAAAGATAAAAATGTGATGATTTGAGAAAAAGGCAAAAAAAAAAAAAAAAAAAAACCACGACTCTTATCCTCACTCTTTCTGCTTAAGTACTTCTCTGAGCCATACCAGGGTAGGTCCTCCTTGTCAAGGTTCTTCACATGACGGAAGGGGGGAGGGTTCAGAAGCTATAACTCTCCCGCTCCTCCATCTCAATCCCAAACCACTCAGACCTCTGTCAGGGAGCTGTCCTCTGTCTGAGTAAGTGTGCAGTGATGGATGGATTGACCTGGATAGGCTGCCATTTCCTCGGTTTATTTCAGGCACTGCCGTCCTCTATGCGTTCTATAAGTCTAGGTCAGTGTTTCTCAATCTGAAGTTGTCAGATTATTTTTTTCCAGGGTTGGTAATGGGATCATTTTTAAGAACAAGGGAAATATTTTTCAAATGTAACTTTATATTATAATCCCATGAGGCAGGACATGAGGGATAACCATCTCAGCGTTTTCTTCAGTGTGTCAGAGATTGCTGTTATTAACTTGCAGCTTATTTAATAATAATAATAAATTTTATTTATGAGCGCCTTTCAAGTCACCCAAGGACACTTTACAATAGGATAAAACACTTAGTAAAACAATGGCAGAATAAGAACAATAAAACAAAAGCACAAGATAAAATTAACAAACAGTGGATTCACAGTGAATATGCAGATTTGAACAGATGAGCTTTGAGTTGGGATTTAAACTGGGGGAGAGAACCAATGTTTCTTATTTCTGGGGGCAGAGAGTTCCACAGCCTGGGAGCAGAGCAGCTGAAAGCTCTGCTTCCCATAGTGGTGAGGCGGAAGGAAGGTACAGCAAGCTGGATAGAAGAAGAAGATCGAAGTGAACGGGCAGAACAGGTAGTGGTTAACAGGTCAGAAAGGTAAGGAGGAGCGAGGTTATGAATGCCCTTGAAGGTGAGCAGAAGAAGTTTGAATATTATCCGGAATTTCACAGGGAGCCAGTGAAGTTCCTGAAGAACAGGGGTGATGTGCTGGTAGGAGGGGGTTCTGGTGATAACACAAGCAGCAGAGTTCTGAACCAGTTGAAGCTTATGGAGGGATTTTTGGGGGAGACCATGCAGAAGAGAATTGCAGTAGTCAATACGGGAGGTAACAAGACTGTGGACAAGAATGGACTGTGGACAAGAATGGGTGGAAAGAGAAGGAAGCAATCTGTTAATGCTGCGTAGATGGAAGTAGGCAGAACGGGTGAGATTATTGATGTGAGATTTATAAGAAAGTGAACTGTCTAGGATGACACCAAGGCTCTTAACCTGAGGAGAAGGGAAAACTGTGGAGTTATCGATGGTGAGTGAGAAATGGTTCGCCTTCAAAAGGTTGGATTTGAGCTCTTCTGTGTGTCTTCTTTTGGTTGGCGAGCTAAGAGCGATGTTATTTTTGTTCGGTCTTTCCTCTACCCCCCACACTCCGAGGGAGGCGTTCAGCGGTATAATGAGATGGATATTGACATGTGATAGGTAGCCATATAGCTGTTTCCTTATTTATTTTAACCGCGGGAGGTACAGCGAAGCGCGTCCATCATAGTAAATGAAGTTACAGCAACTCAAATTGGATTGGGTTGCTCCCCCGCCTTCTAAATTTATCCACTGCTTGGTTGACAGATCACCAGAGCTGTCCAGCGAAGACGCTACGTGTGACTTGTTTACCAGCTCTGGCTTGCCTCTTTGAAAATAAGTCATCATCTGAGTGTGAGAGATCATGAAAACATCACACCCTCTGTGTTGGAACAAATTTGCACAGACATACCATCATCGATTCCCCCAGCGTGATGTGTCTACAACCCTTGTGATTAGACTCCATGCCAACTGGGCCAGCTATGGGGGACCAGAGCCACCGGTGCTGTCCAGTCACAAAATCCATACAGGCAAATCACAAGAAGTCTCAATTAAATGAAACTGAAATCCAGAGAGCTGTGTGGAGTAGTTGATATTAAAATGTATGTGAAGGCTGAACCGACCATAGGAATCTGAACACAGTGATGCTACAACATGATGTAAAAGTCTTGAGCCAACGCTCATTTCTTTATATTTTCTTTCTAAGAATTCAGACTTTCTTCTGATGTTTTAAAGTGCTCTTGAACAACAGTTCTCCAGGTTTTCTTTGGACATTGCCTGGTTTTCCACTCATTTTCCATCCACTCCTTGTACCTGACCATTTTCAGAGGAGAGTTTTTTGTTTGTTAAGCCACTTAAAACTGACCTATGACCCATTAAAACATAAAACAAAGCACCGAACTAAAGAGACAAACCAGCGTTGTGTCTACGCACAACACACAGCTTAGCAAAAAATCAATTTTAAACTGTAACTTTAGACTCTTTGTTGTTACTTGACTTTCCTGAAAGTCTAGAAGTAAAATCATACCTGGATCCTGGATAGAAAAACACACAGTGGAGCACTATCAGTCATGGATCGGCCTCCCCAGAGCCCGGACCTCAACATTATTGAAGCACTGTGGGATCATGTTGACAGAGAACAGAACAAAAGGCAGAAACATCCAAAGAAAAGCTTTGAATGTCCTTCAAGAAGCCTGGAGAACTATTCCTGAAGACGACTTAAAGAAAGCTGCCTAAGAGAGTTCAGACTGTGCTGAAGAATAAAAGTGGTCACACCAAATCATGACTTTCAAGCTCATTAAAATTGTATTTACATATATGTTTGCACATGTTTCAATACACTGCTGTGCCATTTCCATAGCAGAATTAGGAATGGCTCACGACTTTGCACAGTACTGTACCGTAATCTGACATCCATACTATATTTTGTGTTTAACTCGGTTAATTAACAGAGTAAATAGCAGAGGGGGCACCTTTATTTGTCTTGTGATATCTTTGAATATTGAGATGGAGCATTCTGATCCATATTTACAGTTTAGGTCCAAACCTCTGGAAACTTGAAAAAAAAAAACCCTCCAAAAACAGCGGCTACATGGCTTACTCATTACCAATGTATTAGGAAACATGTCTTAAGCTGTTTTCCCACATTAACTTCAAACAATTTTAGAAGAATTAGTTTGGGATCATTTTGATCCTTTCTCATGCGCAGCACACAGCAGGAAATAGTCTGCCTCGGATGCGTTCACACTGTTGGAAATACTCCGTGTGGTTTAGGCGATAGAGCTGCTCGGGTACAGCGTGTATAGGAGGCAGGACACATGATGAGCAGTGGATTCATCAAACAGACATTACAAAGACGCTGCACTATGGAGCTGCCTGCTTAAAGACCCCTTTCGGGTAATGTCTAGAAAACTTTGGAGCTGCAGTGTCAATCAGCTGACTGTTTGGGAAGCTGTAGAAGGCTGCAGGAGAAGGAGCTCACCTGTCAATCATCTGTGCTGACGCTGTATAGTGTCTGGAGCTAGCTTGGTCCTTCCCCAGTGAATATGTACCTATTTTATGAACCATTTAATAGTTATTAAACCAAGATAACACCCCCATTTTCACTCTGTATATATTTATAATGGCACTAAGTTAATATTATGACTTGACCAATCACTTCAACTATAATTGAATTGCCTCTCTTTAACTATTTGTCTAATTGACTAATTGTTGGGAGGGTCTATTATTGCACACCTGAATAGACAAACAGAGAAAAATCAATGTGGCAACCTCTTTTTATCACCCCCCTCTCTACCCTGTAAATTGTTAAGAAAATTTTACATTAAAATGATTTAATGACAGTGCCACAACTTCCATATAGCACCATTAAAAACACACTTCCTCCCTTCCCCCTTGGAGCCTATCAGTGTCACGTAAGGTGCTTTAACATAAAAGCAGTGAAAAAAGAACATCTGTCTTGTTATTCAAACCGGGAAGGTAGAATGATAAACGGGGAAAATGTCGACTTAAGATGACAAAGGGAGCCACAAAAGCTGAAGAAAGAGGAGAAGAGCGACGTGGAGTGAAACAAAGAGTAGATGAAGACAGAAGACAGGGATGGGGGAGGTACAGTGGAGCGACCCTCTTCAGAAAAAGACAGCAGTGCCACGGGCTCCCCCATTCACTGAGCCATTATCCTGACAAGTTTAAAGATGTCATTACTCAAATCCTCTTTTTCTTAGTTGTTATTTCCATAAATTACCGACGGAGAAAAGGCAACGATTTAATCTGGAATTAGACGGGCTGAGTTGAAATGACAGTGCCCTGTAGAGCTTTTTGTGAATAGGCTTATGGGAGATAAGGAATGGTACAATTAGATTTTGGGTAGGGTAAAACACGAGGACTGTTGGGTTATTCTGCCTTCGCTCTCTCGCTCTTTCTCCTGTTTCTCATAATTTTCCCTCTCTGGCTCTCTCCTCCTCTCATTCTGTCTCGGTCTTTTAGCCAGTACGCTGTCTCTCTCTGCATGTTTGCCTCTCTATCGGGCTCATATTCTGTCATTCTGCTCTTTTGCCACTTTTAGTTTTTTTAAAAGGGGGTCTTGGTATATGTATATATATTTTTTTATATTCCTGGACTCTAATTTTGTTCTGATTGGCTGCCTTTTGTAAACAGAAAGCTTGAACAACAGTGAGGCGGGGCTTGTGTGCCTGACGTGACCATATTAGGAGCATCAGCTCTAAGTGACATCATACAAAGGAAAAAGTAGAAAAAACTGTCTGAAAAGGAGCATTTAGAGTAGAAACATGATCAGGTAGAAATGGAGGTTAAAAGATGGACTCCTCATCACTGCGTTTGTTAGCTTTGTGTTAGCATGCTTGTCTTTGCAGATGCTAGCAAAGAGCTGAAGTTGTGTTAGGAGTATAACGCGCTTGCTTCTATCCTGGTTACCATCATGCTCTTGTCCCCTTGTGCGATAAAAATAAAACTACGGCCCATATGTCCACCCCCCCCCCCCCCACACACACACACACACACACGCACACACTCACACACTCACACAAAAGAAGTGGGATCAGCTGATTATAGCCCAAATAGTCCAAAGTCAGACTATTTTTTTTTCTTTGTGTCCGCCTGGTGTGCAAATAACTGAAGAACCTTTGTAACAAAAGTAGTGACATGATTTCAGTAATAACTCTACCATATATTTTTGATGTAAGGCTATCTCTGTTATGATTTATTGTGAGAATGATGGCACCTCATTTGGCCTTTACGACCACAAATAGGCTCTTTCCACTCTTATTCTTTTAAAATATTACAATGTGTCTTTGGATATGTGAGAATATTTTTTCAATCAACTACAAAACTAATTTAAAGTGCCTTTTTTAAAAACCTGCCAGGCACTGTGTTAGAAATGATTAAGCCTTTTATGAAAAAAGGCTTCATCCCATGCTTTCCCATCATCCTCATGTCTCTTACTAACGCACTTCAATTCTCCATTACTTCCTCCATATTTCATCTTTGTCTCTTCCCCTCGCTCATCTCCGAGCCAGCAGTGCTGGTTGCGGGGCTGGCGCCTATAAAGCCGCCTCTCCGAGAGCCTCTGTAATGACCTCTGAGACCCAAATGCCCTGCTTCAGCGTCAGCTAATGGAGGGAATGTAATTAACTTCACCACTGGCACCTGAGAGGCTGGAGAGAACGGGCGCATGGGTGCGTGTGTTTGAGCATTCGGAAGTAACAGATTACGCCTAATGGGATTACGGTGACTCAGGAAACACCCAGTTATCAGATTATGGATGAGAAATATGTGAGCGCTCATTTGATTATTTTAAAATAAAAAAGCATTTTTAAAGATGGAGGGAGGAGGGGGTGGAGTATTTTGATTTTATGCATTTCTTCCCTGAAATGAAAAGGGAGAAGTGCCGGTTAATGGTGGATTTTATTAAATCATTCGCAATAAATAATTGTTTTAAACAGCAGCGCCCAACTGTCCACAATCCTGATTCTTTAAATCATAACAATAATCCATTTAGCTCAATAATCTACATTATACAGGCAAAGTAATCCAAAAGTAACAGAAGGTAATCAGATTATGCTGCTGGGTTCAGGCTAATCCAGTGGATTAGGTTACTGATGGACGTTTAAAACTGTCAATCAGTCGGACTGTGTGTTTAGTAGCATTTCCAGTCCGGTGTCTGTTTGCAGAGGCGAGTGGGTACCTGCTCTACTTCACTGTTTGGGCATCTTGAGAGAGAGCGGAGGAGGGTGGATTTTTTTTATAAGGGGGGGGGGTGTTGCTAGGCAACGGAGGCAGTGTATCGTTGGAGGAGTCGGTAGCTGAGTGGTTATGTACTGCTGCAGGCTCTGGTCTCTTAGTGCCCCCCCCTCCTGCACCACCACTACTACTTCCACCACCATCATCGCCCCCTCAGCCCCGCTCCTCACCCCCGCCTCTTGCCCTGTACAGCTCTACGGCTACCGTCGCTAGGCAACTGCCTCCGTGCTCTGCCAGCGTGCTCAGTAATTGGCCGGTGGCATGGCGGCGTACCGTTGCCAGATCCAGCCAGCTGCACTGCCTCCTCATGTTTTACCACATACCCCCTACCCACCCCACGTCTCTCTTACACATACACTCACACACAGATACACCCCACCCCCCTTGATCCCATTGCTAGGCAACGGATTCAGGCATTCCTGCCTCCCAGGAATTTCATTGGCCAGAGTCGGATGGGCCAAACCTGCAGCTCTGGGATGGAAGGGGACAAGACTAATTTCAGGATCTCAGGATCTAGACCAAAAGCACTTTAAACTCTACAGTTTTTTGTTAAAGGGACAGTTCACCGCAAAATCAAGTAGTTTTCTTTACATATATATATATAGATATACATATAATATATGTTTTGCCTCTTTTCTGCAGTCCTATTTATCAATCCAGATTGTTTTAGTCTTGCCCAATTGTGGAGCTATTGTGTGTAACTCCTGATCCTATAAACAAAAGAGGTCCAGAAGAGCCAAAAAGGGTTAGGTAGTAAATGAGAATAAACCAAATTGACTGATAGACTCAGCAGACTGATATAAACTTACATTTAAACCACAAATGAAACTGATGGCCTAGAAAGAGTCATCCTGGTGACTTAAATATCCAAAAGAACTACACTGAATAGAATAAATGGCACAGGTATACCAGATCCACTGAAATTAGAACACAGGGAGTTACACCATTTAAGTTTCCTCTTAGCTGATCTGCAATGGAAGCTCGCTGTTGGCAGGGGGGTAATGAAATTAATAAATTATATAAAAATACAAAAAATTGGGTTTATCTAAATATAAAAATATTGTTAATAAATGTTAATAAGCCATGTATGCAAAGTTTCATTGAGATTGGCCAACCCATTAAGGAGGAGATGGGGGTAAATACAGATACATATGCAATGGATACGCTCCCATCATTACAGTCAGATATTCAAATATCAATATCAAATAGCCAAAATCAGCATATAGACATGGTTTATCACTTTAAAAAAATTGAAAAAGAAAGAAATAAAGTACTGATTATTTTAGATCCTGCCTGAAATACTATGCGAATATCTCCCACATTTGGCTCACAGATGTGGCCCCTCCTTACTTTACACAAGCTCTCATTGCAGTTTTGACAGAGCAGTTGATCTATTGATTTTGTCCCTTTGGATAATCACATTCAATGAATTAAGCCAGTAGTCGTGGTGAAAGCGCTCGAGCAGAGCTGGTCAGCCTCGAGCACCACTCCAGATGGGATGTGACTGATGCAGGTGACATCTTCGGAGTTGGACGCAGCTGGCGGATTGTGGCCTCCTTGCCATTATGTGTCTGGCCTAATTATCACTACCCCCTCCTTCCCTACCAGCATCTCTGCAGCCTCCTTTGCCTTAATCCACTTCTGCAACACCTCTCCTACTCTACTTTTCCTTCCCCTGGTCTCATCTCACCTCCTCCTCTCAGTCTCTCATCCACCTTGCCTCTAATCCTCACCTCTCCCTCCCTCCCACCCTCCCTCCCTCTCAACCTCTTCTCTCTCAACCCTCCTCTCCTCTTCTGCATGTTCAGCAAGATTGGAGACCAGTGGGAGCTTCTCCATCTCATCCCATTGCTCTCTTTACAGTCCCTAAAAAAGGAAATGGTGACAGGAGGCACAGGGATCTTTATCAGACTGGAAGCTAACATGCACTCACAATATACAGGACACACTCATTAAAATAAAAGCTCTGCCAATATCAAACAGGAAGATAAAGGGTTAGCGGCAAAGAGCTTTTTTCATGGGCGCAGAACAACAAATGAGCATGTGATTGGTGTATGAGCGATCAAACAGGTGCTCACATGTGCTTTTTTTTTACCCCCTAGGTGAGAAGCCATACAAGTGCTCGTGGGAGGGCTGCGAGTGGCGATTTGCCCGGAGCGACGAGCTGACGAGGCACTACCGCAAACACACCGGCGCCAAGCCTTTTAAGTGCAACCACTGTGACAGGTCTGTCAAAACACGCTTCTCCCTCCTTCCCCGTGTCTTATATGTTTTTCTTCGCCTTTTTATCCGAGCGCTATTTGAAGTACTTCCACAAGCACAGCAGGCTGTGTTTTAACATTGTGTTTGGTGTAGTGAAGACAAGATGCTGGTTACACACCCCGAAATGCGTTTTGGTACTGACCCAGTTTAAAAGTGTGTTGGCAGGATTACTAATGTGCGCTCCAAGACCCAACTAGCTCAGTGTTTCAGCTCTAGACCCACATTACGGACGGTGCAGCATATTAATAGTGAATCTACACACATGATGATAGATAGTCTTGATTTGGATTCAGAACGGGACAGAGGTGTAAAATGAGTTTCACTAGCAATGAAACACCTAACAACCTGGAATATTAATTTAATTTGCAGGGTATTGAGTAAATAAATACTGGCTTTATTATCAGAAACACTCGCAATAAAGAAAAGATAGACACAGGTTTGAGGGTGAAGCTGGTGCTATAGTCCATTCAATCTGTGCTCTTTTTTTGCCCAGCAGGGGGTCACTCGTCTGACTGTACAGAAATCTGGCAAATTATCCACATTTCTCATTTCTTACACACTTAGGTTAGGGTCTCGATTGTTAGCTTAGAGTTTTATTTAATACATGATGAAAATGTACTTAAAGGTACATAAGGCTATGCCGGGTAAAACTTGAGTCTTCAAGTGTGGACCTCACTGACTATCGGGTGATGTCATGTCTATCTTTTATATACAGTCATTAATCTCAGCAGTCACTGAGTTTAGTTTAAACAGTGTAAATTGGTTGAATTTGTAGATTTTTAGACATTTACAGGAGGGAAATGTATTTTGAGAATTGCTGAAGCCACCATAACCCTAAATACAGGTGTAAGTGTGTGTGTGGGTTACTGGAAATAAAGCCCCAGGCTGGCCCAGTGATTGGGCAGGCTTTCCGGTGAACTCGATAATCCCTGTCACCTGAAAAGTGCTTGTGCAGAGCAAGCTGAGCATCCGAGAAGTTTACCACACAAAAACAAAAACAACTAATGAATTAAAAATTTGTAGTTAATTAACTTTAACTAATAGTTATTTTAGCAATAAACAGAAAAAAAATATATATAAATCAATAGTAAAGTCCTAATTTATTGTTTATTTATGTAATTAGGAATCCAAACAATAACAGGACCTCTAAAGAACAGGCACTTGGAGAAAGGGGAGAGGAAAACCACCATTTTAATAGGAAGAAACCTCCAACAGAACTATGCTCATGGAGCACCCATGCTCTCCAACCGGTTGGGGGTTAGGGGAAAGAGAAGAGAGCAGAGAGAGCCAGAACAAAAGGGAAAAAAATTGATTGAATCTTTAAATAACATTTTTTAAATGTGCACATTTAATGTTGCAAATGAGTGTGTTTTAAACCAAATCGCAACCTTTTCCTAAAAGTTTGATGCTTAAATACACAAACTACAGTCTCCAGGTGATTTATAACCTAACAACTTCCTGCACATACTGCTTTTAACAAGTATTTTCAATAACAGTTTAATAATAAACAGATAATGCTCCCATATTGTTTATAAACCTATAATAGAAACAGTTGTGAAACATTAGCGTTAAATATTTGCTTTTTTGTTCGTTAACATTTTAACAATAATTGTTTTTTTATGATAGTTGTGATGGACTATTGCCATTAAACACTTTGCAGATCATAGATAATGTTTTGTTTGCTGTTTTAAATCAAACATCATATGAATCTCAAAGTCATGCACTTTTACACCCTTGACTGTCACCGGAAAGAGGTGATCTGTTATAATTTGACTGTGACTCTTCCTAATTAGGCACCTTGGCTTCTGTTTAATTATGAAGCAAAGGGAAAGGGCTCCTTAAATCTGGTTCCACTGACCAAAAAAACCCCCAAACATTTAAAGGCAATTATTCACTTTTTAAATGATCAGCTTGCTGCCGACACAAAAATCTTTACTCCTATTTTAATTACACCCTGCTGTCTGTCTTTGATCTGGCCCTCACTGACACCTCTGGGATCTCTGAGCAATATTGTCTACAGGAGCTACCACAATGCAGCAAGGCATCCCATGATTAAAAGGGTCCTTTTAAAGGGTTTCATCACACACGAAAAAGGAAATTTAAAAGGTTCTTTTTGTTATTGCGCTACAGAAGAAAAACTTTTAATATATATATAGTAGTACCTGCAAGATAAATACCACCTTAAAATGTGCTTCCTCTGCTATACAGAGGCTTTTTGGTGACTTTTGTAGCTTTCTTTTGTATATATGTCCTTGAGTATGTGAGTGAGAACATGCAGTTATATTTTATGGTAGTAAACCATTTTATGGAGATCCTAGCAGAAACACCAAAATAGCTCTATGATGGCAACCAAACAGCAGTATTATCCTGTAAAGCTCATATTTCACAGTACAGCGCTGGATTGTTTTTACATTAAAAAGGAACTGCTGTCGTAGTTGCAACAGGCACACTGTAAAATAACATTTTAATCCTGCTTAAGCTTCTCTCCAGTGCCTTATTGTAATTTAACAGGAAAGTTTCTTTCATTTGCCATTAACATACGGATATGTTTTCTATAAAATACTTTTATTTACTTTTATTTACTTTTACTTACGTGCTTACTTAAATTTATCTTCATATTTACTTGTTTTGAACTTTACTTGCATGTTTTACTTACATTTGTTGCCATTCCTTCATTTGTTTCACTTACATTTGTCTTCACCCAAATTATTCTTGTAATTGTATCTTTTACATTGTGCTGACAGCCTTGTTTTAATCAATCATTTTCTTCTTTTTCTGGAAATTACATGCAACGGCATTTAATTATTCATGGAGCTAGAAATTATAGAATAAAGATGTCATCTATTGTCAAAAACCGCTGCGAGCAAAACACAGTGTGTGTCTTTTAAAGGACAGTGCAGTCTTTTTTGACAGTTTCAAAACTGATCACAGTGCAGGGTGTTATTGAATATATGACTTCTTGAATCATGTATAGGTTCATTATGAAAGGACAAAAAGAAATTCCCTCCTCACCTAAGGTACTTTGCCTTGATGCCTATTGAAAAGTGTGTATGCATATGTGTGTGTGTGTCAAGGGGCAGAGGGCCATGCAGTGTCAACTTAATCAGGTCTCAGCTGGAGAGACTGTAAATACAGTATCCCTCCCCCCTGATTTCCCACCTCCCCCCGCTACCAGACCCCCCTACAGGCACATCCCTAATTTGGGCCCACCTCTGTCATGTGTCACAGGATGTCCAACCCCTCCAGCCTAACACACACACACAAGTGCACACACACCCTGCTGAGATGAAGGAAGAGGGGAAACAGGGGAGACAGAATAAAAGTCAGGGAGGAAGATTGAGGATGGGGGAAGTTGGGGGACGAGGGAAGGAGGAGGCAGACCTACGGTGTGCCAGCTGGTGTCGTGCCCCCGAGTCGTGACTCATACTTTACCATCTGTCTCAGCAAACGCACTCACAGTGACACACACACACACACATACACACACACAGAACACCCATGAATGTCTTCTGAGCCATTCATTTATCCCACATGTGTTTGTATGGGTGCACACACTTGTGCGCACAAAGACAGTAACACACACACAGGTATGACAGTAAGACGGATGACTGGTGGCTCATCACATGTGACTCCCTCTCTTGGCCAAACACTGATTCATCAAGACGTGTTAGACAGTTCCCTCTGTCTCAGTGGAAAGAGCCAATCTGAAACCTGTGTCAAAAAAAAAAACAAGGTAGGAAAGAAACATCTTCTAGAAATTCATGACATGAAGGCATGAAGTGAAAAATGTTAGATTCTGTGTTCAAAGAAGACTATGGTATGTTACGATTGAGCTATAAAAGTTCTTAAATTAACAGTCAAGGTTAAGTTACCTCACATCCATGGCTAAATATCATATACCTCAAAAGGCTTCTGACTAATATTTAGAGGCGACGTCTCTAATGGCAAATAGGAATCACACTGCATAATCTTTGGGAAAACTGCCCTGCTTCTTACTGGATTTATTACCTCAGTAAACACTTCTTTCATGTGTTTGTAGTCTCTAGTATCAAGTCTTATTCTGGACAGCATTGTTCTCATTTTTAACTCATTTGGTCATAGAGCCGATGGGCTTGTGCAATGATGAGGCATCCATCATTTATCTGTACCTGTGTTCAAAACAATTGCTAATTCTCCTAGAGAGGTGTCAGATTTTAGATGATCATTGTGTGCATGTTTTTCTTTACCAAGGCAGAGGTGGACAATTAATTTCCCCAGTGGGCCACATTAGAAACTGGGACTGTTGTGGAGGGCCACACCAATAACCTGAACTCAGTCTTACTCAGTATTAATTTTATCCCTTTATAAGCTTGTGGGCACGACCCTCCACAACAGTCCCTGGTTCTCACGTAGCCTCTCTGGAAAATTAATTGCCCACCCTGATTGAAGGGGCCTCACCCAAATTCTGCTCAAGGTCAAGGTCATATTGGTTGTTTTATGAGCACTTTCATTTTTAGAATGATCACTACTAGGGTATTCGTCAGATTTTTGTGAACTTGTATGGACTGCTCATCTAAGACGAGTGTAAGCATTAGAAACTGGGACTGTTGTGGAGGCCCGCACCAATGAGCTGAACAAAATTCTGCTCCACATTAAATTTATCTCTCTAAAAACCTATTGGTGTGGTCCGGCCCTCCACAACAGTCCTAGTTTCTCATGTGGCCCTTTGGGAAAGTTAACTGGCCACCCCTGATCTAAGGATTCTTAATCCAAATCATGCTCATCATCGAGGTCATATTGGCCATTATACGGGAACTGTTTATCAGTTGATTTTAATTCTCATTAGTTTGTGTAAGCCAACCAATAGCAACAAAACAAGAAGAGCTCCTGCCACGTGGATATTCTGATTTTAATTATGGTTCCAGGCTATTCTTTAAGATGTAGCTACCTTCTGATTGACAACTTGTTAATGAATGGTCATGTAGTGGTTTTTCAGTCAGATCCAGCCCATGCTTGTGATGTTTCTTCAACTGGTTGCACCCTGTCTGATATGTAGATGGTGTCAAAATGCTGTATAAATAAGAGTGTATCAGCTATGAAACACTTTCAATATTTTCCTTGAACCTTTAGTGTCATACTCATCTGTAACTGCTGGGAGTGATGCACTTTAACACTAGCGTGCTGTGGTTATTTATTCTGTCATAACAAAGGGACATAAAACAGCAGCTATTTTCTTAAACTTAGCCTTTTTTCTGTTTAGAGACACTTCCTAAAGCATTAGAAGCTTTGGAAAATACTGCAAATTGGAAGCTGTGTGTTTCTTTTTTCTGCACAGCATTAGTAAATTTATCCACTTTACTCAACTCTAAACCAGCCTCCGCCTCCATCTAAAATATTTCTCACACACTAATCAGCAAAACATCCAACTTCCAATTATCTAAAAGAAAGCAACACTTTCTTTTTGGAAAGCACTGCTTCTCTGGGGAACGGAGCTGTAGTGTTGGTTCAGCAAGCATGCCATAGAAACGCTGTTGATCTGGAGATGAAAAAGTAGGTCTCATAATGGCTGCATCTGTATGTAAGCAAGTGTGGCATAAACAAAACACCAGCTGAAAGCATATATTATGTCAGTTTGTGGCAATCAGGTTGAAATAATCATTAGTAAAAATTATTTTTAAAACCCTCTCGGAAAAAAAAAAAATAGGCCGATGTACTTCCAGAGCAATTCCATTTTTCACTGTGCAGCTACGCCCCAGCAATTCTGCAAGCCTGATTTCAGATGAGAGGCTTTGATTCATCTAATTTAGCTATCGTTTTACAGCACATGTTTTGCATGCTGCTCCTCCTCCCCACCACTACCACCACCACACTGTTTCAACAGATCCATCTGCGGGCTCTCTAGTTATTCATGCCGCAGCTGAAGTCATTAGGAGTGCTGCTGAAAATGCTGATTATGAATTAGTTACACATATACTAATTGCGTGTGCATTAGTGGCTCAGCACTCACTAGCTAACAGCAACATTTAGCTCAATCGACAAAACAAACTTCTTCCCCTTGCATTGGTAACGAGCTAACAAGCTGTTCTCTGTTTCTCTCTCTTTGGTTGCAGGTGTTTCTCGCGGTCGGATCACTTGGCGCTACACATGAAGAGGCACATCTGAGAGATTCGGGAGAGGTCAGCGGGAGAGTGGATGGAAGAGAGAGGAAAAGGATGGAGGCAGAGTGGAAGAAAGAGAGGGAACGTCTGCAGAAAAATAACACCTTGGATTTCAGAGAGAGAGAGCAGGACGGATTGAAAAAAAAAAAAAAAAGAAAACACAAGATCTGGTCTTTCTCGACTGGAGAAATTGAAACCACACAGGGACTACAGACAGAAATACAGGCAGACAGACAAACTGATCCTAAGTGGCTCTGTCAATCTGTGCACGACCAGTTGGTCCATGATTCCACGGTGACACATCTTCACCTCACAACCATCCCCCCAACTCCCCTGTGTCGTTGTGTGGACTATACAGACGCTCCATCCCACCCTTCATATGTGTCTTAGAGGGGATGTGACATGACGAGTGGCGGGCCACGTGCCTGTAGTTGGCAGCTTTTTATTTCTCACCCTTTGCAGTCTTTGCCTTGCTGTGGTCCCTCTGTGAAATGCTTCCAGCCCTGTTCATGCAGCAGTGCTCCACATGCCAGCTAGGACACCAATGCCAAACTGGACCAGTTGTACTGTAACTCTGGTGTACTGCGAGGAGTACTACTGTTACAACACATATTATTGAAAAGAAGAGTTCATTCATTGTCAATAGCAGTTCAGCCAAGCAAGCGCAAAGGCTGACTTTCACTCCCTCAATACTCGCCACACCCTTTAGAATTCACCATTTCTTATATATCCAACAGATATTTGACAGTTTTCATCAAGCGTCTGTCTTATCTGCCAACTGAATCCATTCATAAATCCCTATGACTTCATGGCATATGAGCACTTGCTTGAATGGAGCGTTCCATTAGATTTCGAAGACTTGAAAATGGGAGTGTGTCCCACTGATGTGCTGTGAAGACTGACTGAGGTCATGTAGGCGGTTAGCTTGCTCTATGAACTTCCTTTTACCGGTTACGACTAGGCAAGGCTAACTTACCTACACTGGGAAAGACTCCTAGAACATCAGCTGGAACTGAGTGGTTCAAGAGATGCGAGATGGCTCTTAGGAGTGTTTTTCCTCTCTGGGATCTTAGCTCTAATGAGTTGTTGTCAAAAAACTGTTGCACAATTGACTCTGTTGGCAAACTTTTGTAAAAATGTATCCACTGTCTTGAACCGGGAATTAATTAGGGACTCAACAAACGCTGGCTTTCACGTGCCAAATGAGCGTGGACAGCCAAATGCACAAGTTGAAGCAGCTAGCTAGCTGTGATAGCACACCGAACACAAACAAAAATCACTATGTACGTAAAGGCTATTTTATTTCTAGGAAATAGTTCTCCTGGTTTTTTTTGAAGAAAAAAAAAACAGTTAAAAAAGACAGCGTTGGAGAATTCACTGGCAGCCAAAAAACAATTAAACAAAAAAAAAACAACCTCTGCAGTAGATGCCCAAAATGATCTCTTTGCACTTGAGAGTGATTGGCAACTAACTAGCCACTAGGTTCTGTCCTTTTCATACCATCCTTGCATACTACTTTTTCCAATTTAGCAGCTCTTAGCCTTTTCAGAAACAAATAATTTTAAAAAAAGCACCATTTAACAGCTCTTTAAACATGGCCCTATGCAGAACAAAGGACATTCCCGATCAACATGTAGGACTGAATGCAGATTTCTACTCTGCCAGAAATAGAAGAACTTTTTGGAAGAAACAAATTTAACAAACTGGGTGGCTCTTCTCAGAGCAAATCAGCGTGAATGTATTATTGCAGGTCTAAACATGTTGCTGGGCCCAGAGGTGTGGTTGGTAAGATCATACAAGGCACCATTTGTATTTATACTTTTTTACTGTTAAAATGAACAATGGGATTTGGAAAACTAGCTAGTCACACCTGGTAACTTTTACTGGACCACTAAGAGGTCATGAGTATGGATTTCCAGTGGGTCTGGAGTGTGTTAGGGGAGGATCGGATCTGCTCAGTCAGCAATGATAACTGCCCCATCAGCTCACAAAACTGCAGTGGAGTGAAACCCACACGCACAAAGAGACACATACATTCACTCTGAGAAAACTGGAATTATCATCTGTCCTGTGTGACCAGACTTTACTTAGATACAACCAAGACTGATAAAAAGGTCATAAATGTCTTCGTGTCGCAGATGAAGGTAAACACAGAAGAGAGCTTGAACAAAAGTAGACTGTGAAGATACTGACGAAACTTTACTGAGGACAGTTGCGTCAAAGCGTAAATTCTTTATTTTAAGACTTTAATTTGTGTGCTTCGCTTTGAAGCAAAAGTTAACCTGCATCTGTTTGCATTTTGGAACAAAAGACACAACATTTACTTTCCTCTGTTACACCGGAGGCACATAACAGTTTGCGCATTAGTGCAGTCTAGCTCAATATTTTCTAGACACGATATAGTAGTGGCTCTGAAGGTAGATACAGCGTCAATAACTCCTTCACGTAGTGAACTTATTCTAAATGTGGAAGCAAGTCTGACGTTTATTTGTTCTTGAGCAAATACCTGTCAGATAACTTGGTTTTTCTCTCTCCTGTCTTTGCAAGGTCCATTTGCAAAGACAAAAGAGACTGACCACTTAGTTTAAAGGAGGCCAAATTTTTTCGCAGGCCTTCCAGATTGAAACTACTGTTAGTATTTAGCTGTGTCTCAACTTGCATACTTCCATACTTGCTGTTGCAGGTGTGTTCCTTGAGGAAAATCCATTAGCTAAGTGAGGCATGGTAAAATGCTGCTATCCACTTGTTAAGTCCGACATTATTAGCCATTTCCAGGTCTAAATGCTGCTTCCGTTTGCAAAACATCAAGGCACCTTTAAAACAGTTGAAATTCTTTCAGCTCAAATAAAAACAATTACTATGGCTTTCTTTCAAGTATAACAATAAAGATTCATGTCCAGCCATCCATGAAACGGAGTTAGTAACTTTAGCAGGGTTAGATGTTAGGAGGAAGTTAGCAAACTACATATAACATGCTCTAACTCATAGGTGTCAAACTCTGGCCCGCGGGCCAAATTTGGCCCGCAGACTAATTACATTTGGCCCGCGAAGCCATACCAAATTACTATTAGAGCTGGCCTACTGGTATTATACAGCTAATATATATATTGTTTACTATTAAGCTTTGCTCGTTCCATATTCAGTTTTCCAGCAAAACTTATTTGAGTCCATAAGAAAAGATTCATTCTTATATCTGGAGGAAGTTTTTTTTTCAATAAATATTAATGTTAGCCTGCGACTTTGTTCCAGTTTTAAATTTTGGCCCACTGTGTGTTTGAGTTTGACACCCCTGCTCTAACTGAAGTATTCTAAAAATCAATAAATAAATAAATGAATAAAAAGACAATAATGCTATACCTTTGGACAACAACAAAGATGGAACACTAAATAGTAGCAATGTTTGGAGAGTTAGAGACATTTGACTAATGGGATAAATGGATATTTGCACACAATAAGTGCTACCTGGTGGCTAGCTGCAGAGCTAAAGCTAATATAAACACAATAGCACAGGGAAGATGATGGATTTAAACTGTTCTCCGTGTCGAGGAAGAAGGCGAGAAGCTGTCCACAGCTCAAGGTTAGTTATTTTTTTGCTGTGCGGTTTAGCTAAAAAAAAAAAAAAAAAAAATCTTGGTCCTAAGCTTAATATAGTCACTGAAATCTGAGCTAGCCTAAGAGTGATTCTTTGGGTTATAGTGCACATAATGAGCTTTTAAAAACTGAGCTTAAAGACGTGATGCACATGAATATTTCTAATAAAAAAAAATTTAAAAACAGCTTTTTTTCTATTAACTAAAACACAGCACAAAGCATTACAGCCTCAGACAATGCAGTAAATGCTTGGACCTGGAGACAGGGTTGATACGTCGTCACTTAACTAGCAGATTGTCAATTTATCTTCCTGCATGGAAAATTACTAACATAAGTATCGGAATTGAGACACAGAGTAGAAAATCATGAATACTGGAAGCATCTTATATTTGGAAATGATGATTTGGAAGTCTTTAATTTCGTACCAGGCTAGCAGACCCAATTTTTTCCTGCTTAGCTTCTCTCCTCATGTGAAGATGAAATGAAGAATTCAAGTTTAACCTGTGGGTTAAAATTGTATCATCGATGGCAGCTCTACGTGTGTGTATTTGAGTATTTCAACAGGGTGCGCTCCTGTTGAAGTGAACTGTTGCAAATGAGTGGGAAAAGGGGGATTTATTAATTTATTCTTAGATTTTTATTTTGTTTGGGGTTTTTTGTGTGTGTTCACGCTCCTTACTATTTAAGGATAGCGGAATATTTTGGACTGAAATTTTAAGAGTTTAAAGATATGGATCCCAATGACAGGACAGTTTAAAATTTTGCCTGACTCTTGTTGTGAGCTGACAGAAACAATTTTTCTCTTCATGTATCTGCCGGGAGCTCAAGAACTGGGATTTCAAAAGTGAATGTGTTTTCTTGGAAAGGTCGTTTCATGTCGTCTCTGAGGATGCGGTTCAGTTCTGTGTCATCTTAATGAATGATTGTTAATTCTGCCGTGCCTGTGTTTTTCTTCGTCCGTTTGTATTTGCACTCTGAATTTTTTGGAAAGCTCACTTGCATATCTGCTGTTTTCTGTCCGCTTGTGCACCATACTTCACACGACGACCCCTCGGCGATGAAACACTGGTCACGAAAGTCTGTATAGTAGCCGTTTTTTTTTTTAGCACAAAAGGTACATGCATACACGCTTCACGGATTCACATACATTGCAGATGTGCAGACAAACCTACACAAGCCGCATGCCTGCAGACACGCTCGGGCGCATCCACAAATGCGCAAATATGTACAAGCACATCTCAAATCCACGCACTCACAAAAACACACACAGACACAAACACCTATCCTGCGCTTTCCTTGTGGGTTTTTCCTACACCTTGTGAGAGTCGGAGATCCAGACTGCAGCTCTTGCTCTCAGCAGAGGGGGGTGCACACGCATTACTATGTGCGACACCACTTCTGTTTCCACCAGGTCTGAATTTTAAATCAAACACACCCCCGTTTTTCTACCAGCATTCTCTCATCACTTCCCCCTCTTCCTCCTACCCCTCCTCCTCTTTCCCTCCCTACCCCCTTCCTTCCATTTTCTCAGATATGATCCCTTTCAACTCCTCTCCTCTGTCCAAACCCCCCCCCCCCCCACCTGCCTCCCAACCACCACCCTTCCACCTCCACCTCCCTTCTATTTTTTCTCCTCTGTTCTCTTTCTCCTTTTCTTTCTCTGTAAAAAGTGTTTCAAATTTATCATTTGTATATTATGATGTATGGGTACGATAATGTTCTTTATTATGGAAAAATGAGAAAGATTTATTTTTGTTACCGGTTTGTTTCATAATTCCTTTTTTAAATTGGTATTGTAATATCTCTATGCAAGGAACTGTTCGGTGAATCGTTTTTATTTAAGAATGTAATTATGTGTAATAAATGGTAGAAGCAGTTTGGCATGGAGTATTCATGGTTCTTGGCTGGTCTGTTAATGGCAGTTTCATCCTGTAACAATATGCACCTAATCATCCATCTTCACATAGAATATTTTATGATTTCTTATCAAGTCTCAATCACAGAGCCATTCAGATTGTTAACAATACGCTCCTAGAGGACGTTCCACAAACCCTTTTGCTTTTTCTTCTGCCCAACCAGAGCACTCGCAGGGACCGAGTGATTTGGGTTTGCTGCAGTTAAACCAGCTCAGTAAAAGTGGGCAGGTAATTTCATTTACATCCTCCTATTTCTGCTATTTGCAGCAAACCACCCTTGGAAGAGTAAAAAAGGGCTCTGATTTATCGTTTCTTTTGATCAAACACGGGAAATGGGCCAGAATACCTTTACTTTGCCTCAGTGCGCACTCTCGTTGTCTCCCTCCGAGGAAGCTACAGCATGTTAATTATATCTGGTACCAACCAAGGTGATGACTTATCCGCTATTCCTGCCTTTTGCCCATGACTAGCTGATAAAAGGCTAATCGAATAACTAATGGCTAATTAGGGAGTAATTACTCCCTGGTAAATGGCCCTATACAGCGTATTAATTCTCCTTGGGTCTGGCAGTGAGAAACTCCCATAAGGTTTTTTGTTTCATTTAATGCTCCCTAATTGAAATGGGCACCCTCATCAAGAAGCTTACATGTATCTGTCGAACTTAATGTTCTTTTATCTTTAATTACAGACAGGCTGCATATTATCTACCTAAATATACCTACTATGTCAATCGCAGAGACACATTATGAAATTAGAAACGATAGAGTCATTTTTCAATAAAGGTCGCACGTCCCCTGAATGGCTTTCAATCGTCATTTTCATTCTCCGTGATGGAAATGAGGTTGTATGTGAGTTCACAGCAGAGCTAAATGGTCAAAATGTGTTCTGGCAGGAAAAAGAGCAGAGAACCACATTCACACTAGCACATATATTCATAAAAGTACCATCATACAGGGTAATGTTATTGTTGTAGGGCAATGGGCAAAATTCTTTCGGTGCATTTAACTCTCAATTACGGCAAATGCCCGTAGCAGCTTGGCAGGGCTAAGATGTTGATTTTTTTGCAGCATTTAGCTGAGCCTAACAAGAATGTAATGGGTGTTAAACAAATTTAAAATTTACTTTATAACTTATTGTGGGGAACATGAATGACTGAATTTCTTGGCAATCAAAGCCATTTCACTCAAAGCCATAAGTCCCATTTCCTCCCCCCATTTTTACACTGATGTTGTGCTATTGCCTTAAATTGCATGTTGCCTGATTTAGACCTAGAACTAGTTACAACACATTTCTACCACCGGTGTCAATGCCAGAAAGCTGGTAATGGCAATGTAACACAAAACTGTTGGCCATAACATTGGAACCACCAAAGTCAGTGGCTATGGGAGGTAGTACCTAGGTGCTATGTGCAACCACAAGAAACTTCCGAGGGATTGCAGACAATGTGAACGGATCCTGGTGGTAGTAATTTTCTTCAAATCAACTACTACTTTTTATAGTAACAATACATAATTTTCAGTCCCAAACTGTCAAAATGACAGCTTGTTCGTCAAAAGCACCAAGAAACAACTTGCTATGCACCTGCACCCGCACTGTGTACGTGAAAAAGTTTAAAAACTTGCTGATTCAACACCAGAGCCACTGATATCAGTGAATATGGGAATAGCTACCATAAAACCAAGACCTTTGTAGATGCAGACCGCACATAAAATGATATAATACAAACCAATACTACGTAATATTTTGTTCAGAATCTAAAATTGGGGATGCTTCTTAAAATACATGAAGGCTGAAATTTCACCAAAATAGCACTGACACAATGTCGATGGAAAACATATAAAAGCCTGTCTGTGAAGGTTCTCGGTCATCCAGGTCATCGTAGTCAAAGGAGCTTGCAAAGAAAAGCATCTGGACTTCTTTAAGTTACTTGAAGATGTTTCACCTCTCATCCGAGAAGCTTCTTCAGTTCTAAGGTCAAATGGTGGAGAGTCCCAGATATAAACCTAGTGGGAGTATCCCCCCACAGAGGGACAAAAGGACCCCCTGATGATCCTCTAATCGCCTGAGCCAAGGTGTGAAACTGGGTGTGGGTCCCAATCAGCCAGAGTTTCGGGTGAGTTCATTGTGAAACCTGGCCCCACCTTATCATGCAAATTCCTGAGGTCAGGTTTTCTCTAAGCATGACATCCCGGTGTACTTCAGACCCAGCAACACACTCAGACAAAAACTGGTTCACCCGAAAGACAAAACGCCAAAACACAGACTTAACAATGTGGTGTATGCTGTACAGTGCAGCAAGGAATGCCCAGACCTCTACATTGGAGAGACCAAACAGCCACTTCACAAGCGCATGGCACAACACAGAAGAGCCACCTCCACAGGACAAGACTCAGCTGTCCATCTGCATCTTAAGGATAAAGGACACTCTTTTGAGGATGCCAATGTTCACATTTTGGACAGAGAAGACAGATGGTTTGAAAGAGGAGTCAAAAAAGCCATCTATGTCCACTGTGAGCGACCATCTTTGAACAGAGGCGGTGGTTTACGACACCAACTCTCTGCCATCTATAATCCAGTTTTGAGATCCCTTCCCAGACGCCTTAACGCCCACTCACATCCTGGGCCATCTGACCTCAGGAATTCGCATGATAAGGTGGGGCCAGGTTTCACAATGAACTCACCCGAAACTCTGGCTGATTGGGACCCACACCCAGTTCCACACCTTGGCTCAGGCGATTAGAGGATCATCAGGGGGTCCTTTTGTCCCTCTGTGGGGGGACACTCCCACTAGGTTTATATCTGGGACTCTCCACCATTTGACCTTAGAACTGAAGAAGCTTCTCGGATGAGAGGTGAAACGTCTTCAAGTAACTTAAAGAAGTCCAGATGCTTTTCTTTGCAAGCTCCTTTGAATATAAAAGCCTGGTACTAGTGCCTAAAAGTTGCAGTGGCATGGCCACAATCACAAAATTGTTCCCCCCATATTAAAGCCACTAACAACAGTGGCTGTCTGGAAAGACTAAAGCAATAAATAAGCAGATGATTTGCACATTAAGCCCCCAGATTCTGTATTTCATAATCCTCTTCCTATAAAAATGACCCCAACTACTGTTGTTTAAGGTTTGTCTTAGCTTAACTTAAGCTTTTGCCCCATGCGTAGCTTGACAACTCCCTGCTAGTGCACTCAGATATGGGTGATCTCCTGCAAATCCCTCCAGGAGGGTCAGTGTTCCATGTGTTCCTTGGACATTAATTCTTCTTTTTTCCCTGTGGATTCCAGGTCATGCCCTGCCTAGTTATGTCTAGTGATGTTAGGCTTTCTGAGGTGTGCCCAATCCAGCTCCACTTTCCTCTAAAGATCTGTGTGGCTGTTGGTTCCTGATTTGTTCTTATCCACAGTCTTTTATTGACAGTCTTCTCTGGCCACTGGATCTGCAAGATTTTATACAGACATCTGTTGGTAAATGTCTGTAGCTTGTGGAGCATTAAAGACTATGTAATACTGAGTGAAATCTTGGTTGTCTCTTAAAAAGCAGTGAGACAGTTTACTTGGGTTTGGGTCTTATAGACTTGGGATGCCAGCCTAGTCTATCTCCTGACATGTAACATTATCTTTCTGCCAGTCTGATTCCTGAAACAAGTCAAGAAAAATACCTGAACATCAAATGGAATCAAGCCCAGTGGCATTTTCAATAAGTACTGTAATATATTCATAAATCCAGACACACGCACACAAAAAAACCCCTCTTTCAACTCAGTCCCATAGATTTCAATTCGTGCAAAATGCAAAAATGAAATCCACTTCATGTTTTACTAATCCCAAGTAGTTCACTGAACAAAAAACCCCTCAACTTCTGGGTTTTCCTGTCAATCTTGTGTCAATCCAAAACAAAAAGTGTGCCTGAGATTTCCACAAAATATTGAGGCCAACAAAAACAAGACACAAAATAAAGGCAAGCAGTCAACCAGCTCAAGAAGGATCAATCAGCTGGTTGGACTTATGGCAAATAGGTTATTTTGATTGTTCACACTCTTGGTTGTTCAAGTGTGCGTAATATTGGCAGAAAAGTAAGAGAACCAACAAACCCAGTAGGATTCAGTCTCTGTGGATCACGAATGCATCCATCCAATACTTATTGAGATGTCTCTTTCTGAACCAAAGCAGTGGCTTGACCAGGAGAAATATCATATCATCCCTCGAGCCATGCTAGAGGCTAAGAAAAGGATTCACACTGGAGCCTAATCTGATGGACCCGATGAAATACCATTAAAAATGGCTCACAATAGCCCCAAACCATGTCAGATCACACAGTTAGAATTGAAAATCCAAAATTAAACAACAGCCCATTCCATGTATTTTCTGCTTTCCTGATAGCACTTGACACTCAGTGAATACAACGGAATTAATGCAGCCACAGTGTGGAAAGAAGTGGATTTGTTATCCAGCTAATTACACCAGGGATGCCAAGCAGAATAATCTGAATAATAGGGAAACTGAGTTGATAAACAGAGCTGCTGAATCCTTGATTATGTGTATTCACTCACCCTGTCCCCTCACCCTGTTGCATCAAAGATAACATCTATCTAAATCAGGAAAGACTATAGGATCACATCACCCATGATAAAAGCTCATTTTATCCTAAATATGGATTTCAATCTATAGTAAATATATGAATAAACAGTAAATGCATCAGAATTTAATAAAAGGTGTCGACCTTTTTATGTGCATACACCTTTTCGTACATGCATCATTGACAACCGCATGCTTTGTATAAACAAAAGAGCTCTCTGTTTTTGGTTTTCCCAGGTATCAGGCAGGTAAATTATAAATTATTTG
Organism: Neolamprologus multifasciatus; assembly: GCF_963576455.1. Taxonomy (NCBI): domain Eukaryota; kingdom Metazoa; phylum Chordata; class Actinopteri; order Cichliformes; family Cichlidae; genus Neolamprologus; species Neolamprologus multifasciatus. The sequence continues at coordinate 21,728,364 of NC_140460.1, forward strand.
ACAGACAAGGCCATTAAGGTTGTAAGAAAAGGCCTAGTTCTGAATTGGAAATTAAACTTAAAATGAAAAATGTATCATTTAACGATAAAAAATTCAAACCACATTAAAAAAAAATCCGCTTTTTAAGCATACTGTGTCATTGTTCAGCACCCCACAGGCGTACGACTGTGCCCTTGAATCGTCTATATCTCTGCTCTGCTATTCACCCACAAAACACCTGAGCACATTTCAGAAATGCTGTCTTTGTTTTATATACAATGACTGAGCCATGGTTCCCACCACTGAAAGAGGGTATAAATGGTGTGAAGCACTGAATTGAAGCATCTGTTATGAAAGAAACCTGAATTCTTTAGGCAAGGCAGTGATTCACCTAACCAGTAGAATATAAAGCCCCCTTTATTTTACATGAGGTTGTGCAGTAGGAAATTTCACAGAGGGAGCTGCCAATGCCTGTGGGTGTCTTGTAGGTGTCTGGCAGCCATATAGTGATGTTGTTGTCACATCTGGCAACGTAGAGATGCCGGCATACTGAGAATCTGCAACAAGTTTAAAGCCTCCCTCATTCTGTCGTAATCCATGCTCCAATCATCAGTGCTATCTGCCACTGTCTCCAGTGATAACAAGAACTCCTTAGTAAGATTATTAACTATTCAGCAGCTGATATCCATGAAGTCAGGCTTCAGTCTTTAGTGTCAAATTCAAGAGCATCAAAAATCCAAACAACGCTTTTGTCCTGACAGTGTTTGTGAGTCGTGGATTCTTTGGTTCCATGCCATGGACAGGCAAGCTCTTAGGTGTTTCCAATTATTGGGAATATGTCGAGGTGGCCCTCTGTAATTAAAGCCTAATCATGCTGGTGGATTCAGAGAAGCATCCTCATCAAGCCTTCATTACTATCCCTCCTTGTGATGCCTAGCAGCAACCCAGCCCCCTTTAGGAATGCTCAGATGGCCTAGTGCCAAATCAAATCAAGGTATTTTTTGGCTTTAATTTAAGAAGGCATTTTTGATTTTCTAACTACAATATATTGGGGGGGATTGGAGGGGGGAGGGGGTAATCCCCAGTCTCCAGTCCTATTGTTAGTCTCTAAAAGCAATTTTCTAAAGTTCTTTGAATGCAATTTTGGTTGATTCTTCTGTCATATTCTTTCAATCTGACAAAATTCTTTAAACTAATTGCTTCATCCTTTGAACAAGTTGCACAGGCAAATATGTTCATCCAATCATACACAAATATGAACCAATAAACCAACAATGTGAACCAATAAACTACTTTTGATTCAGTAAAAATTTTGTTTATCCAATGTCAGCAAGCACTTGGGGACAGTGACGAGGAAGAACTCCCTTTCAGCAGGAAGAGGCCTCAGTTAGAACTTGGCTCAGAGAGGTTTGTAGAGCAGAAAAAAGTAAAAAGTATAGAGTTGTCATTTTCCTAAAACAATGAACATTATTAGTATGAGTACAATAAGTTAATTTACTAGCTGTATACTGGAGCCTAATCAAGGACATAAGGCCTCAGCCATGTAGACCTAAGGACCTGTTGGCGACTATCTGGCAACCACTGGTCAATAGGGGAGAAAAATATATATATTCCCAGATTGGTTGAGAGGCTGCTGACAGTGGCTGTCAAAAAAGTTGTCAAAGCTCCATTCGTGGAGGTCTAGAAACCAGTCAGCAACCTGCTGGTAAGCATTAGTCACAAGGAAAGAGCATGTATTTAGTGACTAGTTGGTTGGTTGTTGCTGGCAGTCTCTAGCATCAAATTGGTTGCAAAGAGATACATGATACTGCACTGAAAACCTCCTTCACATTGCTTTGGTTGCTAGAAGGTTTCTGCAGAAGATGCCTGTTTGTCTGCAAACACTCGTAAACTGTCAAACTAGCCATCAAACAGCAGAGAAACTGAAGAATCTATTATTGTGACCAATTTCACAGAGCAACAGCCACCAACCACTCACCTGCCAGTTAGGAAAGACACATTTTTCCGATCGACAAGTCTCTAGGCCTGTGTGACTGAGGCCTAACATTCACATTCACATCTACACCCCCAGAGTGAGTTGGTGCTCGGTTGCTAGTTTGCATTTGATTGATCACTGGGGGGACTGTTCAGCTCTTCGCCCTTTTGCTTATTTGGCTTTTCATTTAGATATAGAGCTGATGTCTAGGCTCATTAAATCAGCTGTGTATGGGGTGACTCGATGACTCTAGAAAAACATTTAAACTAACCGTGGCTGATTAAAAGCTGATTCTCTCGAATGATTCAGAAGCTCAGCGGCGTATTCCTTCCTATTGGGTTTCTCTGCCCACTATTTTAGGCTAAAACGATTGTTTCTGAGATGAGCTCAATTCATGAGTTGCCACCAAAATAAACACTGTCAATCTTTGCAAGATATATATAACCTCCAACTGAATACCACGAAAACTAAAGAACTTATTTTGGACTTCAGGAAGGGCAGAGCAGACCCGGCCCCACTCTACATTCACGGGAACTGTGTGGAGAGGGTACACTTCATGAGGTTTCTGGGCGTGCAGATCTCTGATGATCTCTCCTGGACTGCAAATACCACGGCGGTGGTAAAAAAGGCCCAGCAGCGTCTCCATTTTTTGAGAGTGCTCAGGAGAAACAACCTGGAGGAGAGGCTGCTGGTGACATTCTATAGAGCTGCCATAGAGAGCATCCTAACGTACGGCATAACAACGTGGTATGCAGGGTGCTCAGTTGCAGACAGGAATGGACTGCAGAGGGTCATCAACACAGCCCAGAAGATCACTGGCTGCTCTCTGCCCAGTCTGGAGGCCATTGCAAACTCCCGATACCTCAGCAGAGCTGGCAACATCATTAAGGACTACTATCACCCCAGTAATCAACTGTTTGAACTATTACCGTCAGGCCGACGGTACAGGTCACATAAAACCAGGACAAACAGATTCAGGGATAGCTTCTTTCCCAGAGCTATCACCACAGTAAATGAGCACAAAACAATTAAACCTGCTTAACTGTACTTGCCATTGTCACTATATTATGCTGCTATTCATACTATCATTACATTATGCTGCTATCCTGTATATATTGTACTTATTATTGTCTGAATACTATGGTTGTTTTATTGTACTTTTTATATTTTACATTTATATTTATTTTGCATTTTGCACCAAGGGAGTGGCACTCCAATTTCGTTGTACTTTGTACAATGACAATAAAGGCTATTCTATTCTATATGCAACAAAGCTCTTTTTTTTCTCTCCCAGAATGGTATTGCATTCCAGCCCGGGCTGTATAATATGCATGAGTCTGTACTTGTTGTTTCCCTCCAGCTTCTAAACGCTCTTCCACTTCAGAGAGAGGTTCGAATGAGACTACCGGTGAGCTCTTGTGTTCGGAGAGAGAGACTGAGCAGCTGGGTAGGCTGGTGGCCTTGTGCTCTGAGACAGCTCAAATACAGAGTCATATGAGAGCACCTGGCCCTTCTATAAGCTGCTTGTTTGACAGACAGCACAGACACCTGGAAGCCCAATGAGAGAGTGCAGTGTAAAAGCCACTGCTGCTCTACAGAGCCATGCATTATGCAGGAAGCTCTCTCTCTCTCTCTGTTTCTCTCCCTCTGCCCTCTGCTCTGCGGTAAAAATAGATCAGCAGACCTGAGCGTTCAGCTCTTTTTTATGCTTCTCACTTTTACTTGGATCTCACCAGGTGCGGTGGCTCTTGGCTCCCTGCTCGCATTTCTTTGCCTGAATGTTTGTGTATCCGTGTGCGGGTTTAAACAAGCACGTGTTTGCACACTCTTTTGAGAGTGTGTGCATGCATGTCTGCATGTCAACCAGGGCTGTTTTATCAGTTTTCCACTGAACTCGGCTTTCAATAAAAGTGGGATATTAGTCTCACACTGGTATTTCCAACCATTGTGGTGGGGAGGATATTATTTGGCAGTCACAGGTGGCGTGGCATTTGTAAAACCGCCGATAAAGCCTACACTGCAAGACCAAAAGTATGTGGACATGGCCAGGCTTATGAGTTTGGGGCTAGTGGGGTCCCTTGCCAACATGAAAACAAAGTTAGCTTCATAAAGATGTGTCTTTTCCCGTTTGATTAGCCTGCACACAGAGCACAAACTATAACCGAAATCTAGCATCTGTGAAAAGAACTGGAACATCAAATATGAGCCTGGACCTGATCGGCCTCATCCAACATCTGCAGTAGGAAATCCCTGCAGCCACATTCCAAAACACTGCAGCGAGCTTAGCCATTAAAAAGGTTATAAACTGTAATAATTTTGATATAAATCAAATTAGCTTTTTACGTTTATCCCCATTTTGTATCTGTTGGAGTACAGATGGAGCCTTTAATACGAGACATCTTCAGAAACTGGCTGTACATATCTCAGTCTTGGGGTGTCATGTTGGAAAGATAACAGTTATTTCCGCAACTTTGAGTTTCTGATATTTTTAGATTCAACGAGAACATTACAAATAATAGATTAAGAATAATAGTGCATTAAACATTTAATACATGCATGTAAGTATGCATAAACATCCAGCCTGCACCGGCATGTATGAAAGTCCCCTGCTGCTGAGCGCGAAGGCTCCCTGAAGATCATTGATCCGTGTCAGTGACCACAGTGATCTCTGCCTTCTCCCTGATTGCCATTCTACTGCTAATTAAACAGTCCTGCTTAACGAGTTCACGTTGATAACGAGGTTGGAGGGAAAGGTCACCCTGTCACGCTCACTTCAGCTGGACACCGTCAATAAAAAACCCTACACAGAGGTAATCATCCAAAAGTTAAAGAAAGAGGCAAGAGACTAAGAAGCAGAATGTGGTGGTGCAGACTTACGTCGGCCATCAGAATTTGATTGGCTTGAAATATCACTTATTGATGTGAGGGAGAATACTGTTCAGCAAATACATATTTTATCTCTTTTAGCCATACGGTTACTAGTTTTCTGTGCTTGCTTTCATTATTTTAATTCTGTGCCTTTGAATGTTAATCCTTTGAAAGAGTATTTAGACCATCATAGAACACTAACTCTGCAGTGAAGCTCAGACTAATGAAATTCATTTTGCGCATTAGCAGCACTTTGTGATGTAATATAATGGCGGCTATGTATGTTTCTTTTCCCATTATCTATAAATTTACATAACGCATAACCGTTTTGTTTTTAATCACTTGAATCAAAAAGATTCTTAACACTGCACATGATTTAATTAATAAGTTTGTCTTTTTTTTCTTTTATTATTTTATTTGATGGTCACACATCTGTATGTTCTCGGAAACTTAAATCAGCCTGCAAGGTTGCTCTTATATATTTAAGTTTTTTATATATGTAAGGGTTCATTTTATCTTGGAATAAATTAAGATAATCTGACAGTAAATGGCAGAATCACAGACACGTCCTGTAGATGTTTTCTTTGTGTATCTCACAAGCTAATCTTCACTGTGGTCCCTCTTTCAACCTCTTTCAACAAGACTAAAGTGCTTTTGCTGTATTTTTCAAGCGAGCCTAAGAACGTCCATTGAGAAGCCTGGAGCCAAGCACACACTCACACGACCTATATCTACTATCTGGCCTGCGCATCATTTATCTTACAGCGGCAGAATCAGGATAGATTGGTTCAATTAGACTGGCCTTTAATGTAATCTGTTTAATCCATTTCTATCATCAAAGCCAATACCTACCGCTCTCCTCTGAGAGTGGGATTAGCTGTACGAGTGCATCTCGGAGCCAGCATCTCAGCTATAAAAATGCAGCCTCTGAGTCAACCAGATCTCCTCAATACTTGCAATATTTGTTTTCTTTACAAGTGGCTGTTAAGAAAACAGAGTGTCTCAGTGAAGTTTTAATGGGTGAAGATTTAAGATCCTCATATCCTACCAGAGATTGCAAGCGCTGTTTGGCACAATGCCTGGTGGCCCAGTAAAAAGACAAGGAAAGACTTGGCTTCCGTTTTATTCTCTTCAGTTGATTTCATGCCTTTAATTGGGAAAAACCAGTAGCCTACAGAGCTGCCCCAAACATTCATTAAATCTTAGAAGGTTTGTGTGTAAAGCTAGCCTCAAAAGCTAGTGTACCTCCAAATTAGTCTTATGCCAAACACATTTTAAAATTAGATAGATAGATACAAACTGTAGGCATTATGTAAACTTACATATTATTCCACTGTAAAAACATGATCTTTCCATGTGAGCTAATATTTTTCAGAATGATTTAGAATTATAAGCTAACCTAACTCACTGTGACAACCAAATGAGTCATTTTGGACACAAAGCTTCAGTTTAAGGTGTGAATTTGTAAAATTTAACCTAAATTGATATCAATAAGGTTTATTTCACAGGATATTTTAGTTTTGAACAATATTCATGCTAATTGAGCTAAATGTGAAACAGGCTAATAATCTATACAATTCAAGCTAAATTGTTAATTTTCATTCAAGTTTTTACATTATAAGAGTTAACAAGATGTGAATTTAAATTTCAGTTTAAATCTCTGGTGTTTTTACTGGTTTTACAATTCACAAACGATTCAGATTATGTCATTACAGATCATAATAATAAAATGGTGGTCTATAGTCTAATAGTATAGTTACAGTGGTTTTCATGTCAAAATGTGTGTAGGGGGTTCCAAACATTGCTTTCTATAGGGTCAAAATGATTCTATTGGGAGTTCTAGTGTTAGCTAATAATAAGTTGTGTTGTGATGCAACTTTGTTTATTCCACATTTAACAACATACACTATATGATGAACAAAACCATTTTAGCAAAAGTCATAAAATATCCGATTGGGGTTTTTTAAGGGTTTTTAGACTATTAATAATTACTATCATGCCAATTTTTGTGTTAAACAATAGCTAGCTATATGGGTTTTTATGATTATTTAGGGTTAAAACTGCCATAAAATAATACATAAGCTTAAATAGTATTTAAATAGTATTTCTTTTTTAATGCAGACATAGGTTTCAGAAGGATTAGAAAATACACAATTAAGCTAACCTAACTGATTATGCTAACACAACCGTATTTTGCTTCAAAAAGAGGTCACAAACCTTACAATCAACTTTCTTCTTTTGTGAAATGTAACTTGATTCATGAGTTAACAGATGCCAATTTTATGGGACATAAACCATCTTAAATTTAAATAACTTAAGCTAAATGGGAAGCAAGCTAACAGGCTACAATTAGATATATGCACAATAAAGTTCTGCAATAAATATGCAATACATTTGGTAGATATTAGTCAGTATTTAGTAGCAACTCAATTTGAAATAACGGCTATTTTTTCTGGTGAACCCTTTCTTAGTTTAGTTGAATGGAAATCCCCTCTTATTAACACTTATGCTAATAGCCAGGCTAAATTTAATCTCCAAATGGCTTCAGTACTACACTCTCAGAGACTGTCACTGTTTTCATTTGGGGGTTTCCATGATGCTTCTTTTATAATAGTGTGCTGAAGGAATCATGGGTCTGTGAAAATACTTCAAAAGCCATGACAAAAATTTCCCGCCCTTAAAAATATCACGGCTTTCAGCGTGGCTACAAGACTGTTTTCTAAATTCATGGATTCCATCCAACAGCAGCAATCTGCTTCTACCTGCTGAGATTTCCACAGGGAAGTGGGATTTTATACTCAATCCCCATCTATCCATTCCCCTACCCTGCGTGTTTCTGTACTCACACTGTCTGAAGAAAGAGGAAATGAGTGTGTGGGTATTTACAACTGCACACACATCTATTTTTTGGTTTGAATGCATTTTTATGATTTATACTGTACATACTCATCAGCCTTTATCGCCTTGCCCATAATTCCTGCCTTTTTAAACAGATACAAATTTAGGAATTCTACACTATGTAATGTGCAAAAAATATTATTTTTCTTTTTCATTTCACCTGCTTTCATGGGGGGGAAGCCACGTTTAAATAAAGTATCTGTAATAAATTCTCCTCCTGCTGTGGATTACCTGTGTGATTGCTTTTCAGTTGAAATTCCCAATGCAGCATTAGCAACACTGCTTGTCACAGTCGATGGAAGCGCTCCCATAGCTCTTTTTTACTGTGTCGGGACTGCCTGCAGATATTAAAGCAATATGTGAGGCTGTTTGTCTGACTCCACTGGCTTTGTGTTTTAATGACTCCTGTGTGTGCGTGTGTGTGTTTTTGTGGGGACACTGTAATAAGACATGGTGATAAAGACTTGGTGCAACACTGGTTTGAGCAGAAACACGTACATGGATGGCAATTTTGTGTTGCCATCACACACACACACACACACACACACACACACACACACACACACACACACACACACACAGAGAGAGAGAGAGAGAGAGAGAGAGAGAGAGAGAGAGGGCAGTGACCAGGTTAAATTGAATATAGCTGACAGGTTTGATCAGAGTTGATTGATTTGCAGGGCTGCACGCAGCCTCATGGTAAGGGTAAGAGTTGGACACCTTACCGGAACCTCCTCCTCCGTCTCCTCTTTACTCCAACCCCTGCCATCTCTTTTTTTAACACAACCCTTATTGCAAACCATATCTGACAATAGATATTGAACAGGGAAGCAGGAAGGATCAATGTTTGTTGATTGGTAAGAAAATACAAGGCTGAGGCTGTTTGAAGAGCCTCCAACTTAAATTACTTCAGGATGTTCTTGGAACTAAAGTGTGAGGTTGAACAGATTATATGGAGTCGATCTGCAGGAGCAGATACATTTTAGGCTTCTTGAGTATAAAATATATAATAATAATTTTTATCAAACTTTAATTTTCTCCAGATAGTGATAATATCAATGTACAACTCTGTGTAAGAATAAACAAGGAGATGACTTCTTTCAAGTTCAACTGATGAAAAATTTGTTTTTAAATTATTTTCAGCAGCTGTCTGCTTCTTCAGCACACAGCATCATATCTATGTGAGCATTTACTGCCATCTGCTGATTGTTGCCTAAAGGTGCAGACGTATGAATGCACAGCACTGAATCTCTAGGAGAAGTAATAATAATAAAAATGCTTTTCCATTCTTGACCAAAACTATAAGACAAATGCTATGTTTGAATATAAAGTCCTGAATATTAGTTGATCATTAACTGCGATGCTACATTGATCCCATGCATAGTTTAATTGTGAGCACATGGTGCACAGTGCACAGCTCTGGCAGTTAATCTTCAACTCTGTGGTTAAATAAAGACGAGCTCAAAGTACCGAGTCATAGTATTCAGTCACATATTGCATACAGTCTGCAGGCACACTTTGCTGGAGTAACATGGCTGTGCGGCTCTTCGAGGGGAAAGATCATGCGGCGGCTTACCTGCAGTACAGAGTGGCACCCCAGGAGCTGGTCAGCACAGTTATGAACTTTATGGAGAAAAGGGTATGTGTTTATGCTTATGTGCTTGATAGCATTTGAACAAATACTGTGTCTCTATCTATTAATGTTCTATTACTTTGTAATAAATGTACTCTAAAATCACAGCATTTCTCTTAGACACCAAAACCATTCAACCTTGCACTGGATGTAGGCTGTGGATCGGGGCAAGGGACGACCCTTTTGGCTCCATACTTCACCAAAGTGGTTGGAACCGACGTCAGCCCTGTCCAGATAGAGACAGCGCAAGCCAATAAGAACCCTCCAAATGTCTCATACAGGTGAAGGGGAACAAAATGTGGTGGATGTGAAATCAAGGCTGTGATTTAGATAAACCAACGTGTCAAAGGTTCTGTGCTTTCTTCAGCATCTTCATTATGTAATTATTTCGTTTTTTGGGGCAGTTCTTTAAGTAAAGGCTACATTACGTCAATCATTCCTTGATTGTTGTAGATGAAGATAGATTTAGATAAACATGGTTGTAAGTTCTTTGCAAAGAGCTTACCACTTTGGGTAGCATTCTCAAACAAAACCATCATAGAAGATCAAATCCTAGTGTTACAGGGGTCACCAGTGGCCTCATATTCTCCATGGGACGTGGCCTTGATCAGAAGCACTTGGACCGGCAATCGGTACCAGGCAAAGTGGTCTTCTATAAGTCCCACACCCACCTGTCAGACAGATATTGACACATATTGATGTTCTTAACTTCAGCAGGTTGTTTCATCCGATCTGAGGTTAGCATCATGAGAAGGTCTTGGGTTTGAATCCAGGCAGGGGTCTTTTCTCCCCTTCACGGACCAAAGACAAACCTGGAGTGAGATTAGTTGATTATTCTAAATTGACCTTAGGTGGGAAAGTAAGCGTGAATGGCTCTTACTCTATGTGTTTGCCTAGCAAGAGATTAGTGACCTGTCCAGGGGTGTTGACCCTACAACACATGGGATGGGCTCCACTCCCACTTTCTGACTTGGTTGGGCTGCAAATGGATGAGTGGTTTAAAATTTTGAAAGAAAACTCCAGAGAAAAAAGTGGTGACATGTTTGCACTGCCCTTGGAGACTTGAGCCGTAAACTAAATTATCAGCATTGAATTATATTATTCCTCTACAAATGGAAGAGAATCCAAATAAGATAATCCACAAAAGCAAGAATATGCTTTGTTATTCAAAGCTTTTCCCTTATTCATCTCTCCCATCTATAATGGGCCCTATTTTTTCCTTGTCCTGACTCTGTTCACCTTAACATCAGGCAGTGTCCAGCAGAAGAGCTACCATTTGCATCTGGAGAGGTGGACCTTTTGAGTGCCATGACAGCAGCTCATTGGTTTGATCACCAGCGGTTCCTCAAGGAGGCTGACAGAGTGCTGAAACCTGGAGGCTGCCTGGCTCTCCTTAGCTACACCATGGACATGGAGCTTGAGTACGGGGACATCTCCAGCACTCTCAATGACATATGCAAAGAGGTTCATCCCAAATCTAAAAGCTCATGTGCAGAAATAGAGTACTGATGTAGGTTTTCAGCCACTATAAATGAATGCTTTCCCCAAAAAGCTTTAAAGTTTGTCTTTGCTTTCTTTCTTTGTCCCACCAGTTTTATGGTGCCCTGCTTCCATTCCGAGATCCCTACATTGGAAAATCCTCTAAGAAGATCTACCTAGACATGTTCAACTCCTGCTCTTACCCAGACAAAGAGTGGTAAGTTCTCAGAAGCTTTGCCAGAAGTCAGCTTCAGTTACATTGACCAGAACATGCTTATTTATGAGTCCAAATGTGTCCAGGAACGAGTGCCTGCAGACGAAAAGGACCCTGCCATTGAGTCAATATATTGGCATGGTGGAGACCTTCTCCAGCTACCAGAAACTGAAGAATAAGGACCCAGCTGAGGCCAAACATCTCTCTGACCATATCAGGAACAAGTGAGACATTGAACTTTACCAGTCTAATCGTTAAGTCCTGGCCTTGAACCCTCACCTCCCTTCACCTGGCGCTGACCATTGATTCCTGTAATCTTCCCAGCTTAATTTATTTCTGATTATCAAACTTGCCAGAATACAGCTTTGAATACTGGCACCGTCTGGGGCATTAATCAGAAAAGCCAAACATTGCTTGACTAAGCTTAACTGTTGAAGGCTTTTACTGCTTTGATAATATAGCCACCATTAATTCCCCTGCCAGTGACAGGAGAGAATAGCTCAGCAAGCACAATATATGGAGGAGAATTGCTGAGCCATAACTTTTACATGGATATATAAGTATGACATTATATTTAATTACTGTTAAAGTTTGGGAAGATTTAAACAGTTTCACTTTGTTCTGTCTCTTTAAAGAGTTTCACCTGCATGTTTGCCTAATTTAATGAAGGATAGAGCCTCTGGAGGTTGCTGTTAATTTACAACTTCAAATAATCTGTCATCCAATAGTTCCTCTAAATCATAATGAACCATTGTGTCTCTCTGTCTTTTATCCCAGGTTGATGTCTGCAATGAAGGTGTCCTCTCCTAAGACAGAAGTCACCATGATTATGCATTATTTCTTCTGGCTGGCGTGCAAACCTTGATCACTCAGAATGCATGAATCCTGTTTAGGATTGCTTTCCAAGGTTTTTTAGCTCGTCGCCACTTAAAACAAACAACTGCCTTGTTAGACCCTGATGAAGACTTTTTAGTCAATATGTGCAGGTCGTGCTTATCCTTGTCGAGTTGCTTCTACTTTTTTAAATATCCTAACATTTTTATTAAAGATTTTAACTCTAACAGAGTGCATTAGCAAAAAAAATTTTTGTTATTTTTTAGTTGTTTAGACCTACTGATGAGCGCCGTGTTGTACAAGTCTCACAGCACTTCCTTTTTTTTAATCTTTTTCTGAAAATGCAAATCAGAATTTTCTATTAATATTAGCTCGGATCTGAATGAAATGAAGCTGCTCTTCAATTAATTTTAGACTACTGACTATCAACTGCCTTATAGAAAATCTCAGAGTGAACACTAGATGGAGCCATTTTGTTGTGATGAAGTCCATGAAAATCTCGTGTGCAATCTTAAAATCTTGAGTTTGACAAGTTTTGAGTGCACTTTTGTTTCTTTTTGTAATAAGTAAACTGCAATAAAAAAAGTTTCTTTAACTGATGTGAAACCTCTGTGTACTGTAATGATATGAAATGTGAAGTTTATGAATATGTAAGTACCCCAGCCTCTATTTTCAAATTACAAGTTATTGAAGTATAAAATGATAGATAGATAGATAGATAGATAGATAGATAGATAGATAGATAGATAGATAGATAGATAGATAGATAGATAGATAGATAGATAGATAGATAGATAGATTAGTTGAAATATCCTTAGTGGTTTAAAAAAAATATTACAACTTGCCTAATCAGTCACTGACAGACGTAGATGTCTACAATACTATGATGCACTATGAGTCAACTGTTCTCTAGACAGTTGAGTCATAGTGTGTTTTATTGTAATACCTGTATTAATGTTCCTAAATCATGCCTCTGGCACATGCCCTCCATGAACTTATAATGAAAAAAGACAAAAAACAATAATTAAAAACAAACTAAACATTCTCAAACACTGAAATGAGAAAATTCACTTTGGAAACTAAATGAAATTACACCAAATAAAAAAAAAACAACCTCAAAACAAAAATAAAAACCAATTAGAAAATAGAAAACCATAACAACTCTGCACCACATGTTTTCAGTGACTGAGCAGCTTATTTGTCTAATAAACTAGTTGTATCTGCTACTTTGTGGAAGTAGAAAGGGGAAGAGAATAATAAATTGTTAACAATAACTTTATTTGTAAAGCATTTTTCAAAACACAGAGTTAAAAAGTGCTGCATAGTTTGAAGCCACACATTGGACATAAATATAAATATCCTCATTTTATAATATCCTTATTTTATAATTTTTGCAAACAGTGGCCAACACTGCGCTCACGTGACATATATTAAAGAGTCTGGAGACGTTTTGTGTTACTGCAAAATCATCTGTGAAGACTAGAGGGCAGCAGTTGTAGACCTGCCAGGTGCTTCTGCTCCTACTCGCACAAAAAGTCATGCTAGCAGCAGTTAGAAGAACACTAGCAAAAAGCAAAACTGTAGGGATACGGAGAGAGCAATGCCCTGAGGTCTTGTAGTTGCCTCTCTAGTGCAGTTTTTGTCACTGATTTGCACCAAAGGACAGGACAGATTGATGCCGTTTAGCTGACTTTAACTGTCTTTGTGTTATGATAACTAAGTGCCTGCTTCATTGTAAATGTTGCCTCAAAAATGATTAATAAATATACTGTGGAATTTATTCAAAGGTACAAATGTAGAGGGACTATAAAACTGTAACATTGTTTATTTTGGCTGTTAAAATTATTTCATACAATTTCCTCTCTTCATCCTACATTTGTTTTCTAATTCCCGCTCTCCTTTTCATCTCTTCACCCTCCTCCGAATGGCTCCAATCACGTCAGTCTCTTCTACTGTCAGGTGTTATTTATGCAGATTGTTTGTAAGGGCCACGATGTCAGATGGTAATTAACATAAATGGCTTTAAAACTCCACTGAATCCAATCTGACCCACTGGAAGGTTTTAGAAAATGTGAAGTAGAGGACAGATTTTGAACTTTTAGCTGTATTGTCATATGTTTTGCAGCTTTTCCTGTTGCTAAAAACTCGACCCACATTGCTGTTCATACGACACCGAGGTATCTATGTAATTGATAAACAATTAAATAGAGGAGTTCCTGTTTTTCCAATATCTGCTATAGAAATTTCTGCTATAATAGTGTCTTTTTTTTAGATTACAATATCTCAGGATTCAGATATTTAATTGTGAATCCTGAGATATTCAGAATCAAACATCAAAGATGTTTAATTCTTTGATAACTTAAGATCAAAGTGGACTGCATGTGGCCTGCTATGTAAAAAGTGTTTTGTGTCCCTGACTTTGGCATTTTCATAGAGGTGAACTTAGCCACTAGAAGTGACTGAACAGACAGTTTTAATACCAAATACAGAATTTATTTCTATTAACATCTTTCACAACATGCAATTGTTTCACTGCAACTTCCAAATAGTCAATATGCTCAATATCAACACGGGAATATGAAAAGAAAATTAAAAGAGCATGCTTTATGCATAAGAAATGTCTTCTGGAACGCTCTACAAGCCCAAACCTAACACTCTGACGGTCCCTATAGCATTCCCTGTGTGCGTTTGCTCCTCCACACCACTACAGCAGTCATGAGCAGGGTGACCAGTACAGGCACTGTGATAAATGGGGCGAGGATGCTAATCGGTGGGTCATGCAGGAGCCGACCAGTCAAAGCGCAGTCATGAAAGTAGATCTGATGAATCTCCATGAAGAAACGGTCGACTATCTGATTTGGCCAGAAGCAGTTTATCCTCAAGGCCACCTGGTATGTGCAGTTTGTGAGTCCCTCATAGATCCTGCAGAGGACGGCAGAGCACAGGCAGATTCATGCTGAACTTAGTATGTGTAATTAAAGAAAAGATGTTACTAAAGTTGATCCTTTTTCTGAAGGTTTGGTGAAACATTTTAAAGTAATCAAGCTGAAAACCCAAATTGTTACAGAAATATCGGCTGGAATCTTGTGATGTCTTTGAAACGTCCTTTCAGAGAGGGAATAGAGCAGGGTACTCCTGTTGGTGGGGAGAAAAAAAGGCAAAAGAGTGTCTAGAATTACCAGTGGGCTTAACACTGCTAAATATAACTGCTAAGTAGGGAGGAGCAGAGGAAATGGAGATGCATACCAACAGGGTACTGCCCTTAGTACAGCATTGCACCATACCAGGAGAGATTCTGTTCCAGACGGCCACTGTGCTTAACTGTGTTTCTGAAAGTGAAGTGATCACAAAATCCAACCCTTTAACCCTCTGAGGTGTGAGCCTAAACCTGCCGTACCGTACAGAAAGGAAAAACGGGCAAAACTTGATCTTCTTGTTTAAGGTTAGTTAGGCTTAGGTTTGGTGTCAGCACCAACGACGACTTCGACAGTGGCCATCCTGAGATGATTTAATGAAGCAGCTGTGGCTCAGTAGGTACAGCAGGTCATCTCTTAACTGGAGGGTTGGTGGTTGGATCTCTAGACAGAAGCACAAACGTTTTCATAAATAATAAACAACTCAGGGTTTAGTATCTCGCTCAAGGATACTTGGACATGTAGGTTGGAAAAGCCAGGGACCATGACCCGCTCATGCCCCTTGCTGTGGAGCAGTTGTGGTTTAGAAGGTAGAGCGGTTCATCCACCAATTGAAATTGGGTGATATGATCCCCAGATAATCGAAGTATCCTTGGGTGAGATACTAACTAAACTTCCTTCCGATGCTTCTATCAAAGTGTAAGTGTGTGCATGACCATAGGCGCTGAACAGGTGATGGATATCTGACAACAGGAAGATATGATCAG
Source organism: Neolamprologus multifasciatus (assembly GCF_963576455.1). Classification (NCBI taxonomy): domain Eukaryota; kingdom Metazoa; phylum Chordata; class Actinopteri; order Cichliformes; family Cichlidae; genus Neolamprologus; species Neolamprologus multifasciatus. The sequence continues at coordinate 21,744,145 of NC_140460.1, forward strand.
ACTGGTGCCAGAAGTAAAATAGCCACTGAAGGAGATGAAAGCGCTTCATCACTTTATCAGGTCTCATGCTGTTACAATTAGGTGGCTGCGCATCAGTGCAGATAATCAACTGACCCAAAGTCTTCATTCAGAATTATTTTAATTGGAGCAAAGGAAATGAACGTCAAAATGCTAAACTTTCGGCTTCAAAACATCGGTCCATAAACCAGACGATGACAACTGTCTTATATTCAGTACATGACTGAAGTGGAGTCCACGTCATACCTAATTAAGGAAAGCTATAACAGGAGTAAAAAGACTGATTGTACCGAAATGAGCAATGGTACATGTCTGGTCTTTGAATTCATGTTTTACTTGTCATTATTACTATACAGCCTGAATCCACAAATATTTTTTCAATACTTGTAATTGTCTCTGTACCGGCTTTTTTCCTGGGAGTCTCAAATGTTTCCTGTGAGCCTGAACAGTGGCGTCAAATGTTGTTGCTAGGAGTTTGGTGATGCAACTGCCAGCCCCTCCAACTGCCTGTGCAAATTCTTTATGAGTTACAACTGAGCACACATACCCATGGACACACACACACACACACAAACACACACACACACACAGAGCACCACCCCCAGTTATGTGCTGGACCAAGTGAGGACTGTGAACCAGGAGGGAAATCACACAGTTTTGACAGCAGCTTCTTCTTTGGGTCCCCCGGCTCCCTTCATCCTCCTGTCTGACTCACTCCCTGACTGTCAGGGTTTGGAAACGAAGCCACCAAGTACTGAGACGATATAATGGCCAACAAATACAGTAAAGCTTTCCCCTGGTGTTGGTGCATGAGAGAGTAAACAGATAAACAGATAGATAAACAAGTTTTTTTTGCCTCTAATAAGCTCAGAAATACCAGTCTGTCAGTGCACCTGCTAAGATATTAGTACTCACTTAGAGGTGAATGATATAAACACGAGGCCTTAATGTTGGCATATTAAAGACTTATATAGTCTGGGTGTGAATCCAGGACACTGCCATCAGCTGCTTCTTATAGCTGTTTAACTGCAAAATGACTGAGATATCAAAAAATCCTCATGCACATGACAGCATGAGGACTTCAGCTTTTCTCACCATCATTCTTCTGTTACACTGACGCCAACCCACTGTACTCTCTTCCAAAGAGCCAGACTTTCTTGTGATTTTTTTTAAAGTGTTCTTGAGCAACAGTTCTCCAGGCTTTCTGAAGGTCTTTCAAAAGTTTTTCTTTGGACAATGGCTGCTTTTCACTCATTTCAGTCCAGTTCCTGGGAGCCATCCAATCACTGAGGATGTAAGAGTGGACAACAGAAGACGTAGCAGGCCTAAAAACTATTTATAGCACACAAACAGTATTTAAAATTCATGCCCTTAAGAAGTGTCAGGACTTTAAGAGATACATCTGTGCCTTCAGCTCATTTATCTACTGTTCACTGAAGCCTCATCAAAAATGGTCTAAGTGGAAGGGTGGCTTCAGTGACAACAGGTCCGATGAAGTGATGAATCCACATATGACATTCCAGCCAGTGGTGTTTGGGATCTTGTACAAATTTGTGGAATTATGAACGCACAAAAGTACCATCAGGTTTTTATACACCATGTAATATCATCTGGAAAGCATCTGACTGGCAACAGCTTCATTTTTCAGCATGACAATGATCCTAAACATACTGCCAATGCAGTAAAAAAAAAAACACACATAGTGGAACACGACTTCAATATCACTGAAGCAGTGTGGGGTCATGTTGACAGAGAACAGAACAAAAGGCAGAAACACACAAAGAAGAGCTTTGAATGTCCTTCAAGAAGCCTGGAGAACTATTCCTGAAGACGACTTAAAGACATGACAAGAAAGCTGCCTAAGAGAGTTCAGACTGTGCTGAAGAATAAAGGTGGTCACACCAAATATTCACTTTCAAGCTCATTAGCTTACGTGTGCATACCTTAATGCTGTGTTTACATGTGTGTTTGCACATTTCAATAAATCACTGCACCTATTTCCTACTTTCAAGGCAAACAATTTAAAAATATGACGAGTGGCTCAAGGCTTTTGCACTCTGCTGTATGTAACAGTAACAATGTAATTATTTATTGAATTTAGCATAAGACCAGCAAGTCAAGAAATCTTATTAAACTGATCTCAAAGCCAGCCAAAATAAGCTAACTGTTCAGTTGATATTGTTCTAATTGTGTACCTGGCAAACCTCACGTGAAGCAAACTAAGTTGCTCCACCCTGGCTACAGCTGCTGCTCCATCTGCAAGCTGCTTTGCAACACACAATATCTGCTGTTTACCAGGGTCTGTGTGGAGGTTGTGACTCAATAAATTGCAATTTTTTTTATTCACTATGTGTTTCTTCCCTTTTGCATGTTCGAGTCAGTGAACTCACTCCATTGTGTCCTTCCAGCTGCACCATAAACCTCGATCCAGATTTTCCATGTTGAATGTGAAATTTGCCAAGCAGAGATCATTGATAAGAAACGTGTAGACTCCCCTGTTACAGCCAGACACTGATGCAAGGACTTGAGCTACAAAGTAAAAACAGAAGTAAGACAAAAGTATTTAAAAAAATAAAAAAAAAATATATCTGTAGCAGCATATGTTTGTGCAGCAAACAAGGTCATGTCCTGGCAATGGTTATTCCTACTGGGCCATTTCTTCCCTATTAGGCTGTTACTTTCACTAAGAAAAGATTTTAATTTGCAGGCAAAGTCCCACTCCCATTTGTTTACTTCAGAGATGCGTGTAAACAGCCTCTAAACGTGGAGGCAGACCGCGGCAATCCCGCAGGACTCGAGGCTGAATGTAGCACCACGGAGGAGTACAGTAGGAGAGGGAGGCTTAATCTGGTGTAAAACGCCTGCGTGGAAACAAACAGGTTGTTGTTACGATCGAGAAACATGGTGGATCTCCAGTCTGTTCGGGCCAGATAAGGGCCGACTGCGTGCCCATTATGTTTGCTCTGTCCCTGCTGGCTCTCCCTGCACTCAAAGGAAGACTGAACGTGTTAACACGGGAGCTTCAAAAGAGATGCTACAAAAGAAGAATGTGAGAAACTGTTGTGGCAAAGCAAGATCTGAACGAACGCACAGTAATCTCCTGAAAAGGGAGTGAATATTAGCTTGTCTATCATCTACAGTCGTGTTTCACCAGCCTCTGATGGCAACTGCCGCTTGGAGGATTCACAGTTGCCCCTCAACTTGGCTGTTAACCAGCATTGTATTTGGATTACAATTTTCAGGAAAATGGAGGCATAGTTTGACAAATGTTCTTCTGACTGAAGGTTTATGCTCTATTGACTTTCTGCCTTCAACTCTGTTAGGTTAGGAAACACGCATCAGTCCAATGGGAATCTTAAATTCTGTCAGCGTCTGAGACTCAACATTTATGGATTTTAAAAGCTGATTCTCATGAATATTAGATGATGGGGTTTGAAATCATTCCCACAAATATTAATGCTCCATGCTGACATTAACCCTTTAAAAGGCTTTCATTGAAACGCATTGTTTTTTTGGATGATATTTAGGCTTAACTAATAGGGAAAACCTACATTAGGAGCAGTAAGTTTGGTAAATATGGTACATTTTTGCAAATTCTCTAAAAATCAGCAACAAATATGAATATGCTGTGATTTCTTCATCTCAAAGGGTACCACACAGCCATCTCTAGAGTTTTACAGAGAAGGGTCTGAAAAAGAGAGACTAGCCAGTGAGCCTACTTTGAAGAGGCTCACCTAAAGCAACAGAAGACCCTACTGGGTGCCAGTCTTGTCAGTAAGAACAGGAAACTGAGGCTACAGTTTGTGTGGACGCAGAAAAATCGAACAATCGAAGATTGGAAAATGTTGCCTGGTCTGATGAGTGTCCATTTCTGCTCGGATTTTGATGTCAGCTGATGAAAGCATGGCGCCATCCTGCCTTGTATCAACAGTTAAGGTTGGTGTGATTTTTTTGTATTTGACTGAAGAACCTTTAAGCACCACAACCTACTCACATATTGTTGGTGATGTTTAGTAATTACAAATTCCCAATTGAATTTAGATTAGACTACTTCCTCTCTATAGTTTTTTCAAGTTTCAGCTCATTTTTGTAGGTTTCAGTAATTGTTTTTTCCTGGTAAGTATATAATTAAATTCCTATTTCAAGTGAAATTCAACAAGAGTTCCTTTTGTAAATTATGGTCCCAAATGAAACACATCTTTTTCCCGAAAGCAACTGCTGAACCCACAACCGCTACATCATTCTTTAATAGTATATGTTCTTTCCTTCTAGATGAATTTAAGGAATTCCCAGTGTGTTTCTGGATCAATATTCCCAAAAGTTTCCCAAGAATTTCATATTAGAGGTTCAAGCAATGTTGGAGACATAATCTACTTTACTCTCTAACATGTCACATGGGTCATATGGTATCACGTTTGCCTTCATTTTCAAACGTTGAAGCAAAGTTATTGAAAATGTAAAACCATGAAATGCACTTCTTCACACAGCTGCTACATATGTTTTTTTCTTTTTGACTGGTTACGTTCAATGACAATGGCCTGCTGAGCATGCAATAAGGGAGATGAGGGCAAATGCTAGTGAAATGTAAGGTTGAGTGAATAATGGTGGGTTTTTCAGAATTTCTTCCAGAAACAAAGCACATAGAGCATAGTGGACTTTTAACAAACAGATCAAGTCTATTCATAGACTAAACATTATCGAGAAACCCAAGAAAACAAAATCCCAACTTACCTCGTCCTTTTTTCTACCATAAATCAACCAAGACTTGTTAATCATTTCTAAATAGAGTAACATTTCAAAGACCTGCTTTTTTTTTTTTTTTCAAAGAAAAACATAAACAAGGTTTAAGATTAATCCACCTATAGCGACTCTCTGCCTGAGTACCATGGACTCACCTGCCATCAGCAGCACAAACCCTGCTTTCAGGAGCAAGGCGGTCTCCAGAGCCATGCTGAACACAAACCCCAAAAAGTTTCACGCGCTCTGCTCACTCCCCGGAGATCAGCGGCAAAGCCTCATTCTAACTCCAATAGCCAGAGCCAGTGAGTCGGGAACGTCACGGTGCCACCACGTTAGAAACAAATTAACCGCAGTTCATGGTGTGCTGTCAACAAGAAGGCGGCAACTGATTGTGTGTAAAAGCCCCCCTGACCTTTCTCTGTGGCACCCTCCTTTCCCCTCCTCGCTGCAGCCCTAATCATAGAAGTGCTGCTTGTCATCTGAGCCCCTTGTCCGGCTGCTTTCTGCGTGGAACTGCTCACAGGGGACAAAACAAAGTCAGATACCAAAATTAGTTCAGTGTACAGTGCATGCTTTATAGCAGCAATTTAGAGTCTGGAAAAAACACTAGTGTGCTGTTTTAATGCCTCAGTATTTACGTTTTTGTTGAATAATCCAATTATAACCATTTAACATCTAGAATTTGGATGATTTTCTTTCATATATACATGACTCTCACAGCAGAGGCCAACTGTGAGGTAGCATGTCATCAGACTCATCACGAGTCTTTAATTAAATGTCACATTTTCCCCATTTCTTATTTGTATTAGGATTAATGCATTAGTGTGAATACCCAGAGACATCCCCGGCGGTGGGCTCACACTGGGACCCCATTTCACAGCAGCAGCACACAAAGGCAGAATTCCCATTTTCATGTCACACTCGTATCGGCACAAATCTCATGCAGCTCGCAATGTCTATAATTGAATGTTTTATCAGAGGAATTTTGCACAGGAACAGATTGATTAGTATTCTCAGCGCTGCTCTGCATTGTGCTGCCACCCAGCGTGACTGTCTCTGCCGATGGGTGTGTGAGAGAGTAATCCCGTGGCTCCGATGAGTGTTTTCATGTGGCTGACTTTACAGAGTGTAGACTGACAGCGTGCAAGCTGGATCTTCTTTAAGTTTGTAGGCATTGTGGAGCTAAAAAGCTTTTGTTCATTTTGGTGTTTGATAGTGAATTTGTTCATTTCCATGTCTGCAAACAGCAAATCTTAATCATGGCACAAAATGCTAATACTTAAAAGGTACTGTAAGTATTTTTGAGGTTATTTAATAACATTTATTACATATAACGTATGTAACATATAGCATATATTTAATAACACAGAAGATAAAAACATAAAAACCTGTGTGGGCAAAAACTGCCTTAAAACAAAACAAAGCAAAACAAAACACCAATTAAGTGTTGGCCTTTGTGAATAGTTCGTGCACAGATGTGATTATTCTCAAGTCAGCAGGCAGCTGGTCCAAAATAACAGAACCACAGTAACTGAATGCTCAGCTTATTGTCAGCAGATTAGACACATGACTCTATCGTCTCTGGACAGCTGACAATTAACTGGCTAAACAATAATAACAGCTAGTTACAAGTTAAGGTAATTATTAGGCTTGGATGTCCTAAAAATAGCCCTTTCCTTCTAAAAAAAAACAACAAAAACATTTGATTACATTTTCACATGACAGTTTTTTCAATTAGTCCAACAATGTTCGCTCTGCTTCAAAGAACTTTTCATCAATGCCAGCTAACAGCAGCGAACAGAGGCTAACAGCAACACACAGAGGCTAACAGCAGCTAACAGAGGCTAACAGAGGCTAACTGCTATGCTTGCTGATAGAAAGGTTCAGCACATCCTCAACAACTCATTCAGTATCAATGTCATCAGAAGTGAGCTTCACAGACCCATCAACTTGTATTGGACTCTTTACAGCCTCCTAAATATGCAGATGTGAACATCCAGATACTGTCCACATCTGTATATTTAGGCCGAGGTAAACAGCGGACTGATAGATAAACATTAACCATCCAACATATTATTTATATGTATTTGATATTTATGTGTTAAGTTGATGAATATTGGACCATTTCATTATGCTGTATTGGAGTAGATTTGAAACTAGAAACAAAATCACCAGAGGAAAGAGTCGTCCCATCCTGATCATTAGGAAGACTACAAGTTTAATGTGTCTCCACATTTGCTTGAACAAGATTAAGACGTGTGACCCAACAAGGCACCTTTTCTTCTAGATTTTAAGGGACAGCAGAAAAAGAAAAAATGCAGAATATTAACTCCACGCTTAGATTTGATCATTTTATTGTTTCAATGTTCATTTTTTTAAACAGAAAACCTTTAGGCCCTGTGATAGACTGATGGCCCATCCAAGGTGTATCTATGCAACAACAGCTGGGACAGACTTCGGCTCCCTCATGACCCTGAACTGGGTGAATGGTTATGAAAATGGATGGATACGTACTTCACTCTGTATCTGTCATATATTTAGTGTCACTGTGATGAAGAGGTTAGTGCTGTCACTTCATAGTAAAAAGTTCTTGGGTTTGAACTTGTGGCATCTTTTGTTCACGTCACGCTTGGTGGATTTTCTCCGGGTTCTCAGGTTTCCTCAAACAGTCTAAAGACTACGTGTCAGGTTACCTGGTGAAGTTGCATCTTTAGGTTCAGATGTTCCAGCCTATTGTCCATGTGTACAACTACATATTAAAATATTTGTATTAAATGAATCTGTACCCTGCTGTGATTTGCGCATAGGACTTAATTGCAGGACACAGATTGAAGAAATGTAATAATTTTAATGAACAACAACTGGTAAGTATTCACAATATAACTGAGAATCAAACTCAAGTTACACTCAAGAAAGGATTTGGTCCAGTTGTCAAAGTTTCTTTGTACTATTTTTTTTTCTCCAATTCTGTCAGTTTCACATTCAGGTAAGTTGATTCTGATTTTCAGAATCTCCAATGCAGGTGAATATCCATTGCTTTCCATAGGGTCAGGTAAGTATTCTTGAGTGCGGTGAGAGTGGCGCTTGTAGGTATGACCAGAAGCTAGCCAGGCTGATGGACCAGGAAGGATTCTACAGGTAAGGTTGGCATGTAAACAAAAAATCATTAAATACCAAAGAAGACTGAGTGATGCTACCACACTGGGAAGCTCAACAACCTGATGAATGGTGAGTGGCGGGTTATAAACTGTATACTGTGTATTTTTGCCCTGTCTCATTGCCCTCACCCCCAGCCAGTCTGAGTTTTGGGAGTTTTTATTTCCTACTTTTGCCAAATGCTTGCTCATAGATGATTGTTGGGGGTTTTTCTCTATAAGGGTTGTAGGGCATTTACTTTGCAATCTGGAATTTGGTACAATATAAATGAAATTGAATTGAATTAATGATAAGTCTCGATGATAAATGGGTGCGCCAGGAGCCCTGGGCAGCCACATCTTCAGCTAAAGGGAGCTGAAAAAGTCACACACAATTACTTGGGGAACAATGACAACCCCATATACACAATTTTGACCTTTTTTAAAGGTTTAATTTTTTAAAAGCTGCACAATTATAGAGGTACAGAACTGGTCTCTGGAATGTACAAAGCAAAAAGCTACAAATAGCTGCCATTGTGCACTGTCAAATGCACAAAGGCAGTGCCTTGGAGTTCACTCTCCCATTCACTTTTGGTTGTGCCCCCTACAGATACATTAAAGTACCTTTTTTTGTGTGTATCCCAATATAATCTACAGCTTGTATGAAAACAGTTTAATATTTATGTTACTTTTCAAATGCAGAAAACTTTAGAGAGTGATTACACACACATCTGTGATGGAAAAGCAAACAAAGTAACCCATTTAATGATTTTTGTGAGGGTCCTGATGTCCGCCTTTATGCTACTGAGGAGCCTTCACTTCAGGTCCCTCAGCAGCAGAGGTTTGTGGATCGAAATTATATCAATAGTATCAATATCAGGGCTTGTATTGGCATCAGATCAATGCTACAATGATAAGTTTGATACTTTTTATTCTCTAACTTCAGTATGAATCCCAGTGAATTGCATTAACTAAAATATTATTATTTTCGGAGAAGGGATGAAAAAATATTCCTCAAACACACACTAGTTTCTAAAGACATTAAAATCTAAAAGGTTTTGCTATGTTAAGTACTGTGACAAGTGAAAATCACAGTGATTAAAATGTGTTTTGCAAACTGATGACGATTCATCTCATAAATCATGACACACTGCTCTCCACTATGTTAACCTAATTAGGTTAAATAGGTTAAAAGTACTGGTATCGTTGTTGGCAATACTTGGTATCATATTGACGGCAAAATGTGCAGTACTGCACAGCACTACTCAGCAGCTTTATGATCAAAAGGCTCAGAACCGAGCAGTTCCCCGTGAATTCCCCTAGAGAGCAGCAAAGGACACTAAATAAACCATCCCTTCAGGCACCGTGAGGATGTATCAAGGATGGTCCTCACACTAATTCTCCAATAGTTCCAGTTGCGGTCGAGTTTTCGCCTTACACGGATCGCAAATCAATATCTTTTTGTCCTCGTCGATTCGCCAGCTCGTTTCATACTTTTACGTCAGTCCACAAATAAAAAGCAGAGTGCAGAATATCTGTGGGCAGACTGGCTTGTAAAATGAGTGGCCCTGAAAATGGTACACTGCTCCAGCCTTTTGCCTTCACTGCGGCTTCTTCACACCAGCACAATCAAACTTTATAGGCTGTGCCTCGTAGCGGTGGGTATTTGCAGAGGCTGACCCTGCTGCCGAAGCAGGAAACTTTCGTGGTGTTTCTGAAACTACACTGTGGGGTGTTCCACTGATGTCTTCTGTCTGTCTGTCACATTATACCTCCCTAAACAAACTACTTCCTACATCAGGATCAGGATCAGATATTAAGTAATTTGTCTTTCCAGCAATAACGAAGAGGACAGTGGCCGACACAGCAGCCAAACAGAAACCAAAACAAAACCTGCTCCTAACAGGTGTATCGACGGCAGCGTTGGAGCTTAATAGCCAATCAGGAGAGGCGATAAGTAGTGTGGGCGGATTTCCAAAAAAAAAAAAAAAAAAGTATTAAACGCTCCAAATCTTTTGGATGGGACTTAATAGGGCGAAGGATGTGTCGGTCATACCAAAGGAGGCGTGTTCAGACGCACGACACGCACACGCGCATCCCCCCCACCCCCAGCCTCCTCCTCCCTCCCTCCCTCCCCCCCCCCCCCCCCCCCCCCCCATCCACCGGCGCGATGGCAGTGTGAAGAGTAAATGGCTCAGAGTATCCGCGGTGGAAAGCGACCTAAACACTGGAGTAGGAACCGACACGCAAACAGAACGAGACGCGGTGCGTAAAAGCTCTCCACGGCGCACGGAAACGGTGCCAGGTGTCCAAGAAGCGCAAAAGAAGACTCCGACGGGGTTTTATTTTTTTTTTCTTCTTCCTTCCTGTCTCTCTTTGTCTCTCTCTTTCGCTCTCTTTTGGTTATTTTTTTTACGCGTGTGATCAACGAGGATATCTTAATTGGACATGTGAGTTACGGGAGTTAACAAGAGAACCAGGCTTTTTTCTTCCCGCCCCCCAAGATGAAGTTCTTCCCAGCTTGCGTCCTCGTCACTTTGGCGGTGATCGGATCCTGTGCGGCGCAATCAGGTGAGTGCTTTTGGGGATGCGCGTCTCTGCGCGTCTCTGCGCCTCCGTCTTTCGGTCAGGGTCTGACTTGAAAAGCACCGATGAAGTGAGAGTTGAGACATCCAAAGAGCAACAGAGCCGATCCTTTTCTGTCCCCGCAGAGACATTAGCAATAATTCCACTAAATGATAACTGAAGGTCGCCGGGTTTCTGACTCTTTCTGGTCCAAAACTTAACACAAGTTCACATCCTGGCACGCTGGTGCTGATTTCAATTATCGCTCTCGCACCTACAGGAAACTGTCATTCAACTGCCTCTGCGTAAAATAAAATTATTATTTAGATTATTTAGATCCCTACACTAAGAATGAATGAATGCGCCATCGTTTCAGTTTAATTCCCCAGAAGACTCGAAGACTAATATATTTATATGTAAGACTCGGGCTGCACCAGTGGCACAGTTTTTTTTTAAATTTCTTACTGTCTTTGAATAATTTAGATGTAGCAGATATTCTGAGGGCGATACAGGCAGTGGGAAAACATCTCGCTTTCATCATCATCATCGCGACCCCCGTGGAGTCGGTCCCTTGACGAAAATCACTTTAATGCTTCTTCAGCGTGCCTGTTTTGGCTTCGGATGCGTCAGTGACACTCGACAGTCAATTTATAGTAAAGTTAATGGTGTTTTTATTTATGTGCTCTGACAGATCCTTCCTTTGGCGCCCCTGTAGGGTGTTTGCCGAGGTTTTAAATCCCGCTGGGATGTTTTGTTTATGATGCATGATTTGATTGCGCTCTTATTTGAAGTAAATCATTAAGTTCAACTTTCTTCTTTTCTCCAATGGGTTTTTGTTCCCACGCTTACTCATCGATAATTCAAATTTGATTTGGTGTGATATCTCTTCTGGAATTCTGTCCAGTTATTTGGAGTTCAGTAAGTGATCCATAATCTGGGCTCTTAGTTGACACAATCAAGTGTTTGGCACAGACTGCTGAGCCAAGGAAAAACAAACAGAAACGCACTTATGGGGCGGCACAACAGGAAAGTTGTCAGATTCATGTTCAGAGGTGAATTTGGCCCCAAACTTCCAAGGATTCCAAATTAAATTCCTGGATGCTTTTCCCCCTTCCCGCCTCTAAAGACAGCTCTGTTTTTCTTTGGCCTCTGCACATACACACCACCTCTCTCTTTCTCTCCCTGAGTCCCGTGTGGATCTTTGGATGCAAGGCGATGGAGAGGGTGGATGTGCGGATGGATGGGTGACACCCGGGATGAATGGGAAAGTAAAGTGGCACCCTCCCTGGTTTATTTATTCTCCGTGCATGCACTCCCACTCCAGGATATTTGTGATGCAAATTGTAGCCTAGGAATCTGAGCAATGCCTCTTGGGGAAAATGTTGTGTTTGTGTGCATTGAGCAGTGCTGAGTGTGCTGTCTTTCCACTCTTTCCTATAACTACCCCACCGTCCCACCCCCATCTCTCTCGTTCTCTCCCTCTTTATTGGAGGTATAAAAAATGACAGCACACATCATATATCAATCCCACGTGAAGCCGTGCGAGGGTGAAGTAAGTCAAGGCGAAAGATGTTCACTTATAAAATGGTGATTGAATCTGTCTCCTGCTGCGAGACAAATGTCTGAAGCGGTCCTTCCAGTCAGCCGGTCTACAGGAGTGCACACGCTGTGAACTATGTGGGCGCCTCATCTGTGCCAAGCGTGGATGTTTTCACACAGCCAGAGAGCTTTTTCATTTTCAATTAGACAAACGTGAAACCCACAAAAGTCATTCAGAGATCAGCGATGACCACGTGGAAACGGGCCCGATCAGCTTTCTCATTTTAAACTCATGGAAGGCGAAAAGAAAAAGAAAGCCTTGGCTGACTTCTCTCAGCCCTAATGTTCCTGGTGATTTGAGACTAAAGAAGTAAACTGGCATGCGTGACAATGCATGAAATTTCCACCTGAGAGAACATCCCCCAAAATCAGCCAATTACAGCTCCATGGGTGTGAGGTCGGAAGGAGCAAGCCTGTTAATAGAGATGCTTAGGAGGATTTGTACCTTTTTGTCCCCATAACCAGGACTGTGTGTGATTAAAGCACAAAAAACACACTGATGCTGTTGAACCTGCACCTAATTTAGTCAGAGCTTCTTATACTGACCGTCTTGTTTGAACATCATGCAGTTTGGGGTTTTAAACACATATACAGCCTGGTCCTGGTAGCTTGAAAAGGGTTAAGGAGGCTAAAGCTGGAACTGAGCAGGTCATGAGAGTGAGGTTGGTGGCTCGGTCGCCGGCTGCTCCAGTGTGCATGCAAAAGCTACCGTGGGTAGTATACTCAAACCGGAGTTGCTCTTGATGCGTTCATCGAATTTATCGCACGTAGAAAAGAATGACGTGAATGAGGCGTGTTGTATGAAAGCAATTTGAATAATATGCAAAAACCAGATCATCTACCGATTGGTTAATTCAGCCATCAGTTTGACTAACAGAGCCAGTCTGAAGCATGAATATAATATTCAGCTCAGCCTCATAAATTATATATTGGTGAAATAGTGAACTAATTAACTAAACTAATTGATTAAAGCTTCCTTCAGCTGCTCCTTTATTTCAAAGGGGTCATCAGAGCGGTTGGATCTGCATATGTGATTTGGCAATCAGTGTCTCCAACTGACATTTCACATGTTAGGCAAACGTACTAACCACTACACTATGAAGCAATACATAAATTAATTCCTTAATTTACTTAATTTCCACCTGGAAATAAAAAAGAAGGGGAAAAAAACCTTTGAGAATTGTGGGAATTTTCAAATTCAGCAAGTCTTCCATCAAAAAACCAGAGTGCGTCTTCAATAAATCGACTTCCACTCAAGGACTTGGAAACCCAGAGAATGTGCCACACCTGGGATATCTGACCTGGTCCAAGTGCAGGGACCATCATTGTGGTGCAGCTGTACATCCCACTGATGTCCATTAAAAAGCACTGTAAAAGGTTTTTTAATGGGGTGGGGGTGGGGGGGGTTGTATCAAACTTGTCTTTCTGAGGTCATGAATAAACAGTCACACTCTGTCCTTGTAGTTGTGAAGAGGGTTAGTCATGTGTGTTCAGTCAGATTTGCACTTGTTTGAAGGATGGGGGCGGCTGAGTTACTCTCTTAAGTGTCTTGAGAAGATGTGCCATGAAAATGTCACATCACAGATGACGGCTTTCTCTTGAACACGTTGTTTTGGCAGAGCTCGACGGGGAGAATTTTTGGCTTGCAACTTTTGATTTCGCTGCATGAAAAGTGGTGTTTGAGTCAGCAAACGGGACTGCACATTGCTGCGGAGGTGCAGGTTAATGATTGTTTGCAGGAATTTGTATGCCAGGAAATTGACAGGAAATAAAGTTTTGCTATGATTGAAAAGCTGGCAGTTGAGATGTTAACGTGTCGGTCAAAATGCTGGGTAATCAGGATCAGGATAGTGAGGGTTTGTTTCAGATGATTCCCAGAACTTAACAGGCTGTAAGCGCCTGGGACCTTGCAGTAATCGATGACGTCTACAGGTATTTAATGGGTGGAAATCAAGTTTTCCGTGCCGCGTTTAAGAAAAAAATATGGTTACCAAATATATTAGCAAGTGATGACTCCTTAGTGTTGTGGCTAACATATTCACTTCTTGGTTCAATTCCAAACAGAGACACAAATCCCCTTTGAGGTTGAGTCAGGAAGGGCATCTGATGTAAATCTCTGCCTAGCCACAAGCAGCTTCTTCTTTTAATGGTTATTGAGGGTTACCTCAATAAAAGAAGCACACACCGGTAGTCTCACCATCCTCATCTACCGCTTTCTTTTTGGGTTTTTTTGTTTACCTCTGCTTCCTGAAACAACTGGCTCAAACATTTTAATCCCTCCAGCTCTTGAGAGTGCCTGACAAATGCTGCACTCACACGTGTGTGTGTTTGGGTGACATTTAAAGATCTCCTGTGAAATGGCGGAGGGGGAGAAAGGGGCAGCGGGAAGGGAACCCGCTGAATGCCAGTATCAAATTACTGGGCGTTTGTCAGCTGGCACACACGGAGCTGGCCGAGGCTTTGTAGAAGACTGACGGAAATGAGAATTTATTACAAGCTAATTAAGCTTTTTTTTGATAGGATCAGTCTAGACCGCGAGGCCTTTATTTGACAGCATGAGAGATGAGGGGGGTGAAGGAATTCAATCTTGCTCTAAATTAGTCAACACGGCTATCATAACTTGATATCTGCCAGGCTCGACCCGTGCCAGCCTTCAGCTGGATGTTTGTCATATATGCCGGTGCGAGCTGATGGAGATCTGTACAGTTTCTGTGCATTTGTCAGTGTCTTCTGCTGAAAGAGACGGAATAACGCACGACAGTTTGTACAGAAGAATAATAATCGCAGTTCAGCGAGGGTGACATTGAGGTGTGGGCTGTTATTTGCTTCCTCTGTCATAACCGGACAGTCTCAGCGGGCCGTAAGGGAAGCCTTACAAATGACTATGTGATACATGGGGGTGATGGAACGCTTTTCCAAGGCCTGAGACAGCAGCGCGCTACCTCTCATGGTACTCGCCGGCTGAATCAGCGCTCAGATTATTATCTGCACGGGCTGAACAAAGATGACGCTGTCCTCTCTCTTGCTCTTTTTCAAAGGAAAAAAAAGTCATCTCTTTTTGACTCCTACATTTCTTTCCCATGCATTCAAGAGCGATCCGGCAACGTCACGAGCCTGTTTGCTTGGCATTTTGTTCGCCCGCCAGCTGTACAGAGGGGCCTCTGTTTCTCGAGTTTGCGTCCCGCCCAAATATTTACATGCAGAATCACAACTGCACAGCATGGGAGGGAAAACATCCAAGACTCGGGTGCAAAATAGCGGCTTTATTGGCCTCTGTAATCATCCCGAAGCTTCTTCGTCTCTGGCGCCGTGTTTGTGTGTTTGGCAGGACAGACTTTTGAACCCCCTCCCTCCATCACCACCCCCCGTGCTTGTGCTTCCTAATGATGAGCAGGGCTGGCTTTGGTTGCGCCGAGCCATCCGGTGCCAACTCCTAGTGTGAGTTAGATTGGCCAATCGAAGCCTGGCACAGATGTCGTCGTCCCCCCCCCCCCCCCCCCCGCCTTTTTGGGAAGACTTAAGTCTCGCCCGAAAACACAGAAGGATTTACTGTAAACATCAGCGCGTCCACGCACTCTTTAAGTTTTTGCATGCATTTTGATTCTGTGACATTGTGAGCTGTGTGTTTTAAAGCGGAAGGCAGCTGTATTTTCTCACTGAATGTAGTTTTAGAGTTGGGTGGTTCTGATTTCTTTCTTTCCCTTTCTCATATACAAACACACATACACACACACTGAGTGAAGCATGGCCCAAGAAAAGAAAAGACAGGAAAGACAGAGGAATCTTTTTTTCCTTTTCTCTTCTGTTTCTTCTAGACCACTGGAGGGTTTGTTCAACCCGCCACTTGTAATTCCACTCAGAGACAAATGCCTCCATCCTGCGTCTGAGGGGCTTCCTACACACACACATACACAAAACCCGAATACACACACACTATCGAGCATCGCAAATACACACTGATCTCGCCGAGCAGTGTGGATTGGCTCACACAACCTCCTTTACTTTGTCCTTTATTTCATTACCTCTCTTCCACTTTCTGTCCGGCACATTTGTCATCTCCTTTCCTTTTCCTCCGTTTCCAAATCCCTTCGTTTCCTCTTCTCCCCTTGCGCACACCTTGTCTCCATCCTGCTCTCATTCATTAGCATCGCTCATTGTGTGTCTCTTTCACTTCCCTTCGCTTCTGCTTTTCTTTCCACATTTTATTAACAGCTTCTTTTTTATTTCCTCGCCTTTCCTCACTCTTTCTTACTCTGCTTCTTTCTCAAAAATCACACACACACTCTCTCTCCTCCTTCTGTTTTTCATTAGTCGTGTGTGTGTGCGCACGCAGGGCTGTCATCGAGCACACA
The DNA here is from genome assembly GCF_963576455.1 of Neolamprologus multifasciatus. Classification (NCBI taxonomy): domain Eukaryota; kingdom Metazoa; phylum Chordata; class Actinopteri; order Cichliformes; family Cichlidae; genus Neolamprologus; species Neolamprologus multifasciatus. Next base: position 21,760,553 of record NC_140460.1, read on the forward strand.
GGGAGAATGGAAAACAGCTCATTTTTTTTCCAGCTTTAATTACGACACCCAATTTGTTTCATGGACAACATGCTGTCGGCAGCTCCTTCACACACCACTCAAACTGTCACTTACATGTGTGTATGCGTCTCTCTGTGTGCAATCGGAGACTCGCAAGGGTTTAAATGGGTTTAATTTTGTGTCAAGTATTTCAGTAATTGCTCATCTTAGTCTCGGTTAGGGTTAGCTTTAAAAACTTAATATTAAAGATTTTTTTAAAGACTGTTTAGCTAATACAGCTAGCTTCTAACACAGTTAGCCACTATGCTTACACAACCAGTAAGCAAAATGACTTCTTTAGCATCTAGCTGATTAAATTGCAGATCTAGCCATTGTGACCTGACCCACCGGTTTAGTTTCTGGAGCCAGAAGTGACCAAACTGTGATAACTTATCAGCTAATGCTAGCAAACGTGATCACTAGCTATGGCATGTAATGTTTAGGTGAACCCTAGCAGACAGCTATTGGCTAGAGCTTCCTTTGCAGTGTTGCCAACTCCTCAGTAAGGAAAATCGCTATTCGCTGTCCTAAAAGTTGCTAGAAGTCACTAAATGACATCATTGCCTAATTTGCATAATTGGTCATGCTAATGTAATTGTAACCTACATTGTAGGAGAGAAAAATAACATCGTGGAAGAGACATAAAGTGAGTTAAAAACGTCCTGCATGTAGAGTTTATTTAGAACTAAAAATTAAATTTCTTTTAGCAATTTTTTTTTTAATGTCACAGTTCCAACCCTATTCCTTTTTTTGGGCTTGGACCGGCAAAAGTGACCAAAAATAGGCACTCCGGTGGAGTTACTTTGTGTGTGTGTGTTTATAAGTAGTTTTAAACCTTGTGATCCACAAAACAACATAATAGTAAAAGAAGAACTGACTGCGTTACAGTAGGTGTGGGAGGAGCGGCTTTGCTCATGCGCTGCGTTACAGTTTGGATGCATAGATGTGAACATCTCCTGCCCTGATAGCAACTGGGGGAGGACTATCCTCCACCCGTGAGCGCTTTGGCACAAGCGAGGTGCCCATGGCAGCACCCGCTGCTTGTTGCGAGTAAGAGCGATACGCGCTTTCACGTCAATAGGTCGTCATAAATGAGTCTCCAATAACACCAGAAAAAGTCGCTAGAGTTGTTGCTAGTTGCTTTTTAGAAAAAAAGTCGCTAAGGGGGTCTGAAAACTCGTTAACTATAGTAACAAGCTCGCTAAGTTGGCAACACTGTTCCTTTGTCAACATCGACCTGCTAGCTAAAGTAGCTACACATCTAATAATGATCATTTTAGGCACTTATAATATTTAAATGCATAATTTGTTAAAACAGTGAGCTTGACTAGCTTATGAAGGAGGAAATTAGCTGTAGAGACCATTTGTTTTGTTTTAGGCTATGAAAAATTTTGTTTTGTCTTGTTTCATTAGGGCCTTTTAACATGCAAGTATTCTATGGTGATTGCCTTACTTACATACACAGTATAAAAGATGAACCTAGTTACTGTGATGTCACCGACTGGTCCAGTTTTGAAGCCTCGACTCCAGCATCGCTAGCTTGGTTGAAAAAAAAAACAAACAGCTGTGACGAGTGGGGATAGGTCTGATTGAAACTGCAGGCTCAGTGGCTTTTTTTTTTAATCAGTGTGACCAAAACCAGTAACTATGACCATAAACTCAGCAGCAAAGTGTTTAGGGTGGTCAAGATAGAAAATTATTTTTGCCTAGACTTCTATTGAGGTTTCTCATGTGACATCATGTGCACATTGCCCAAGAGGTTTCCACCATAATGGATGTGATCCAGCCACTGTTTCCTTTGGAAAACAATGTCCTTCCCCAAATTAGTTAGTTGTACTTTCTGGATGAAAACCTGCTAGCAGACTACCATTGTTGGTAGTTTTTTTTTTTTTTTTTACTTTGAAGGTAAGCCTTTTTAATTTCCAGTTTACATCATACTTTTCAAGTTCTACTGCTGCTCAGCTAGTAGTTAGCGCACATTTGCAGATAGACATGAAAAATAGGCAACCATGGCAGTCAACTAGTGACCAAAACAACCAGGTTTTTGCCAGTCGGTTGAGGAGTATATGTTTTCCTGATCTGTAGAGCTATGTGACTAGAAGTTTAACACTAGAAGTTTAACAACTGCCATCATCTGTTTTTTGGAACCACGGTGGTCAGGAAGCACTCATTTTTCCTTCATGAAAGGTGGTTGCTAGATATTCGCGAGACTAGTCGCTACGTGTCATTTGTCCAAAATAGTAACTTAAGCAAATAAGTTAAGTCACATGTTGCAACCACAGCTATTGACATCTGGTAGCCTTCAGATAGATGTAATGGCTTCATTTTTCAATGTGAGAGCGACATCCATGCTTTTTATGTTTTAGACTCCCTACCCTCTAATGGCCATTCAAGGAACTGCAGCTTTCAGGCCAAGAGGTTGCTGCTTTTTAGGAAATAATTGCTGAACATTTTCCATCTCATCTTGATGTTTAAGTTAGCGGTAAGTCTTGTTTTATTTTTTCTTGAATGGGAAAGGCATTGCTAAGATCATATTGAACTGACAGGGAACCCAAAAAATATAATAGTGAACCGCATAAGCAGAGTTGTTCCTGAAACATGGTACCTGCAGGTAAAAATTCTCTCTTTGTCGCTATAGCACAAGCATTACATTCACAATGGTGATTAGCACAAAGTCCAGAAGCTTTATGGATTATATTAGAGTGTTTTCTGTCATGAGGTTTAGGTTTTGGGAAGGCCTGTGGTTCTGAGTTAAAGCTTATATGGAATCAGTGCGTGAGCTGCACAAATACGTATGTGTGCATATGTATCTATTTGTGTATTTGGGCTTGTGTATACAAGTGTTGAATTTATATTTGCAGCGCTGTGCTCAGGCACGGGGCCAACACAGGAAGTGGGACAGTGTTCAGCTTCCTTTGATTGGCAGCACTTCTTTGGTGAAGCAGGATCAAGTGCCATCGACTCCGTCTTTCACAAACGAGTTTGTCTGAGCTTTTTCTTTTTAGTTCCTTTGCCTTCTTTCACTTGCTTCCCTTTGCTTTCTGTTCTGTCTCTCAGCGCAGCACAATAGAGGGCATTAGAATCACAATAGACACCCCCCCCCCCCCCCCCCCCCCCGCCACCGTAACCTTGACAAAGGCTTCAGTTTTAATGAAAGTCTGTAAGAAGAGAAATGATCACTGGTCTCTAATCCCTCATCTGTGCATGTGTCGACCTGACAATTCAAGCACGACCTGTAGATTTTTGTCATTACCTTCATTGTGCCCCCCCTTTTGTGTGTGACTGCACACACACACACACATTTATACGCACATTAACTCTGTGTCATATTTTTATTTCAGTCTAGTTGAAAACTTAGCTATTTTGGATGTTTATCATTAGTTCACACAGTGTTGTGTGTCTGTGTGCATGTGTTTGTGTGTAATCAACCCCGCCTGGTGTATTGTGTGTGAGCTAATCCCTAGTAAGATATTCACGGCAGCTAATCTGTTTAATTACACTACAAATTAAGGATATTTACTGTTCCAAGACTTTTATGCGACACCCGCCTTAATCAGGCCTTAATCTGTCTGGCACTATGAGAGTGTGTATTAGGCCATGTGTGCGCATGAGTGTGTGTGTGCGATTGATACTCTTTATGCTTAGGCATGTGCGACTTTGTGTCTATCAGGCTGTTCCTGCCAGAGTCTGTCTGTATCTCTCTCTGCCTCGGTTGCTTTCTGAATATTTGCCCACAATTAAAAGAGAAAAGAAAACAAGAGATTATTGTTTTTTTCCCAGTTGTCAGCGTGGCAGAGAAAGGCATCATTTACAAGGATTAAAATTTAATATCGGTAAGATGTTGCTCTGCTATTTAAAGGACGCAAACTTAGATCTACACGAGCGCTGCTCTCCGCGACTTCGTCTTGTGTTCTGCTAATTCTGCAGAATTAAAAATGTGTTCAAACCACGGAAACAAGCTGTGTTCTTTTGTTAAGGGCAGAATTATGGAAGCAGGCAGCTGCGGTGTGTGTGCACTTCACTGTACATTTGAAATGAACGCAGGGTTTGTAAAGTCTTTACAAGTGCCAGTCCCTACAGCAGTTTTTCTGGGTCTTTATTGTGGTGCATCATTTTTTAAACAAAAATTAACAACAAAAAAACTCAAAAAACAGTTTGTCCATCCGAGTGATGAAATTTTGAGATTGGTGGAGTGTTTTGGCTAGCTCAAATTTTTTACAGAAAGGTTTTAGAGTTAAGACCTGATTTTAGAGATGAATTTAGGATACGGTCTAAATGTGTGAGTTTATGGTGAGGGTGAGCAAAAAAAAAATTTCCTTTGTGTTTGCCAACAATTTTCCACAATATGCGTCTTTTTGTTTTAGCACAGTACAATAAAACTGTTTAAAAATGTCAAAAAATGTCAAAAAATGTGAGATATTATTTGGGGTTGATTGGACACGTCTTGGTTGTCGTTGTATCATGAAGGATCAACGTTTGAGCATAAATGACGGACTAGCTGCATTATAACTTGTTGAGCTTTTGGCAACATGCACTGTATTCTTGTATGGTGTCAATGATAATTTTGTACAAATAAACACCAAATAATCCTCAAAAACTTTGCACCGCTAACTTGCTAGCATTCTCATTGCTGAAAACTGGTTGTTGGCCCCTTCTTATCTGCTACGTAGTTAAGACAGCGGTTGTTGAGGGTAATAAGTGTGCCTTCGGAGTAAACCCTCTAGTTACTAGTAGTACGGCACAAAACTGTTGTCGTTAGTCTGAACATATTTATGCAAATAAAAATGTAAGAATTGAAGTATTGAAGATTTTAGAAATAATGTTACAGCTACACTAGTGAAAAGGGTGAACCACTTGCAGTCAATCAGAATCAGTCTGCAATTGAATGTAATTTGTAAAAATTTAGATTTGCGCTGATAAATCAATGAAAACTGCAATTTTTTGCTGTCTACATATGCTGAAATTCACATTAACTACGGACTCCAGGCTGAACCTTATAGATCCTCCTGCAATTTAACTGCAAAATGACAGACGCGCTCTGCAACCTAACTTTTACATAGGCATACAACCAGTTGAGTTGAGTCCCCTATTGTAAAGAGATGCGTTGCGGATGAGTTGTGTTTACTGGTACACACTAGCTCAGGGTGATTTCAGCGTGTTAGTCTACTTTTAGAAATTAGACATCAGTTATTTGCAAATCTTTGCCAATCTATCGGAGACCTTTTGCCAATCCAGTCCAATCCAATGAATGAGTCGGACCATGACTATTTGGAAATAGGTTACCTCCCACCAGGTGTGCAATCATCTCGTGATTCCAAGTGATCAACCAGAGGGTGAGGCTGTTGCATGGTCAACCTCTGGCCAATGAGCTGGTCGCCACAAATCAGCAATCACTGGGCAACCACCAAGATTTCTAACATTTCTTACCTAGTCCGACTGAGCCATTTTGTGTACTTTTTGTTGGTAGGTGTGTAGTTTCTGTGGGGTAAGCTTTGATATGAATTTGCCTCCTAAAGTGGTTCTGATTTGCTATTTCAGGCCACTGAAAGTAGAATAATTGATAGAATTCCCTCAGAATTGCCTATTTTCCACGTTCAAGTTATGAAGATTTAAATAAAAAAAAGTTGAGTTAATTTCAGTTTGAATTTATTTCATGACCAATTTCTGCTAGGAATTGTTTGTAGTCACTAAGTATCCATGCTGAGATTTTGTGCTGTTGATGTTTGCCAACTGTGATTTGCAAGCATGCATGGTTGTGCACCCGTTAGTTCTCCACGTGTGTTTACGGGTGTTTATGTACAGCGTTTTGTACGAGTTAGAGGTTGCGTGCTCAGATGGGGCACACTGTCCTTTCTAAATGGCCCCACCCGCGATGCTGACCTGTAATAAATGAGTGGGCACGAGAAAGTGGCAGGCATGACAGCTGACTGGGGAGGGTGGGAATAGAGAGGGAGAGAGAAAAGGTGGAGGTGTGTGTGTGTTTGAGAGCAAAGCGAGACAAAGCAAGACAAAGTGTAGGTAAAAGAGATGGAAATTCTCTAAGGACAGATAAGGAGGGAGCATGAGAGGATGATGGGGAGACAATGGAGGAGGCACTGTGGGTCGGTTGTCGTGAAACAATACCCTGACCAGAGGTGGAGACTCTCTCTCTGTTGCCACTTGTTCTTTTTATGCTCATTACCCCCACCCTCCCCACATTTTTTTTCCTCTGAAGTCACCTTGCAGTCCAGTAGAAATATGGCCGCTCCTTTGGCGGGGTTTAAAGGTACATAAAACTCGTGGAGGAGAAGCCGTGGATGTGTGTGTGTTTATATGTGTGTGTGTGTGTGTGTGTGTGTGTGTGTGGAGGCGAGTCACCTTCAGCAGTAAGAGAGATGAGGGAGCGCTGGAATGAGTGCATTTATAAGAATCTGTTTGTGCATTTCTACGGTTTTGTGCACCGGTTCATTAATTTGTCTGCAGCTGAGAGGCAGAAACACACACAGAGGCGCACACCTGGGCGCTCCCCCGCGTCGCAACTTTTAACCAGTTGCTCTGCGGCAAGAACGCCATCGCTCTCGGCAAGGTGAACGTGAGCTGATGGAGGGTCATTTGCAAGATGGGTTAACAGAGGGAGAAAGCAAGAGAGGTGGTCTAATTTCGGCCGACAAGGGAGATGAATCATGTGTGTTTGTGTGGTTACAGTATGTATATGTGTGTGTGTGTGTGTGTCCAGCAGAGGTTAAGGTGGAGTGAGAGAGGCAGTGTGCTGTCTCTGAGGAGCACAGCTATCACCGCCGCTGAACGCCCCAATTAATCAGCCAGGGCCACACAGGATCTTACTGTGTATGCATGCGCGCGCGCGTGTGTGTAATTGTGAAGTGTGTCACGATCAGTGGGATGTGTCACTGTTTTGTTCTGTACCCATGGATGATGCTAATGGGGTCACATGTGTATCTAAGGAAAAGCAAAAGATGGCAAAAGCTTTATCTATGTGTTTATATTTTTACCCTGTTTTGTGAATAGTAAAATTTGAAAAACATGTCTCCAAATGGATCTACAAATCTACAAAAACTTCAGCCCTAGAAGAAAACTGAAAACAAATATCTGCCAGCACTGTTTGTTGTATCTTTTCTGATATTGTTGAACTTCTGGTGACTTAGAAATGAAGAAGGGCTGGATATTTTTTAAAAACGTGCACCAGAATGACAGAAGAGTTTTTTGGAAATATAGACATAATACTATGAAGCATTCCTTCTAACAAAAGAAGCCTGTGTTTTTGTATCTTATACTTGGCTCAACTACACTGTAACAGAAATTTCCAAGAATAAACCTCACCAAATCGGCTAAATTTGATCAAAGAACATGTATAAATGATCGTTGCTTGACTGTGTTTAACACTCAGTGACGCAGAGGCCTTAAAGCCTCATTTTTAAAGGATTACTTCAGTGAATTAGTTTTGCTTCTTCATTAAGTTGATTGACTCATAAGACAAGATAAAGAATAGCCAAAATCAAAGCGTAATATTCTAAAGCTGACGATAATGCATGCGTAGTTTTAGCTTCCTTTGTGAGTCATTTGAGCTAATTATGCACAATCCTCTTTGACAGCTACATGTGGTTGGGGACCATGTGGTAAAGATTGAATGGTTATATGCTGAAATCAACACTAACTTGCCAGGATATGCCTGGAGAGTCTGACTGATAAGGGATTTTTAAAGACCCATACTGGTACCAATATTTGTTGATTTAAAAATCTGATATTCTGATATATTGGCCAATATCTTTTGTTGTGTTTGTGGCAAACACAACTGCAGAAACTGCAGAAGACTTTCTAGTGGGACGATACATCGTCAACGCTCTTCCATCTCTTATTTACTTTTGAAATTTTCATACATCAGTTACTATAAATGCTTATACCAATTAATAAGCAAAAAGCTATTACCGGACGTTAATATCAGCCCAGTGATTCCATGGTGACTTGGTTGAAACTGAAATAAAACCACTGTGTAAAACTGATCTGATTTGAGCAAAGAATGAAGGAGGCCATCTGTAGTATATTCATCTGGAACAGCTATCATTGAACAGAGGTGGTGGTCTATGACACCATCCGTTCACCACCTTTACTGTGGTCTTGAGATCCCTTCCAGGGGAATTCAACCCCCACTCACACTTTTGGCCACGTGATCCTTCATAACTCATGTAGTGACAGGGTGGGGCAATGTCTCACAAAGGATTCAAACCTTGGCTCGTGTAACCCCAACAATTCGCATGATGTTGAAAAACTCTCAGAACCTCAAAATGACAACCCCACTAGAGGAAGTACCTTTGGTATTAGAGGTGAAACATATTCAGGAACCTAGAAGTCTTACTGTCTTCATATCAGAGACTTCAAACTGACCTGGATGACTGAGAACCTACACAGACATATCTGATCTAAAGTGTTTCAGCCTACATTGTTGTTTTTCATAAAGTACAAAGTTGTGTACCTTGTCCCATTAGACTACTTTTTATGCCTTTTCTAATACTTGGGGGAGCAGGGAAAAAAGCAGCATTATGATTGTGAAACTGTTTTCCAGCAAACTATTCCGTTTTCTGATTAAACAGAACAAATTCTCAACTCCCATAACACCTTGAGACTAAGGTAAACACTACAGTTGCTTGTCTTGTCTTACATATTGCCTTGTCTATGTTATTCAAATAGTACTTTGAAACATTAAGATCTGCAGCATAATTCACAGCAGTGCCAAGTTATAAAAGAAAGAGAAAATACATTAAAATATTGATCAGAGCAGCTTTATTTGAATAAAACTGTTATTCAGACACTTGAAATGTCTCTATATCCGAGGTTCATTGTGAGTCCATTAAATTCCATTCTAGCTGCATGCATTCATGTGTCTTCCTGCAGATAAGGACTGTGAGAAAATCCTGAGAGAAGTCGGCACAAAGAGTGAATGAAAGACTGACAGTGAGACATTTAGAAAAGCAGAGATAAATATGAGGGCAGATGGAGTCGAAACGCACGTGGTTTCATCGTCCGGCGTTTCAGACAGCACTTCATACTGTCATGCTGCTGCCCTCTGTGAGCCTCTGTTCCGCCTGAAAATGGAATTCTCAAAAGGCTTTCACTCCCTTGAAATCATGTTTCAACCGGGGGGCAGTGGGGCATACAAACAGGTTCACTTATAAAAACTCATTGTGGTCCGTCATAGCATTTTGTGCCGGATTATAGAGAGATTTTAGAGTTTTTCCAGTCAGGAAACACTTTTAATATTTAATATCCTTTAAATATAGGAAAAAAAGTTATGAGCCTATTTAATGCAGAAAGACAGTTATTTGTTATCTTCCCAGGACTATTTTATTAACATATTGATTAGTGATTATCTTTAAGCTTTCAGTGCTGGTCACATTATCTTCATGCGTTTTGGTTAGGATTTACCATCCATCTATTGTCTTCTACTTCTGGTTTCTTGTTTTCCATATTGTCTGGCTTGCTGGCCAGGTTGATGCTTCGGTGGTCCTGGATATCATTCAGCTACTTCTCCAGAGAGGCTCTTGGCCCACAGTTGAACATACTTCATTTGTGCCCTCTAGGACTTTAATTGGCATCAATAGTTTACCGCTAGGTATGTTCCATGACTCAGTTAAATTCAGTTTTATTTATATAGTGCCAACTCACAACAACAGCTGTCTCAAGGTGCTTTGGATTGTACAGCAAACACCCTACAATAATACAAAGAACGCAGAGAAAAACCTCAACAATCGTATGACCTATGAGCAAGCGCTTTGGTGACCGTGGGAAGGAAAAACTCCCTTTTAATAGGAAGAAACCTCCAGCAGAACCAGGCTCAGGGAGTGGTGGCCATCTGCCACGATCAGTTGGGGGTAAGTAATGGTGGAGTTCAACTGCTGCTCAGGGACTCACGGACGAAGCAGCTGATTATGCTGCTCAGTGTTGTTTGTCATGAAATACCTGGCAAATATAATATTTGCAGAGAAGAAAAATGTCATGTAAGAAAGTATGCACAACTTGTTTCTTCCTTTTCTTTCATAAACAGGAAAAGGCTGCTGCTGTATAGTAGGGTGGGGCACCCCCCCAAATGGTCACAGCATATGGCTGCCTCTCTCTTCAGTTGAATTGAATGGAATTGAACAAGTCTGTCTTGTTTTCTTGGAGCATTTAAAGAGAGTTGAACACAGCCATTGATATACTGCTGGAAAAGCAATATTAGAGATAATCATTATGGATATGGCATCAGAGCTATGAGTATAGCTATGAGTAACGCATGTAGTGAGACGTGGCACCTTTCCGAGGTGTAGAGCTATCCAATAACCCATTGCTAAAGGAGCAAGTAGCAAGTTGCTAGCTCTATTCCAAAACCACCAATCAATCCCAAAAGGTTGATTCTGTTCATCTGGACGTAACATTTCCACTTTTGGGATTTACTTACCCGGATAATTGAGCATGCATGAAGACAACCGATGGCTACATGTTATACCTTCTTAGAATTTATCACCACCTTTTTTTAAAGAGTTTTCAGGTCATCTTTGATCTAAATATTGTAATATAATATATCATAATATCCCAAATTGGTAATTTTGTATTGATTTTCACAACAAACACAAGTGCAAAGCACACCTCAAGATATAATGCAATCACTGGTTTTGGACTGACAATGGCAGGTTGGAGAATGTTCATACATTGCTTAACTAGAAGAGCAAATCCTACAAACATGCAAAACATAAGTATCAAACGTTGGCTGTGATTTCATGAAAATGCCAGGGACTCAAACTTTAGTAGCAAAAGTGAATGCAGTTGACTCATTTTAGTCATTTCACTGGCCATCAAGCTTCCCAGAGTAAGCAAGTGATTTCTGTCACAGCTACTTCTCTCAGACTAAATGTCACGGTTTGACAGAGCTAGCAAGTAGAGAATTGATGCAAAAACATTTTTTCTTTGAAGTGAAGATAAGACAGTGAGGCAGAGTTGTTGTAGTGAAAGTGCCAGACAGAGAATACGCACACACCTAGAGACAGGCACTGTCAGGCTAAGCAACACTTACTTTCTGAGCCGAGATATCTACCTGCGCTACATGTAACATGGGTATACAGTAAGCACACACAGACACACATACACATGGAAACAAAGACTCCAGAGAGGGAGAGAAACAGCAATAGTAAGAATAAAAGACGAAAAAGAAGCTCTCAACAACAAGACAGCAAGCGTGATGTGCGTTCTTCTAGAGAATTACCAGGAAAAGGCAAGCAAGCAGAAGAAAGGGGGAGAAAAGACTTAGGTGAGAGGAAAGGAAACAGTTGCAGCCCTGTGGGCTACACAGACTGAAAGAGGAGGAAGTGTGGCTATTTGCCTTTTCTTCTTCTCCCACCATCTGCCCCTTCGATTCTCTTATTTACTTAATTAGAGCGCTGCATCTCAAGGCCGCTGCTCCCGAATGGCATCAGCTGTGCGTGTGTGTGTGTCTTTGTGTATGTGTGTGTGTGACCTGTGCTGAGTATTAGCATGTGTGCACATACCTCAGGCGTGCTTGTGCACGGAACATCCTGTTTGTGAGAGCATATGCTTGTGTGTGCAGGTGTGTGCGTCTCCACTGAAGGCTTGTGTGCTTTTAGGGCTAACCAAAGGCGAGTGTTGTTCAGAATGGAAGGAACAGGTAAATGTAGCACCTTCCTCTGTAAACAAAACCTGGTAATGTGTGAGGGCGAAAAAATGAGCGGTGACCTGTATTTTGGCTCAAACGCACACCATTACAGCTTTTATTTATTTTTTTAGTGCCTGACTCTGGTAATAGAATTTAAGCTCTCCTAAGCTTGTGTTATTAATTACCCTGAGCTGCGCTAATCTCAACATGGCAGTGTTTTAAAGTATTAGCTGCCTTGGACTTACTGTCATGTGTTTGTCAAATCTGATAATTTGTATCTTTTATTAGCAATCAGACACTGTATCCAGGAGTATATGGACAATTTAGCCCACATGCTTTTTTGTCCATGGGTGTTATTAATGGTTTGGGCAAATATGTTTAGTATAATTACAAAAAAAAATGTCATATGTATACTGGTACAATAGTGAATAATAATGAGGTCAGCATACATGGAAGTAATTCCTTATGCTTCAGCCTGCTCTGAATATCCACTTTTTTCTGCTCTATCTTCAGTTTGGTCATTTAATGCCCCAGTCTCACAGGCATAGAGACCTAAGCCCTGAGTATTCCCTACTTTGTTGCAAGTGGTTGCTGTCAGTAGGGAACAATGTGTATTCTGTGACTGGTTGGTGAGTGGTTGGGGTAAGTTGATTGCTGTTGCTGAGTAAAATTGTTGGCAAACAGGGTGCTTTGGTTTTTAATAGACCAACTGGAGTTATCCGTACATTGTGTGGAGGCTAATCACAGAGTGGCAATGAAACTACAGAAATGTAGAACCTTTGGCTTCAAAGTAAAAGTTGCACCTTTTGAAACATGTTTGTTTTAGTGGTTAAGCACAGCTTTTACATTGAACTTTTACTATTAGCAAACACTTGGCAACAGTGGGAAGGAAAAAACCCTTTTTAACAGGAAGAGACCTCCGGCAGAACCAGGGTCAGGGAGGGACGACCATCTACCACGCCCGGTTGGGGTTGAGGAAAGTGAAGACACTAAGTGGTAGTTTCTTCAGTCGTTTGCCATTAAGTTTAATGTGAGTCCCGCCCACTTTGCGTCACCAGCAGTTATTTTGCTTGCAGTCGCTTGAATTAGCCAAATATAAATCTTTTTCCTATAGCTGTGTAACTATGAATCACTTCCATTGTGTATGGTACATAGATAGCTTGAGCCTTAAACCTAGCTGCAATTGACATTTTCTGTTTGCGAGCAACAACCAATCAGAAAAAAGCTGCCTTAATGGGAAAAGGTGCTGCAATAAGATAAATATAGTTTATTTTGAACTTGGAAACATGCAGTGCTACTGCAGTACAGTACAAGAATAAAAATGTGAGAAATTACTGTAACAGTCCACTTTAAATATACAGTTTAAAGTAGGGATGGGTACCGGTATCCGGTGCCATGATGGCACCGGTTCTGATATAAACGGTAGTAACCAGACCAAAAAGCAGCGCACATTTCGGTGCTTTATTTCGGTGCTTTTTTTTCCTGAGATGTGATACACTTTGAATTCTAGCCAATCATTTTACGTTTCCGGGGATAGTAGGCGGGTCCAGGTACGTACGTTCTTTTAGAGCAGAGCTACAGGTTAAAAATGCCCAAGGCGAAGCGGTCAAAAGTCTTGCTGTACTTCACAGCAAAAGATGCAAACTCAGCAGCCTGCAACAAGTGCTTTAAGGTGATACTGTGGAAAGGAGGTAACACCTGAAATCCGATGAAACACCTGGCGACGCATAGCGTTTTTTTTAAAAGCCGAAAAATGCGCCGTATTTGATAGCTTGCTGCGAGACCTCACACCGAGCGCATCTACTGCAGGTGTGGTGCCTGTTATCGGACGAAGAGTTAGCAACATCCCCCAAAAAGCTGAAGAGGAGAGTCCTGGCCCCTAGCCCTGCCAGTGTAGCAGAAATGATGAGGATGATGATGCAGCAGCAGCCGTTCTTCTCTGCGTGAGTAGCTTAATGTTGTTCGTGTATAATTTACGTTGAGTAGGCTAACCACGTTATTACATTAATGCATGTAAGGTGAACTAGCAAACATCATCATAGCTACATGCGGCTGTCTTCTTGTTTGATGGCAGATACTCCCTTCACCCTGGCCAAAAAGGCTAAAATGACCAAATAAAAAGTGGGAAACAGTTAAACATGAGAGGTTTTTGGACAAAGTTTTTGTTTTTTCCATTGTTTAAGCACTGCTTCCAGCCAAGAGTGATACCATATATGCCCTATAGCTGCAGAAAAGGCTAACATTGTTATCTTTTTACAAAAAAAACAGCTGAACATGAGAGGTTTTTGGACCAATTTTGTGTTCTCCATTCTTTAAGCACCGGTTTGAGCACCGTTTAAGCACCGGCACCGTTTCAAAAGTACCGGTTTGGCACCGGTATCAGATAAAACCTAAACGATACCCATCCCTAGTTTAAAGTGACATGTGTCCTGAGTTTGGTGAAGGTCCGCTTCTGGTTCAAAAGCAAGCCCCAAATTTAAAATCCTTCACTTCACATGTGAAGTCCTGAGTTATAACCCAGTTACCCCTTGAATGCCTCATAGCATACCAGCAGGACTCTTTGCTATGAGAAGGCAGGCTACTCTTACCTGTAGTGACAAGGGTTTGGGAAAGGAGAATGGTAGGTAGAGCCTTCAGCTCTCAGGCAACCTCCTGGTTTGAGGAGGACAGTCCTTCCACTTGTATTTAAAATATTGTCGACGCTTTACCTTCAATTAAAAAGAGCCTTAAGATGACTGCTGTTGTGATTCTGTGCTAGTGGAATAAATTAAGTTGAATTAACGCTCTAGTGATTGCATGGGAGCAATTAATTATACCGAACACCGCTTTCAGTAAGGACAATGTGAGCAGCTTTTTGAAATGTGCGAGGTTGTCATACCAGAACTAACTCATGTGCTCTAGTTTCCTTAAGTTTTGCGCGACCTCAGTTTTGAAAACACGTGTCAGACCATCGGCATACATTGTCGAAAGGCGACCCACCATATGTGCATTTAAGTGGAGATTTAGCCGAGTCCAACTAATACAGAATGCCAGTGAAAATACACCCGCATTGCAGGCTGTGCACACTTTCTTTATACTGCAGCAGTGGCTGGGGAATAACATCCATCATTTTTGTGATAGAGGACACTGACGGGCTGATATCTGATATTTAATAAAAGGCCAGTGTCTGCTAGATAAAATGGCAAGCCAATATATCTAACCCTACATAGTATGACTGTTAGAGCTCTTATATAACCATGTGTAATTGTTTTCAACGCCAATGCAGAGGAAAGGTAACTGCGCTAAAGAGAAGGAGAACTGATATAGTAATCAATAATAAAAACCTTCAAGGATTATGGTAATTATGTAAATGACTGCATAGACAACACAATTGTGTCCTGATTGTTGGTCCCAGTTGGGCTTTTCGTTCTTGAACCAACAATGAAGGCAGAGTAGATGGTGAGTTGCCACCGACACGTTCAAGTGATTTTTCGAGTGCCATGGGGAAAACAGACATAATTATTGTCTTGAGTGTTTCTGCCACTTTGGAGATTGTAATCAAGCTTTGGCACTTGTTTAGAGGGGTGATTGGAGGACACGTAAGCAAGACGCGACTAGGCCTGCTGAGGCTGACACGGGAAGGACAGACTATAAGTCGCTCTCTTCCCCTTTTCTTTCTGAATCTCGTCTTCTGACAGATATCATCTCCCGCATCTCTCCGTCTCATTTTCGCTGCCTGGAAGTTTTTGAGTGGCATGAGAGAGAACGAGAGAGGAGGAGGGAAAGTCAGCAGTGCCGAAAGCTGACATGGCATTCTAAGTTTGTAAGTGTGCTGCTGTTGCTGTTTCGCAGCACGCTGCTTCCAGGCTGAACGCTCTTTGTTGTGTGACATCAAACATACGAGATACCACATTTGCACTCCTCCAATCCCTTTGCGAGCGAGATGAACTCGGCGGCTCCTTTAACTGTATACATGCCACCAGAGACAGCATAAAGCCCCATCGAAGACAAATGGGAAAATAAAAGTGAAAGGCAGCTCTTCTAGGAAAACATTATGGGGGTGTTAAATTTCTGACGCACATCCCAACTGTTAGCATATCAAGTTAATATGGGCCTTTTATAACCTCTAAGCTTTGGTTTATTTTACCATTATTTCCAGGCTGATTTGTATTCCCACAGAAGAAGCACCTGCAGAAGTTTTATATCTGCAGCATTGCACTCGCTATCCTGAAAGTATATCTAGTTAAAAGGGAGAAGGGAGGGAGGCACTAACGAAGCTTTGTAAAAGATGGTGATGCAAGAACCCAGTTTTATTAGTGGGAGGGCCGCCATAATCTGCTATCTAGGGGAGGGAGGCAGTGGGGGTGCCTAGTTATCAGGGCAGCTTCAGAGATTCACAAAGAACCCGCGACAATGCAGAATAAAGTAGGAGATATGTAAGTGTGGAAACACACACACACAAACACACAGTGTGCAGCCCTGAAATTAGATAACATTCATTTTTAAATTCTACACCTTATTTTAAAGTGTTTGCTGCTTTGAAAGGATGAAGTAATTAATTATTTTGACACGCAGTGCCAGATTTTTTTGCAAATGGAACCTTTGAAGAGCTGGAGTGTAAAAATGTGGGAGAAATTTTGTGCACATAGTAACTGTCTTGGCGTCACTTTTATATTTTACTGCAATGGCAAGTCAAACTAAAAAAATATCAAATTTTAAAAAACTCTACCATTTGATTGATTAATTGAAATTACCAATAAGATTCCAAAGCCTGCAACGTGACATTGTCTTTGGCACAAATAAAGTTGTGGTGATAATAGAGCCTGACCGCTATACAGTTTTACAACTGATACTGGTGTTTGGTGATTTAAAGATCTGATATATTGGACAATATTTCTTTTTCTTTCTGCAACACGAAACAATAACAGATTTCACTAACATATGCTATGTGCAGCTTTTCTGATTCCTTATGATAAACACAGTAACATTTAAAATAATCTTGTTTTAGTGTCACAACAGCTGGTGGATTACACGTTTACACCCTGTGTGACGTTTTCACTCAGTTGTTGTATTTGTGGGGTTGTGGGAAGAAGCTGCACTCATAACATGGCTGAAGGGTGTTTCTCCTGTCTCTTCTTTACTTTTTAAATGTTCTTTTATTGACATTTATAAATGCTGATGTCATTACCGATATATTTGTCAAAAGCTAATGTTGGGTCGGGCTCAATTGTGACGATTTGGTATTAAACAACAAAAAACATGACTTCTTGCCAAGTGACAGAGTAGTGAGCATGCAGGAAACATATATTTAGACATTGTACAAACTACTGCTGTCAGTGTTAATCTCGTTAGAAAGACGTTAACGCCATAACCGCATTAATGCGGCAAATGTCCGTTAGCGAGTTAACACGGATCACCCGGTGCGTGGGGCTGCACAGCGTCAACGTGTTAGCGCAGTTAGCTCATTAACACATTAGCACCGTTTTGGCCTTCATAGCTGATTTCTCCCTTCAAGATAACTATAAAGAAGGTGAAGGTAATTAATTGAAACCAATTAATTCACTTAATTAACTGAAATTAATTGTTTAGGAATTTAGCTAGTTGCATAGGTTTTAGTTCAGAACCAATCAGTAACCAACAAGCTACGGTGCACAGAGAATTTAAATTTTCAATTATTGTGCTCTAACTATAATTGCTAAAACCGCTTAATCATCAGTGAGTCATAATGAAGCACTTCTGGGTTTGTTTGCTGACGTACTTTCTCTGTGATGTAAATTTAGCATGGGACAATTCAAACCCAGTGGCAGGCTGATAGCAGCATTTCAGTTTAGTTCAATTGGATTTTATTTATATAGCACTAAATAACAACAACATTCACCTCAAGGTGCTTTATGGTGTAGGGAAAGACCTTACAACAATAGAGTGAAAACCCCAAGAATCAGGTGACCAAATAACTATGAGATAGTAATTTGCGACAGTGGGAAGGAAAAACTCCCTTTTAACAGGAAGAGATCTGCGACAGAACCAGGGAACGAAAAAAAATAATTAGGTAGCCAATCTAAATGCTGATGGTGTCATTTTTTTGTGGCTGTTATAAAGAACAAACATGATAAGTAAGAATAGATACTAAAATGTTAAAACAACAATTAGCTATATCTCTGCAGTTATGGTAACAAACTGAGCAAAAAGTCTGTGCTAATTTCAAATAAAACTCTATCTCTGATAGCACCCCCACATGATCTGATATCTCCATGATGGTGTTAGCATTCAGTTAGCATTAGTATAAAGGTTAGCTAATGCTATTGCAAACTATCACTGGGAAAAGCATAAGTAATGTAGCTAACCGCAAACCTAACAGGATAATATATTTATTATATTATGAGAGTTTGATATAAACAAAGGCATTTTCTTCTCTTTTTTCCCCACAATGCAAAGCTACGACATCACAACAACATGACAGGTCAGTTGCAATGTCGATCGTGTTGCATTATTATTATGATGACGCAAGCACGACACAAACAGGGGGATATCAGATACACCTAGCATTCCACCCTCTAACCCAGTGGTTCCCAAACTTTTTTTGCTGGGCCCCCCTTGTTTTACAAGAAAAATGTTCGCGCCCCCCGTCGTGCACGCGCACGCACGCACGCACGAACACATCCTCCAACCACACAGACTTCCACACAGAATTTTGCTCCATTGCGTTTATTTTACACCTCACACATTTAGTAAACAATTAAGCAAATACAAGAAATCTGCAATAAATTACAGGTAGTAAGAAAATAAACTACTAACTCTTTTACGCTACGTCCACACCTACACGGGTATTTTTGAACACGCAGCTGTTTCGTCCACGTAAACGGCGTTTCGAATCACCGAGAACGGAGATTTTTTAAAACTCCTTTTTTGTGGTTACGTGTGGACGAGGAATACAGAGTTCGTCGTGCAACGTCAAAGGTATGTGCCTTTTTTCACGTCACGCTGTGTGCACGTTATTGTTTACATGAGATGAATTGCAGAATGGCAGATAGAGACGAAATACTGTTAATCTGACTATCTGCAGGTTTTACACACTTACATATATACACAGTTACTGTCCCTCCATTTAGAAAGGCAGAGGCGTCACGGTGTAATTGTAAATAACATGTAGTTGTTTTTTTTCCTGTGTAATAATATTCAACATTGCTATCAATACATTTTTCAAAAAATCCCTCTGCAAAATGGGTTCAAAAACATAAACAACTGTTGGATGCTGTTTGTCCGTGATTTGAACCGAGAGAACAAATTGTGGCAGGAACGACCTGATGTTATTTGTATCCCGCTGTAACTTTACTGTATAAAGAGCTAACATTTCCAAAATGTCAGGAGTAGTTAGTCATTACAACAAGTGTTTGTGAAATACAAATCAAGAATGTGGGATACTGTTTGTCCGTGATTTAAACAGCCCAGCGCTGCTCCCAACGAAGGGAAAACCAATTCTGCAGGGAGACCTACCTCGGCACTTGTGCAGGTGAAACCAAAGGGAAGATATGCTTCACCATATTTTTCTAGTCTTTGGCTTAGAATGAAGTTGGTTTGGAAACATATTCAGCTATGCTTCATTTCCTGCTTTGCGTTTGCGTGGGCGCCCGTGCTAGCAGTGTCCAAGCGTTGTTGTTTTGTTTTTTTTTTCCCTTTTCATGCCGCGCCCCCCCTGCAATGGCTCTGCGCCCCCCCTAGGGGGCGGGCCCCACACTTTGGGAACGTCTGCTCTAACCCAAAGATGGTCACTCTTGGTCCTGAAAAAAAATATGTTAATGGCAAAAACAGTAAATGTGTGACTTTAAAGCCACCATTGCATCGCATGACATTACAAAAATATCTCTCATACACCCAAGCTATAGAAGCAGTTTCAAATAGCTCTATTAACATCTTCATTTGTGCTTTTGCACCTTTGCTAAATCTCCATTTGAATTTTCCTGTAAATGCCGTGACAGCTGCCATCCGCTGTGATCAGCAAGCTGTGATACTTAAAGATATTAGGTAGGGAACATTCATTCTGAAAACTCCTCAGTATTTGAAGACAGCTGCCTGAGCAGTGAGAAGAAGAGCAACAACTTCATACGGGGTTGTGTTGTTTGCAGATGGGGGTGCTTGTGTATACACACATAGCGTTTTGTAGGCTGTTGCTGCGCACATATAGTGTATATAAGACACAATTTAGCACATGAAGGCCCAAATTAAAGCTAATCATCATTTAACACGAGTGTATAAACTGCATTCAGTGGCAGACCGCAGCTGCGTTCATATCAGCACAGATTCACAGTTGCTTCCAACACACTCAGATGCTATGAGACTACAACGCTGATATAAAACTATACTGGCGCATAAAACACTTACTGCTCATTTGCCTGTGTGTGCCTGTATAATGAGCATCTGTGCTGTTCTTATGTAACGTTATTACCTTTAACAGCGCACCTGTCTCTTCTACGCCTCAGATTAAGAAAGGAGATTTGCTTTTTTCATTTATTTATTTATTTATTCATTTCAGAAGGCCTTTTAAATGCCAGCCGGCAATTGTCTTGGTGGGTAGTTAGCAAAAAAAACAAAACCTTATACACACAAACCCGCACGCGCTCAAACACACACTTCGCACAGCAGAAAAACACATTCTGTTGGGAAAATAGTGCTGCTAATTAGTGGAATTAGCCACAGATCAAAAGGTTCAATTAAAAAGTGGTGTTGCTGCGCGCAGGCAGCGGGCCTCATTTGCATCACAACACATGCTCAGCGCGGACAAGGCGGCAAGCGGCTGGACAAGACTGAGGGACCCCACAATATGGTGTTCACCTTATAGGGAGCGCAATAATAAGCAGAAACAGGCATTAACAAAGTTCATTAAAACAAAATATACTGCAGGGAACTTAAGAAGGCGGTTGAAACAAAGCTTAAAGTTTGAGTGGAGTTTATTATTGGAACTGCCTTCCTAAAAAGAACCCAAGACTAGCAAATTGAGGGAAGCTTTTAATGCATGTGACACACATTTTAATTTGTCCAAATGGAGTCGCACATGTGTCCGCAAATGAATCACGATATTAAAACATGCACACACACACATATGCGCGCGCTAATAAGAAGCATGCCATTAATTTGCACAGAAGCGCACAAGCTCTTAAAACCTGCCGTGCGGTCGTCCGTACAGTGCGTGTTGTTAGCCTTTTGAGCTCCAGGCTTAATTAAGAGCATAATTAAGTGTGCGGTTTTATGGCTTTGCTCAGCAGGGTGTGTCGTTCTGTTTTTTCTGTGTGTGTGTGTGTGCACATGTGCACGTTTGCATGCATGACCATCCCGGGAGCGCCAAAACATTGTCTCCGCCATAGCTTGGACCAGTGTGGCCAATTCACAGCACACCGCTAATTTACCATTTAAACACCACATGTTTGTCTCCTAATTAAATACAGCCCCGGCACCATCACGCCAACATCCAGAGTTGGGACCAGGAAGCAGAGTTGCAGTCTTACACGCCTCTCTGCAGCTTCTCTCCTCCTGCTACCCACCCAAAAACCCAAAAAACAAACTAAAAACCAGCAACAAACAACTTAAACAATCACAAAGAAAGAACAATACAGTATCCACATCTGAACCAAAGAGTAAAACAGTGAAATGTGGATTATTAAATATTAGGTCTCTCTCCTCCAAGTCTCTGTTAGTACATGACTTAATAATTGATCAACAAATTGATTTACTCTGCCTTACAGAAACCTGGTTGCAGCAGGATGATTATGTTAGTTTAAATGAATCAACACCCCCGAGTCATTCTAACTACCAGAAATCTCGAAGCACAGGTCGAGGGGGAGGTGTGGCAGCAATTTTTCACACCAGTCTATTAATTAATGAAAGACCAAGACAGACTTTTAATTCATTTGAAAGCCTGATGCTTAGCATTGTCCACCCCAGCTGTGAAACTCAGAAACCAGTCTTACTTGTTATCATCTATCGTCCACCTGGGCCTTACACAGAGTTTCTGTCTGATTTCTCAGACTTTATATCTAATTTAGTTCTGAGCTCAGATAAAATAATTATTGTGGGTGATTTTAACATCCATGTAGATGCTAAAAATGACAGCCTCAACATGGCATTTAATCTGTTGTTAGATTCAATTGGTTTCTCTCAAAATGTAAAAGAACCCACCCACCACTTTAATCACACTCTAGATCTTGTTTTAACATATGGCATAGAAACTGAACATTTAACAGTGTTTCCTGAAAACCCTCTCCTGTCTGATCATTTCTTGATAACATTTACATTTACAATAATTGATTACGCAGCAGTGGAGAGTGGACTTTATCAAAGTAGATGTCTTTCTGAAAGCGCTGTAACTAAGTTTAAGAATATAATCCAGCCACTGTTATCATCGTCAATGCCCTGTACCAACACAGAGCAGAGCAGCTATCTGAACGCTACCCCAACAGAGGTCGATTATCTTGTTAATAATTTCACCTCCTCACTACGTACGACTCTGGATACTGTAGCTCCAGTGAAAACTAAGGTCTCTAATCAGAAGTACCTGACCCCGTGGTAAAATTCTCAAACACGTACCCTAAAGCAGATGACTCGTAATCTGGAGAGGAAATGGCGTGTCACAAATTTAGAGGATCATCATTTAGCCTGGAGAAATAGTTTGTTGCTTTATAAGAAAGCCCTCCGCAAAGCCAGAACAGCTTACTACTCATCACTGATTGAAGAAAATAAGAACAACCCCAGGTTTCTCTTCAGCACTGTAGCCAGGCTGACAAAAAGTCAGAGCTCTTTTGAGCCAACCATCCCTTTAACGTTAACTAGTGATGACTTCATGAACTTCTTCACAAATAAAATTTTTATCATTAGAGAAAAAATTACCAATAATCATCCCACAGATGTAATATTATCTACAGCTACTCTTAGTTTCATTGATGTTAAGTTAGACTCTTTTTTTTCCAATCGATCTTTCTGAGTTAACTTCAATAATTACTTCCTCCAAACCATCAACGTGTCTTTTAGACCCCATTCCTACAAAACTGCTCAAAGAAGTCCTGCCATTGATTAATTCTTCGATCTTATATATGATCAACCTATCTCTAATAATCGGCTATGTACCACAGGCCTTCAAGGTGGCTGCAGTTAAACCTTTACTCAAAAAGCCATCTCTAGACCCAGCAGTCTTAGCTAATTATAGGCCAATCTCCAACCTTCCTTTCATATCAAAAATCCTTGAAAGAGTAGTTGTCAAACAGCTAACAGATCATCTGCAGAGGAATGGTTTATTTGAAGAGTTTCAGTCAGGTTTCAGAGTTCATCACAGCACAGAAACAGCTTTATTGAAGGTTACAAATGATCTTCTTATGGCCTCTGACAGTGGACTCATCTCTGTGCTTGTCCTTCTTGACCTTAGTGCAGCATTCGATACTGTTGACCATAATATTCTATTAGAGCGATTAGAACATGCTGTAGGTATTACAGGTATTGCACTGCAGTGGTTTGTATCATATCTATCTAATAGACTCCAATTTGTGCATGTAAATGGAGAGTCCTCTTCACACACTGAGGTTAATTATGGAGTTCCACAGGGTTCGGTGCTAGGACCAATTCTGTTTACATTATACATGCTTCCCCTAGGCAGCATCATTAGAAGACATAGCATACATTTTCACTGCTATGCAGATGACACCCAGCTCTATCTGTCCATGAAGCCAGATAACACACACCAATTAGTTAAACTGCAGGAATGTCTTAAAGACATAAAGACTTGGATGGCCACTAACTTTCTGCTTCTTAACTCAGATAAAACTGAGGTCATTGTACTCGGCGCTGAAAAGCTTAGAAATATGGTATCTAACCAGATTCTTACTCTGGATGGCATTACCTTGGCCTCCAGTAACACTGTGAGGAACCTTGGAGTCATTTTTGACCAGGATATGTCCTTCAACGCACATATTAAACAAATATGTAAGACTGCGTTCTTCCATTTGCGCAACATCTCTAAAATTAGAAATATCCTGTCTCAGAGTGACGCTGAAAAACTAGTTCATGCATTTATTACTTCCAGGCTAGACTACTGCAATTCATTATTATCAGGATGTCCAAAAAACTCACTGAAAAGCCTTCAGTTAATCCAAAATGCTGCAGCAAGAGTACTGACAGGGACTAGAAGGAGAGAGCATATTTCTCCTGTTTTGGCTTCCCTTCATTGGCTTCCTGTTAAATCCAGAATTGAATTCAAAATCCTGCTCCTCACATACAAGGTCTTAAATAATCAGGCCCCATCTTATCTTAATGACCTTGTAGTACCATATCACCCTATTAGAGCACTTCGCTCCCGCTCTGCAGGCCTACTTGTTGTTCCTAGAGTATTTAAAAGTAGAATGGGAGGGAGAGCCTTCAGTTTTCAGGCCCCTCTTCTGTGGAACCAGCTTCCAGTTTGGATTCAGGAGACAGACACTATCTCTACTTTTAAGATTAGGCTTAAAACCTTCCTTTTTGCTAAAGCATATAGTTAGGGCTGGACCAGGTGACCCTGAATCCTCCCTTAGTTATGCTGCAATAGATGTAGGCTGCCGGGGGATTCCCATGATGCATTGAGTCTTTCCTTTCCAGTCACCTTTCTCACTCACTATGTATTAACAGACCTCTCTGTATTGAATCGTATCTGTTATTAATCTTTGTCTCTCTTCCACAGCATGTCTTTATCCTGTCTTCCTTCTCTCACCCCAACTGGTCGCAGCAGATGGCCGCCCCTCCCTGAGCCTGGTTCTGCCGGAGGTTTCTTCCTGTTAAAAGGGAGTTTTTCCTTCCCACTGTCGCCAAAGTGCTTGCTCATAGGGGGTCATATGATTGTTGGGCTTTTCTCTGTATCTATGAAGCGCCTTGAGGCGACATTTGTTGTGATTTGGCGCTATATAAATAAAATTGAATTGAATTGAATTGAATTGAATCCCCCGGCACCCGCCACCACCCCAACTGCCTCTTTTTTTTTTTTTTTCCAGATGCTGTTGTTCGCTTCAGATTGAGTTCCACAGTCTAAATGTCATGTCAGGTGTAGTGTGATTTCCTGCATTGTTTCCTGCATGATGGGTTCATAATAGCTCGAGTGCCATTTTTCTTGGAGGTAAATGTAAGTCTTTGATTCTTGTGTTGCGTTTTTTTTTCTTCTCTTTCCCCTGATTGATCTCTCAGTCACCTTTTTATCAGTGACATTTGAGCATGCATATCGGAGCAGACTGTGTGTTTACATGCACATATTTGCATTTTCCGTAGTTGCCGTGTGTTCATCATAGGGATGGGTATCGTTTAGGTTTTATCCGATACCGGTGCCAAATCAGTACTTTTGAAATGGTGCAGGTGCTTAAATGGTGCTTGAATCAGTTACCTCCTTTGCACAGTATCACCTTAAAGCACTTGTTGCAGGCTGCTGAGTTTGCATCTTTTGCTGTGAAGTACAGCCAGCCTTTGACTGTTATGCGGAAAGAAAAAAAAAAAGCACTGAAATAAAGCACCAAATTGTGCGCTGCTTTTTGGTCTGGTTACTACCGTTTATGTCAGAACCGATGCCAGATATCGGTACCCATCCCTAGTTCAGCAGTTGAAAAAAATGAGCCGTATTAGCATTTTTTGATATGCAGAGATAAGCAAAGTTATGTTTCTTGGCTAAACGAAAGTAGTCTTGCCTGCTGTGTGATGCTAAAAGCTACGAAATCGTAGGCTAATGCATTTTAACAGCTGCAGGACACGTCATACAAAAAACGTAACTAGATTTTCTTCATCTTGGAATCCCCTGCATTTTTAGCTCATCCAACCGAAGGATGTCATTGTCACAGGTCGCAAGAATTGCTACTGCTGCTAAAATGTTAGTCGGAGTTTAATCAAACTCACACACAGTGATTACCGCTGCTCTTTCTAGGGCGGAAATGGCCACATTTTTTCATTTGAGGGCCACACCCTGACCAATTGAATGGAAATGGAATGGAATGGAAAATCCCTAAATTTTACAAAAATGTCAGATTACATTATACTTCAAAAGGACACCTCGTTCCACAAATGAAGGGCTGTCTAGCTTTGTTAGAAAACTTTGACTTCTCTGTGTCAGTCTGTATGATTAATTAAAACCTCACAGACACATTGATACTCATGAAATTAAATAAATGATTTTCTGATATGACAAGTGTATCTGAGTGAGACTTATGCAGCTTACAAGAGTTCAAACCTAAATGACTGAAGAAAGAAAATCTTGGCTAATATGTATTATTTATCTACACATTTTGTAAGTGTATATGTATTCAATGTCTTCCACACATGGTGCATTACTAGCCACTAGGTCTATTTTAGTATTTATTTTTTCATCTACCTCAAGGAACGATGCAATCTGTAAACTATTTGGCAATTGAGGTGCTGTTATTTTTAAAGTTTGGTCATAGCTGATTAGTGAACAATGGGATTTCCAAGCTCCTGTCATCCTGGGCTTTGACAGAATAACTGCCTTGTCTTGGACGGTTGCAGAGACTGTGCTCCTTGATCTGTTCGGATGCTCTAATGCTACGTCCACACGTACCCGAGTATTTTTGAAAACGCAGAATTTTCTGTGCATTTGCACCTTTCGTCCACAAGTAAACGGCGTTTTTGGTCACTGAAAACTGAGATTTTTAAAAACTCCTGCCAGGGTGGAGATTTTCGAAAACTCTGTCTTTGCATTTACGTGTGGACGAGGAAAATGGAGAAAACGCAGTGTCAAAGGTGTGCGCCTTTTTTGACGTCACACTGTGCGCCACGTTATTGTTTCTGTGAAATGGATTTCTACGATGGCAGACTTAGACAAAATACTGTTACTGTTAATTGTACTCTCTGCAGTGTTTACATGCTTACATATACAACGCAGTTTCTGTCCCTCCACACATACGACTCGGTTCTGCTTCTATGCGCCATCTTTGTTTACTCTTTCCCACCCAGGCTTGTAGACTTCTGATTGGCCAACATTTGTACACGGTTAGGAATAGATCGCCACCTGTTGCTTTGGCATGTTCCTAGCAGCGTTTTCCTTCGTTTTTGCCTTTACATGTGGAGGGGATTTTTTTTTTTAAACAAAAACGGAAAATCTCAGTTTTCAAAAATACCCGTGTACGTGTGGACGCAGCCTAAGTAAGTATGTAAGTAAATTTAATTTATACAGCACATTTATAATCAAAGTGTTTTGTACCTTTAGTCTGGATTGTGTACTCCACCCAGTGCACGACTGCTAACACCGGAGTGATGTGATCTTTCTTTGTTTGCCCCATTCAGTAATCTGGCTGCAGCATTTTGGACTAATTGTAAATGGGTAAAAGATGATTGGCTAACTCCAGTATACAGTGCATTACAGTGGTTCAGTGGAGGGTCCCTGTACAGCTCGGTGATAACTGGTTCATCTGCTGCTGTTAGCTTACTGAGGCTGCAGAACAGAACCAGGGACCATTGGAGTCTGATGTTTAAGACAGTTGAGTTTAAATCCATATACAGGGTAAGAAACTCAGTGGAGAGACGGCAGACACTTACTCCATCATTGTCAGTATATTTAGCATGATTTATTCACGTCAGCTCTTATTGATTTATTTTTTTGTACGTTTGGTGTTTTTTAAAAGATGTCAGCTGCAATTGAGAAGGTCCTTGGACTGTATTTAGCCCACGTGTGTCGTAGATTACTGGTCACGTTCTTAGTTCATTTAAATT
This sequence comes from Neolamprologus multifasciatus, assembly GCF_963576455.1. Lineage (NCBI taxonomy): Eukaryota > Metazoa > Chordata > Actinopteri > Cichliformes > Cichlidae > Neolamprologus > Neolamprologus multifasciatus. The sequence goes on from NC_140460.1 coordinate 21,787,923, forward strand.
TTTAGTAATTTTGTCTCTAAAATACATCACTTTCTTTCTGCTCTCCACACATTTCAATGACCTGTAGATTGTGATGGAATCTGAGCTGTTGTAAAAATTATGGTTTACCTCAATCTGTTTATCCAAGAAAAGGAGCTAACACACTGAGTAAAAACCTGGTAACGTAATCGATGTGACATCTTGTGTATGTATGTGTTTTCTAAAATTGGTTATTTGACTTTTTTTTTCTTAGATATGTGTAATTCAAGATAGGACTTGTCATGTCATTAAAAAAAAAACATTATCGAGGACTGCTCTTCATTGCTCTGCAGCTTCTTTTTTATTTCTCATTCCTGCTCTGCAGAGGTGTCAAACATTTGTCACTAGAAATAGAAATGCTTGCGTTAAAAAAACAAACAACAAAAATAGATGAGTAGAAGTTCATGTAGTGATTAAACTTTTTTACTCAAGTAAAACTGAAAAAATACAGGCTTTGAAATGTACTGAAAGCATTAAAAGTAAAAAGTAGCTCTTTGTTCTAAGCTAACTGAACCTCATGTTATATTAATATAATGATAAAATAGTATTAAGTATCCTCTCCTCTCGTTCTTACATCTATCTCCATCTCTGAGATCGAACTTATCACACATTAGCTCTTCTTTTATCTCCCTGGGAAGAACTGCACCTTTAGCTGAGCTAGCAGATGTGTGACAAGCTGCACAGAAACTGTTTGTGTGTTTGCTTTGTTAAACGGTTTGAAAAGTTGTATTTAAAATTAGCTGCCAATTTAAAACAAAAAAAGACATTACTCCATTTACACTTGCTCTTCAGCAGTGCTAGCTAGAAGCTGAAAACGAGGATCACAACTTATTGACTTCTGCACGTTCAACACCATACTGGCTCATTCTAGCCCATTTGAATCCCTCAGTAAACTGCAATAAATGATACATTAATCATGTGTTTTTGTCTCTTTCATCTGTATGTCTTATATACAGTATTGGTTGTGTGCAATAAACACCAATGATGAATCTTTTTTTAATTGACAAAAAAACAGACATACATAAGTGATGACATTAAAACAAGGAAGAGAAGCACGATACAGAACATCCGAGTGTATGTATGAGTATGCAAATAAGTAGCTGTGGTTCAGGTGGGAGATTGGCTCGTTGTAAGGGTTGGTGGTTCAGTCCATGGCTGAAGTATCCTTAGGCAACAAGTCCTGAGCTTCTCCTGGTGCATCTGTATTAGGGTTGCAAAATTCCCGGAATTTTCAAAGATGGTTTATTCCCATGGAAACTTTCCATGGGAATAAACAGGAATTAACGGGAATTTATGGGAATAAACTGGGAACTTTCAAAATTGAAGGTTGGCTCTTCTTAGGGAACTTAAATATAGTTGAGCAAAGTATATTTTAGCATAATATTGACAAAAACAAACAAATGCAATTCAAATACACTTCAGAGCACATGCTTGCTGCATGGCTATTGAGACACCTACTGGCACTGTGCATGCCTCCATCACATGTACACATGGACCACACTTTTGAGCCTGAAGGACAAAGAGTATTGAAGGCACACATTTGAGCCTGTGGACTTAACAAGTGAGGTAAGTTTTGATGATATTATGGGAAAATATATTCATTAAATGTTTAAATTGTGAATATCACATAAAATGTATTAATCTGGTAGATAGCAATCTGATAAGATGCTAAATAAAATGCTAGCATCTGTTAGATGCTAAATAAGCCATAGCTAGTATAACATAAAGAAGATGCTAGCTTCCTCATTTGGCTGTTTTGTTTTGAAGATTATTCCAGTTGTTTAGCTAGCCTTGCTATTTATATCTGTTTATTATCATATTGCAATTGTATTATTACGATCTCTTGCATTGCATTAGCATTTTACAAGCTCTTGTTTTATTTTACAGAAAAATGCCACGTGCGCTATGTGATGTGTGGAGACATTTTACACCAGCTAATGTACAAGGGAAATCTGTATATATGTGTAAGTATTGTGATAAGACGTACGTGAAGAATGCCACAAAAATGCAGCAGCACATTACAAAGGGCAAAAAAATTCCTCAAGGCCCAACACATGCAGCAGCCAGGAGTTCCACTCAAGGGGAAAATGAATCTGTTTCAGCTGTATCAGAGTCAGATACCCACTCATCAGCTCCTGGTCCCTCTGGCATCAGAGGATTTTTTGATTTTATGGATGACACTAGCCAGAAAAACGCAGATGAGTGTTTCGCTCGTGCAATCTATGCAACTGGCTCACCCCTGATGCTGACATCCAATGTGTACTGGAAGAGATTTTTGAATGTTCTCTGACCAGCATATATTCCCCCAACCAGACATGTATTGTCTACTCATCTACTGGATGAAGAGTTCAGTCGAGTTCGAGGAGTCTCTGCAAGAGATGGCCATATCCCAGTCTGTAGGCATCGACAGTGACATCAAGAAGGTCATCTTGGATGATGTGTTCTGGGAAAGAGTATCTAGAAGTCAGAAAACCCTCAAACCTATTGCAGCAGCAATAGCGAAGATAGAGGGGGATGATGCCATCTTAGCAGATGTCCAGTGCCTTTTTGCAAAACTCAAAGAAGAAATCCAGACAATTCTGCCCACTTCCCTACTACTGAAAGCAGAGGAAACGGCTGTGGTCAAGTCATTGGAACAGCGGAAGGAGTTCTGCATGAAGCCAGTGCATGCAGCAGCATACATGCTGGACCCCAAATATGACAAGGGCATACTTTCTGGGGAAGAGATCAACGGTGCCTATGCGGTCATTACAGCCATGTCTGACCACCTGGGTCTCGATAAAGGCAAAGTTCTAGGCAGTTTGGCAAAGTATCGAACAAAGCAAGACCTTTGGAAAGGGGATGGAATATGGCAGTCATGCCAGCACATATCTGCAGCCACCTGGTGGAAGGGACTATGTGAATCTGAGGCCCTTGTACCTGTAGCCTCCATCCTCCTCCAAATCCCACCATCATCAGCCGCCTCCGAGCGAAACTGGTCAATGTTTGGGAACACCCACACAAAGGTTTGCAACAGGCTCACAAATGTGAGAGTGGAAAAGCTGGTCGGTATTCGGGCAAACCTACGGCTCTTTGAGCCTGACACAGAGCCATCCTCAACAAGGCTGGAAAGTGACACTGAAGAGGAAGACTCAGAGTTGGATGCTGAGGAAGTGGACATGTTGTTGGATGATGATGAGGTCCAGGAAGAGTCTATTGACTGACCAAAAATGAGAAAAGAGGATTGCTTGAAGGAAGATTTGCATGTTTAATGGGACGTTTTGGAGGATAAGTGGCATTTTTTATTTAACCTTTTGAATGGGACTTTGTGGAGACGGGGCATTTTTGAATGAGCGGGGTTAGGGGATGGTAATATTGAACTCAACATTTCTGTTTTTATTCATCCATGAAACAAGTTATTGAAATGTGTTCTATTCTACTGTACTTACAAATAAATCTGTTGAAATATCTGTTGAAAACATTTTGCATGGAGGTTTTCTTATGATTTCTGTTTATATTTATGCTTGGAAATAATATATTCCCAGTTAGTTCTCCTAAATTCCCATTAATTTCCATAATTCCCATTATTTCCATGGAAAGTTTCCAATATGGAATATTTCCAAAGTTCCCAAGCTTAACTTACTATGGAAATTTACCGGAAACTTTTCGGAAATTTACCGGAAATTTTCCACCCCTTTGCAACCCTAATCTGTATCAGTGTGTGAGCATAACTTTAGTGCTTAGGCACAGAAAAAAGGTACTTGTGTGAATGAGGCTTGTATTAAGAAAGTACTATGAGTGCTCATATAAAGTAGAAAAGCATGAAATACTGTTTCTCTCCTTAGTTAAAATTATACAAGCATGTATTTGGATGGATCAACAGTGAATTAACACATAAACACTTAGTCTTGGTCTATTGTAAGCAGGGAAAAGGAATCAGAAAATATCAATGCGAGAAAATAATAATAGCAATAGAAGAGTCAGATAAATAAACAGATAAACAATAAATTAAAAAATGGAGGGATCAGAGGAGGGTGGACAAAGAATCCAGAGGTGGTTTAGCGGGGTGAGGCTGGCCAGTATTTTGTTACTATTCACTTTTTGTATTTACCTTCTTCCTCATTTTTCCCAACTCTTCTCCACTTTATTTCGTATATGTTATTCTTCCCTCTGTTTAGGTTCAAATTAGTTTTATGTTAGAAAAGTGCATTGCGATGCAAAATATGTAATAACCACCCTCAAATGTGTTAATCCTGAAGTAATGAGCCTGTTATGAAAATATAAATTTAGGGAGTACCAGAAAATTCTACTTAAATATAGTAATGAAGTACTTAATTTGCTCCCACCTCTGCTGCTCTGACACATACCCGAGTACAGTATTAACATTAAGACCGAGACATCACTGTAGCTTTTTGTTGGACTTCTCCACTTCCTGAGCAGCTTGCTATTTCTCTGCTAAGACTAATCTATGCTATATTGCCCAAATTATTCACTCACCCATCCAAAATCATTGAATTCAGGTGTGGAAGCAAATGGGAATGACAGCAACTCAGTAACAAAGTGGTAGGCCACATAAAACCACTGAGAGGGGTCGGTGGATGCTGAGAAACATAGTGTGCAGAGGTCACAAACTTTCGGTAGAGTCAATTGCTACAGACTCCACATCTTTATGTTGAGTTCAGATTAGCTGAAGAACAGTTCACAGAGAGACGTCACTGGACTCTAGAGCGCTTATCTGGGTTTGGTGGTTGCCAAGAGAACAGTACTTGTCTGATTGCAGTGTGTCAAGTGTAAAGTTTGGTGGAGGGGGGATTATGGTGTGGGGTTGTTTTCCAGGAGTTGAACTCGGCCCCTTACTTCCAGTAAAAGGAACTCTTACTGCCTCCACATACCAAGGTATTTTGGACAATTTCATGCTTCTAACTTTGTGGAAACAGTTTGTTGATGCTCTGTTTCTGTTACAACAACACTGCACACCAGTGAACAAAGCAAGGTCCATAATGACATGGATGAGTGAGTTTGGTGTAGAAGAACTTGACTGGCCTGCACACAGTCCTGACCCAATAGTACACCTTTGGGGTGAATTATTAGACTGTGAGCCAGGCCTTCTTCTCCAACATCAGTGTCTCACCTCACAAACGTGCCTGTGGTAGAATGATCAAAAATTCCCATAAACACTCTTAAACTTTGTGGAAAGGCTTCCCAGAAGAGTTGAAGCTGTTAGATCTGCAAAGGGTGGACCCACATGATTAAATCCACTGGATTAAGAATCGGATGTCACTCAAGTTCAAATGTTAGTGAAGGCAGATGAGCGAATGCTTTTGACAATGTAGTGCATTTGACATTTGCCCCTTTTTTAGCTGCTCCTTCGATCACAAAGGGTGGCTACAGAAGATAGCTCAGCATCTTGACGTAGGATTTCTGCCTTGTTCTGGATTTGAACCGGTGATCTTTCGGTTGTTAGGCGAATGCGCAAAGTTCTAAGCAGCAGTTTCTGTAGAAAAACAAAAAACTACTACAATTTCTTGTGACAGCTTTATCCTTCCAAGCCTCTCATTTGGCTGATTGGATTGATGTTGTTCACAGAAACGTAAGTATTGTGACTTACAATAGGATTTACAGCAATGTAACAACATCATGATGCTACCGTGCTACTCAGTGAGGGCAGTCCTTGTTTACATGACAACAAGAGGCCACTCAACCTGAAAATGTTAACATGGGTCAAGTTTAAGGATATGCACAATCACCCCGGGCTGTCGTGTTTTTTACAGCCTGAACAGTCTTGTTTTGTTAGTTTGAGGGCATGTCCATGCCTGCATCTATTTTGTGTTCAGTGTGTGTGTGTGTGTGTGTGTTTGCATTTATTCCCATGCTGCTGCTGTCTGCTATGGTGGCAGTTTGTAGCTTCATGCTGTGTTAAATGGGAGTGTCCAGGCTGTTCCGAGGCCTCATTCATCAGCCTCACACAGGAACAGACCTGGCTGCTTGGAAAACCGCCTGGGACACACTAACACACACACTAATACACACTCAAATGCTGGTACGAACAACCTCAATGGAACAAATAAAAGCTTGACAGATTTTATTAAAGATATGTAACCACATGCAGTTAGTGTGTCAAAATCCAAGCTGCACGCACCAACTTGACCCCAAATTAGGACAGTTTGACACCGTCTGTGACCTCTCCGTCCTCCTCGGTCTGCCATCGGTATTTTTGCCGCCGTCCTCGACCTCACTTTGCTATTTTGCGTCCGAGTCTTTCACGCCTGATTCCATCTGCCGCTTGGCTGCCGCCGCCGTTCACGTTCACACTACAGCTACCGGTTGAGCCGAGCTCGCGCTGGCCGGCACTGGTAAAGGTCCAAACAATCTCCTCCAGTTGCATCGACTAGCATTAAAGTGAGGGAATAAAAATAAAACACATTTTCTTTGATAAAGTCGAAGGTTAGAGTGTACACAAGAGGCACCTTCTTTCCGTCTGGGTGCTAAATGGTTTTGAGAAGCACTCAGTTTTTTTTCTTTTTTAACATTAAAAGGTGTGAGATTTGTCTTTGCATTTTCAAGGACCTGTATTTTAAAAGGTTTTCATGGTGGCCTGTGAAGCCCCAATTGTTTGTATGCCATTTGGTGAACCCTTTTATTCAAACTGCCTTCCAGTGCTGTGAGTGCATTCCTTATTCACCAAGTATGACTAAATATCCTTTTTTGTTCATTACATTATTTAAATCAACCACCTTGAGAGACCATTGAATTTCAACAGGTTTTTTCTTCTTCTCAGAAGTTGGTTTTGAGCCTAACAACAGCACAGCTTCAGAGTTTAATGTTGAACTACTTTGAAATTACCAGGGGAATAGAGTATTTTAATAATGTCTTGCTAAGAAATGATTTCAAGTAAGATATTATTTGGAAAACAAAAAGCCTTTTAAAACTTTGGGATTGCTCTTAACTGAAGTAGTTCTTGCCTTAGTCGACCACATCAGGAACTACAGTCATTTCAGCTGGACTGCTAGGCCTACAGACTGCTGTCTGCAGTATTCGCATGCAGGGATTTGCTCAAAGATAGAGGTGGGGGAAAAACAGCAGCCTGCTCCCAGTGCAGGCATCAATCATAACAGAAATTCAGATGGCATGAAAAGAAGGCGCTGTGGTGGGTTGCAAAGCAGCTTGGAGATGCACGGTGAGTTTGGGCTCATTTCATTTTGCTTATTAGAAGCTTACCAGGACACTGGCTGAACCATCAGCTGATGTAGGCTGACACTGAGATCAGCTGATGTGATAATGCAGCCACATTAATCTCACCGTCAAGGATTTGATTGGGGTTTGTTTTAGAGATGGACCGATCCGATATTACGTATCGGTATCGGTCCGATACTGACGTAAATTACTGGATCGGATATCGGAGAGAAATAAAACATGTAATCCGATCCATTAAATATCAAAAAAGCACCTCACAAAACTTGCAACATGGCGTAACTCGGCTCATAACCGTAGCACGTCGCAGCAGCATGCATCACGTGATAGAGCGGCTGTGTGTATTTGTAGCCTCGCTACCAATCTGGCATTTCATCTCCGAGGAAGTTATCCCAGAGAGAAGTAAAGCAAATGTGTAAGTTCATCTCTGAATGTTTGTAAAACATTCCCACGTTAAGCTTAACAACCGATATATGGAGTGACTGTCTCTCTCTCTCCCTCTCTCTCCTGCTGCTACTTCAATCGTGAAACTGATCAATGATCAGCTGATCGGCTTTTCTGTCGCGAGTCTGTCTCTCTTCTTTGTTTTTGGCCCACTTTGCACCAGAAAGAGGAAACCAGCGGCTGAAAAACAGCAGCGCGTTTAAGCTTGATAAGCTGTTGTTAGAATTTATTTAATATTACTTTCTAGACCAGGATCGTTTTCTACGTAGCTGACGGCTGGTAACTGTGCAGGGGCGGATCTAGCAAAGTTTAGCCAGGGGGGCCGATAGGGCATAAACAGAGAAAAGGGGGACACAAAGACATACTTTTCTTTCTTATTCTCATTTAAAATGTCTAGCTTTTAATAAATAATTAATTTAATAATTTAAATATAAGGGTTGCCAGTGTACCAGTGTTGTTATACAGGGACATTGTTTTTTAACGTGTGCATGAGTGTTGCATCAGTCACATGATGACCATTAACCAATGCTCCACCTTGACGTCAGAGTCTGCAAATCCAAAGCAACCGTGGATACTGATCCCCAAGTGTAGGTTTATGAATGTTAGAAATGACACTTGTAGTAAGAGTGCTTTGAGTGCTCAACTATGTAGAAAAGCGCTATAGAACAGCTGTCCCCAACCCCCGGCCCATGGAGTGGTACTGGGCCACAAGAGTTGAGGCTCGGGTGTGAAATTTATGGTTGTCAGGGTTTTTATTGCTATTTTTATACCGTTTTTATCGTTAACTTGGTTTTCCTGGGTCTTTTCCCTTGTGTTATGAATAAATCTTTTTTTTTGGTACCGGTACTGGTTTGATTTTGTTGTATTTATCCACAACACCTTAAAGGCCGGTCTGTGAAAATATTGTCGGACATAAACCAGTCTGTGGTGCAAAAAAGGCTGGGGACCGCTGCTATAAAGGACCAGCAACACTTGAGTAGAGCTCAAAACTCCGAGCTAACATCCTCTCCCAAATCCAAAGCCTAGCGGTGTTTAACCCTGCCTAGATTTGTCATTCAAACCACTGGAATTACAGTGGCTGGATGAAACGTTCAACATTAAACTTCTTTAAAATCAAGTGTCACTGTCAAGTTTGACTTGGCCATTATTAACCAATCATCTTGTACTATTTTTGTTGATACCACTGTAATAAGGAATATCTCACCAGAGAATCAGAGCTAAGACCAAGTCCTGGAAAGTCTTGAGAAACTGATTCAGAGCTTCTCTCATCGCAGCAGTGTTTCTCTTTTCTCTTTTGCTCCCATAAACTAAGCGGGAGATTTATATGGCTCCCCTTGACCTTGAATTTTCCTGTTTCATCCTATTTTACTTGTAACGTTAACTTCTTTTTCACTGAAGACTTATGCCTTTGTAGTGTGAAATCACTATTCCCCATGCTGAGTCACGGTAAAGGAAAATGAAGACGGCAGTTTAAGAAAGACAGAATGAAGTCGGGGGGGTGGGGGGGGGATGTGTGTTTTTTCCCCTGATGAAATCCTGTGACCGCTTTTATCATCCCTAACAATTTGAAAGGCAACATCAGCAGCGGTGTGGGCACTGGGAAATTTCCTTCTTCGATGAACGCTTCAAAACGGCGACTAGAGAGAGAGAAAAGCAGCGTCGTCTTTTTCCTTTTCTCTCGGGTCTTTTCACGAGAGAAAACGATCTTTTCGGCGCGGTTAAACGGTCACGTTTTGATCCAGATGTTTCTGTTAACTCTCGCTAGAGGTTGCCGGTGTCATCTGTGTCAGTTTTCTTTACCGAACCAGTCACGGCTTCTCTTTCTAATGAGGTTAACCCCAATCTGGTGGGCTGCCGTCTTCATATTGTGCAGAGATCAAAGCCTGTGTTGACTGCATAAAGCTTGTTTACTGTTGTCAGGTGACCTTCCTCCCCGCGGAGTAATACGTGGCGCCCAATTCTCATCGCTTCATTTTCACCCTTTGTGCAGTGTGAATTAGTGAGAACATACATGCTTTCCTTTTTAGGAATCTTTTAGACTCGCACAGCTTTGCTCCCTGTGTTGGATCTTTCTTCTGTTTGCTTCTTTATGTTCTGTACTTCCTCTGTGAGGTCAGGCCCCTTGATAATTAGACACCCATGCCTCCCCTTGGGGTAGGGGGGGCTTGGTGAAACATGTGATTGACAGGGGTGATAATCAGCCTAATGGCATCTAGTAGTGGCGGCGAGGCCAGCTGCCTGGCAAGGTGTTGAGAAAGCCTGTGGGAGAAGGTGGGAGGCTGTTTCTTATCAAAATCCACCGCTGGTGCTTTGTATGTGTGTGTGCAAGAATCTGCCAGGATGGGTGCACAGGGACACCACCCTAAGATCAGCTCGACTAGTCGACTGTGAGCTTATCGTGCTCGTTCAACCCTGTTTTCAGGAATCTTCGCTAAGAGAAGCCTAACTTTTTCTCATTTCTGCTCTCCTCCCTCGTTCTTTTCTCACACCTCCTTTCCTGGCATTCCTTGCTTACCCATGCAGCCATGGAGGTGTCATTAGCGCCGTGTCCTAATTAGTCCAGTGCCAGCTAATTGTGCTTCTGACGCTGTGTCTCTGGGGAGGCAAGCCTTGCTAATTTCAATAAGAGTAAACAAGCAAACCGCTCCCCACTGATGGCTATGGATTAATTAGAGACCATCCACTGCACGTGCCCACTGAATTAAAGGGGAGGGAAGTTTGAGGAGGGGGGAAACAGAAAGAGACGGACTTAGGGAAAAAAAAGGAGAGGTGAAAGAGAGTTCTCTCTTCAGCGTTGTCACGCAACGCACTCAGAGACTGATGCTCGTTTTCCGGAATTACCATCACTTTCATTTTGTGCAGGTTTTTCCAAAGAACGGCCCTCTGAAGCGGCAGATTCCCAACTGAGAAAACAACGCCCTGGATGTGTTGTTTGTCACAGGTTTCGTTTAAAAGATTGAACAGAAGCAAACCAGCTTGTTTTCATCTCATTGAGAGATTAGTGCAGGCTCAGGCCCCAGATCGCTACCATAAAGACGGCTGTTTCTATATAGTCTGTTTTCATTCTCAGAGCTACTGTGTGCGTTTCAGGTTGACTGAGCATCCGTGCTCCTTTTCAGCAGAATTTTGCCTCGTGTCCATGCAGTTGCAGACACACTTCAAAGCTCCTCCTGAGCAAGTACAACTTTTTTTATTCTGCCAACTGAGCTGTTACACTTCGGTGGTTCTTGTTCCAGTGCCTTGCTCATGGGAGCTTTGTGTTTAAGGTGAGCGGGGGGGGGGGGGGGGGGGCTTCATTCATTTCAAGGCTGAATGAACTGAAGAGAGTTGTAAAATGTGGTAAAATAGATGTTTTACGTGATGTTGCCATTTGACTTTCTTTTCATTTTTAACACCGGCTACAATTTACGTACGTTGTCGTTTAATAAGCAGCACATTATCATTTCAGTGAGATGCGATATCGCCGAGCAAAAAGGAAATGTAATCGGTTTCCCAGTGTTTAAAAGGATAATTCTCCCCAAATTAGTTTCTTTTTGGATACTTGTACTCCCTTCTCTTGAATATAATAGAAATAATAGCAAAAAAATTGGAAACCATGACCCATATGCTCAAGAAATTCTACTAACCGGCAATAAACAGGAGCTTTTATCTTCTTACAGGGCGATCGTGGGCTCAAGAGTTGGGAGTTCGCCTTGTAATCGGAAGGTTGCCGGTTCGAGCCCCGGCTCGGACAGTCTCGGTCGTTGTGTCCTTGGGCAAGACACTTCACCTACCGCCTACTGGTGTTGGCCAGAAGGGCCGATGGCGCGATATGGCAGCCTCGCTTCTGTCAGTCTGCCCCAGGGCAGCTGTGGCTACAACTGTAGCTTGCCTCCACCAGTGTGTGAATGTGAGAGTGAATGGGTGGATGACTGGACGTGTAAAAGCGCTTTGGGGTCCCTAGGCGGGACTAGTAAAAGCGCTATACAAATACAGGCCATTTACCATTTACCATTTACCATTCTTACTGAACTGCGCCTGCCATGTTGCAAAGCTCGTGTTCGTGACAGAGTGACAGGAAGTAAACATTAACCCACACCCAAATAATCTAGATTGATAAATCACTCCGACGATGAAGCAAATTTAATATAGAGTAAAGCTTGAGAAAACTATACCCCAACCTATATAAGATTTTTAACACTGATACCAATGCTGATATTAAAAATCAGATACATTGGCTGATATTTTTTTTCCACACATGGCGTAAACAATCATTTCTTATGTTATCTTTGCTATAAGTCCTCAGTAAGATAACATGATAATGAACTTTAAAATGATTTGGTTTTATTACTCGTTTACTTTGCTCAGATTAGCTGGTTTTTCTGTTTGTGTCGCAAAAAAGGAAAAATTGACTCTGCGGAAAACTGTGCAACATTAACATCCATAACATGATTGAAGGATCTTCTTTACTTTTTAGCTTTTAATTTATTGACCATTATAAAAACACATACTGATATATCGGCAAATAGCTGATATCCACCGATATATCGCCCTGCCGATATGTTGCTTAGACTCCAGAAGAAACCTAAAACCACACAGCAGAGGAACAAGTCATGAAGTGTCACAAATTAGGCAAAATGGAAATTAATGCTCATTTAATTTATGCACATATTGGCTTTAAACTTGATAATTTAAACTTGGTCTAAGTCCACAAGTATAAAGCATATCTAGCTCCAAATGAGGACCAAACATTACCAACATACTGCTCCACAGGTTTATGTACAGAACACTTTTTGACTCAGATGAGAATAATTTTCACCTTACGGGCCATTTTTATTTTAAACTGAAACTGTGAACGCATTCTGCCTCTATCGGGGTAAGTGACACTAAAAACTCTGGCTTTAGGCCTAAGATACCTTTTAACCCAATAATCCCCACTCATGCCACACCACTCAGGCCAGGGGAAAACCATGAGCTTTTGATTTTTAGGTGAGCTGACACTTTATGAGGAACAAAACAAAACAAATAATAATGGTAAAGTTTGTAAAATAGAAGCAAAATATGAGTTAGGATGCATTCTGAAGCAGATCTAAGACACCAACCCCAGTCAGTAAATTTATATCTGATAGCAGGGAACTTCAAATGCATCTTTGTGACTTTGTTGTTGTTAAATGAATCACAGCACAGTCACAAGAAAACATCCAAACTATAACGTCACGATTTACCAACTTGGTCTGAAGATTTGAGGAAGCAAACACATGACGAGTTTTTATTTATTTATTTATGTCGTTTCCTTATTAATTTTTTTTACATTTTCTTTGGCTTTTCCCATGGCAGATGAGCTGATGTGAACGGTGAGCAGGTGCCATGATCACTTCCACCCCCGTATGAGAAAGTCACAGTAGTCAGCAGTCAAAGGATAAACTGCAATGTGCCTGCATATCCATCTCTGCGCCTTCCTTTTTGTGCTATCTGTGAAATGCAAGTCCTCACATCTCACACTGCTGCAGACCGTATCGCACTCTCCCTTCGCACCTAATTAATCACGCTATTGAACTTAACGCCACTCAACAAAACCCAGTTAGCAGGGAGAGCGAGGTGATTTGCCATCAGCTCTCCCACTTTTTACCCCCTTTTCCTTTAATCCCACTCCCCGCCAAACGCATGTGGGATTGCATGCAGGCGGGTTCGTTTTTCACGGTCCAGCACGCACTGTTTAATCGGGTTCACAGAGGGTCCTTCTTTATCACCACGAGTCTGTCTTTGTGCCATTAGGTCAGGAATTAACAGTCGAGCTCCACATCCGAAAGTGATGGAGGAGGCTTGTAAATCTGAGGCCGCTGACGGGGTGCCCATCCTCCCTCAAGAGATGAATGGACTTTCATTACCGCCTTCACTGTCGACACTTAAATGCACGCGCATTCAGGTGTGCGCCATTAAAATGTAAATATAGGTGCTCCTTTGGGAAAAACAAAAATACTAAATAAACTGTGAAAATGTGGCTAAAGACGAGCTGTACACACACACACACTTGCAGCGCACATCCTCTCACACTCTTTAATGACAGCAGTTAGAGCTGCCTCGGGGGAGCCGAGGTGTGGGCGCTGACGTTGTGATAGACGGTTATTTTTCAAGAAGACGTTAAAGTTAGCCCTCTCAAGTGTGAGCGTTTCAAGTTTTGTCATCCAAACATGTGGCCGCTGCCTGTGTGTGAGGCGGAAAGAGAGGGAGTGAAAGGGGGGGAAAAAGGAGGGGGAGAGATGGGGGTATTGGAAGGATTTATGGGTGTAATAATGGAATCTCAGCGGCTGGGCCATTGACACTGAGGCATTTTCTCTCATCCTCCTCCCATCATTAGATGGATGGAACAGGAGGGAGTAAGCGCAGCAACATATGGGTGGGAGAGAATGGCATGCTGTTGTGCTGAAGCACAAATCACATACTTTGGGGATCGCTTTGCCTTTATATCATCCCAGGCATTCATACATCAAGCTACAGTAGTGTGCAAAAGTTTTGAGCCGCCCATCATTTCTTTGTTTTGTAACGTAAATGGGAAATAGATGCAGTGATTTACTGAAACGTGCAAACATACATAGAAAGTAAGTATACTGTATAAGGCAAAAACAGAGCTTGAAAGTCAATATTTGGTGTGACTGCCTTTATTCTTCAGCACAGTCTGAACTCTCTTAGGCAGCTTTCTTTCTATTTCTTTAAGTCGTCTTCAGGAATAGTTCTCCAGGCTTCTTGAAGGACATTCAAAGCTCTTCTTTGGATGTTTCTGCCTTTTGTTCTGTTCTCTGTCAACATGATCCACACTGCTTCAATAATGTTGAGGTCCGGGCTCTGGGGAGGCCAATCCATGACTGATCCCCCCACTGTGTTTTTTCTATCCAGGTATGATTTTACTGCATTGGCAGTGTGTTTTGGATCATTGTCATGCTGAAAAATGAAGCTGCTGCTAGTATTACACTGATAGTTGTGGAAAGTCCAAAACTTGTCTGAAGTTAGTGTAACTTTAGGGAGGCTGGCACTGAGGATTCGTGTTCATCTGAAGTTAAATCACATGAGAAACCTTGATGCAGAACTCTATTATTTACCATTCAGGGTAAACTCATTCCACACATTACAATTCATGGTCTTCTTTTCCTGCTAGATAGGGTGCCACAGCTGTGCTAGTCATGCTAATTATGTTTGCATTCAGGTTTAGTTTTTGCATCTTTACACTTGGTTTCGCCCCTTATTAAAATCCACCGGTATTATGCTACATAGCTGAGGCTTCCAAGGCCACGATGTTGTACTTCCTGATTATCTGTGCTGCTGTAAACAACAGTATGACTCCTTATAATAATGTGATTTGTTCTTAAGGTCACTACTGAATTAAACAAAATTGCTCAGGGACTGTTTTCCTTATTCGGCTGACTGCAAATAGATTAAAGCTGTAAATTATGGCTCTGCCATGCTTTCCGTCCAAACTGCTAATGAAGGATCTTAAATATCTAGAAGATGTTTACATACTTAAATTTGCTGAAACTTCTCTATCTCCAACTTTATTACTTTTTTGCTTCTCTTTGGAGCTAAATATAATATAATAGTCATAACCAATGGTTAATATGTCCATTCATCCAACTGCCCATATGTCTTTAGCTACTGTTTTTAAGTTATCAAACTCTTATCATCCAGATGTTCCGGAATTTCCCCTCCAATATGGCAGATTGGCACAGACAGTGCTCACTGGCCATCACCGTGCAACAAACACCTGCCGTTTCATAATTAACACCTGCTGTGTGATAACAGTCACCTGCACTGATTATTTAACGGTGACAAAATTGAATGTAATGAATGGCTAAACGTTTTCTTTGATGTTCATCATTTACATCAAAGCAGCATGCTCTTCGCAGACGCACTCCCACTGCAGCAATGCAACTTTTCATTAGTATGATAATGTCGTGTTTGTTTTCTGAGAGGAGATGAAAAAACCCGAAATATACACCTTACTTTTGCTGGTGTTTGTATCCAAATTTTTTAATAGTCATCGTGTAAACCTTGTGTTCATAATAAATGCGATAATTTCTGTAGTACTTACAGTGTAGTTACTGGGATTTGACTTTGTAGTTGATTGTGGTGTGAATAAGGCACGGCGGGTCCAGGGATCAGCGTTTTGTGTCATTTTATTTACAACACCTCACACACCACACACCCCAGGACCCAGTACAATATTTAAGTCGGCGGAGCGTGATTGCGGATGCCGTACAGGTGCGCCCGCCTCCTCTGCACGGCACCGCAGGCCACGCCCCACCACATTGATAAAACCAGAGAACCAGAAAGTCCATTTATTGTTTTTTTAAAGATTTCAACTGTTCCAAACTATCTACATAAGAAGATGAAGTAGGCTGAGACATGTGGACGCTGGCTTGAAAGTTGATATAGAGTGGGTGATTATATAGTCATATATAATACCATAGTTGCTTTACAAATGTGGTTCAAAACCTTTGCTAAATTAAGGTTGACCTCGTATGCATATAATCTGCCAACCTGCAGTGGCATTTAAATGAAATGTCAGCCTCTATTATACAGTTTAACATTTTCAGCCTCCCCTGTGTTATAATTCTTGTGTGGTGCGGTGGGATAGATCGTCAACATGTGTTACAACCCATTAAAAAGAGTTCTCAGGCTTGCTAAGTTGAACTCAAGAATAGATATGCTGAAGGTAAATTGATTCAGCCACGTTTCCTCTTGTACCCCTCCTGCACTCCAGTGGAGAAATTCCTTAAAGTAAAGTGATGCTGAAGGCCACACAACTCAGCATCTAATGAGAGGAAATAACACGCAGACCACAGACGAAAGCAGGCAATCACAAACTTAACATTTTGAATTAAGCTTTAAGTGCGTTTCCATCAACAGAGCCAAAAGCTCTTGAAATGTAGTCGCACCGCTCAGTATTTCGACTCCCGCACTCCAGATCACCGCTTCCTTTCTCAACTTTTTAAAAAAAAAAGTAGAGTGTTGGCAGGAGTGGCGTCAAGTTGCCCTCACGTTCACCCGCTGTTGTATTTCAAACAAGAGAGCGATTGAAATATATGCTAATCCTCAGCTTGTCTGTGCTGCTATCCCACAGTTCAGAGCAGAATAATATTTCCATAGCCGTGTGGGCATTTTTGAGGGATTAAACAGGGGTTAGGAGGTGGTCGGGGAAACCCGGGCAGCTCTACCGTGCACACACTACATCAGCTGACAGTCGGCGCGGTAAAGGACGTTTGTTTAACTGTGATTGATGCAGTGTCAGTAATGTGGGAGACAGTGGGAATCCAGATTAGAGAAAATGACCCATGGGAGGAGAATGAGAGATGGGTGGAGGGAGATGGAGCGAGCGAGAGAACACGAGACAGGGGAAACACGGTCTCTGTGAACGCCTGATAACCCGTTTTCTCACTGCGACACATTTCCACTTTGAAGCCCGGCGTATTGCAGAAACTAAGATATGCACTAGTTTCTTTTTTTTGCTCCCCCACGGTTTCCTCTTTAATCTGTGTCTCTTGTTTTGTAAAGAAGGCTTAATTTCAGCTGGACACTGCAATGGCGATACCCACAGCTTCCTTTTGAAAGTCCGATCAGTGACTGTAGCTGAATGGTTTTCATGCTGTGTATGAAATTAAAGTGACGCGGGCCAGTTGGACTTCAGTGCCGCTGTCATAGCTGGAATTTATCTTGATTTTAAGAATTAAAGAAGTCATTTAAGAGCCCAGGTATCCATACTGGTGTCAGAGGAAACCAGTAAAGCTTTGATCATCCTTGGAAAGTGTTTGATTTCATGCTAAAAAATGTATTCGTGGTTGTTGTTGTTTTTAAAGGAAAAATGGTGGGATATGGGTTTCAGTTAATTGCTGTGCACTGAGATACTGGGATTGGCATTGATTGGGAATTCTCACTAAAATCTATCCCCATTTTCCCATGAATAATGCCTTTGGGAACATGGGGATTTAAGCAAGTATGCGCTCAACACTGATGAATTATTCAAACCTCATTAACTCTGTCAAGCAGCGTTTTCAGGTACTGTGAGTTCCTTCGATTAGTTTTCATGCTCTAACAAAAGCTTGCAAACAATATTCAACAGGTTTAAAAAATCAGTTTCCAGTTTGCTAGTAATAATAACCATTGTCATGTCCTCCCATTGTAGTTTACAATTATAAATCTGGACATACAAAGAGAACACATCCCTCTGTATGACGGGACTTGTTTTGCTATTTTCTTGTAAACATGTAATATGACAGAAGAAATAAATGACATCAAAATGAGTCATTTGCATGTTGGTGTGCTAAATAAAATTTTCATATTAAAAACAAATCACACGTTTCCGTGAGAGGAGCAATGGCACATCTGTGGCCAAGAGTGTCAAAATGCTGCAGTCGCCACTTCTCTTTTGTCATAGTCTGCTTTGGCTTTCATTTTTCTTTGGTTCTTTTCATTTGTTTGGCTGATTTTCACATTTTCCACAGATCTTCCTTAACTTTATCTATATCTGTATTTGGATATTCAGTGGCTTTCTCTCAGTTTTTTGCTGTTTTTTCCTTGCTGTATTTTTGCTTCCTGCCTTGACTCTTTTTCCGTCATTATTAATACCTGATTGAGTTCAAGTTCAACTCAGCTGTCTCCTGTCTGGCATCGTCACTTTTATATCATAGTTTTTCCAAGTTTTGGTTGCCCTTGTTGTCATTTTCGACAGCTTGACCACACAGTGGGGGGAAGTTTGTCAACCAAGAGACTTTAAGTCATGGAGACCAGTTGGTAACCATCGGTTGGGAGGGAACAATTAGGATTCAGCAGCCAGTTGCAAGAGTTTTCTAAAGTTTGCTGAAAATCGCTGTGAAACTGGTTTTTAAGCCCCAGTAGACTGGTCTTTGGATCTCCTGGCAAATACTGGTCACTAGGAAAAAAGTCTGTATACCACAAGTTATTGGTATGTGGTTTCTTGAGATTGCTGGTAGTTCCTAGTGTGAAATTAGTCAAAGAGTGTTATACAGTGCTAAAAACCTTATTGAGATTACTTTGGTTGCTAGTAGGTAGGTTGCAGCTGTCACCTGCAGTTTGCAGTGGAGATGGCATCTATTCTGCAAGTGCTTGCAAAATGATCGCCAACTGGTAGTGAAATTATTGTGAAACTTGAAAAAGCTGAAACAAGCAATGGAGACCACTTACCTTCAAAGTAAAAGCTGTACCTACTATAGTAACCAACCCATCTCAAAAGGAAGAGCTACTATTACAAGTTTGATCACAACTTGGAGAGTAAATGCGACTGTCGGCCTCTTTGAACATTTTTCCCTATTAACAGGAGGTTGCTAGGGGTCTGTCTGTAGTCCAGCGTGAACTGAGGGTAAATATATAGGTGGGTTCCTTAATATCACTAAGACCTAGGAACAGAGCTAAAAGCTGTCTGAAAGCTACTGCATACATTTTAGACTGAGTTAGAAAGATATTTATGTGATGCAGTTGATGAAATGACTACACATCTTGAAACTGGACCAGTGTTTTGGTGTGGGTGAGCTTGTATGATTCTTGTGGGTGAAAAAGGAGAGAAAGTATACGGGCAGTCCATCCGTTGTGGCTTTAAGCATGGCCCCGACAGAAGGTAATGGCCCTTATTCTAATTCTCTAAAAGATGAGGGGTACGAGAGGTTCAAATGCACAGACACAAGAGGGAGGAAGGGACAAAAAAGAGAGGCAGGGGAGGGATGGAGAGGCCCCATTCTATGCCTCATTGAGTCCCCATTCAGAACAGCCAGCACTTCATTAAAAAACAAAGGCAGAAAAAAAAAAACGGGCCGTTTGTTGTTCATATTCCATCACGAAGCACAGAAAGCCCAGGGAGTGTATTTGTTTTATCACAAGCACTGAGCACCCGAGCGTATCTCCGAAGGAGGCGGGTGGCAATTTTGTAATTTATGATAATTGTTCTCTCCAAAAGTGTAAATATATTATGACGATTATTTCCAGGGAAGTACGCACGCTATCCAATGTGACGTTTCATCAGATGAGGGCTGAAAAATTACTCAAGCTAAAATGCTTCTGATGCTGGCAAAGTGAGCGGGGCGGAATATGGTGTCAAAACACTTGTACTTTCACACATGAATGAATGTAGATCAGTCATACATGCGAGCCCAGCTGACTTCAAATAACTCCGCGGCAAATCATGGTAACCTTTTTTTATAAGCTTAAACCAGTCATTCATTAAGCATTTCCCCCACATGCCAGCAGGACTTTGATCTTGCATGTTTACACAGTCACGCTGGCAGAAAAATAGTACTTTATACAAGGTGACGATTTATAGCTGAAAAATTTTAAAGCGAAGAATTGGAAATAGTGTTGTAAAGAAATAAAAATGTAGGGTTTCCTGTGGCTTTTGTAGTTTTATCACTTTTAATCAAATTTGGATTTATTCTTTGGAAACTCTCAAAATATCTAACTGTAGTTGTACGTTTAGCACATACCAAACATTTATTCCTCCCTTTGTGTGTCTCATTTTATAATCTTACCTGTTGCACAGTAAAGATCATGAATAATCGGTTGTAGACGTGTTCAGAAGTATTTTTTTTTCCAAGGAGCCAGTCTTGTAATGATTTAAAGTACTCTTGAGCCCTGTTTTTCTAAACTTTCAGTCCAGTCTTTGTACCTGATCACTTTCAGAGAAATCTTGCTTGTCCTTTTCATTGTAGATTTGGAGAACAACTTCTCTTCAGTGAAACTTTTCTCGTAACAAGTAAAAACAGTGAGTCATCCTGAAGCTTTACAGGAGTTTAGAAAGGGGAGAAGTTTATATAGTGCAAGCAGGTGGCAGATTGATGGTTTATTCTTTCTGTGCATCTTTAGTGGGCAGATTGTAAAGTCTTTGATGTTGGCTAATTAATACTTTATGCTAGCGCCACTGTTTGTCTTAACAACGACTCATACACAGTAATATTGTCATGAATCAAGGGACTTGTAAGCTGATGCAACAACACGATGATATCTTTGCTTCAGCGAATGCATCTTTAGTCTGATCAGTCAAGCACTCGTGTTCAGCACCCCTCGCCAGTTCCCCATCAAACAAGAGATTTTAAATGTTACTTGTCATTACCTTCTTTGATTATTATCGCATGAGTGGTTTGTTTTGTTGATTACAGATATTGATCCTGGGTACCCAGCCAACACTTGCCCCTTTCTACAGTGTCAACAATTACTAGTAAAGTATGAGTACCCTGCTTGGCCTAATTGCAAATTGTGGGTTTCCCTGTTGATTCTGGTCTCAATTTGCAAAAACAGCTTACAATATGGTGCAACTGCTGCTGTCCTTGTCTGATTGAAAGACTGTGTACATGGTACACAAACCTCTGGTTTGTCAAGTTCAAGGTAAATTTAGTTGTTTTTTTTTCCTCCTAAAACTCTGTTGTGGAAGGGTCAGAGCAAAAGAGCATGGTGAGTTCTTTTTATCCAAGT
The DNA here is from genome assembly GCF_963576455.1 of Neolamprologus multifasciatus. Taxonomy (NCBI): domain Eukaryota; kingdom Metazoa; phylum Chordata; class Actinopteri; order Cichliformes; family Cichlidae; genus Neolamprologus; species Neolamprologus multifasciatus. The sequence continues at coordinate 21,809,001 of NC_140460.1, forward strand.
GTCTATCTTTGTGTCTCCATCCTCCACGTATTGATTGTTGGCAACCTTTCACCCCGACTGTGAGTAATGGAATTGCCTGTCATGGACACGGGCCCTGGTCAAGGTCTTGTAAGTGCGCGACACATGTTTGCGTGAACTCACCGATCAATACCTCGCTTGCTCTCGTGTCATGGAGAATGGAGGCTTCCGCCAGGTTGTTTCTGTCAGGGCATTATCTTGATTCTGGAAAAGTCCTTGAAATTCAGCTGCATCCTTCTAGATTTGAGTGCAGAGCATCTACGTTCAAAAAATTCCTTTTTTTACTCACACTTTTAAGAACATCCTCCAGTCTTTTGCCTGGTATATTTCACATTTTGTCTTGATTTGCTAGACAAACAGGTGTAATGGCTTGTGAAGGTAATTCTTGATGTATTTTTAAAGAGTTTACCTCTAAACGAGGCCCTTTGAACACAGTGGACACCTGCTCGCACAAAATGATTGCTGGCATGAAAGGAAGACGAAATCTTGAAGTTGTGAGTCATCTTAGGGTCTTTGCTTGCGAAACACTTCCTCGAGGAGTGACTCATGTTTGCTTTTGAAGTACTGATAGGTAAGTTTCAGGTTTATTCCTTTTTAAAGGATAATTTCTTCCAAAAAACTCTCACACTGACAGCTGCAGACACAGACTGAGAAAAGAGACTTGGGATCGGTCCTGGAGACTGAGAGACCGAAATGAGATGACATATCACTCAAGAGTCTATCAAATTTCATTCTGACAGATGGGACCAGTACCGCCTGGTGATGGGAAAATTGCAGTAGAAAATAGGGCAGCCTGGATTACGGAAAGGTGTGAGGTGGGGAGAGCCATTACGAGAATGTTTGTGGTGGTTTCCGCAGCCATGGTGAATTTGTGTTTGTGTGTGTGACAACAAGAGGACTGTGGATATTTTTGGAAGGGGGGGGGGGGGGCATGATTCACTGGAAAGATCATCCTGAGCTATACACTGCAAAAAGAAAAAAGGGAAAAGGAAAAAAATAGAAACAGGGCCAAAGAATTTCTTTTGCCTCTTAAACATCCACTCATCCATCTGTTAATTTTCTTAACTCCTTATTCAATAAGGGTTGGGTAGGGGGCTTGAACTTGTGTTTGCTGGCACTGAAGGAGAGGTCCATACTTGATTCTTGAGTTGCAATAGACCAGCTTAGGCTGCCGCCCTTTAAGCCAGCATTCCTCTAATTGGCTGCACCTTGCAGACAAAATATCTGGACAGCTACTTGGATAAAAGGAGCTGGAGCTTACATCATACTGGGTTAGTAGAAAAACTGCCTGAAACACAAGCATTATAATTATTATTATTTTGGCTCCTAGAGGCTGCTTGCACATACAGTAAACTCATTATTTGATCACCTGGTATGTTAATGCAATAATATAATCCTTATTTAATTTGACAATTTGAAAAATACCTTAAATAATTGTAAATAAAAAATGCATTAAGTTTTCTTGACCATTTATTAGTCGGCATTTGTATTTGCCGAGTGTGTGTCTGTCTGCACATTTTCAAAAGTTAATTATTTACCCAATTCTCAAGAATCCAGATAACTAAATAAATAAAGTAAAACCACAAGAAAGCTGGCCAGTAATCATCCCAACAAGCAACCCACTACTCACTCGGCCAATCTCTGATGGCCAGTTTATTTCTCCGCCTGCACAATGCGAGCATAAATACATAGCATTTTAGAGCAATCTATCTAATATTTGTCGAGACATCCATGTGTAGTGAAACTGGCTTACAGTACAAGATAAAGTGTGTCAATATTGGTATTTTTTGTAGTGGAGATTTAATGTGACTCAGTGACCTTAACCCTCACCTGACACGCAAATAAAATGTACACACAAACATGAATGCCTGGAATCTGGATTCCCCTTGAAATAGCCGAACCTCTTGTGCTGTGCTGATCACACACACACACACACACACACACACACACACACACACACACACCTACACACACACACACACACACACACACACACACACACACACACACACACCAGGAGAAAGCACCCAGAATAGCAGGCCTGCCACATCCATTGCATTCCAGTACCCAGCTGGCTGCCCTGAGGACACACACACACACACACAGATACCCAGTCGCACATTTCACTTGCATATTTTTCAGCACACACATGGATAATCACTGACCCCTGCCAAAAACATACTGATACCTCTTCTCCCCACCACACATTACAGACTTGTCTCCCATTAGTCTGATTTGGTGCGTAGTGCTTGCTGCTTGCCTCACCCCATCAATAAACAATACAAGTTCACCCTCACAGGGCCTGTAGCTAATCCCTCAGCTGTTTGGAGTTGGCAGTGGACAGCCGAAACACTGGAAAAGTCTGTTCCTCTGCCAATTGCAGCACAGATCAGATATCAATTTGTCAACAGAGCTGGCTGGTTGGCTGGACAGCCTGCTGGCTGACTGGCTGGCTGGCTGGTTGGTACAGCGCCTGAAGGCAGAGGTGAGTCAGCAACTCAGACAGCCAAGAGTGGAGAGCCAGCAAGTCGGTATATTCAGCTGCAGAGAGTCTAAACTCTGAACTTTTTTCAGAAAAGAATACTTAAAAAAAGTTAAGACCATCTCCACAGAATATAAAGGTTTTTTTAACAAGTTTTTAAATTGTTTAACATGGATTTTTCTTTATGCTGAAAGCAGTCACTACAGGCAAAACAGTCAACTTTAGACTTGCAATACGGTGTCATAATGACAGTACCGCACATAAGCACCAAGAACCTGTGAAATAAGACAACCAGGAACAAACATTAGCAACACTGAAGCACTTTAAGCTAAAATCTCTCCTTTGCTCTCTATTTCACCACTCACAGTGCATCACAGGAAAACGGACGCACATAGAGCAGAGTGCAGCACACAAACACACACCAGGGAGGAAAGCACTGAAGAGAAGGTGACATTCAGTAGATGACAACCTGTTACATTACAGCGAAGAAGAAAAAAACCCATTCCCAATAATGTTACTTTGTGATGTCACTTTTGTTTGGTCATGTTTAGTCGGAAGCTTTCAGTTTGAGTTGCAGTCTGCAGGCAAGCCGGTAAGGAAGGTGGCGAGAACTGCATAATTATAGATGCATACAAACTATTTTAAAGGCATGCAGAGAGTTTAAATTTGTTTTAAATATGTTACATTAAAAACTGTGATGTTTGTATTTGGTTTTGGTCAGGATTATTCAATGAAAGAAAGAAAAAACACTGATTGCACTATTGGTAATAGTTTATTTTGATGCACATGCTGTTTTTTTTTTGCAATTTGTGCACAATAATATCTATTTCTGTTTTTGCTGCACAAAAATGAGTTTATCTCAAAAATGAAATTATGAGCTCCCATTCAGTATTTTTACAAGAAAAAGAATAAAGGTAAGTTTTAAGACTTCTTTTAAAAACAGGTGACGACGGAGCCATCCTAACATGTGCAGGGCGGTTAGCTGAGCAGCTGGTTCATGGACCGCATCGTGAGAGAACATATGGAGTTAGGAGCTCAGTTATGTGTGGTGGTGCTGATCCATTAAACGTTTCTAAAACAAATAATAAAACCCTTAAATGAACTGTCAGGACGGGGGAAATGTGCAGGTTCAGGTTAAAAGACGAGCTGCAGCACTTTGGACTGACTGTAAGCGATTGAGTGCAGCTTTGCTAAGGAAACTATTGAGCATTATTAAAGTAGTCCAGGTGCGTGAAAGCATGAATAAGTCTCAAATGATAAAAACTAGCTTTAATAACAGATAGTCTGCTTTTGTAGTATAAAATCCAGTCCAGTTTGACACCAGTGTTAGTCACCGTTGGTTTCACATAGGACTGCAGGGGACCCGGGTCCAAGAGATTAACACACAACACAAACACCACTAGGTCTGAACACAACGACCTCAGTCTTGCTTTCGTTGAAATTTTTTAAAAATGTCATGCACAGGTATTTGGAGCCATTTGTGGTTCCAAATACCTTCTGAAGATCCCACGACAGAAGACATTTTACTGCTATTGTTTTCCTTGTTTCCAGTGTTTACTCTCACCTCGTTCTCGGGCCACGCTGATCCTGAGAACTCGAGTGGGATGGCAGCATTACTGCATGAAAACCAGCTTGAGTCCTTGGATGAGGATCTGTGAACACGTTATTAGCTTTCTCTGGTTTGAGGAACGGGTGTTTTATGCTGTTGTGGGAAATCTCTAGTCAGTCGCAGATATTTAAATGGAAAAAATTCCCCTTGTCTTTTCTTTCCTCTGCTTTCGTTCCCTTCACTCCTCAACAGGTTGTGGTAGTTAGCTGCCCCTCCTTAAGCCATGAGGTCTTTACCTCTTAAAAGGGAGTTTTTCTAAACAGTGCTTATAGATGATCGGCAGACTGCTGGGGTTCTCTCTGTAATATTTTAGATCTTTACCTGTTAATACAAAAAGACTTGAGATGATAACTATTGTAAACTGGCGCTATGTAAAGCTCACTATGCCCACCGTATGTTTCCCTACAGCACAAACTTGAAAATGGAGTTATTTGGGATTTGGTTATGGTAATAGAAATGTCACATTGCTAAATTAACAGCGACTTAATTAATATTTAAGGTCAAACTCTATATAATTAATGCAATTATTCCATCTGAGAAATTTAAGCTTTTTTCACCTCGATAACCTTAAGGCTGGCTGTTGGTGGGAATCATGTGATCCGCTTCCCTCATGCCTTTCATCCACTGTTTTTGGACTGTGGCCATTTCCCCCTGTTGGGGCCGTTGTCAGATCACAAAGGCCTCATTTTCCATTCTTTTGGCACGTAACTGAATTAAAATCTGTTACAAAATGTGACAGAGCCATTAAGAAGACGGATAGTCAGAGTACTCTGTGGGTTTGGCCCGCTCTTTGTCCACCTTGGGGCTCTCTGTCTGGACAAAAGCTTGCCCTCTGGCAGCTCCTGCTGGGCATGGGGCTGTGACCCGAGGCGGTAGGATAGTGCACGCACGAATCTGTTTAGGGATCGAGGTGGCATTAATGCCCTGACAGTGAGAAGTGTGTGTGGCGGTAGGCCTGCAAGACCAGTAGGATACGTAAGTAGTCCAACTGCCACTGCACTCTCAAACACACATACATACACGCATTGTACAACCTCTCTTGGGTTGGTGTTAGAGGACAAGAGGTGAGGGACAAAAGGGGAGGGTGGAGACATGATGGATGACAGAGGAGAACATTGTGGCAGGAGAACTCACAGCTCAGTGGGAGGAATTTATAGATCGAACAGAACAGTAAGTACTTGTCCGTGTCATCTCCTGGAGAGTGTAGGCGTAGGTGCGTGTTTACGCATACTTACATGTGTGCATTGGGTTGTTTTCCCTCAGCCTTCCGAGATGTCTGGTTGGGAATGTTTTGTCTGCAAGTACTCATTAGCCGTATATGGAAAAGCTTGTTTTCTTCTACGCTTTTCCCTCGCGATATATGACGTGTAGTTCCTTCCCTGCGCGGTCTGTTTGTAGCTTGTTATTCCTCTCGGACTCAGGTGTGTTCGAGGAAACATGAGGCTGTTCAAGGTTTCCTCATTGATTTCCATTGCAGTGGTGCTGACAACATTTTTATTATTATTATTTGGCAGAATATCATCGACCCTGGAGAGAGAGAGAGAGAGAGATGTGAAGCTCAGAAAGGGAAAAGGCTTAAAATTAGAATCACGCCCGCAGGTTAAATTTCTCATCTAAGAAGACAATCACGCCAATCCATGTATTCCATGTTGTAGATGGAAAATGTACAATGTATCCCTTCCGTCTACAACATGGATCAATGCAGGTTTCATGAAGCCAACTCCGGACTTCATAAAAACGAATGCCTGGTGCTCCTACAGGGTATGGCGCTGAGGGAAACTTCCCCAAAGCAATCTTGTATCCTACCTGAGGTAAAAAGGAGTTGCAATTAGAGCTATCCCCATTCTCTGGGGCCCTAGGATTTCAGGAGCTCATGTATGGCGGTCATCTATCACCCCTATTGACCAATTACTGTTCCGAGCCAACCAGCTTCTAATGAGCTGCAAAAACACAATGGAATAACAGTCGATACTGGGCAAATAAATTATTAATCCATGGCTGAAATTTTTATTTGCTTGCTTGCAGTTACACTTGGCACGGGCTGAAAGGAATAGAGCAAAGAAAGGAGGTGAGGCTGTGGCTTTTCCTGTTTTCTCTCTCTTTTTTCATGAACTCTAGTGTGGTCTGTAGCCACTGCTGGATAGGATGGATTATCCTCTGAGCTTAATAGATTTGAAGGGAGCTTTCTCTGCTTGTCTTTGTTTAAGAGTGTTGCCTAGTGAGCGTCTAGACAACTCTTTTTCAGCTGAATTCCAGCCATTATCAATTCAAAAGGTGTACGAAGTAAGGCTGCTGGGTAATGGAAAAAAATTGCACTCATGGTTATTATGGTCAGTACTGAAGTAATTGTTATAAGTAGAACTTGGGAAAAAATTTTCTTCTCTAGCTAACAGAGGATTTAGTTCAATTTTAAATATAATAATATGAAAACAAATTCAATAAATGTAAAAGTAAAATAGAGACGGTAGAGGTGTTGTGGATGTGGTCGGGACTCAGCTCCCAACTGGGGGTGTTTTTGACTGTGAAGCTCAGTTTGTACCAGTTGAGATAGCGACAGACTCAGGTGACAGTTGCATTGTGCACTTTGGAGACCTACACAGCAAACACAAGGAAAGCAACTGACCTGGAGGAACGGGGCGGGGGAGGCCAACAGCCATTCGACACCTCGTTTACACGCCACTCAAAGTGGACCAGGTGGGCAACCGTTGGAAATCCAAAGACAAAAGACAACGCGAGTTCAAACGGGGACATGAAAGCAGGCAGCTCTTAATGATGTTTTCATCTGTTCTGCTGAAACCTCCCTATGAGTTTTAGTTCCTTTCAATCGCTTCTAGTACAGACTCGTGTTCCAAGATTCGAGTGACACTGAACTAAACTAGTGAATAAGTTATAGGAACACACCAGCCTTGAAGAAAACTAGCTTGAGCCCATCATTTGTCTAGGCATGAATTTAAGACTATATGATAATTGCCTAGTTGGAAGGTATCTTAAGAGGTACGATCAAAAAATTTGTCTAACTGCTTGGGGTAGGGGTCAAAGTGGCAAGGTGCCAAATTTGGTGACGGAGCTGATGTAGTGAATGATGGAGCACATGCATTGTGCCACTGCTGGATTCAAAAGAAGACAAAATAAGAGCGTAAATACAAAAACGGAATTGTTGTCTCCTAAAACTTAAGTAATTAAAAAATATATTTATATACATTAACTAATGATTTAACTAAGTAGCTAAACTAAAAGGCAAAATATTCCATTATTTTGCAATACAATGTACTGTATCTGCACTAAGATGCACTTTGCTGCAATGTATCAAACTGCAGAAAGGGCCCTTTGAGTGAAACAATGAACAAGGCTACACTTCACAACCATGAGTAATTGTTTCTGTCAGTGAAATGACAGGAAGTTAAGAAAAAGTGGCCTTTAAAGTCCAAAGTAACACCTTCATTCTTCTCATGTTCTCCATCCAACAGCCTGTAAATGCACTTCCTCTAAAGTAATGAATTTCTTTTCATGTTTAAACAGGTCTATTAATCAGTATTGTTTAGTCAACGTAAAAGAATGTGTTCTTTGATAACTGATTGCCTTTCTTGGTGAACTAAGTGGTGGTTTGAGACAAACTGAGACAAACAAACCTTTAAAATGGACCTCTGGGTTTTTACACCTTATATTTATTCAATAAAACCAAGTAATAAAGTCAAACAAAATCAGTCATTAGTAGCAGCCCTTTAGAATTTCTTGGATAACAAACAAGTGAACCTCCTTATTGTCAACCTAGCCTTTTCCAAGCCATTAAAGTTATGAACAAACACATTGTCTTCCTTCCCACCGCCTGCTCCCGACTCCAAGTTTCTTTCTGGGCAGATTTGCAGATTTCAACCAACTGGACCCAAAAGTCCAATATTTACCTAATTGTTTCCTGTGTTTTCCTGACCAGCAATTCCCTGGTTGGTACTTCTGTGTGCTCACTGTAGTTGCACTCCACTACAACTGTGAACCCGAGATAAAGTAAGGATCCAAGTAAATTCAGAACATCAAAGGACGTGCAACTCATTAGCATCGTTTGACTCTTGGTATTTTGCCATGTTGTCTCTTCAGCTCATTTGCATTTCTGTGTACCTGTGCAGGAACTAGTGGGACTTAGATGCTGCAAAAGCCACTCTGTAACTCTCAGATACAAGACCAGCAAACTATCTCCTAAGATTAATCTTGTTACATTGCTAATACACACCATAGGGATCGGCATTAACAGCTACAGCAACTATTCCTTCAAATGTTCCCTTGAGTTCCGTATGTACATTTCATTTGTTATTTTGCTTTATCTTGCAACACTTATCATCTTTAGATGACTGTGTAATGTTGTTTAGTGTATTCTCTGTGGAATATACAGGCAATCACAAGCATCAGCTTGTTTGTCTATTATCAAGGATGTTTAAGGCTTTCTAATTGCTGTGGTGTCTCCTTAAATTCACTTCATAAAAGATTATCGCAGAGTGCTTTTTCTTTTTTCTCTTTTTTTTTTGCAGGGACCTGTGATTTTCTGCATCAGTTCACAACAGAAATCTGTGAAGTTCTGTACTATTTAGGTTTTTAATCATCACTCATTTATTTATGCTGAAATTGGAAATAGGTGCAATAATTTAATATAGTGTTCAAACATTTCAGGAATAGTTCTTCAGGCTTCTGGAAGGACAGGTAGTATGAACCTTCAATTCATATTCATATTTGTGAGTAAAAAGACTTGTAGAGGCTGGTTCCCTCCCTGAGTAAAGTATATTTGTAATATGTCTTCTTCTTTGGTGTCTTTATTGTATAAAGAGGTGCATACAGTTCCCTTCTAAAATCTGCACCTATATTCCAAACATTAATCACAGTGTTCCTTTTATTTGCCTATCTAAAGGGACGAGTGAGCTCCATCTGTTCTCAGATTGACCACTAATGTGGTCAACCCCCCCCCCCCCCTTCCCACCGTGTCTGTACCCACACACACACACACACACAGACTCGCACACAGACACAGACACACACATACCTGATATAAATAACTTGTACAGGATTTGTCTCCATTTAAGGTGATTTGGTTGAAAACTGAAGGGGGGAGAAAAAAAAAGGAGACAGATTATCATCCAAAGCGCTGTGACCTCTGGCTGTGCGCCTCTCTCGCTATCTAACTGCCTTTAACTTTATTTGGCTGTTGATTTGAAAGAGCCTTGCTGGGCTGGCTGCTGCGACCGCGCACACACACACACACACACACACACACACACACACACACACACACACACACACACACACACACACACACTCCCATTCACACACAAACACACTGAGCTATCCACCCATATGGCATCATTTAAAACTCCTGGCAACTCATGTTTGTGTTTATCAGGACAACAAAGCCCCACTCCTGGACCACAATGGAAAGCAACTAAAAAGGTTTCCCGCTCAATTTAGCAAACACGCTAATAATTCATTCCACAGCTAATATTACACTGATAGGGGTCACTCGAGGTCATGGCTGGACTGGGCACCGGCTTCCACTGGGAATACTCGTCTCTGTTCAAACCCTTGATAGCGAACCAACCGTAGCTCCTATTTGATACAAGCATAGTGTTAGGTGCTCCGAGTTAATCCTCTGATAAGGAATTACTCTTCCTGTTATGAATTAATAAGTGGATTATTCTTGTAAAAAAACAAAAAAAACCTGTAAACAGTCAGACTGCATAAGAGCACAAGCACTGCATTATCCTTGATGGTTGCTCTTGAACATATGTGGAATCGCATAGCACATATTCTCCAAAGGCGGGGGGGGGGGGAATCATTACCTTAAGTTCAATTATTCAACTCATTGAATTCATTATTCAGCATTGTTAAAATATAGAGCTGCTCCTTACAAGAAAGAGAGGCTGAGGATGACAAAAACTCAATTTTCCCAGGATTCTTTAAAAAGTACTTAAACTTGTATTAGTTTTGTCATTTTTAACGGAGGAAGTGTCATTTGTGTCTAATTCTGGAACAAACAAAAAAAAGCGCCCATGTGTAATTGAAAAGAAGCTTTATTCGAGTCTTTTCTTTTTTGATTCCAGCCTCTTCCCGGCAGCTCTGGTCTTGTTAGTGAGCTATGTGAAACAGCAGATTGAAGGCCTCGGCCATGTTCTATCAATAGTGTAAAAGTGCAGCCCTTTTTGGACTTAGTATTCCCTGCAATTCCTGTTATTCACACTGCCTGCCAATGAAGCCCATGCATCTTGGACTTGGCGCTGACCTGCAGGACAGCGAGCTTTGTGTGTTTGTGTGTGTGTGTGAGATTCTTGGGCGGTGTGGAGTTAAAGGGGGCAGTCATGGAGGAGGTAACGGTGATGATGATGACTCTAAGCAGAAATAGCAGGACCGCTCTGTACTCCAGGGCAGGCAGATGAGTTATTGCGTGAAGGCGTGTGTACAGTAGCGCTCCAAACAACAAGATCAAATGCGCATACACACACACGCTGTCATGGTGACCTGCTCTAGAGGTCAGCGGTGTTAGCGCTCAGCTCCCTGGGCCTGGTCACAATGAAAAATGGCCTCACGGCATGCGGACTGTACCTCGCGCGTGTAAGGGCAACCTCGCGCGGAGTTCGTTCACGACGTTCGTCCATGCGTTCCATTTTAACCATCCTCGTTTACCTCCCCACGCTCGCCTCCCTCTTTCTTGCTCTCCGCTTGCGTCCAAGCTTGAACTCGCCCTGGGAAAATGGAAAACAATCAGAGGCAAATTGGCGCACTGCCGCTGCCTGCCACACACAAGTGGAAGGGGAAGTGCCGAGTGCTCTTGCAGGGCGCTCGCTGGCAGTTAGCGAACAGCAGCTCGCTGATGGATGTGAAGCAGAAATGATGCACGCTGATAGCACTGTGCCTGTTTCGGTCCCCGTGAAAGATAGATTGAGAGCGAGCGCTCCTTTTTGCAAAGCATCTGGCAACGCGGCCCTGCAAAATGTATTCATGGCACCATTCACATTTTCTGAAGTGCAGTTTAAAGTACTCCTGGAAATAGCCCGGGGAGGACGAGCAGTCACAACAATGCACGGCCGCTGCCAGCTTCCCTGTGTGAAACAGACGTACTGCACACTGTTGTTTTCTATTTTGCAACTTAATTGAGTGAAAAAACAACTCTGGCAAACTTGCTCCCCAGGTTAAGAGTGGTCCAGCAGTGGAATCCGTTAGCAGCAATGATGAGCATCAACATTGTTTTCGAGCCTGGAGTTGCCTCGTCAGCGCCCACCTAATGGAGAGGTGCTGCACAAATTGACGGACATACGGGGCAAAGGTTGGGAAAGTCAGCTCACAGGTGTGCGCGAGCGGGAAGGAGCACTGCTTTTCTGCTGATTGGTGAATTCGTGTCCAGTTTTGTTGAGCTCGGCTGTTCCATGCCGGGTAGCCTGACTGTGAGCTGACCGAGCTTCGACTAACGAATCTCACTGTTTGCCTGTTTCCCTCATTTCCACAGGTAATGGAGAGAAATCTGCCTGGTTGATAGTGACAGTGTAATGAGGTGAACTGTGCATCTGTGTGCACATCTACTTTGGCATTTTTTTTGCATAAGTTTACTTGTGAGTGGAAGATGAGGGCAAATGACAGACTTTATATTTAAGTTGACTAGTTTAGCCTCATTCTTGCCTCTTAATTATTACATAAAATGTTGAACTCTAAGCTTGAGTCATAGTTGTTATGACTACATCTCTCTGTCTCGCTAACTGCTGACAGGTAGCAACTGTTTTGCCCACTATGGCCAGATGGACAATGCTCTAGTGCACCTGCCCCCTCTTGGTAGCATTATCACTTTGTGCCAAGTCTCAGTGCTGGCACCTGAACTTGAATACACACACAGTTGGAGCTCATGGATGCCCCCTTCCTAGCTTGGCATGCCTTATTCTGAAATGCAGACGTAGTAAAATTAAAGGTGTGTGCCTACTCAAGAGGTGGACTATAAACAGTAAAGGTTCAACCAGAGCTGGTATTCTGTCTGGTATTACTACGCTTGGGTTGTTGGATCATCAGTCTAGCAACCGGCTGTTGCCAGCATGTGAGGTACACCTGTTCAACTGCTCGTTAATGCCAATATCTAATCAGCCAGTCAAAACAGTCACAACGGCAAAAGTAAGTCAGATAACCACTTATGAAATCAAGGTATGCAGAAGAGCATCTCTGCAGCAGAAGACCACACTAGGTCCCGCTCCTGTCAGCTGAAAACAGGGAATCTCAGGCATCTCCGAAAACATTAGAGCACTTATGCAAATATGTGATGTCTTGATAAATCAAGCAGATATTTGAAGTTTAGACAGCACCATTCTCCATGAAAATATCTTAAAAGTTTATTTTGTGACCCAGAAAGAGTAATATTTCAAACTCCGCCACTCTGTGCTCCTCCGCCACTGCCTCGTTTGAGTTTTGAACGAAATGGATTCTGGGATATTGCATTTCGTCATTTCGAGCTGACTGGAGACCAAAACAGCCAATAAGATTTTTTTGCAAGATTAAATTACAAGTCTGTAATTGGCTGGTTTTGTGGCACAAATATAATGGTGTGCAGAAAGAGTTGAACGCGCACGGGCAGAAATGTTGAGAGCGCGAGCAACACATTGCGAGCAAGCGCAAATGCAAAAACTGAGCGAGAGGGGCTGCTATTGTGTGTAAGTATGGATAATAGCAAACACTGAAATACATTTTTTGCACTCAGCAATGCATTTTGTTCACTCAAATTTAGCATTTCTTCACTCAAAGTAAATTTTTCCTCAAAATGCAACACTTGCACCTGCAAATTCTTTTTATGTGCGCTCAAATTTTTTTTTACGTGTGCTCAGAATAGTGGCACAAAAATAACGCCATCACCAAAATCGGAAGAGTGGAAAAAGATTTTGTCTGCTCAATTTCTGACATTTGGATGGTAGAGTCAGAATTTGGTGTGAAAGCATGGATCCATCCGTTCAGGGTGGTGGTGTTATAATTGTGTGAGTCATATGTCGATGGCACATTTTAGACCCTTAGTGTCAAGTTATCATTGTTTAAATGCTTTATGACCATAGTGTTTCCATTGTCTTGATCTAGCACCAGATCTCTGAATGGGCACCTTCTGGGTGGAACACAGTATCATATCATGAATGGGCAGCAACTGTTTGATGCTGACATGCCAGTATATCTGACATGATGGCATAATATCATGTCAAATATAATGTAATATAATTAATATGTAAGACAAAAGATATGATTATTGATTTTAGAATAATCTATCAAGGGTCAGATGGGGGAAAGTGTTCAGTCTTACAAATATCTCAGAAGAATTATTGATCCAAAACTGAGTTTTGAAGCAAACTATGAAGCTCAGTCCAAATAAAAAGGCACCAGTGTCTCTCATGTTTGAGGAAGCTCATTTCCACGTTGATTTGATTTTTATCGGCTTTTATGAAGCCTTTTTTATCCTTGTCCTTGGTGGCATGGTTTGGATATGTATCTGTAAGGAACAGAAGCTCACTCAATTAAATTGTTAAATGGTCTAAGGGTCTGATTAGTAGGCCATAGCTTAACTCCACTGGATATCAGACAGTTACAGCGGCTTTACTTGACGACTTGCACCCTTTGCACACACTTTCTTCCTTCTCGACAAAGGCTTCCAGTCCCAGCAGAAGCCTTTGGGACTAGAAAATGTTGAAATTCTGACAGCTGAACATTAAAAGACATTTTAGTGGAGTAACAAGGTTTAAAAACAGCTTTGCTCCAGCGGCCATGGCTCTGATAAACAAATCAGAGCTTTGCTATTCTGCGTGTTGCTGTGTGGATTTTCTACTTCATTATGTTACATTATGTCTATTAGTTGTCTGTTGTCTGTGTTTGTTCTAAGTGGATGACTCACTTACTGCAGACCAAATCTACCAGTGGGTACAAATAAAGTAACCTGACCTAGAATTAGCAAAATCTGAAAGAACAAAAGTCACAAAAAAATAATTTTGTCATCACCAGTTGTTGATATATTCGATCTAGATTCAGTGTGTATAATAGTTCACATTTTCCTTTGGAAATCTAGTGGTTTGTTTGCATTTTAAACCACAGAAATATACACTGTGTACGCAGATAGCCACATACTAGGATATCAGATCTATTTTTTATACCTCGTGGTTGGTTCAGCGTTCTGTTTTCCTTTCATTCAGATAGGCTCCAGCTAGCTGTTTTCCCTTACTTCAAAGTAGTTACCATAACTGGGGTCCATGATTAAAATAATGAGTCCAGCCTTCCAGGCAAAAACCAGGGCAAAAGGCCCTGACGCTCACATCTGATATAGTGAGTCTATGCTAACAGCTGAAGGCCTCTCTGCAACAGAATCTGACAGCTGAACATTAAAAGACATTTTAGTAACTCATGCTGATCTGTTGAAGGAGGGGTGAATGTGTGTGTGGGCGGGGTGCCTATAATCCTAAAGCCCCCCCCACCCCCCACCCCCCCACCCCCACACACACACACACACAAAGACAGGTGGTGAGCAAAGACAGTGGCGGCAAAACAAAAAGGGGGACTTTGCAGGAGTCACTTCAATATCCCGCTGAGACCCGGGAGGAGGCGGGGAGGGAGCCCCCTGGAGTAAAGGCAGGAACACCTGTGTTTACTGGCGCTTCAAAACCGAGAGATGAAGAGCGAGGGGAAAATATACAGAGAACTTGGCACGGAGCGAGGCAGAAAGCTGGTCACACAAACTCTTCTACTTACTCTTCTACTCTTCTTTCCATTCAGTGGGAAGCGTGTTTGATTCGACTCTCCGGTTACCCCCCATCCCCCGGCCGAGGTTTTGACACCCCTTCTCATTTTCTTTTCCCCCCTCCCTCTGCTTGGGGGAGGGGTGGATGCGATTGAGCTGATTGGTGCCTATCTTTATCTATTGGGCCCAGTTGCACGCCTCAAAAATGAACGCTTTAGAGGGGGACGCTTACCTGGGGTCTGTTACCTGTTCGGTTGAATTCCCAACAAAACACCGAATGTACCATCAAACTTGTGACTCACAGGAAACAGAAAAGGGGAAAAAACATGCAGAAGCTCCGATATAAAACCAAGAAAAACAAGCCAGCGCCCGGGGCCAGCTTCTCTGACAATATTTTAAATAAAAATTATACTTTCCCTTGGAGTGAGTCACCACCGCCCCTCTCTCCTCCCCTCCTCCCCCTCCACCTCAGACAGAGGTCAGGAAGGTGTCATGTTTTCCTGAAGCAGAGGAGGTGGGCAGCCTTGCACCTGCTCTCACATTTTCTTGGTAGCTGTCTCCATTTCCATTTATTTATTTTATTTTGTGTGAGTCTCCGTATTATGCGATTCCTCTGTTAGCGCTGTCCGCTGCTACCTCATACAAGGACGGGTTATTACAGAGTTACAATGCACGTATGTTTGAATGATTGCCGTTATTAAAAAGCAACGCTCTCATGATATCAAGAGCTGCTGTAATTGATCTGGTTTTTATTGAATTTGCCAATATTAAAGTTGCTATTGACTTGTATATTCTGCTCTGAGGAAGACAAATTTACAGTCCGCGATTGTAACAACGCTTTAAAGACGGCGTTTTCTGCCTCTCGGCCCAAGCGTCCTTTCTCCTCTTCCTGCTCTGCTGAGCGAAGAAGCTGGAAATGAAAAGCAAGAGCAAAGGAGTATCTGTTATCTAATGTTTGCGGAGGAGGGAGACAGCTTCCCTGATCACGACCCTCCTTGTACCGGTGACAACGAGACAAAATGTGCCTTGGTATTGGGAAGGATGGTTGGACCGATTGCTTTTTTGTCCTGTGACAGATACACTCCACATGTGTCACAGCTGTGGACCTGTCACCTCGTCGAAGGAGAGAAGATGAGATAGGGAGAAGCAATGGGAAACAGGAAGGCAATAAGGGTGCCACCGCCAACAACGCTGTCAAGCCTGTCTATCAGCGAGCATTAAAATAGACATCAGCCGCCAATCTCGCTGTCTCTTCCTTCCAACAAACTTCTATTGTTTTGCGAAGAGGTAGATGTCTAGGACCTGCCTTGCTAAATGCTTGCAGAGCACCACTCACTGTCACTGCAAAGTGCCTCTTCTGCAGCCTCTAACATAGTCATTTTATGTGGATGCAGCAGGGCCTGATATCATAGACAGAATCCTTTTATTGTCCTCCAAGGCTACAGTGGCTGAATTTCCTTTGGCCCAATATTTTTACTTCTCAAGAAAAACCCAGGGTGGTTAAACTCCCAAGGGGCTGGACTACAACATCGATGTCGATGCTAAAGTCAGTGACAGGTGGTAACCTAAAGGGCTAAAAGATGAAGACAAAGAGTCAAAAGCTGCAGTTCCTTGACTGGCCACACGAGACTGGCTGTAAAAGTGAATCAATTGTATTAATATGTTATATGTCCAACTTTAGAACAGCAGTTTTGTTGTTTCTTGTTAATTTCACCCAATTGTGACAGCTGTATGTGAGATTCACTTGGCTGGAGATCACTTGTTGCAAAGCAAGCAATCCTACCATATTCATATTTCAAATATTTAAGTCATATGAAGATAATTATGTCTATGTGGAAATGGGCTGATATATCCTGAGCATAACCATGTATAATATGGTCAAATATGTATTTTTCAGACCATATGGTGTAAAAAAAAACAGTCAGGTAATTCTTGCTTCTTCCACTTCTGTACCATTGATTCATTAATGCTGAATTCTCTTGCAGCTCCTCTATTTCCATGTTCTACTGCTCGACTGACAGCCTCGGGTTTAAAATCCGTTTCATACACGTTTCTTAACAGGTGCTATTTTGCACCTGTATTACTCTGCGAGGCTCCTGACTACGGTAGCCGTAATGCTCCGACAATCCATCAAGTGGTGCGGCTTCGTAGCTTAGCAAAGTCATAGTAAAACATTTTTTGACAGATTTTTGAGCGCCGTTTGGTGGGTATCTGATGGACAAACACCAAAACAGTTCACATCACTAAAGTTGCACCATTTTTACAAACCAATTCTGGTTCATCTGTTTCATTCAACGATTTGCTTTTTCCCTTCTCATTCTCCGTCACCGCCATGCTTTTTCTAACATGTGCATATGAAAACAAAGTCAATGCGCATTTCATTTTCTCATCATTGCCTAACAATACTGGTATTACCATGAACCGTATAATCTGGCCCAGCCCTAGTTCACAGGTGCCTGTGTATCTGCACTGCACAAGTCCAGTTTTCTAAGCACTCTTGTTAGCATTAGCTCATTAGTTATCACATAACATAGTGCTTCCTGGCTCTTTAAAAACAGTTACAGTCATCATGCTAAAACCAAGCCTGTCTGTCTGCTTTAGCCTAGCATGAAGATGAGGTAAACCAAAGTTGGCACCAAAATACACAACTTGGATTCAACAAACAAGACATGAGATTTTGTTATCTCAGCACAGAAGTAGATTGCTGATGGCTTAATGTTTAAGTATGAGATATATCAATCACTTATTTGATGGCTGTAATAGAAGTTTTGTCTTCACTAAAGAAGATTTAGAATTCGGATTTCTTTGTATGTAACCTTAGTGTTCTGCTCTCTCTGCCTTCTCACCTAAACAAGCATCCCACAAGTTTACCTGTGTCTAAACATTTAAAAAAGTGTGGAGGAAAGGTGCCAAATTTGAAGCCGAGAGCTGTTTACAAGGTCAGTTATGAAACCAAGCTGAGGTTATTTTGTGTTTGTGTACACATCACACCTTCTCATCTCAGGCTTTCTTTGGTTACAGGTTAAAATGTTTTGCAAATTCTCACTGCATGCTTGAGAATTTTCTGAAGTACTTAAGAGACACTGCGATGAATCAGAGACATTTTAATATTTATGCAGCACAGAAAGGAGACTTCTTGCAGTTTGTTCTTTGAAGAGCTTTCAGCAACTTGCCTTATAAACTACATCACAAGTGAGCATCAGTTACTGACCTCAGTACAAGATTGATTCAGCCATACATTTAGGTGTTAGTCATGTGTCGTGTTTACTGCTTGTATTGACCTGCCTCGGGCTTTCCTCAACACAGAGGCACATCAATATAAACTAAGCTGATTTCCATCTGACTACCTCACAACTTAAGCTCAAAAGTCAGATGAACAATACCAAGTCAATACATTGACTTGTCACACTTTTGGTGACTTAACAGAAAGCCAAGTATTTAAAATGCTCTGTGAACAGTCATAATAAAAGAAAAGTACACTCTGTGAATGTGTCACGTTTTATGTGTCAAGACAGGTTTTAAAATTATCTCAGTGCCACCTCAGATGAACAAAAACACTTGACATGTTGTAATTATCTAATTAACAGCAACTAACCATGAATATAGAAACACTGTGTTACAAACTGCATGCATCCCATGATTCAGCAGCTTGTAGAACCAACCTTTAGCAGCGATAACTTGAACTAATGGTTTTCTGCGTGACTTTATCAGTCTCTCAGATCATTGTGGAGGAATTTAAAATGTCATGATAGTTCAGTTCAATTAGATTTTTTTGCCATTTGTTTATGCACAGCTCTCTTAAGATCCCACCACAACACTTCAGTTGGGTTGGGGTTCTTTTGTAGATTTGCTTGACCCAACTTGGGACAAAGTGTAGTGTTAGGTTAAACCTTTGACTCTAGAATCCTTTGATATACAGAGGAGTTCATGACTGCAAGATGTCCAGTCCTGTCTCTCCAAAACAAACCAAAACCATCACCCCTCCACCAATGTGCTGACAACTTGCATGAGGTCTTTGTCCTGATAACCTGTGTTTGGTTTTGTGCATTATGATCCGAGATCTCCACCTCGATCACGTCTGTCCAAAGGAGATTGTTCCAGAAGTGTTGTGAAACCTAACCTGTGCTGACATGTTCTCTTTAGAGAGAAGAGGATTTCCCTGCAACCCTTCCAAACAAGCCACACTTGTTCAGCCCTTCTCTAATTGAGCTGTCATGAACTTGTAACTTGAACATTAAACATGCTAACTGAGGCCTGTAGAGTTTGAAATGTAGCTCTTGGGATTTTTGCAGTTTCTCTGAGCATTGCTTTTTCTGACCTTGGGTTGAAGGGGACGTCCAATCCTGGGAAAACTGGTGACAGTCTTGAATATTTCTGTGAATAATCTTTCTCAATGTAGAATGATGGACTACAAATAGTTTGGAATATCTCTTATATCTTGTCTCAAAATTTATGGGCTGAAAGAATAATAATAATAAGAATAGTTTCCATAACTTAAAAAAAATGTTTACTATAATTGTAGAATTAATGAGCCTCTGGCAGTGCTGTCCAAAAGGTGTCCATTTTTAAATTAAATCACTACGTTCTGTGTCCTACGGTGTTATATTAAGACAATTTCCATTGCCAAAATGCATTTTATCTATTGCTTATTGTCTACAACAGCATAGTGTGTAGGATCCAGTCTGTAAAGGTGTTGCTTGCATAAACTTCAGTTGCTCAGCTCTAAAAATATAACACAATTAATTTATCATGTGTGATAAGTGGGCGTATCTATCTATTGCAGATAAAGGGCTCTGTTCCAGAGCACACAAAGAGCTTGACTTGTTCTAGACTCGTGCTGGGTAAAAATATATACAGCTGAAATGTCTTGTCATTTGAAGCTTGACTGCTGCTATGTGTCTGTGTTTTTGAATTAAAAGCTCTGTAATGAGCAGGGCTCGTGTAACCCGTTCATACCCCCCTGCTTGGAATCGCATTTGAGCTACTTGCGTTGACCCTCTCGCCTTTATACAGAGTAGAAATCAACAGTAGCAGCTTGTGAAGTGAAAGTAAATAAAGTTATTTTTTTAGTTTGAAAATTAAAAATGAAACGGTAGAACATCTCAAAGGACTTTGAGTTGGCATGCTGTGCCCTTCGTTTCCTCACATAATTCTTCTGGATGTTGTATAATTCTACTTGAAATGAATAGATTGGACCGCAGGTTAATTGGACTGTTGGCTGCTCAAAGGGGCTTCTTGTGAATTTTGAAATAACCTCCCAAACAGTCCGAACGTGCATGAATGCAGTGCATAAAGCAGGCATTTGCTGGAATGGAGGAGGTGCAGCTGGGGCACCCAGTGGACTATCTCTGCTATGCAGAAAGCATTCGGACTAGTGTCAGGGTCGAAGTATTTTTAACCGTGCCTGCATACACACAACCCACAACGCCATGTGCCACCTGCTGGACCACGTCAGCTGTTGAATAACGGTGGGCATGAGGGGGAGGGAGATGAGATGCCAAGATGTGTTTCATGTGGCCTTTATGGTATTGTGTCTCTTTTATACTTCCACTGAATCTCTCTGGCCAACAGGTGGAGAAATAAAAAAAAATATATATTTAATGACCAAACACAAAATTCAGATTATAGATAAATAATAATATAAAAAAAATATGGCAGTTTACAGGGAAAGAGCCAAGGTTGGTTGTTTATTCCACCCAGGAGAGCCAACAGAGGTGGTGGGAGATCAATACTTAGCAGATATCGGTGGTGCTATAGTCGTTATTTGTTCTGAGCCCTTTGGCTGTGGACATTCCTCCATTAGGTGAAGGCACAGGAGGAGTCTCTCACTATTCTTTCCATTTCTGGCCACAGCTGCTCTCATAGAGTAAACCAATGTTCAGATTGCAGCAGCTGGGCCCACCTCTAAACAAGACTAATTGTAACCTGATTTCCCTCTCTGCACCAGAGCCAATTTGTGAAGGCACGGGAAGGACAACTAATCAATTTCCAGATTTTTAAGTGAAGGTTTTGAAATATTGATTTGTTCCACATTGACTCATTTTGTGGGTTCTCTTTTCTTCAGCTCTTCTTTGAGGGTAGTTTGTAAGTTCAGGACGCTTCCCTATAGAAAATCTGTTTTACCTCGTGCCTCGCTGATAGAAAAGATGCAATGTGAGCGCCTCATGCTCTTGTCCTTGCGACTTTTATGACAATTGGGCTGCCAGAGAACCGAGGGCTGAAAGAATATGAGCCTTGCAGGAACAGCGAAAGCAATAGCACCAAGGTTACGCACACCTAGTGCACAAAGCACTGTGTGGTGTATGTGCGCATGGCTGTTCATGTCTCCACAAGTGATTATCTGCTCTGGATGATTTGCAGCAACTTTGGTCATTGTGAAGGGGCAAGGTGTCCTGCAGGTCAGCACTCAAGGGCTGTTTTGTTGCTCAGCAACTGCGCAGATTGTACAGTAAACATATGTGAGGGGGATTTGTACGTTTGTGTGTGCCAGTCCACTTTTAACTTTCCACTGAGCTCTTATGCACTGGACATGACAGGCCATTTTGAAATCTGCACCACTCTAATTTTGGATGAGGTGGAGATGAAGGATAGAGTCCACTGGTCTGCTGATACTCAACTCTGAAGTATGGCCAAAGTTTCAAAAAAAGAAGTCACTGTATGTTAATTAGAGGTAGACCTATTGCCCAATAACAGCTTAGAGACACTCCTGCAAGAAAATTGATTTCTTACAATAAGATGAGACACTACTTTTCCAAGATTTGGGAAATTCTTTTGTTTTTTGAAGTAAAAAGATTAAAAAAATGTTGAATGGTATGTAGCCCAGTGAAATAATATATGATAAAATACCTTGAACAAGGCGAAAGCTACTCTTAGATCAAAGTAATCCAATAAAGTCATAAAAATATGATTTTGAATAAAAAAATATTAAGTAATAGTATATTTTTTGTGATTTGGCACTATATAACTCAACCTGAATATAATATATAACAAGCTGGATGTTTTTAAATCAACATGACAAAAATAAAAATATAAAATACTATATACTAAAATATATACTAATTGTGATAAAAATATGATTGTGGTGCAGTCTCCGAGTGAAAAACGAAGCACTAAAACCAAGAAGTTTAAAGGCACAGATTTTACTTTAAAGGTTTGCATCACATTCTCCACAGTTTCACAACCACTTAGCAAGCAGTTGGTGAGTGTTTGCAGACAAGTCTGTGTTCCATACAAAGTACACCACTGCAATCTGCTAGTGACCAAAGCAATCACAAGGAGGTTTTTGGCACAGCTTTGTGACCAGTTTCACCCAGCAACAGTAAGCAACTGCTTGTAACAACTCTCTGTATTTTTTGATGTCATACGGAGGATATGACAAGTCTCCTATTGCAAAAAAATCTGTCGCAAATGAGTTGTTTCCATTGCAACATGGTAGCAATATGTCTGCGTTCCCAAATTATACACCGCTTGCATACCATCACCAATTTATCTGAGAGCGACTAAAGTTGGAATACAATTGTTTGGAGGTAGGTTGCCTCCTAGTAGGAAACCCATGCAACCTCAGAATTTTAAGGTTACAAAAAGATAGTCAGTCCTAACTAATTGACAGGGGAAAAAAGGAAAAAAATTGCCTAGCAACCACTAATTTAACGTAGTTCCACGTAGGTTGCTGTCCTGTCGTCACTCTAGTGTGACTGAGCCATAACCAAAGAGTGACGTCGAAGGAGCTTAAGTGAAGGTTGCAGTCATTTAAGAAATATTAGAGAAAGTAGAATATACTGCAGTTCATTTTCAGCTGGATTTTATTTGTACAAAATGCTCTGTCCACTGAGATTTGTTTAAATGAGACAGAACCGCCTGCTACTTGGTACACATTCAGAGAAAGCACAAAAGTTAATTCAAGGTCTATCTTCTATTATACATAAATTCCTTTGATTAAAAAAGTCCTTTCAAGACAAGTTGCAATAATAATTGTGTATGTTTTCAATTACAGCTCTTAGAAAATCAGCATTGGCAGGTCAGACTTTTAAGAATCTGGAAGCCGCCAAAACAAATGCTTTGAATTTGTTGCATTCAAAGTGGTAATTGAGATGTACTACTTATATATATCACTGGGTGCTGGTAATAGGACAAGTTTGAATCAACTTACAACATTGCTGGGTTAAAAAATCCTCCTGAAAAAAAAAAGAAAATACACAGAAGTACAGTGAAATCTATAAAATCACAAGATCATGTACATCAGAGCCAGTCGTTTAGTAGTTTTGACTTGGGTAAGCTGAGAAAATGACAAGGTTACTGAGATGCTGTTATTTTATGCATAAAGAACAATGTTGCAGCTGATGTCAACATGTGCTTTAGTTAGACTGGCTGCCCCTGTTGTCAACTGAAACTACCACAGCATGAAGCACTAGCTTAGGGCGAAAATAATGTTACCGACATTCAAAATTCAGTCAGACCTTGATGGACCCATATGCACCAACATTTGATGATTTGCCAGCCACCTCTGGCATGGACAAACTTCACATGTGAAAGGCTCTCTTCTAGTCGCCACCATCAAGACTTGATGTGATGTGACAAGGACAAACATAATACGGCTGTTTCATTGTCTCTGATCGTCTATTGTTGCAGTGTATTACTGATATCAAGTCTGGCAGGGATCGGATTGCGTTCCGGCACCTGCGTCCCATCAAAAACAAGCACAGGGGCTGGTTTGATTTGCTGGATGATTTCCAATCCAGCTGCTGCTCTGAAGGCTCGTGGGAGGGAAGGTGACGAGGCGATTGATGGTTGAAACCACGGCTTCTTCAATTCTTATGTTTCAACATTCTTACACTGGACAATTGAGCTTTACATACTTCTGACCATAAGACATGTAGATAAAATTAGGTACTTGAACAAACAAGCAAAATTGTTGGTAGCAGCATTCTGGATTCAGTGTTATGAAGGTTAATTTAATAATTTGATGTGGATATTTAAAGAATCTCCCTATTCCACTCCATTTCTGTCACCAGTAAGTTTCAAGTCATTTCCAGCTGCCGGAGACTAGCGGCAGGCCTTTTCAGAAAGAATAACAGTTTTTTGTTATCTTTTCTTCCATCTCTCAATAAAATTTGCTTTTTATGATGTACTTGGATGATGGCGCAGGTTCTGTGATGTTGGCATTTTTTCTTCTGCTTCAGGTTGTTTACTTGCTTTTTTTCCATCTTTCTTTTTATCAGTCCTTCCTTTTTACTCATCCTAAGCAGTCTTTGAGCCGCACACTCCCATCTGTGAAAAAATCTTCAATCATATTCTGTCCACTGTTGGTTGTACATAGTGCACAACAGGTAATGTGACATTGGTTTGTAAAAACAAAACAAAACAAAACAAAAAAAAGATGTTGGATCATCAGTGACATATTGTGATTCATTTTAAAAATTGCATTTCCAAGATTTACCAGACGTCACAGCACATTGCAGTAAAGTCATATTTTGTATAAAGTCCACATTATATATTTTATATCATATATACATATACATATATATATATATATATATATATATATATATATATATATATATATATTTTTTTTTTTTTTTTTTTTTTTAAGCAGCATCCACTCTGGGCTATGAAAGCATTCAGAGGGCACCTTCTTAGTTCAATTTGGACAAATCCAGGTCAGTTTTGCTGTTAGGAAGAAGCATCACATAACTGACAAGATTTATCGCTTTTTTCCTCCCTATGCATTCTGCCATAGCAGAACAGCACATACTGTCATCACCGTTATCAGCCCCATACATCCCATAGTTGTCTTTCCCCTTGAACACACTGCTCGTTTTTGTTTGACACTTTAATGCCTTGCTGATTATCATTGAAAGTGGCATTCAGGTCCACGTAGAAGCGCTTGAGTAAATCAGCCCTATATTTTTGCTGTTCCTCAAAAACATAGATCGGTCCTTCTTTTTCTCCCTCTCCAGCCTTATTCATATTCCTCTCACAGCAACTGGAGACACCATACTATTGCTCCGTACAGTAATCCAATGATTTTCCTCCATGTGGTCGAAGTCACACCAAGACTCCACGGGTCTTTTTATCCCCAGTGGGAAATGAGTGGACATCACTCACGTTGAGGAGATTGTGGCCTGGGCTTGCCCAGATGCTGTCTTCAAATTGCTATTGTCTTCGCCGGCTGCACTGTGTGTGAAATTGTGTCTCTGTGACCGTGTGTGTGTGCGTGTGCGTGTGGATGTTCTCACCCGTTTCTGTTGATCGCTTGAAGACCGAGATCAGTTGACATGTTTAGGCTTTTGCAGAGTACTTACCTGTTATTAAGAGCTGATCCACGGTGATGCACAAATAGATACTCTTTCATGCATGTAGATGCAAACAGTTTAATCCTTTCAGGGTATTT
The DNA here is from genome assembly GCF_963576455.1 of Neolamprologus multifasciatus. Lineage (NCBI taxonomy): Eukaryota > Metazoa > Chordata > Actinopteri > Cichliformes > Cichlidae > Neolamprologus > Neolamprologus multifasciatus. The sequence goes on from NC_140460.1 coordinate 21,834,217, forward strand.
TACATTTGATCAGAGACAGAAAACAAAAGGGATATAAAAGACAGGTTGGGAGGCTTTTTTTCCTTTTTTCTCAAGCACGTAGGTGTTTTTGCTTTGTGCATTTGTCTGAGAAAAGTCATCGGGGGATGCTGCTATTTGTGTTATTTGTTTTTCAGCTCTTGTGCTCGTGTGTTTGTGCACAGCGGAAGCCGAGGTGGGTCACGCCAGGAGGACAGGCGTCGGCTCATTTTTTATCCCTCTCCCGCGCGTCTCGGTCAGGGGAGGCTTTGTCACCAGCTATCTGCCTGCCAGCTCTGGGTATTGTTATTCCAAAGTGCAGGCCGGTTAACATTTCTCTTGTCACTGCTACATCTCTCCCACAACACAGCAGGAAGGGGGGGGAAACAGAAGAGGAAAGGAGATGCTCCCCTACTTCTCTGCCCTTTCCTTTCTCTCTCTTTATCCCCGTGAGCTTTGCAAAAAGGAAAAAAAAGCCTCTTTTTTTATCTTCTTCTACATCTGTTTAATAAAACACTGGAAGACTTTTGCTAAAACAGAGCTGATGCGCTTGTTAAACTTTCCGGGTTGTAACTCAGAGCTGGAACCTTTCAAGAATAGTCATGAGCGCCACAAAGAAATTTTTGATTCCCTTCTTGAATATGATACGAGAAAACTTGTGATAGGCAGTTTTTTTTTTTCTTTTTTAGTCGGTCATATTTTTCTGGGCTAACACTCAGCAGGCACCATAGAGAATCACGAGTCTCCAGTCAGCAGTGGGGAGTTCAAAATTTCTCATATCAGCCCGGGTCAGCCGAGACTTGTGATAAATACCTGTATTCATCATCAAACTTGGTATTTACAAATATAATTTGCCGCAATGATGAATGCCGCTGATAAACCGGATTCAGACTGACTGATTAGGCCATTACCTTGTGGTAATTAGCATTAACACTTTGACATGAGGGAAGCTGTAGGTGTTTGCCAGATGCACACATCCCTTTGGACCTTTTCGAGTTGATGACAGGGCTTTCTGTGCCCATATTCCTCAGATTTATTTACCCTGCTAGAGGCTGGCAGGCTCAATCGCCCTGCAGTAAAGTCTTTTACCGGTGTGCTGTTCGATTGGGAGCAGCTCATAACTCAGGCAGTCTATCAAATCAATGGGTAGCGTGTTGAGCACTGATTTAGGGTGGTAATTAGAGATGTTAATTGTTTTCATTACTCAGGGCCGGGAGAGGGTAGCACCAAAGAGAGAGGGGGGAATGGGTAGTTCTGCCGCTGATCGAGGGGTTGCATCACTCACAGGGAAGCTGAATGACCTCCACATTGCTTCCAGATGGTATCTCCATCTTTATGTGACCTCCACTAATAGTAAAGATTTGGTATCTTTGACCTGTGAGTGGCTTTTGTGTGCCTGGCATAGAACCAGGAGGGTTGCACTTTGATATATTGGCTTCTGTTAAACAATCAGCTCTGAGGTAGAACATGATTTGCAGCAGAAGGAGAGTATTAATGAATACTTAAGTGTGGTACATCATAGCCCCTGACACTTTCCTCTAACCATTTAAACATTATTTATGAGGGCACAACGAAATAACTTTGCACTTCCAAGGCGAACCCATAAACTTCCCAAATGGTTCAAAAGAGACGATTTTTTATGTACGGCAACAACTGTGCTGTATTTGGTTAAATGTCAAATAGCTGAAGTGCGCAGGTTGTGAATTGTTCTTGATGGAGGTCATGGTGCTTCAGTACAATAGGAGCAAATAGGGTGTATTTAAATGTTTAAACATGATGAGGTTCATTTCATCATTTGAAAAACATGGCCACTCGTATGAGTTTCACCACAAAAGCGAGGCAGTAGTTGATGATACTGAATATCACGTCCTTGGATGACTGAATTGCAGCTCTTTTATCAAATGAATGCCGTTATTGGGACACACAGTGATGAGTCTGGAGGCTCTTTGTTTTAGTTTGTGCTCTGTTTTACTTTCAATAGCGGCTGTAATGAAAAATGCAGTTTTGCAAGACTAAATTGTGTATTTCTTTCTTTCTAACTGTTTTCACACATTGACTCCAGGCATAATTGAGCATTACACGGACGTTCTAAGAAGCTGAAGCTGGTGGAGTAAAGTCAATTCATACACAATACAGCCGATTTAAACTCACGCAGAGATTGGCCAGAAAAAAATGGCAAAGTTCAGAATTATAGTCCGTGTGTGTGTGCCAATGGCTTTTACTTGGATGCTATAGACTAGTTCTAACTGTGAAGCATTGTCTAATAATGCAGTGATTGATGATGATTAAGATCACAATCATGCAACAGATTAGTGGATAAACTATTAAATCTAACACACAAATAAAGAGAAACCAACTTATGATCCCCACCATGACATTCGATACATATGTTTTATTAATTTGCAATTACGACGACATCTAAATTCGATTTGATCAAACACTATGATTCAAAAACTATGTGGCCCATGTAAAACACAAGGGTACTAAAACCCTTCTGTCATTTAGAGATGTTACATCATTCTCACATCGATGTGGTGCAGTGAGGCGGCATTGTGTATGAGACAATCTTGTGTCTTATGTATTTAACAAAACAGAGACATCCTGAAACTGAACTGTGAGCTCCCATTGGGCAATTCGTGTTTAAAGAGACTGAACCTCCACCAACACTTGAGTTATGAAGAACATCGAAGTAGCTACAATGATCCGGTTAAGGAAATCCCAGAAAGTCAATCTGGATGCAGCATTTTTAGTGGGGGAAATGTTTCATCGCTCATCCAAGTGACATCTTCAGGCTGAAGAAGTTGATCCCCAGCAAATATTTTAACAGTGAATAACTATAGGTTGGCGGCTTTTTCTCAATGTCTAGTAATGGTTAAAAAATCCGTCTAACATGAAAGGTTAACCAATCTTGTTAGACTTTCTAGCAATAGAACATCTGTGTTCAAGAATTGTTTACTTCTATCCTGTAATTGAATAGAGTAAAAGAAAATGAACAAAATATTCATAAAAGGTTTTAAAAAAAACATAGTTCATTGGTGACTTGAACTCATGAGCTCGCAGTTTCAAGCACCTTTTCTTTTCCTACTGGGCACATACATACATACATACTTGGCCAGTACAATCCAAGTTCACCCTCCACGCAAATGAGACCGAATTCTAAATGTAACTAAACATAGATAGCTCAAAACTGATGTTTTTTTCTGAAAAAAAGGGACAGGCTCTGATAATATAAGTCCATATACATAGAGAAGAAGCCTTTAATTTCTTAATTGCATCAATCACGTCTATATTTCTTTCTTCCAAAGAGATAACACAAATAAAAACAACACTGACAATATCGGCATCTGTCCTTCTCGTATGGTATCTGTTCTTTGATGACCAGTTTTGGTGACTCTGGGCTTTCAGCCATGTTTTCAGACTGAACCATAAAAAGAGGAAAAGACCCCAAATTATTTTCTAATTTATTCAATCTAGGGAGCTCCCTGTTGAGTGTTAGCTAAACACATCAAATCAGAGTTTGTAAAGAAGCGAGGTGTTTTTTGTGTACCTTAGTTGGTTTCTCTAATAATTATGGAAATGATGGCAGCCATAAAGAAGGTTAGTATTCATTCTGTTTCCTGACTGACTTCTAAAATAAGCAGTCTTACAAAGCTTTGGCAGTAATAATGCCCTAAGGTTAGTAATGTCTGTTAATGTGACCAAAGAGTTGTCACTGAACTTAATATTTTAATTATATTCAACATCTTTTGTTATATTTAGAGTCTGGAGGCATTACTCAGTGCTTAGCTTTTAACATTTAGTTTCTATTTAGTCATATTTTAAAAGAGCGGGAAAAGTCTTTTTCTGCTGTCTTAAACTACATTGTTAGTGCACTCAAGTATTTTGTAAGAGGAAGGGAAAGACTAAAACTTGATTTCTAGGGTGGTGGCCTGACATGCATAATAGGCTGTAACTGTGTCTTGCTTGGTCATAATGTTAATGAAGTAGCTTGTATATAGCCACTGTGAACATATGCAGTTTTTCTCATTTGGCAGTACATGCAAAGACTCAGTTGGCTTCTGTCCTTCCTACATTTTAGCAAAAATAACTTTTTTATTTGCTCCAAATCCAACATGATAACAACTCAGTTTTACTCATGATGCCAGAGTAATGCAGAAATATCAGCACACAAGAGTAAAAAAAAAAAAACAACAACAAACACCACTCACTCCAACTGGGATTCAACACAGCGCTAAATGCTCCCCGGTTGCTTGTTAGGTACACCTGTTCAACTGCTTGTCAATGTAAATATCTAATCAGCCAATCATGACAGCGATTCAGTGTATTTAGGCATGGTCAAGATGACCTGATGAGGTTCAAACTGAGCATCAGAAAGGGTAAGAAAGGTGATTTAAGTGACTTTGAAGGTGACGTGGTTGCCATGGTGCCCGGCGGTCTGGTCTGAGTATTTTCGAAATCTGAAATCTATTGGGAGTTTCCCACACAACCATCTCTAATGTTTACAGAGGATGATCTGAAAAAGAGAAAATGTCCAGTGATTGCCAGTTCTCTGGGTGAAAATGCCTTGTCGATGCCAGAGGTCAGAGGAGAAAGGCCACACTGCTCTGAGCTGATAGGAAGGCAACAGGAAGTCAAATAACCACTCGTTACAACTGGTGTGATGAGTCTTGATTCCAGTTTTGCATAAACATGAAAACATGGCACCAATCCTGCCTTGTATCAATGGTACAGGCTATCAGTGGTGGTTGTGTAATGGTGTGGCGATATTTTCTTGGCACACTTTCAGACCTCTAGTACCACTTGAGCATCGTTCAAACACCACAGCCTACCTGAGCCTTGTTGCTAACCATGAACATCCCTTTATGACCACGGTGTACCCGTCTTTGGATGCTATCTACCAGCAGGATAATGCACCATGTCACAAAGCTTAAATGATCTCACACTGATTTCTTGAACATGACAATGATTTCACCGTAAACAAATGGCCTCCACAGTCAACAGATCTCAATCCAATCGAGTACCTTTGGGATGTGGTAGAACAGGAGGCTCACATCGTGGATGTGCAGTCGACAAATCTGCAGCAACTCTGTGATGCTGTCATGTCAACATGGCAAAATATCAAAGGAATGTTTTCAGCATCTTGTTGAATCTATGCCAGAATGAAGGAGTATCCCAGTACTAACAATCTGTACCTAATGAAGTGAGTGTATGCGGAGATAAAGGCTTGAAAAGTTGCAAATATTCAAAGAATTACAGCAACTAGCATTGAAATCTTGGTCAAACCTTCCAATTGTGGATAAACTCATTGTTTTCAAACACTAACCTGTCACTATCCAAATGAGTACACATTGTACATAGATATGTACTAACTGGAGCATGTGTGCACAGTATAACATAGCCATGTTAGTTATATTGTCTATATTGCAAGAGTTGCATTGCCTGAGTTTATATTCTGGTTCACAGATCACTCAGACTTTATTTGTATCAGGGTTTGCTTGGCTGCCGAGTGTCCACCCTCCTCTTGTGTCAATGTTGAAACTCCACACTCGACTGACCTATCTTATCCCTTCAGAATAATGAGCATGCAGCTCATTGTACATATCTGTAAGTGACATTTCTATTGGGCAAATTAGTGTCAAATGTTACTATCTTTGGACAGGGGAGTAAGACCTCCCTGACCCTATATGGTGAAAGTCCTTCTCACTTCAGCTGATTTAGCTGTTTTTCCCCTTTCCGGCCCTCTGATTTTCCTGCTCATCACAGTTACTCCTTCATGTGAGAAATGCCGCCCCGCTGCCTTAAAAAGAATATGATCTGCAATCTGTCCATTTTAAATGAAGTTCTTGAGACTGAGTGTCTCTCGCTTTGAAAAGATGTTGATTTGTGTTTGTGATCTCTTTTATCTAAAGATTTTTCTCCTTGCCCTATGCAGCTGTGTGAAGTATTCTCCATGGCCGTGTACGAGACTAAATGAAATCACTCATTTTGCTGCTCCATGCATGATTACACCAGCTTCATTCTGGTCTGATGTTGGGTCTAAAGGGGATAGACATTAAGGAAGGCGTATATGACAGCCTTAATTTGTGCATATTTCTTCTGTAGGGGCATTCACACTTCTTGTCTGTGCATGAGAGGGGGGGGGGATCTCCTTGCATAACATAATATAGTGATTTAGTTGATCTATTGAAGTCTTTGAGCCGTGCCGCGATGATGGGAAACTGCAGTCAGGAGAAAAGTAGGCATTTGATGACCCCTGCATAATGCCTGTAATTATGACAGCAGAGGATGGACATGGAGTTAACGGAGCCACCACATCAAAACACACAAACACTGGAGCCTGCTGCGCACCACCTCATCTGAATCGAGGCAGTTGCCAGAAATAGCCCTGATTGGGCCCTGAATAATTCAATGTCATTTTTTTCCCCTCCTCTCCCTCCTCCAAAAGGACTTGGGGAGCAATTGATGAGAGCGGATGAATATTTAATGGCTCGGAGTCTCTTGGACAAGCCAGGGCCTGGGATGACAAGCTCCAAGAAATCAAACAGAGAAGAGGAGAATGAGAAAAGGAGGTTGCGCAGTCAGGGGCAGCACAAACACAGAGGGGAGATATGAGTTCATACGCAGGCAGAGGCAAATGGATCTTTGCCATACGTCTGCGAGCAGCCAGCGCCACCGCTTTCTCTCAGGCAGTTGTCTCAGCACATTGCGGCGCCTGGTTAAAAGTTAAACACAAAGTGTTTGACTGCCCTTGTGAATAAAACTTGGATACTTTGCAATACTCGCTTTTGAATTGTGTCACATTAATTATTAAATTAAATGTTGGGTTTTTTTTAAATAAAGGCATTAAATGTTAGCAATCTGACCCCAGTTAGTTGGTGGCAATAGGGAGGTCGGATTAAGAGTACATTTTTCGTGAATCATGCATGAAGAAATGAATTCAATACAAAACATACTTCTTTTTCTTAAAATAACAAAAAATAAAACATTTCACCAACTTACAATTAAAAAAATACAACTTGTAGATACCCAAGTTGTGTGTTCCTGACAAACATATACACTTGATCACATTGAGGAATAAAAAATAGGAATGGTAGATGATGTTCAGTATCCTAAAAATGGGTCATTTAAACCCATTGCTATGTGGTTGCTATGCATGAATAATATGCTAATATGAATTTCAATGGCAAAACCTATCAAGTCATTACACATAGGCAGCCTTTTTTGCATAGAGCAGTGCACAAATGATCCACCAGTGGGCAGGTTGCATACACCAGCTCCTGCAGGAAAGTATGGACTGTTAATAATGTTTAGGTTGTTGGAATGGCGGACAGGAAAAAAAAAAACAATCTAATCATTAAGAAAAATGACTTCATGCTCCAAAAAATATTGTGAAAATAGATTTTTAAAAAGCTCCACTGATTTTATTGTAATTTCTATTTTTCTTTAAAAAAAAAAAAAAACAGGCCTGTTTCCCCAATCTTCTGACTCCGTGTCGTTCCAGGTCCCAGAGTCACTTAATTAATCAATGTTTTTTCTTTTAACAAGAGTTGTTTCTCCCGACTAATTGGAAATATGAAGCTCTAGTTTGTAATGACTTTCTCCTCTTAGGTTCAGTTTGATGATTGATTTTTTAGAAATTCAAATGTTCTTATTAAGGTTTAATTCAAAATCCATAAAACGCAAAGCTTTGTAAGAATGCTTCTATTATTCATTATGTATTTAAACACCCAGTGCTTGCGTTCATCCACCAAATTAGACATTTTAAAACCAAGGAGGATCTAATTTTGATATCTGATCTACGATTATGTAACTTAACTCTACGACTGTCCAAGGAAACTAAATAAGTTGATGATAAACAGCATGTCATGCAGCATTGAGGGGTGCTAACTGCGGCTGACCGGTGGTCAGACTGCGTGCTTGTGATTTTAGAGGAACTTAGATTAGTTTTGTTACCTTCCTCCCACACAGAAAAGGCGAGAGGTGAGATTAAATATTCTGTCCTCGGAGTGTTGATATTCATGTATATTCACTGCGGAGAACACTTTTTGAAAATGAACAATCACAGACGGAAAGGTCACCGTTGTGCTGAAGTAGTGCATTATGGGAGTGGAATAATTGCTTTTCTCACATTAGTTCCTATTGTAATGAAATCCTGGCAGTGGCCCGACGTTGAATGACAGATTACGCTATGGTTCAATCACGCAAGCGTGGGTGCTCGTGTGTGGGTGGCGGCAGTGGGTGGGGTTGGCGGGGGGTCAATTGCCTTTCTTAAAAAAAAAAGAAAGAAAAAAAAAAAGAAAAAAAGTGTGGCTCCCCCCCAAAGTCTCCACATTAATCATTTGTATCATTTTCAATCCTTTTTAACTAACTGCGCCACTTTCATCGAGGGTTTGTGCCGTTGCACTCTAATTGTTTTGAAGTGAGAGCTATTGTCTGAAGAGAGCGAATGAATAGAGTGTAATGACTTGTAATGTGGCATATTTAAAGACACGTAGCATGGCCGTGGAGCGGTAATTTAGCCGCCCTTTTTCTTTTTCCCTCTGTCTGTCATCCTGAGCTTCTGAATGTGTGTGTGCACGAGTGCAGTTAAGCAGTATTTCTTGGCGGTGCACAGATCTTTGAAACCCAGCTGTGTTAATCATGGTTTATGTGTGGGAGACATCAAACCTCCCTTCCCTTCGCCTGCCTCACCCGCTGGGTTACGCACGCACAACCCGAACACACAAAAACACGCGCACGCACTGATCTCTCAAGGGCACCTTCGCCCTACCCAAACCCCCACCTGCGTTTACAAGGCTGACCATGGGCGATCAGTTATGTGCTGTGGAGTCTTTCTATTGGAGAGATGAATCACTTTATTTATCATAGACATTTTTACAGGATGTACATAACTCCTCTTGTATCAGCTCAGTATGTTTTCTACACTTACAGCTCTGCATCCACACCAGCTCGATGCCCAACGTGACCACTGTCATCTTTATGTCTCGTGTCTATAAGGCCACAGTGGATTTTGCTTCAGCGTAGCTTGGCTCTTTTAATCGCGGGGGCAAAAAGCTTGAGAAATGAGAAGTCAAGTCGAGAGAGGTCTGTCAGTTGGACATGTGACAGAATGAAAAGGGGAAAGTGTAGTGCAATGAAGAGGCGAGTAAGGAGGTGAGATGAATAGGCAATTACTTTTCTTCACCTGCGTCATCCCAGCTGGAAATGATCTCCATTTGGTTTGTGTTGTGTTTTGTACTAAATTTTAGGTAAATCTGATTTCCACAGGGAAGCAAAGCTGACATGTACCCTTTATGGTGAGAGGTGCAATGTGCGAGAGTTAAGTGCTGGCCATGAAGTGTGAAGGTGATCTTGGGTTGCAGATTTTGGAAGTGTCTGTTAACCCTCTACTGTTGGGAATTCTTTGTCATGGACTACTATCTTTGGATTTTATTTGTTTGTTGTACAGCAGGGGTGGGAACTCCAGGCCTCAAGGGCTGATGTCCTGCAGGTTTTAGATATCACCCTGGGTCAAATGATTAGATCATTACCAGGCCTCTGGAGAACCTCACTGAGGAGGCAATTTAGCCATTTAAATCAGCTGTGATGGTTCTTTTTTTTTTTTTGCCTGTCCCATTTGGTTCTTTAGCCGTCAGAATTGTTGTCTGAAGACCAACAAGGATACCCAATGGATTTATTTTGCCAAATGGATCATCATGGCATTGCCGTATTGGTCCATTTGATCGACCTTTGTTTTTATTATTTATTTTATTTTCAGTTGTTACAGACGGGACAGACATGAGTGAGGGATAGGAAAGGGAGAAAGAAAGAGGAAGGAAAAGAAAAACTGAAGGGGAGAGGGACAGTGAGAAAGGGGGGGGGAAAAAATATCTCCGGGATCACCTGTTGAGAGAAAAAGAATAGAAAACAAGCAAAAAAAACAAAACAAAGCAACATACTATACACAACACCATCGCATTAATCTAGCTAAGTGTAAACAGCAGTAAATACTAAATATTGAATGTTGTTGTGCAGCACGCAGGACAGACAGCGCACAATGTGCTTTGAAGTAGCAGCCAAGAAAGGTGTGATTTAAGTCTACGAACAGTGAACACCCGTGTGCACACCTGTGTGGATCGGCGCGCTTGTATTCAAATGGTTTCCCCATGTAATGGTCTGCAAGAGGATGTAGAGAGCCATAGCCCTGTCCCCCAGGGCATGAAGCAGGCATGGAGGAGATCCAGGCCCCAGACATCCAGAGGCCCCAGAGTGCAAGAGCCCAAGGAGGACCACCGGAGGGGCATCCGTGCCACCTTCATGGGAAGGGCTGAGGATCCCCAGACGAGGGGTCACCCAGTAGCCACCGGGCAGAAGCTAGAGGGGGCTGCACCGGCGTGCCTGCCGGCTCCGCTGGCAGCCAGCTGTGCCAGAGTGAACCGAGCCGCAGGCACAGAGGCCGGAGGCCCGAGGGCCCCCCGCGCCCCGGAAGAGGCCTGACCGAGCAGCAGGCGCCAGGCCCCGCCAAGTAGCCACCGGGAGTGAGCTGGCACATGACCTGAGCGCCCAGCCCCGGACACCAAGAACCAACAATGCACCGACCGCTGAGGGCATCAGTCACCGGCAGGGAGTGTGGTGAGGGGAGATAGGCCTCCACACTTGGAGGGCCTTGGAGTTCCCAGAGAGGTGAAGTCTAAGACCCGACCTGACATATAGACACAGACAAACAGGCACACACAGACACAGACATGCATTCCCACCCTCATGCACACATATTCAATTCAATTCAATTTTATTTATATAGCGCCAAATCACAACAAATGTCGCCTCAAGGCGCTTCATAGATACAGAGAAAAGCCCAACAATCATATGACCCCCTATGAGCAAGCACTTTGGCGACAGTGGGAAGGAAAAACTCCCTTTTAACAGGAAGAAACCTCCGGCAGAACCAGGCTCAGGGAGGGGCGGCCATCTGCTGCGACCGGTTGGGGTGAGAGAAGGAAGACAGGATAAAGACATGCTGTGGAAGAGAGACAGAGATTAATAACAGATACGATTCAATACAGAGAGGTCTGTTAACACATAGTGAGTGAGAAAGGTGACTGGAAAGGAAAAACTCAATGCATCATGGGAATCCCCCGGCAGCCTACATCTATTGCAGCATAACTAAGGGAGGATTCAGGGTCACCTGGTCCAGCCCTAACTATATGCTTTAGCAAAAAGGAAAGTTTTAAGCCTAATCTTAAAAGTAGAGATAGTGTCTGTCTCCCGAATCCAAACTGGAAGCTGGTTCCACAGAAGAGGGGCCTGAAAACTGAAGGCTCTCCCTCCCATTCTACTTTTAAATACTCTAGGAACAACAAGTAGGCCTGCAGAGCGAGAGCGAAGTGCTCTAATAGGGTGATATGGTACTACAAGGTCATTAAGATAAGATGGGGCCTGATTATTTAAGACCTTGTATGTGAGGAGCAGGATTTTGAATTCAATTCTGGATTTAACAGGAAGCCAATGAAGGGAAGCCAAAACAGGAGAAATATGCTCTCTCTTTCTAGTCCCTGTCAGTACTCTTGCTGCAGCATTTTGGATTAACTGAAGGCTTTTCAGTGAGTTTTTTGGACATCCTGATAATAATGAAATAATGAATGACTATACATATACAAACACTCAGCACTCACCCAACGTAGGAATAAACGTAAATGGACATGTACACACAATCACACTCCCCAAACATACTCTATACCTCGGGTCCAGGTATCTTCGCCCCCAGAGGGGGAAACGGCACCCAGACCCAACAGATGTTACCCTTCCCTCCGGGGTGGAGGCAAGCAGACCGCCCCAGGCTCCGCAGCAGCAGGGAGGCCAATCGGACAGCCAGCATCTCTTCCCAGCCCCCCCGCCCCGATGGCTAGTAGAGAACGGGGGTGTGTTAAGACCTCATACCTCCCTCCTCCTGCTCAAGTGTAGTGTTGCTGCGTGTTGCTCTAAAGTGTATTTAAAACAAGGGAGAGCATGGTGCTGCTGCCAGAGAGCAGCAGGTGTTAGCACGGCCCCTCCCGAGAACCCTCAATGTCTACATGGATTTAAAATTGAGAGGTGGGCACCGGCGCCAGAGGTAGGTTTGAATACACAGACCGTCTACTGGACGCCGTTAACGTGCCCACCCTCAAGGCCCTATATATATATATATGTGTGTTATGAGAGTGTAAGTAATGTGGATGTCTAAGTTGTGAGATAAAATTGAGGCACAGGTGGCCAGAAGAGGACAGGGGGGGGGGGGGGGGGATGTCTCCCCTGCACCCTGGTGACACACCCGCACCCCAAGGCCCTACCTGTGTGGGTGGGTGTGGTGGAGCGGGAAGAGGGAGGTAGCCGGGGATGGGGAGGAAAAGAAGGGAGGGAAGGGTGTCCCTCCCTAGGGCCAGCTCCCCCGCTGACCCCAGTAGGCACCCCCGTCCTCTGGTATCCACCAAGGCAAGGGAGCCCAGGCCCATCCAGACCGGGGCCTACGGCAGCAGCACCGCCAAGCCCCACAGGACCCGGGGCAGCCCACCCTACCCCACCGCAGAAGAAACTGTACCCACCCCAACATTCAATCATCTTCCAGACTACACAAGACACAGACACCCAGGTTAAGTTTATTCTCCACCTCTCCTATGTCTCTCCCCCACCTGCAGAGTGGACTCCTGCAAGGATGTGTTGGTTCAAGGCACATCTAAAACCTGCAGGACACTGGCCTTTGAGGCCTGGAGTTGCCCCACCCCTAATGTAGAGGCTTGCAGCATGAAGTGCACTTGAATGAGTGCTTGTATAAAATGATGCTGTACTAATGCAAAGGCATTGAAATTTGATGGAATCAATTCTGTGCATGGACTTTTTTTTATTTATTTATTTTTATAAATGCCCCATTAAAGCAAGTCTGTTCAAATTACAAAACCCTGTGTTGGAACATAGGACATGTGATATTGGAGGAGGACAGGGTGGATGGAGGGGTCAATAAAACCTGTGCAGTCTGGCTGATACAGCATTTTTAGGAGCGATATCAATACTTGATTGACATTCTGACATACGAAGCAGAAAAAGATTCCCCTTATATTTGTTATGTTAGTTATTTACTGATTTATGCTGTGCACAACTACTTGGATTGGATTGGATTTCGTTGGCCATAAACTCAAGAAGTCCATTTAGTTTTGATTGTAATTATCCTCTGACCCAAGAAGGGCACGCTAATTAATGCCACAGTTATACTAGTGAAAATGGTGGCTTAAGGCTTGGGTAATACCACAATTATTGATGTGCAATAATCTTGCAGCCGCTGAAACAATAGCTCTGGAGATGGGAACCATGTCTGCAACAACTTGCAGTCAGTTTTCATCTTCAAAACAACGGCAATAAGATCCAATCAGTCTGCCATCGGTTTACAATTGTGAAGATGATCTTTTCTTGCAATCTGCTAGAATTAACAATTTATATTCAGAGTCCAGCTAGAACATCAGAGATTGCTTTCATATGGGAATTTAATCAGGATACAGGCAGTTCAGACAAGTCTCCTAGAAGGCAGACGATTTCAACATATTAGCAATCTGTCTGTGTTCATAAAACAGACTATAGTTATTTGTAGACCTTTGCTGGTCTGTCTGAGAGTGATTGCAGTCGGCCTGAATCAGACGACAGCTGTTTGGAGTCGTCGTTTCATTGAAAGTGATTAAGGGTGTTGCATGCTCAGACTTTGGGTGACCAGTTAGTCATTTCAACCTCTTGTAATCAAATGTGAAAAAGTTCTGTGCAAACATGGGGATTTTCCCAGTCACCAGAAGATTGCCATCTTATTTTTTCTCTAGTCTGACTGAGCCGTGAAGCTGGAGAATGCAAAAATGTATTGTTGTTACGCCACCAGTCTGATTTTAATGAATCGCGGAGGATGATGCATCTTCTTCATGCCTGTCTTTCTCACTCTTTCAATGCATTTGTAAACCTTTCATTTCTGGAGGCACTCAGCCTTACAGCACATATGCTTCTCCACACCAGTGACAGCGACTAACTAACATGTTTAGGCAGACTTCTGTAGATGTTTCTTCATCCATGTGGAACCTTATCCAAGCCCATTTTCACTGTTTAAACAAAGTCGACCTTTATGCTAATGACTCTTATGATGATAAAGAGACTAAGACGAAGGGAAGAAAAGGGAGAACAGCTCTTTCCACTCCTGTAAACACACACACACACAGGCTCACCCTTCCTTTATGCTGATCACAGCTTTCACAATTAGACAAACTGTGATAACGCTGTTTATGCAGCGGGGAGATCCATAGCAATTATGCTTGGAGGGCATTTCTCCTCCGGTGCAGGGTGGCGGATGTTGCTTACGCTTCACACAGACGTCTGCACATGCTGTTTCACAAATTCATGATTCCTCTTCGGGGGGTTTGTAGGGCAAGGGTGTGTTCTCGAATCCCTGCTGGGATGCATTCAGGGACGAAAAGGAGACCAAAAGGAGGGAATTTATCAAGAAAAGGAAAGGAAATAAAACCCCTCGCTTAAAAAAACAACAACTCGTCAGCATCAAAAGAAACAAACAGAAAAAAAATCTTTAAGCAACATTTTAAGATGAACATTTGCTGTCATATTGTTACAGGAGCCGTTACTTTTTTTTTCATTTGCCAGTTATAGGCTGGTAGGTTACTGATGAAAGAATGATAGGTGGTATATTATTATTTTCAGTTTCCCAGTCTGAGGTAAACACTACCTTCTTATTCACTCCATAGCTGCTTCACAATTTGAGGAAAACAAACACTGTGGGTCCTGAAGACAACATCATTTTTATTTTATGACTGCGCCTCGCCAGCTATTCCCTGACTGAGGTAAACTTTCAGCTGCGTGACACTTGGTTAGAGGAAGCCCACTTCTGGCCCTCTTCCACTTGCGTGAGCAGCATTGTGTAAAAAATATATATGTTGTGTCCAAAAAGGTGTGCTGCGAACACTGAAAACAGTCATTTTGTTTAATTATATTCTTTGTAGAAGCACAAATACATAAATAACTCTGCCGCACTCGAATGCAGTCGGTCACTAATCCCCTCCGCATCTTTGGGAGCCCCAGTTAATGAAGATTGACACATCCTTCCACCCCCCTGTACACATGCACACACACACACATGCATAACCACTTACCCCTAACTCTGCTCTTCATCCACTGCCTTGTTGCGCAGTCACGATCAGTGCAGCTTGAGCTTCATGTGTTTGGGGGGAGAAAAGAGGAATAAGAAAGAGATAAGCTCTTTTGATCACAAGATGCATTCACTCTGCTGTTCTCTCCAACACCCCACATCAACAGCAGAGGCAGTTGTTGACTGAAGGACACATGATTAGGAGTTTGCTTTGGGGGTGGGGGTGGGGGGGAGTGAAAAGTCCCATTATTGTTGTCAGGGTTTGGTTTATTTTTCCCTGAAAGAGTTCTAGTACTCTCATTATATCTATCGATTAAATTATCCATCTGTCAATTTGTACATTTTTTACATTTTTTCTGGGTTAGGGTGTGGCTAGAGCCTGTCCTAGCTTCCATAAGTCGAGAGGCTGGGGCACCTCTAGAAAGGCTGCCACTTTAGGCCAATTTAGGATCTTCAGCTAACCTAACATGCATGTTTTTGGACTCTGAGAGGAAGCACGAGTACCCAGAGAGAACCCAAGCTGGCACAGTGAGAATATGTAAACTCCAGACAGAAAGGCATGAGCCAGGAGGCACAGTGGTAACCCAGTGTTTGCACTTCATGTCACTGGGATAGCATGTAAGGTCACATATTAGTTGGAAACAAAAACACAGGACTTGGCATTGACCAGTCCTGATATTGTATGGTTTTACTTTTCCTAACTCCTAAAGGATGTAAATGATGAGCTAATAAACAGTAACCCATAGCATTAGCAGGCTAACAAACAACAACAGTCTTTAAAAGACAGCTAGCAGTGTCGTTAAGCTAGCTAATGGCTACCTTTCACAGTCTTCCTGCATATACATCAAGTACCCACACAATTTGCATTTGTGTATAACTTGTAGACATTTTATCTCATGGATGTAGCTAACATAGAAGTGATTTATGGCTGCATTCTACCTGAAAAAAAGCTGAGGTTTCAAAAAGACTTCCATTCCTTTACTGTACAAGTCTATGGAAGAAAAACAGCTTTAACTCTTTACTTGTGGGATCACTTATGAGCTCTGTCACTCATTTCCATCCAACATCTTCTTTTATGTGATAGTTCAAAATGGTTCAAAATAGAGGATTATCCATGCTATGAAACTTCACCATCATTGGCTAAAAGCTTGTGATTGTCAAGTGATTAGCCAATGAGGATGCTGTTTCATTCTGTGTTTTTGCAACCAAGATGGCAATGGTGGAAATGTTCATCCCAAGGCTTCAAAAGGGGACATGGGTGACATCATTCATTCATACTATTCAGCACTGCAGTTTACATCACAAGAGTTTAAATCACAAAAAGACTTGCTTATAGCTCTTATATCTTTCATACTGGCTAATTTCTTACCATGTTAGATGTAAATCTTAAATCTTAAATGACAGCAAAAGATCAAGTAGCCCTCCACAGTACAATCCTGACCAAACCTTTGAATTGTATTGTCTCATTTCTGCACTCATGCCTTTTCTCAGTCCCCGCCGCTGTGGCACTTGGCAGCTGCTCGGTTGCCTGTTCCCCGATGCGTCTGCGTCATAATTCTCAGGCTGGCTGTCTCTGATCGATGCTGAGTGCACCACTCCCAGATGTGGTTATTCCTGCCTCCACACTTATTTTGTTTGGGAAACTGAGTTAATTCAAGGCAGCAAAGGCATGTGTGTGTGAGAGAGAGAGAGAGATTTGAATATATAGGGACTCCATCTGCACCCTGCACCCTGTCTAATAAATGCCGAAAGTGTAGAGGGATTGCATGTCTGTCTGTTAAAATAACACCAGAGGTGGACCTCTTTATATGTTGATACAATCAATCGCAGCCTCTTTCATCTCTCGTCACTTATCAGGCGGTGAAAAAGACACAGATCTTCCTTCTTTCTTGTTGTCTCTTTCAGTCGCACGCACTCTCTTTCATTGTCATCCAGCACATTGATGTTACAGATATGAAAACCTATCCAGCAACAATCCGCCTGATCTTCTGCCTGATACATCAGAAGCAACGTCTCTCTTGTCTGACTCCAGCAGCAATAAAACACAATATTCTTTTTAGCATGCCCACACATACCACAGTTTTTCTTCCCTTCATATTATATTTGACAGATAAAGCCAATCTTTATTCTCATAAAGTGCAAACTAAAAAAAGAACACATTTTCCCCAGCTTTTTCTCCTGAGTGGCTGCAGGGTACACAGTGCCATCTAATGAGGGCTCTGTATATTTTCGGAAATGAAGTGCCTGACTACACTCACTACAGTTGTCCTGTCTAATTTGCTGAAAAAGATGCACCTAACCAACCATTTAGTTCACATTACCGCCTAAATTGGGAGCTGTGCGCACTCTGAAATGATTACACCTTACCAGACAATAAGCAGTACCAACTGACCAGCATTTTTTTTCTTTTTTTCTCTACTTTTCAGAAGCAGGATCAGCGAAATGGGATATGTCCAATATCCCGTATCTCCCAGGGTCCCTTCACTAGCGTCTTTAGATGCAGGCAGAATGCCTAATAGCTTTTGCTAATGAAGCATAGGTCTCACTAGAAAACTATGCTCCAGGAAATCCTGGTTTATGCTGGACAGCCTGGTTGGTTGAAGTCCAGAGACGATTCAGAGCCTCTATGACTGAATCCAGCCCTTCTTCTTCAGCTAAAGTGAAGTCGAAATTTGCCCTTTGGGTGGAAATAAGACCAAAGTACCTGCCATGCTTTGGCTAGTCTTTCTTTACCCGGGCTGATGAAATCGAGGCCTGAATTTGCTAAGGAGAAATCAATGAGTGTACGGCAAGAAGCCCGAGGTGCCCCTGCTCCTGCGGTGTCATTATTTTTATTCGCTGCCCTCCCCTGTTCCCTGTCTCTCTCTCTCTCTCACTTTAGCCTGCCTCCCGTCTTGCATTCGACTGTGCGGTGGATTTTTGACACATTCCTCTGAATTCGCTTTATTGCGATAAACATCATATGTCTTCCTTTGAAATAAAGATCAGAGTGGCTTATTTACTTTACTGGCCTATTTTTTTCCTTCCTCAGATATCTAGAGCTTTGAGGGAGTGTGTGTGTTTGTGTGCGTCAACCCCGTGTAAATGCTCCAAGTGTGATGGTGATCCCGCTATCTGCACGCTGCGCTGTATCTCCAAACTAACAAATTTGGTTTTTTTTATAGAAAGAAAAAAAAGTAAATTGCTTTTACCTGAAACAAATCACCCCTGTGACAAGAGGGGACTGTGAACACACGGCTCCTTTTGAAATGCTGCTATTTAACGCGGGAGACTTGGATGTTTTGTACTCTGTCACAGCCAACTTCAAGAACTATTAAAATGTAAAACAAACAAAAAAAACAGTCTGGAAAGTTTTCCCTCCGATGGATATGATTTGCTTTCTGCAACAGTTGTGGAGAAAAGAAACAGAACAGCCACAGGTTGGCTAACAAATTTGAGAGCTAGCCTGCGCTTGCACCTCATGCCGCAGTACCGTCTGCTAGTTTCACCCCGCGAGGCATTTTAATTATGAATACTACGACGCTGACATCATGATCTCTCTTTTTTTCCCTCTCTCTTCTCTTCTCTTCTCTAGGTAAGCCAAGAATCCTCCTTGCATCCTTACCAATGTGGCTTCAGAAAGGCCCTGCAGTCATGAGTAATGTATGGCTTACTTACCGTGATTCATCCTCATTATGCATGAGCATCATATGGTAAATCTGGTTTGTGCCATTATTCATGGAACACTGTGGGTTATTCATTGGGATTAAAGCTCTGTGGAATCAACATCCAACATTTTTTTTTTGGCTGTGTGAGAGTTAGAAAACGGAGGAACGAGACAGGGAGAGGGTGTAACAGTTGCTCATTTGTAGAGCGCTCTTGGATGTGCACATCGCCATGTATATCCTAAAGAGAGGAAGCGATCATCCTGAGAAGGCTGACCAGACATCTCTCTTTTTCTTCTGTCCCACATGTTGAAAATATCCCAAATTTTGAGTGGCTCTGCAGCATATGCACTTTTGTAAAGCTCATGCTTTTACACAATGCATGTCAAGGGAAGGCTTTTTAGTGCAGTCAAATTAGGTTAGCTTGTCTAGCAGTGAAAGTTACAAGCTTTGCAGATTTTGTTGAGTTATTTTTCACTTTAGCACACTGAGCTTTTAAATGTGTGTGTGTGTGTGTGTGTGTGTGTGTGTGTGTGTGTGTGTGTGTGTGTGTGTGTGTGTGTGTCTTAACTGACCTACAAGAGGCTAAAAACAGGTATGCTAATCCATGGATGCTTCCCTACTGAAACCCAATTACTTACCAGACAAAAGAGCAGCAGATATAATAGAGAAGACTGTTTAACATCTTGATAACAGTTTTGCATAAAAAATGTTTATTACATGAACTGGTTCAGATTAAATCTGCAAGTTCAGCTTCACATTCTGCCTCAAGGACCCAACTGTTAAGTCCAGTGTTTTAAAAAAAACAAAACAAATACTGAAAAATACAATATAATGACAACAGAGTTCACATGGGATACTTTCTTGCAGGGCACTCAAACAGCACTGTTATATAGTGACGCATCAACTGTGAATCTCTGGGCTGATTTTAACTTTCATTGTTCCTGATTCTGTCTTCCTGTTCAGTCTTTATTTAGTTTTTGACATTATTGAGGAGGATTGACCCATACCAGGCTGGATTAAACTACCTAAATGTGTTCAATGTACACTTTTAAAATGTTAAACTTAAAAAAAAAAAGTAAATATGTATGTGTATATCAGGGATCTTAAATTGGTCAGACCAGTGACACTCTCATTTCTATCGCTCATTTACACATGTAAGGCCGATTCTGGCCCTCTTGCCTTATGTTTGACACCCATGGTGTATTTTGCACCTTGTTCAGGCCTATCATATCACTATATATCTGTGTATATACAGTGCCACTTACATATCCCAGTGTACACAACCTACTGGAATTAGACGTAGCCATAGTTTATTAATGCTATGTAAGCATTTCGTTGATACTTGCGATGTGACAATAAAGTTAAATCTAATCTACTCTAATCTACTTTGATAATCGAAGCCACATATTAGTTGAGGATACTTCTGTACTTTTACCTCCTTTTTTGTGATTTCAAATTACTGTTTCGCTGCTTTTGCTGTAGTGAAGTGATCTGATTCCACCACTGCCACAGCTGACATTTTCAGTTCATGTCTCGATTCGTCGTTTTGACGCCGCACTGTGAAAAACCCAAGCCAAGAAACATCAGCTGTCATAATTCTGACAGATTAGTGGCAAACCTGCTAATTGTCCCAACAGAACTTGTTTCCCGCTGAGAACATTTTTTTTCTTCCCTGACAAACATTTTTCAAATGGCAGTCATTCCTACGATGAGCTGATCGCACACCAGTCAAAAACATACACTTTACATGACAATTACAAGCACCTTTCTGCTTTTTTGTCTAATTACGGAGCTCTTTGAATCGATAGATGTTTGCATGCACACACTCACACCCATGCGGGTTTTGCTTACCTTTTTTCTTCTTTCTTGCATGAAATGACAAACACAGCTGTGCTGCGGTTGATTTCGAGCTATGCTATGCGGCATTAGGCAGCGGCCTTGTCTGGCCCTCCTGATGTTGCAGTCAAAGTGGCCGGGGTTACACGCAGGCCGGCATCAATACCCTATTAAACCCATTTGCTTCTCTTCAATCTCTTTTGATCTGAGGTTCATTGTACTCCGTAACAGCAAAGATCACACCGGCAAGTGTCAAGTCCTCAGCACTGACAGCCGCTTCCATATTTCTTTTGAAAGGTGGATGTTCACTGCACCATTTGCGGAATTAATGAGGCTCTAAGTTGCTGTCAAAGTCAGGTTTTTCAGTCAGATTCTTCTATCTCACACTGAGCCTTTAAATTTGTAAGGAATTGCCAAATGAAGGCTTCACGAATAAGATTCAGCAGAAGATTGTGCTGCATGAATTTCAACACTATTTAAGCACGTAACTGTTTGATTTCACCTTATAAGTATTAGTTAGCGTTAAAAAATTCAATAAGGGAGTTCAAGCTGGGCCAAGCTAGCATGTTGACTTAGAAAAAAAAAATCTGCAAACAGCAGCATGCTGTGTAGTCGAAACTGAGAGAATAGCTGAACAGAATATTTAATTCATATACTGACTCCAACACCACTCTTTGAAAATCACTATGCTGCTCTCTGGTTTATGGATGGAAAATGAAACAACTATGAGCTTCTGGCAGACGAACAGACCTCATGCTTGAGTGACTTCTTCTGTTTTGCTTTCTGTACTGGGTATGAGTGCACTTTGTGTTGTAATTTTGCCTCTAGGCTTACCGCTATAAAGAGTGTACTCCCTCAAGCACTGTAAACTGCTGTTGTTAAGATTACAACTTTATAATCTTACTTGCACTGTTCAGACATTGTTTATGACACTGTCCTGCCTTTAATAGTGGTCTGCCAGTTGGATCGTCAGATCTGACAGCGCTGTCAGGCTCAGTTGTCCTGACTTAAATGCTAATTTGAAAAATTGTTTAGCATGCTAACATGGTGACATGCTAGCACCTTCGGCCAACGCATCAGTATGTGAGCATGTGTGCTTTACTGTGTTAATTGTAACTCTTTACATTTTATTTATGGGGTTAGCTGCAGGCTAGTCAGTACTTTGTGCATGTGAACATGATGGCTAATTCCAGTAACCTCTTTTCTCCTTTAAATTTCATTTCGCCCGAGGTCTCTTCATGATAAAACCCGACAGCTGAGCAGCAGATTCATAAAAAAAGATTTGCTTTCAATCGTTTTCAATCCTAACAAATCTTAAATGTAGTTCAAAATTATATATATATATATATATATATATATATATATATATATATATATATATATATATATATATAAAAAAACACCCAGCACGCCCCTGCGGGCGGTTTATCCTCGGGTCCTCTACCAGAGGCCTGGGAGCTTGAGGGTCCTGCGCAGTATCTTAGCTGTTCCCAGGACTGCGCTCTTCTGGACAGAGATCTCCGATGTTATTCCCGGGATCTGCTGGAGCCACTCGCCTAGCTTGGGAGTCACCGCACCTAGTGCTCCGATTACCACGGGGACCACCGATACCTTCACCCTCCACATCCTCTCAAGCTCTTCTCTGAGCCCTTGGTATTTCTCCAGCTTCTCGTGTTCCTTCTTCCTGATATTGCTGTCATTCGGAACCGCTACATCGATCACTACGGCCGTCTTCTTCTGTTTGTCTACCACCACTATGTCCGGTTGGTTAGCCACCACCATTTTGTCCGTCTGTATCTGGAAGTCCCACAGGATCTTAGCTCGGTCATTCTCCACCACCCTTGGGGGCATTTCCCATTTTGACCTCGGGACTTCCAGGTTATACTCGGCACAGATGTTCCTGTACACTATGCCGGCCACTTGGTTATGGCGTTCCATGTATGCCTTGCCTGCTAGCATCTTGCACCCTGCTGTTATGTGCTGGATTGTCTCTGGGGCATCTTTACACAGCCTGTACCTGGGGTCTTGCCTGGTGTGATAGACCCCAGCCTCTATGGATCTTGTACTCAGAGCTTGTTCTTGTGCTGCCATGATTAGTGCCTCTGTGCTGTCTTTCAGTCCAGCTTTGTCCAGCCACTGGTAGGATTTCTGGATATCAGCCACCTCCTCTATCTGCCGGTGGTACATACCGTGCAGGGGCCTGTCCTTCCATGATGGTTCTTCGTCTCCCTCCTCTTTCTTGGGTTTCTGCTGCCTGAGGTATTCACTGAGCACGCTGTCAGTTGGGGCCATCTTCGTGATGTATTCTTGGATGTTCGTTGTCTCATCCTGGACTGTGGTGCTGACACTCACCAGTCCCGGACCCCCTTCCTTCCGCTTAGCGTACAGCCTCAGGGTGCTGGACTTGGGGTGAAACCTTCCATGCATGGTAAGGAGCTTTCTTGTCTTTATGTCAGTGGCTTCTATCTCCTCCTTTGGCCAGCCTATTACCCCAGCAGGGTACCTGATCACGGGCAGGGCGTACGTGTTGATGGCCCGGATCTTGTTCTTACCGTTCAACTGACTCCTCAGGACTTGCCTGACCCTCTGCAGGTACTTGGTGGTTGCAGCTTTCCTAGCGGCCTCTTCATGGTTCCCATTCGCCTGCGGGATCCCCAGGTACTTGTAACTGTCCTCTATGTCTGCAATGTTGCCTTCTGGTAGTTCAATCCCCTCAGTTCTGACTACCTTCCCTCTCTTTGTTACCATCCGACTACACTTCTCCAGCCCGAACGACATTCCAATGTCATTGCTGTATATCCTGGTAGTGTGGATCAGTGAATCGATGTCTCGTTCACTCTTGGCATACAGCTTGATGTCATCCATGTACAGGAGGTGGCTGACAACTGCTCCGTTCCGTAGTCGGTATCCGTAGCCAGTCTTGTGTATATATATATATATATATATATATATATATATATTTATTTATTTATATGATCACTTTAGAGAGTTTGAACACTTTCAAAAGTAAAATGGCATGGTTGCTGTGTTTTTATGAAATGTCTTTCCTCTTCTGTTTTCCTGTGGGAGATAGCTGGAAGCATTTATTAATATGGACTGAACTGCAAAGGTCACTGGATTTGCTATTTCAAAACAGAAACCCAATAGTGCCCCCTCTTTTTATCACAAAAAAAAAAGAAAAGTGGTCTGAAATATTCTACACAGCTTCCCTCCAAACTTCAAAATCCAGACTGAACTTCAGTGCTTCAGAAATGGTTCAGAGAAGCAGACACAGGATGCAGCCTAGGAGGAAGGATATCAAAAAGGGCCAAAAGGAGAAAATAGATTTCAAGCATTCAAAGGTAGATCTTTACACTTTGGTGCGAGGTTAAGATGTCTTTGGAGAAGTTACTTGTACGGGACATTTTACCAAGAAAATTCTTAACGAGACATTTTGATTGACAAACTAATATACAGGCGATTGTTCAGGATGTCGGACTAATTTAGTCCTTTCACTAAAGGGATTATTTTGACTTCACAGCTAGAGTGAATCCATCCAAGTTTTTAATTTACCTTTGAGATTACTGGGAATATTACGGTCAAACAAATCAAAATTAGAAAAGCCAAGTGTTTTTTTAATGCACATAGAAAAACATCATCATTCAGTTCAGTTGCACAAGCCAAATATCTGAGAATAAGGGTGCAGGAGTTGACCCGTCGCTAGATTTTATGTATATACCTTCAATGTGGTAAATGATGGGGTTGAAGATACATTTTGTGTAGGTTTTTCAGTCTCGTGATAAACGTGCTATGGTTTGACAAAAGAAAAGGTTCTTTGTTTGGGTTCCTACTTTTAGCCTGATGAATGGTGCTCAGATACAGATAGCCTCTGTGGTCTTGACCTTTCCTTGGCCATTTACTGATTTTTGGCTTCTTCCCCTGCCTTTGCCCACTTTGATCTGATATTCATGCAGTCTGTCATCCAAAGTCTTTTCAAATCTCTGATTTCTTTCAGCTCTTGTCATTTATCACTTCATCCTTGCTCTCTCTATCTCTGTGGGAGCCCCCTTTGTGGAGTGTACAAGCAGAGATCTTAAAGTGTCGAGTGGTTTATGGTCCACATTTAAAGGGTGTAGCTATGTTTTCACTTTAATCTGAAATTCTCTTGGAGGGTTTTGTCATCTTTTATACCATTTCAGCCATTTGTATACAGTGGTCTTTATGTTCCCATCTATCTGCATGTATCATGGAATAGCTTGCTTTCCTTTTTCATGGGAATTTGATGTTTAGGAAAGTTAATGTCACTCATCTTAATAATTCATTGATAAATATGCAAGCAACACCATTTGGTGAAGGTTTAGTCCTTATCAGAGATAGATGTCAGGTGGAATAGAATTAATTCTCATAAGAAACTAAATCTGCTTTCTGGATGTAGCACGGCAGACACCTCTCTTTAGTACTTGAATTGCTAAAATTTGCATGAATTCATTAAAAGTATGAAAATAAAAATTCTGTTTGCTTTGGCTTGAGCGCTTTTGGCAAAAACATCTTAAACATAACTGTATCAAGCAAAGAAAGTGTATGTCAACAGTTTTTT
The DNA here is from genome assembly GCF_963576455.1 of Neolamprologus multifasciatus. NCBI lineage: Eukaryota > Metazoa > Chordata > Actinopteri > Cichliformes > Cichlidae > Neolamprologus > Neolamprologus multifasciatus. The sequence continues at coordinate 21,859,412 of NC_140460.1, forward strand.
TGAGCAGCTCTTTGCCAATTCTCTTTGAGTCCGTACTGACCCTTCACAGAGTTTCAAAACCAGACACATAAGTGGTGTTTTTGCAGTATGTTACCCCCTAGCTACCATGTAAAATATAAGATATGTCCTCTGTGACACAGCTACTTCAAGCCATGTCTAGAAATCAAACACATCAAGGAGCAAGCTCACATGTTCTGCCACTCGGCAGCCTCACAGAAATCAAGGGAAACAGAGTTCAGAGCTCGGGAAATATACTTCCTGTCTTTGCCAGTTTCAGCGTGATGTACATTAATTCAAAGTCAAAGAGGGGAAGTGGTGGAATTAAAGTGCCAGCCCCCCCAAAGGATAATAAAGAATTGAGGTAGGAGGGCGAGAGATGGTGGAAAAAGAACAAGGGAGATGAAGTAAAAAAGGGGAGAAAAGTAATACGGAGGTGGAAATCTTTTACTATGCTCATTCTCTCCTAATGTAAGGCTCCCATGGCAGAGAGACAGAGAGGGCATGTGCGGAATGGCTGATGAGTCTCCCGTTGCTGTCTCGCAGACAGACGATTCCTCCATTTTACCCTGAAAGGCTGTAAAAACGTAAGCCATAAGTTAAGAGCTGGCGGCAGTGAACTTTTGGCCCTCGGTTGACCAATGTGCTGAAGTGGGTCCGCACCGAGCTAAGATAGACCCCTTAAATCAACTTTCCAGGGGTAAGAGACACAATGATGGTGCCTCTGGCATTGAGGGTGTGTATGTGTGTAAGACAATGGTGAATTGTTTCTTTTTTTTTTTTACTTAGGTTGCACTTAAGGCCCTGTATATTTTTGTGACTTTTTTGAATTCGCTTAGTAAAATGTTATTTTTAACGTATTTTTCTTTAAAATCTCTTAGTGGGATCAGTCAGACTGTTGTGCAAAAGTTTATCCGAAAGGTTTTTGCAGTGTAACTTTTATGATTGAATGAACCAAATTAAATGTGACCACAGTTAAGTATTTACAACATAACTACTGTTGATTGGATTGCAGCTCTCTAGGTGGGACGTCCAAAACCTTAAAGCTGATGGGGGTGAAACTTTGGCCTTCAATTGACAAATGGACTGAGTGAGACAGAGACGGTTGAGGTGGACCCATTATGAGTGTAACAGTTTTCAGCTGCGTTGAAACAAAACAAGTATTAATGAAACTTGAGACTGTCTACCAAAGTCTGATGTAGCCCTAGTGTTACTCTTTGTTTTTCTTTTGGATCATCTGCCACCATTTGGATTATCTTCTTCCATCTCACATCCTCTTCTGACACACAAACCCTCTGCATGTCCTCTTTCACTACATCCATAAATCTTAGTGCCTACAAGCCTTTCCTTCTTGCTGCCTTCAAGCGTGCCTGCTTTATTTCCTCGTCCTTTGTCTTCGTCAAACAGAACAACAGTTGGCCCTGATTGATCGAGCTTGGAAATCTTTTCTATAATCTGCATGTTTGATTTGTCTAAGATTTTTTGACATCAGTTGTTGACGACTATCAAAATCGTCAACAACTGATTTAATAGTCGACGCGTCGTTTGAAGCTTTGTAAGATCACAAAAGACGCAGGAATAAGTAGTAGGATTTAAGAGTGTAATAACGGACTGAAACAGAAGATGGCAGCACTGCATGTACAAGGATGCCAGCTGCCGTTAAACCCTGAAGAAGAAGAAGCTGTGTCCCAGAATTCATAGCGCAGCGCAGCTCAGTTTCCAACAATGGCGGCAGCTAGTTAGTTTTAATATTACTCTTATTATTCTTTCTGGGTCACAAAATAAACGATTGACATATTTTCAGGCGAGAATGTAGCTGTGTAAACCTCAAATATCTGCTCAGTTTGTCAAGACACCACATATTTTCAAAAGCGCTCCGACGTTTTCGGATACGTCTGTTACCCACTAGCTCGATAGTGAGCCGGGGTTCAAGGCTCACTAGAGCCCGTGAGAACACCGGACTCCTGGCAAATCGTTTTCAAACCCACCGCCGTCTTTCGCTACTCAGGTTAAACATGAAATATAAGTCACTTAGAGAACTTAAAAATGTTATTGTTTGGCTTTCTTTTTAGTATTTTATTTGTTCCTGAGTGAATCGGTTTGGCTGAGATTAAAGTTATAGTTTTTACACAGCTGAATAAACTTCAAGCAGACAACTGATTATCGGAAGTGTGAGATGCTCGAGAATATACTCCAGTGTCCCGTTATATTTTAGATAGCAAGGATCAGACGGCTGAGTTTATTAAACTCCACTGAAGCAATCTGCAAATTTCATTAAAATTTAATAAACTATCACCTTGTCTTTATTTTTAGTTAGCACATACCTGAAACACTTAAAGCTGTAAGCTAATGATAGTTATATAAGAGCAGATGCTGCTGGTGCAATAAGCTGTACGTTTTACGTCCAATGGATGCATGATCTGATTAGTCGACTAATCGCAAAAATAATCGGTGACTAGTCGACTATCAAAATAATCATTTGTGGCAGCCCTAGTTCCTAATGTTACTCATTGTTAGTTTTCTTGAAAACTTTAGCCTTAACTTGTTGGCCATTACTCCAGAAACACATGCAGTATAAAGAACAACTTTATTGGCTGTCCATCACATTTGGTGGCCTTCATTGAGGTCAAGGTTAAGACAACCAATATTAAAGCAGCTCTTTGTGCTGCAAGTGTTGCTTGAACTTTAACCTAACCATCTACAGCTGTGTTGGAAACTTTCACCCTGTTTCTAAGTGATTTTGACTATTTCCATCCGCCATCTAAGAAAGATAAAAGACAGCCCTGAAACTATAGATATGCTGAAATGTTTAAATTTACCAGTTTATCACCAATCCAGTGACTGGTGATATATTAAGTACATGCCCAGTGGTGATGAACATAAGCAATTAGTCATGGCGGATCCAGTCTTGAAACTCTAACATCCATCCATCCATCCATCCATTCGCTTCCGCTTATCCTTTTCAGGGTCGCGGGGGGTGCTGGAGCCTATCCCAGCTGTCATAGGGCGAGAGGCGGGGTACACCCTGGACAGGTCGCCAGTCTGTCGCAGGGCCAACACACAGAGACAGACAACCATTCGCACTCACTTTCACTCGCACATTCACACCTAGTGACAATTTGGATTATCCAATTAACCTATCCCCACAAGTTGCATGTCTTTGGACGGTGGGAGGAAGCCGGAGTACCCGGAGGGAACCCACGCAAACACGGGGAGAACATGCAAACTCCACACAGAAAGACCCCAGCCTGATGGTGGAATTGAACTCAGGACCTTCTTGCTGTGCGGCAACAGTGCTAACCACGAAACTCTAACATGCCCAGTTTTATTGTCTTTTTTGCTTAAAATAATCATTTTCAAAAATAAACCTAATTTTGTATTCAGTAAGACTCACATTTATCAACTGAGGTCAAAAACTCAATAGGATATTGTTTAATGAGGCCTTCTGACAGCCATTTGGGGGGAAAAAGTGCATTCGCGCATTGGCTTCACTTCTCACATCCAGAGTCTACACCCTTTTGTTATATGCAGTCTGTGAATGTAGCTCTCTGCCACCAGCACAGACCTTTCTGTTTCTCTAATGTAACACTATCTTTGGACTTTGCCTTTCTTAAAATGTGGTTTTATGTAACACTATATAAATAATGGGACCAATAATGTCCATAACTGAACATTATATATCTTTTACTCTTTAATCGCCTAAAATGTGACCTTTCTTAGCTGCGATGGAGCTGTACACAAATAATCAACCATTGGGATCGGCGTTTGTTTGGTTTTAATTCTAGAATTTGGATGCTTGAATATTCACTGTTGATTACTAACAAAGTTCTGAGCACAGAAATTAATATTTGAGATGTCCCCAGTCAAATATTCATTGTCATAAGATCTGACAGCCTGTTTGTGTGCTTCAGTGATGCTTCAGTTGCTGATTATTTCTAAATAGTTTTGTCTATCAAGTGTCCTTGGAGGCATGCTTTTGTGTGGAAGGTAATCGGGCTTTTTCTTGACTAACATTTCAAAAGTTAAGGTTAAATTTGCATACCAGTCAAATAAATAAATAAATGGGATACAATAAAGGTAGTGTCAGGTCTTGGTATTGGCCTCCTCTCCTCTCTTCTCCTCTCCTTTCTTTCCTCCTATTTTGACATCGGATCCCAGCGGAGCTCTACCAGGTCCACTCATAAAAGAACAAGTGTGCCTGTCCATATCTTTGACAGCCACACACGCTGAACAAAGACACACAACAGGCACGCACACCTCTCAGAATTACACTTGTCACAGTGCTCTTACTTGATGTGATCCCCTGATGCGATCCACAGATAGCCGTGAAAAAAATGTTTAACCTAGCCTCCAAAAAAACCCAAAAACAAAACAAAAAAACCCCGCACTCATACCTGACACACTCCCTTACTGGAAAACCAAGCATATCGGCGTATCCTCAAGCATATCAGATATCCTCAAGTATCCACTTGAGGATATCTGAATGAAAGATAGAAAAAAGCCCAAAATAAGCTGCCTTCTATGCCAGAAAGCTGTGCCTCTTCTTATGTGGGCCTGCGTAAGGCTAGTTAAAATGCCTGGCTGTGGACCAGTAATGATAAGTGACCGCAGAGTGGTTTCAGCACAGTTTTAGCTGTGTTTGTGCAGAAACTTCACATCCTCAGTCCTGGGAGATTCTTGGAGGGAAGAAGGGAAGGGAGGAGGGTGGTATGCCATCCATGTCTTTCCCCTCTCTTTCCCCCCTCATCCTTCTCTCCCATCTTCTGTCTCCATAGGCAGACTGCAGAGTGATGACCCACTCCCCCACCACCACCCATCCCCACCTCCACCACCCTCAGTCTTAGCTTCCTATTCCCCTCAACAGCCTTCACATTCACGCACCACATAATCGCCGCCTTTCTTTCCCTCGCAAGGTCACTCCTCTCCCATTGTGTTACCTCTCAAGTCCCTCTCAAAAGGCTCATTCAGATCAGTTATGGGGCTTTTGTAAATATTTAGTGCGGGCATATGCCACGAACCTCATCATTTTCACTCGCTATGCAATTCACTGGTAGATTGCCATGGAGTCGGATCGTGTCCTTGGTGCAGAGATACCGTGGAGCTGTGAATACCCAACACCAGTCACAATAAGGGCACTGAAAGTGTTGCTCTCTGGATATACAGTAATTTCAGTTGAGGGAATTATATGCAGTCCTATTCAGTCAAGTGCAGATCTGAGTTTACATTTAAAGCAAATGCAGGTATATTTTTTCCAAGGCTGTGATGCTATTTTTATTTCAGACGATTTCATTGGTGAAAATTCTTATGTATGATATAGAATACATGGGGATATGTGAGAAAGGAGCAGCAGCACGGGGATGACTCATGTCTTAAGATTGATTCCTTGTTTGTCTGTTTGGACATACCTCTAGTGTAATGTCATTAATTGCTTTAGTTGGATACCAAAGGTAGTAACTCAAAGGTTCCTGCCATTTAAAGTCTTTTATAATGCAAATATTTAACACGCTTGCTGGTTCCAGTTTTATTTGTGAGGAGTTTTTGGTGTGCTGCCATGACAATTGGAATACAGTAAGTTATTTAAGATTTTTTAGCAATATAAATATTATTTATTTTGCATTTTCATGCATAAATTGAGAATAGTGATATTTCTGGCAGGCTACAAAGTCACATTCAGTCCACAGTGTCATCAGTGATCAGCTTTGAGCTTTCCATCCCAATAATCTGTGTAATTTTTGGCAAATTTCAAGGATTATTTACGTTGTCATAGCACATCTTGCATGGCTGCAAGCCTATTTGCAACCCACATTAACCAACTTCCTCCTTTTCATACTGTTTCTGACTTAATATCTATTGTCACAGTTGCCTGCTTTCTGCTGTACTGGGGGTGTTGCTGCTGCTATGCCTGCCTCATGCTAGGGCAGCGAGGTGAGCTGGTGGTTGCTACTGTACAAAAAAAAATGGATGAAGCTAATGTGACATCATACATTGTTTTCAGAATTTCCAACTTGAATCCTTGAGATGAGTATTTCAAACATAACTGTCACGATTAAAAAACAAAACAAAAGAACAAATACAAAACAGTTGTGAGAATGATGGGTGTATCTTACAATAAAACTGCACCCACTGGCTAATGACTTTTTAATCGCAAGCTGTTATCCAATGAGAGTGCCAATTTACAGAATTGTCTTAATGTGTTATTCATTATGACCCGATTTGAGTGAATGATCCTATAAACTCAGCAGAAAAGTGTTTACAGGTGTTCACTCAGAATGCTCTGTTCCCATAAACTATAGTTGCAATCACAACTATCGCCATCTGGTGGCCTACAGATAAAATGCAAGATTAAGGCACTTCTACACTGGCTTCGTTTTTCTGACCCAGAAGCTACAGCCATGTTTTTAACCATCTATGGCTGCTCCAGATAGAAATAACAGTCTTCCTGTTAGTAAACTGGTCCCAACTAAATTGGAGATCATCATCATTCACAATACAAAATCTGTGCTAATTCCAGCTTTCCAAACACTTTTATTACTTTTTCTGTTTTGAATCATGCTGCACTGAATACGAGACAGATTCTGACAGGGAATTGGACCAGTTTGCATATTTGCATTTGGATCACTGCCTGGATCTTTTGCTTTGGATATAAAGAAAGGCAAATTATGCCAGCATACACACTGTTCCACTGCATTATTATCACCATAGTATAAAGCATGATTAAACAACTCATAAACATGTAAAAATGTTAGCTCTGAAGGCAATTACGTTTTGATACAAGATACCGTGCTGTTGATTACAAATAGAAAGCATTTTGTTTGACTGTGTGTCTCCATACGGGTGTTGTAATGTGTGTACTTTGCCATTGGCATGAAACAAGTTCACTGAAGCTCAATAAATGGTGTGGCAAACTGTATCAAGCAGAGCTCTCTCAGCGAGCTCATGAGATTGGTTGATAGATAGATTTCACACTCTGGTGGCGCTTCACACCAGCTTTGGTGTTTTGTCAGGGAGCATAACAGGTGATTATTCCACTTGGCTTACATAGGGTGGTGGGAGGGAGTTGGGGTTGATACTGGGAAGGGGGGATACTGAATGAAAGGGAGAGGCAGAAGAAGAACTAGAGGACATAAGTGTATAAAATAAAGAGAAGAAAGGGAGATAAAAAAAAATATAAAAACACAAATAAAAGAATAACTCCATCACAAGGAAGGCAAAATAAAATTAAAAGAAAATACAGCAATGTCCAAAACTCTTGAGCCCCCTCTTTCTTTCTATTTTGCTTCTAAGGAAGGTCTTTCTGAAGGTCTTCTCTTTCATGCTTTTTCTGCCCAGTTCTCGTACCTGACCATTTTCAGACGAATATTGGGAGTTTTTTCAACCTGCTTAACACCGACCTATGAATCATTCAAGTATAAAAAAAGGATCCTAACTCAAGGGAGGAACCAGTGTTGTGTCTACACATAACAACTTAGCAAAGAACCAATTTTAAATTGTATTTTTGGGCACTTTTGTTACTAGAAGTCTATTACAGCTATTAAAATCTTGGCATATCTCAGCATGGCGTGCAGTGTGTTTGAGGAAACTGTACAAGTGGTGGACTAAAGAAGAAGTTTCAGACAGTGTCTGAAAAGAATGTCTTTCAAAAATCCCCAACACAAGACCTTCAGATGATCCATCTACTGTTCACTGAAGACTCATTAGAAATGGTCTCAGTGGAAGGATGGCTGTCAAGAAGCCGTTCTTAAGGAAGGGAAACAAGGAGAAAAGACGGAGCTATAAAAATGACGCAAGAACTGGACTGAAAATCGATGACAACAGGTCTGATTAAGGAGGTCAAGAAATAGAAGAATTTCTACATCCATCTGTAAGTCAGTCTGTAAATATTCCTGAAGACTACCTAAAGACACGACAAGGTGCCTAAGAGAGTTCAGACTCTGTTGAAGAATACAGGTGCTCACACCAAATATTGATTTTCAAGCTAGTTTTTGACTCTGTTTTTACCTTATATGCTGTAGATTCATTTATTTTTTCACATTTCAATAAATCATTGGGCCTATTTCCCATCTTCCTAGCAAAAGTGCTCATTTTTAAAATGGCTAAATTGTCAAAACAAATAATTAAGAATTAGAACAATGTAGTTCGCGTCACTGACTGTTTTCTTTTGTTGTTTGTTTTTTACTGTGATTTTTATTATATTTTGTTAATTTAATGGTCTCCTTAAGAAGCATGCGCTACTAGCAACGGCCAGTTGGAGCTGGACTTTCTTGTTTCACTGATTAAGGTATTCACAAATCAACTTAAGTGATAATGAAGTCATGTTTACTCTTTTTTGGCCAATCGAACTGGACGGTCTTACAATTATATTTGAGATGTAGTTGTGTGCACCCAGTTGATTATTTTGTATTACTTCATCTTGCTGCTTTGTTTAGATCCTGCGGCTCATTTGTTTTAAAAAACAAAAACATCCTCTGTGATTGCCTTTGCTGAAAATTTGTCTGTCAACTGCTAGTTCCTGGACCGATGCTCCGTCCCTATTTTTCATCAGTTCTTTCTGCCAGCTCAACCTCGCTTCCTGTGAACCCTTCTAACCTCCATCCTTAGTTGCCTTTACAGTCTGTCTGTGCTGGACTCCTGACTTCCTTTTTGAGTGACAGGTGACAAAGGGTGCAGCGAAATGCTGCATCAGCGATGGACTCCCTCGTGTCATCGGCCCATCTAACTACACAGGAAGGAGGAGCGGCAGGAACTCTTTCTAATTGGCAGCTGGCGATAGGTGGATGGTTTTAGACGCACATGCATAAAGGCGTGCTTAAAAATGACTGCAGAAGAGAAAGGTCGACAGTTACACAATTATGTGTAAAGTGCCAGTAGGTGTGCGCACACAGTGATATTTCATATGACATCTTCTACAATCTTTTCGGACCGGCACATGCAGACACACACAGAGACACGCAAGTTGAATGACAGGGCCAGACAGCTTTGGACACAGTTGATGTGGGGAAAGTTGTTTCTTCCAGTTCAAATCCTCGATATATGGCTGAACAAGACCAGCAGTGAAGAGATGTTACTCTCCCTGCTCCCTCTGGACCCTCTCTCTGTCTCTGTCTCCCTTTATATCAATAGTCTACCTCCTGCTCTTGCTCTCTTTAAAACACATCACACCACCCTGCTCACGTTTACCTTTATTTCAGACATATCAGCACACACACAGAGACACACTCTTACTGTTTACTATAAATGTTTGCATGCAGCGAGGTGAGTCCATATGCTTGAGCCGTGTTCACATTGATTTCACTCAACGTCCGGCTAATGCTCGAGAGCAGAACCAATCGAGTGTGTTACAGCTATAAAGGAGCTCACAGGTATAATGGAGTGTGAGGTTGCAGAGGTTGCACCTTTAATTAATCATCAGCAAAACAATTTAATACGCACATGACATTGCTGCACAGTAAGACCAGGAAGTAGCAGAGCAGAATATATGTGATTTTTGTGCCATAAAGTTAGCACACATAGGATAACAGTTTTACTGATTTGATGTGTTGCAAACTCTAAGGCAGGATGGAATATGAGGTAGTTTAAAGGATTAGTTTTGCATTTTAGGAAATAAAAATATTCACTGCAGTGGTTTTTGTATGTTATATGTGACGTTATGCTAGGTGATGCTAGCTAGATGCCGGTTAGGCTAGCATAAAAAATTGGAAACACAAAGAGCTTGCCTGGCTTTGTCCAAAAACACTTGTAAATCTCATTTTTTAGGGCCTTGGTCACACAGGCCTGGAGACTGGTCAGTGACTTATAAGATGCGTATTCCCAGACCAGTTGGTGACTGGTTGCTGGCTGAAGTGGGTGTTGCACAAAAAAAAAAACACCTCATAAGCGGCACATTCACGCGTAGTTTGCATGGAAGATGCAGATTTAAACTCCAAACTGTAGTTAAACTGGAAGCCTTCAAAGTAAAAGACTTATTTTAAAGGCACAAACCACTAAATGAGCAGTTCTTCACATACAGTTTCGCCTCATGACAGCTGTCAATCTCCCGCTACCACTTGCAACCATTCGCAGTATGTAGGCCTGTAGGCCGCTGGGGCCTAACATGTTACGTCCGGTTTGTTTAATCTGTACAAAAAGGTATATGTATTATTAGCCACAATATATCACACTGTAGCTTTACTGACTTCTTAGTGCTGCATTGTCTCCTGGAAACATAATACTGATAGCTGTTGTCATTGTAAATATTTCAGATGTAATTTGAGAATTAGTCAGTTTCAAAGGTACATGTGTGGAGAATTCAGTATCTTATGGTGGAAATGTAGGAGTGTCCAGTCTTTGTGATCAAAAAAGTAGTACAGGCTGACTTTAGCCTATAACAGATGTGATGACATCACTAAGTTGTCCAGTATATTTCAAAATACACTTAAAAAAAAAACATATTTTCTTCAGATTATTTAATTCAGAGTCGTGGAGGAGGCTGGAACATATCCCAGCTGTCATAGGGTGAGAGGCAGGATACACCCTGGAGAGGTTGCCAGTCTGCTGCAGGGCTAACACACAGAAACAGACAACCATTCACTTATACATTCACCGGTTAACCTAACAAGCATGTCCTTGGATTATAGACCCACATAGGCACAAGGAAGACCATTTAAACTCCACACAGAAAGAGCCCAGGACCTTTTGCTGTGAGTCAAAAGCGCTATCCATCACCATGCCAACGGTGGGAAAAGATGCTCATGCTAATTAAGAAATTGTGTCATAACATAGTTTCTACAACAGAGCAGATCTCCCTCCAATGTTTACAACGCAAAGTACATTACAGCAGATGTGACAGAAAATGCATCACAGCTGACACGACAGTGGTGCAGTCAACCGACATCACTGTAATCATTTCTTTTTATTCATATAGCATCTTTTCTGCAAGTAATTGAAGTGACTATTGTCAGGGTTTCTGGGTCGTTGACCCAGTATTTTCAGTTCACGTTCACTGTTTATCTACTGCCTGTTCCACTTCCTGTTTTATTGTGTTAGCCTTGGTCTGTGTGCATTATGTTCAGTCCTCTTCCCATTTATCATTAGTTCATTATGTTCAGCTGTTCACTCACCTGTCTCCAATCGCTGTCATTGTTAGTCATGTATTTAAGCCCTCTCTTCCCTTCAGCCCTTGTCGTGTCATTGATGTTGTTCCTGTCGCGTGTTCAGTTCAGTCAGCCAGTTAGTCTACCAGTCCATTAAGTTCAGCCATCCATCCTGTCATCTTTTGTCTCCGTTTCCAATAAACCTCATTCTGTACCACGAGTCCTGCGTGTGGGTCATCTCTTTCTCGCCTCCGCACACGACCCCTGACAACTATAAAAAGAAAAATAATATATAGATTACATAAAATCAATTTAAAATACAAACAAAAAATGTTACAACGGTATTATCCATAATATGAATGAATAAAATGAGAGCAATAAAAATACATTTAAAGAATTCAAAATTAAATAAGATGTAAATGCATTTCTGGATTGTTAAAAAGTTATGATTTGCCCAATTTACCCTTGTTTTCAGTATAATCATTTAGTATGTTCTATGTTCAAGCTGATGCTATAGCTTGGTATATTTGTACTGGCAAACTGGTTCTTAGCTGTGGTAGATTTTATATTTTAAGAATAGTTGTTAGGTGGTTGTTGTGCATGTATTACTCTTGCGGACATAAATGAGAAAACTTTCATAAACTGTTGTAGGTGCATGGAGTCTATTAGGGGTGGGTTTTAATAATTGATTCATCGATTAAAATCGATTCTGGCTTGAATAACGTGATATCGATTCATTAAAATCCTGAATCGATATTTTTATATAAATGTATTTTGCCCAAAATTCCAGAATCTCAAGTGAAACATCACAAAATTTTGACAACCACCAAACATTTAATTGTAAATGAGAGCAGGTACACGGCTTCTGCACAAAGACGTAAACACAAAGCGCGGACCCGCGGATCAGAATCAGTGAGATGTCGCCTTTCTCACCCGACAGCACGGACACGGTCGGGGCTGAAAGCCGACAGCTCGCTGATTCTGATGTTTCGGCGGGTCCGCGCTTTGTGTTTATGTCCTTTTTGCCTGATTCTAAAGCTGTTAGTTTTATCTCTCTCCAAACAATATTGACTGAACCAGTAGCAAAAGAAGATCCAAACTAAGCTTCACATAAACATCATTATGGACTCCCTCTGACTTTTACTGTTTTGCTTCCACCAGGATAAAATCACACTTCATGCACAGCTCTCTCTCTCTCTCTCTCTCAGTGTACTTCAAGAACAGTTTCCCGTCTATCCCCGAAATCTGTTTTCTGCATTATTCGCTTGCTTGTTATGCACAAGTCTACTGTTGTTTACAGCACTGTTGGCCGATGTTTTCTTCCGAAAAGAAAACCTAATTTCTGCCGTTCAATACTGAACAAATGTAAACTTTTTAAAATTATACAAAATGCAAAACGCTTAGCTGTGTCTCTAATAAAACCGCTGTAATTTCAGAGGTAATGTTCATGTGTTGATTAATGGTTTTCTTTCGTTTTTGATGTGCTGCAGAATATTTTTATAAAATCCCAGGCCAGGAAAATCACCTTCATGTTTTTCTGTGTTTTATCTTCAGCTACTTTGACACAAAGGCATCTGCTGTGATGCTCACACCTTTGATAAAGTCTGGAAAGTGTCAGCTTCCTTTTTATGGATACAAAAATATGTAAATGTACTGATCTGAATTATAATATTTCTGACTGTTGGAGGCAAAATTTCCCAGATTCAAATCGAATTGAATCGAATCATGGATCGAATCGATTCAGGACCTTGTGAATCGGAATCGAATCGATTCTAGAAATCAGTGATGATACCCAGCCCTAGAGGCTATGTATTATTAAAAGTCTTTAGGACACATTATTCACATTTGTTAAGAAAAACAAATATTTTTAATGAATTGCATTTGGAACATTGAGTTGGTTTGGAAATTTCTGAAAAAAATTGCACCTTTTGGTACAATGATTATAGCAAGAGTGGGTTGAATTCATTTTTTTTAAATGATATCTTTATTGTGTGATTTAGTATATGTGATAATAATGTGATAATGTTTACAGTGGTGTAAACAATGTATTTGGCATTGTCCAAAATGATCCAGAATGGATCTTAAAATGCAATGTAACATCAGTTAAGAGGTATACAGAAATCTTTATGTAATAAACTTCAAGTGTCATATTTGATACAAATATTTCCAACACAGTTTCACGATGAAACATCTGCATCTGTATCTGCATTGGCTAATTTTAAAGTTGGTTCAGCACAGTGAATAAGCCAAGTTCTGTCTATAGAAGGGGTTCAGAAACAAATACACAAGTGAGCAGGGAAAGATTTCAGTATAAGACTTCTGTTTTTTCAAACAGTACCGGCACTGGCTCAAAATTCCAGTATGTCTCAGACTAGTATGTCTCCAGTATGTCTCAGGAACCGGTGGCTACTTTTTAGTAGCCACCGGCAACATTAAATGCTGAAGCAAACATTTGCTTCAGCATTTAAAAATTTAAATGCTGAAGCAAATGTTTAAATTTGGATTTCCACCCCATAAGCGTGCTTCGAGTGATGAAGCAGATGCTATTTAAATGAAAACCCTGAAAGACAGTTTATGGGATAAATGCACCTCTAAGACTTTTTTTTTAATCCAGGATGCACAAAAGAAACATTTAGCTGTCCAACAGACTGTGTAGATCAGACTGAAACATTCAATTCCCCCCAGTTTATTACATAAAATTGTATTTTGGCAGCCCGAGTGCAGTAGGCGGACACTCCTCCTCGCACTGCTCTCAATCTATCCCCTTTCCATTTCTACTGTCAGCTTCTTTTACCCCCTCTATGTTTCCAGCGCAGATGGCCGCTGCAGACGGTGGCACCGCCGCCGTGTGTGTGTTTGTGAGCGCTCGGCGAGCCCTGTAGTACGCACGTTTCCCCCCAATGACAAAAAAAAAACAAAACACGTGCCCACATATATGAACTCATGGCAGCACACGCGTAAAGACGAACACACTTTTAGCCACCAGAGAGAAAACCCTTGTTTTAGTTTTTTTCCTGTTTCCTCGGTCTCCTCAGTGTTGTTACATCTCTGCTCGCATTACAATTCGGGTGCCTCTGTGTCATTCACACATACGTGCCCGGCACCGTCACAAACAGACACATAAACACATTGCAATTGTGTGAAATCCTTTGCAAAGGAAATCCTCGGTGAGAAAAACTGACAGCAGGCACAAACTGAATCTGTTTATAATAATGACACAGTCCGTGCACAGCTTCTTAATTTGTATTGTATTTGTTTGCTGCTGTTTTATATCGGGGGGGGCATATATATACACAGTGTTTACATTGCAATGCAAATTTTTGCCAGCAAACATCTTTCAAAGGGCAACTAAACTGTGAGGTTTTTTTGCTCCGGATGCCTCTGAGTTTGTCCCCACTGGCAGTGTTGTCGACTCTCCTCTCTGCTCTCTCCTCATACACACAGCGTCACCTCGGGGATGCTCTCACAAAGAGAGTGCCTAATGAATGTGGAAAATGAGAATACCAGTTTGATGAACTCTGTTACTCAATTAGTGCAATTAATTTTCCTGTGGCGCTGCTGAGTAAAATGGAGTCACGGATGATTGAGCCACTGTTTCGCTATCTTATTTTATTTTTAGGCAGCTGCCTGCATGCATGCCGCGCGTGTGTGTCTCTGAGAGTGTGTGCGCGAAGAAGAGAGAGGCTCTGGTGAAGGAGAGAGATTTTTAGAAGGGGGGGGGGGTTCATTTTGTTTGTGAGCGGAAACAGAGATTGTATTCTTGCCCGCTCGCTGCACAGGACTAGTTTTTTCTCCTTTTCTACTCTAAGCTAATACTATTCGCGTCTGATTTAGCCTGAACTGAATTACAAATATGTGTGCATTGGAAAGATGTGGAGGCATTGAAAGAGGCTGATTCACTCTGATAATCCAAACAAAAGAAATGAAGTGAAATGAAGAAATGAAATGCAATAACACTTATTTAATATGAGTCAAAGAGAATTTGTCTCAATAAAAAGACAAATAACAGCACCTCTGCAGCGTGCTGTAACCTGCTGTAAACCTGCATACAGTAACATGTTCATGTGCACAGAGCAACATGTTGTCCTTTAGATCTGCAGGCATTGTAAAGTTGCACCGATGTAGCTGCTTATGCTTTTGTTTTCTATGTTCTAGACATTTATATGTGCACATTTTGTCTGTATATTACAGCTGTAAATAACCTTATATTACAGTAAAAGGGGACCACAAAATATGTTAAATGAACATTCTTACTGTTAATTAGCTATGTCTGTGCACGTTGGTGGGGGTTGCCGAGAAAAACAAATTAATCAGGTCTCTCCACATAAGTCATATGCATAATGCTTGAACTAGTAAATAGGAGGTAAATTAATTGTCTGCTTACAGTGGCACTTATTGTGTCTTGTGCTTGCTTTTCACTAGTTCCTTCCCGCCATTAATTTTAGTAATTTATGGATTTTCCAGTGACCTTATCTCAATAATCCTGTCCATTTTCATTCAAGTTTGTCACAAAAGCTTGCAAACTGAAAGCTTTTTCCAGATGAAAACACATTCCTGTGAAAAACTAAGTCCACTCTTACTGCTTCCATAGGAATTAAGCAGGTAAGTTGCAGCCAGGTGCTGCTGATCAAAAGTATCTGATCATAGGCAAGTGTGAGCACCTCTAACAGACACTTTAGCACTATGCAGGTCTGGAGCATTCAAGCGTGTATTGACACAATGCCAAAGGAAACTATATCAGCAAAAGCAATTGTTGCTGCCTATCAATCTGGGAAGTGTTATAAGGCCATCATTCTACACTGAAGCTCCTTTCTTTCTTTTGCTGGATGCCCTTCTTGATGTAACCCTCCTTTCTCTTTCTCCTTCTTTTCTCAGACTAGAAATCTTTACACGTGGAATGACTGTTTTAACACCAACGCTATGGATAAAGACTATTTATATGTGAAAAATAAAACATCTGACAGTCTTCCCAGGAATGGATGCTCCTACAAATTCACCCCAAAGTCAAACTGTACAATGGTCAGAGAAACTGCAAAAGAACCCAAGAGCTACATTTTAGACTCTGCAGGCCTCATTTTTCTCTTAGTAGAGACGTTTGGCCATAATGCACAGCAGCACATTTGGAGAAAGCCAAACACAGCATATCAGCAAAAACACCTCATGCAAACTATCAAGCACAGTGGTGGAGCTGATTATTTAGCCATCTTGGAGTCACTGAGTTGACCAACATCCCAACCTGAAAGAAATACTATGGCCTGATCTTAACAGATCTATGCATAAATGAAAGCAAACAAACCTCGATGATCTAAAGCTGTAAAGAAGACTGGGCCAAAATTATTTCACAATGATGTGAGACTGATACATTTATACAGAAAATGATTACTGTTTTTACAAGCTACTGAATCATCAGGAGGACTGCTCACAGGACTGCAGAGAGGACCTCAGTCAGTACCCTTTAAAAATTTTGTGTTTGCATGACTCTACGCCACGCCACTCTTGGGGTGCTACTAATCTGCTGATATGCCTGCTAAATTCAAATAGCTAACTAATCTAAGGTCCAATAAGGTTTGACATCAACTCTAAGTGGACTTGCCAAGTATTCCAGTTAATGCAAATGACATACATGACATCTGACTATCAGTGATGCACTATCTGTCACAGTTTGTGAACTCCTGCAACTTGTTGAGCCTCAGGCAACACTTAAGTCTCGTACATTAAAGGCAAATATTTGACATGCATACACACTGAAACAGTGTAGCAACACATCTAATGCCACTTCCTACAAATATACATCTGTCACTGTTAGCTAGCTGTTTGAGTGTTTGAAAATTATTGTTTGGTCCTCTTCTTCCTACACCATAGCCATAGAAGTCTACACTCAGCTTTTTTGATACCAGGTACTTGCAGTATGCTGCATGTAGCAGTACATGTCGGCGTGAATGCATGTATGCAATTAAAATAAGGAAGTATTGATGTGGAAGTGAACAAACTGGGTCACAGCAAAAGTGTTAAATCAAATCTAGTTTTGCATAGTTGGTCTTTGGAGCCAGAAGTATGTTAAGTTCATTTATGTCATGAAAATGCATGTACTTTTACAATCTCCAGCCCCCACACTCTAATGCCAAGTCTGTGCTGAAGTCAGTGTTTTGCTGAAGCCATTTGGCCAGACCAGCTTCTAGCCGCCCTCTCAGACCTGTTACCATGCAACCACGTCAAAGTGCCTGGCATAGGAGGGCCAACAGGCGGGAACCCGGCATGCCCGCAGATGGTAGGGCGGTCAGAACAGGCTGCGAGAATGGTGCCCCTCACTGTTCAGACACACACGCATTCACACACGCGCAGTGCTGCCGACTGTTGCTTTGTGTGCTAACAGCCAGGCAGGCTCAACTCCCACTCTGCTCTCTGACAGGCTAATTATTGTGACTCGTGTTTTAACTGCTGGAAGACGTTGTTCTGTGGTCACCAAGTTGTTCTGCAGGTAGATACAACGCTGGTTGTCAAGAATATCATGTTTCTTTCTGGGGATACATCAACATAGAGAATGAAATGGTGTTAATAACTGCATGTGTACATATATATATATATATATATATAGAGAGAGAGAGAGAGAGAGAGAAAGGGAGAGAGAGACAGAGGTGAAAAAAAGATGTGTTATGCAATCCTCTTACAAGACAGTCAAAATTAGAATTAGCATTGTTTGGTCAAATTTTGGCTAAAGCCAACTAGTGATATCTTAGATGGTGCTTGAGAGAGATACACGAGGCGCTATTGTTTAAACACATGCGATCACATTCTGCAAACTCAACAGCCTTGTTGTATTTCAAAATTATGAGTGTTATATGGGCACGTCTCCACCCTCTTTCTCAAGTAGCGGTAACAATCAGCCTGGGAGCGACTTAAAACAAACACGGCTTTGAGTGACAGGTGGGTGCTTTGCGATGCCAGCACGGCTACGGTTGGCAGGCAGCGGTGACAGTCGTCCTGCTGCCACACAAGCTGCTCCCGCTGGTGAAACTGCAGGCAAGTCCAGGCTGGTCACTCCTTCTTGTCCTTTACTCCCTCCATCCATCCATTGATCTATCCACCCGTCCTATTTTCCCTCTATCACTAGTCTTCCTTTCGCTGTCCTTTTAGTTTTTTCGACTCTGCCTCTCTAGGTTGCCTTTACTCTTTTTCTAACCCGCCATCTCACTATTTTGATCTAGTCTCTTTTCTTTTTTCCTCAACTTTCTCTCTTCTTTCATCTGTTCTCTTCTCCATTTTATTGAAAGGCTTGAAAGAGTGTCCAACTAAATGCACCAGTCTTATCAGTCCTGTCACACCAGAAACTGCTAGCAAAATTACAAGTTGCTACCCAATGAGTATACCTTGGATAAACCTCCTTGAAACATAGAAGTATAACTTTAAAGTGACTGAGCCCATAAACTGATGAGGAAAGAGTCTGTACTGGTCAAGTCAGTGCATCATTTTCCTACAGACTTCAAAGGCTTTTTGGTAGCATAGGTATCTCCCCCTGCTGGCTATTAGAAAGAATTCAGCTATAAATCACTTATGCATGAGCGTCAGTTTTGAGACCAGTGTGCTGTGTTTATCTTTTATACTCGTATGTGAGACGAATGACTTAAGATCAACCAGAAAAAAAACTTAAAATCTGATGAAAACACAAAATCTGGAGTTTAAAAAAAAATAAAACCTCTTCATTAGAGTTTGAAGACAAAGAGATCTTTCAGAGGCTTAAAATGCCAAAGCCTAGCTCATACCTGGCTTCAGGTTCTCGCTATTTCCCACATATAAATGTTAA
The DNA here is from genome assembly GCF_963576455.1 of Neolamprologus multifasciatus. Taxonomy (NCBI): domain Eukaryota; kingdom Metazoa; phylum Chordata; class Actinopteri; order Cichliformes; family Cichlidae; genus Neolamprologus; species Neolamprologus multifasciatus. Next base: position 21,878,279 of record NC_140460.1, read on the forward strand.
ATTGGTGCTTATGTAGTGCTTTTCTACTCTATGTAAGCACTCATAGCTACAAGCCTCATTCACCCATTCACACACATTCATACAAGCACTTTTCTTCTACACCTAAGTGCTTTTAACCTCACACTCGATGGATGCATTGGTGGCAACTCAGGGTTCAGTATCTTGCTAAAGGATACTTGACATGCACACTAGAAGAGCCAAGGGTCAAACCACCATCCTTCCGAGTGGCACATGGCCTGATGAGCCACTGCCATACATTTTCTGCAGCATATTAAAAGACTTCTGAAGACTCCATAGAGTCTATCAAACATTGGAGAAAAAATCTCTAATTTGCCCGATGTTGAAATTCTCTGAGACCTAAAGATCAGCTTTTTGGTTTCAACCTTGAACCAACATAAAACTTTTTCCATAGCTGTGTGAACATATTTTAAATCTTCAGTTTGTCTGTAGTTATCCATCCATCCATTTTCTTCCGTTTGTCCAAATCAGGGTAATAGTTGGGCTGGAGCCTATCCTAGCACTCAAAGGGCGAGAGGCAGCGGTACATCGTGGACGGGTCACAAATCTACTGCAGGGTAACACAGAAAGAAACACCAAATGAGAGCTGGGATAGGCATGTTCAGCAGTTTGCTAGTCTTCTGTGGTCAGATCTACTTCACTCACTATGCAGGCACCACTGAGCTTATTTGGGCACGATCTAATCCTCATTTCCTCACATCCTTCCTTGGATCTTTGCCTTTGATAGGTACTAACCACACCACATACCAGGAAAAACGCCACATAACCTGGAAACATATTCCCCTTTACCCTTCTCATTTCTAAGCCACTCAGAAATCTGAGCTTGTCCTTTTTATAGTCTACTTTAAGAAATGCCACAAATATGCCAACCCTTCACAGGTGAAATCCTAACCAGATAATAAATGTTATCCACTTCACCTGTCAGCGGTTTTATTGCTGTGCCAGTATCAGTGTGTAGATACATTGACATTCTCAAACATGGACAAATTTAAACAGAAAAAAAAATTCTGTAAAAACTACTACCTACTAGAGATGGACCGATCCGATATTACGTATCGGTATCGGTCCGATACTGACCTAAATTACTGGATCAGATATCGGAGAGAAATAAAAAATGTAATCCGATCCATTAAATAGCAAAAAAGGACCTCACAAAACTTGCGACATGGCGTAACTCGGCTCATAACCGTAGCACGTCAAAGCAGTATGCGTCATGTGATAGAATGGCTGTGGCGTGGGAGACCTGTCAGCGGTCTGGTTGAGCATTTTGAGCCTCGCTAACAACCCGGCATTTCATCTCTGAGGAAGTTTTCCTTATTTTTTATTTATTTATTTATTTTTGCTGGGAGTTTTAGAACCCTATTAGTTCGGTTGCTTACTCTTTAAAATACCAGAATAGGGAGGATGGAGTAGGTTTAAGTTTATTAGATTGATCAGTATTGCTGAACTATGAAATATATTGGGCGCAGTGTATTTTTTGCATACAGATATAACAGAATAGCTTTAGTGCTTTGTTTTGTTTTTTTGCTTGAGTAGGAACTTATACCAAAAGCAGCAAGATATTAAAAAAACAGTTTTATTGATTAAAAAACACACTATATCGGATTCATATCGGTATCGGCCGATATCCAAATTTATGATATCGGTATCGGTATCGGGCATAAAAAAGTGGTATCGTGCCATCTCTACTACCCACACAGGCAGTGTGTAAAATCTCTGTGTTCTCTTGTGCGAGAGTCACATTCATGCACCAACTAGCTTTTGTGCAAGAGAATGGCCATTAACCAGGATGTCCAGCATCTCTCTTGCCCTTGCTAATACCACCTAATTAGGTTATATGCAGTTTTTACCTTGTTGCTTATGTTGTTTTCACATCAAGTATTTAACCACAGTTGGGAGTTCAGTGTGTTTATATCACATTAAAGGCATGTGTAATTTTTCTTATCATTGACATCCAACGTTGACAGTTGCTGCAGGTATGTTTTTTCTCTCATTTCTCCACTTCTCTGACTCTTTTGGGTAACCCATCTATCCTGTGTGTGTGTGTGTGTGTGTGTGTGTGTGTGTGTGTGTGTGTGTGCGCATGTGTGTGCGCATGTGTGTGCGCATGTGTGTGTGTGTGGGTGGGTATCTCAAAAGGCCTTCAGGTCCTGTTCTTTATGGGTCTTGGCTTATCTATGTGATTTTCAGTCCGGCACTGTGAGCAAGTGAGTGGCAGACAAGGCACAGAATCGATCGACAGCCACCACATAGGGGGAGGAGACGTGTGTGTGTGTGTGTGTGTGTGTGTGCTTGTGTCTGTGTCATGCAGAATATTGCATTAGGGCTGCTCTGACTGCGTCCTAATTGTCAGGCTGGAAAACAGATGGCAACGAAAGCTATGTCTCCTCTTGGTTCCCTGGGTGTCGCTGACACACCAGAACACAAACTTTCATTCGTATATTAACAATTCTACTCTCCCCCACAAGAAATGATTTATGTTATGCAAAGTTATTGCGTTGGGCCCTTGTTTTTGGGTACAGGCTGTTTTACTCGGCATGGTGTTCTAATTTCGACTTTGTGTGTTTATGTGTGTCAGAGTGAAGGTCTGTTGAGGGACGTGGCACCCGTGGGTGGTGTTTTAGCTCAGTGTGTGTGCTGTATTGCTACACCTCCACATCACTGCAACACCACGGGGTTGCAGCTTAACGCCTTAACCACTACATACTGTATCTCCCTGAGATACACACATGCACACTCAAACAGAAATAAACACTTGTGGTCAGGAACCCTGCAGATCTGATTGTGCTATCCCTCTTGGAGGCTTATTCTCTACTAGAGGACCTTTTGCCTGTCCTACACAGGTGGGGACACACGCTAACACAAGCATACATGCACTTCATTAAAGAGGCGCTACTTACAATTCATCTTTACCACAATACAAATAATTTAAATACATTTAAGTAGAAAAATCGCTGCAATGAACCCGAAGATTGTGTATTCAGACTCCAAGTAATGCTACAGTCGCACTAGATGGTTAGACATCACAGCATGACTGCAACTATCTTCAGTCTTGTTGCCTTGGAAGTGGTTGCTTTGAAGATGAAGTTGCATCTGAGACCAGGTGTGCGACCACTCGGAGGCAGTTGCCATCTTCAAAGTGAGTTTCATGCATCAAAGCAGCGATATAACAGAAAAACCTTGCAGTCAGTCTGCTACAAGTTTTAATCACAAGTGTGATTGAATGAGGTCAAGTTAGCAATTACACGCAATCTGTTTCTGATAATATGATGATTAACTGTGATAAGTTTGTAAAAATTGTAAATCTGTTGCCATCTGTTGCAAATCTGTTGTATACAACCTCCATACACAGAAATTCCCATTAACATCTTACATTCAGATTCCAGCCAGAACCTCATAGATCTGAAACCAAAAATTCAGAAATTGCTCCACAAACAATGAACTAGTTGCTGCAGGACGATGATTTAGCTTCAAAGTGACATATGTGTTCATCAACACTGCTTTTACATTGGGCTCCATATAAACAGAATACAGCCAGTTAGCAATCAGTCGAATTAAGTTCCCTACTGAAAACAGACACTTCACAGATGTGGTATGGTTGCTGCATGCTCACAGCTGCCTGTGGGCGCCTAGCAGCCTCAGCACCCGTACTGCCCTCAGCCTCGTCATTTCTTTGACATTTAAGTATTTTTTCCATTCGAGTTGGAACAAACTGTTCAGAACAAACTCACCAACAGTTTGGTAGTTTTCTCTTTGGGGTAGCTGTCATTCATTATTAAACTTCACAATGGATTTAAGAAGGACCAAACAGGCTAAAGTAAAAATGTGCTACTGTGGTTAGCCCTGAAAAAGTTTAAGGCTTAGTTAGCTTATGGGATTTTTGGGGTGAAGCGGCCAAACATGCCCACACTGTGCTGAATGTAAACTATAGTGTACATTAATCGCAAGCATTTTAGTGTATGCATGTTCAGGAATTGCAGAGTGCTGTGTACTTTGCTTTTCACATAACTGTTTGCTCAGACTCATGTTTGTTATGTGCCAGTCCCAAATGGGTTGTGCATTTGTACTCTTGGCTTTGACTGTGCTTGCTTGTGCGTGCGTGTGTGTGTGTGTCTTTTGGCAGCCGACTACTGCCTTTAGTTTCAAAAGCGTTTCATTCAGAGCCAGATAAAATCCCTCCTGCTTATACGGCAGTGATCAGACGGCGTACCATGCAGTCGTCGCTTCAGGCTAATGCACACACACTCGCTCGCTCACACACAGACAGACACAGGTGGGTTTCAGCCTCTTGATGCGTGTGTGTAGTCTGTAATATAGCTGAGGAGCTCATTACACGTCAAGAGTTCTACTTTTTTTTTTTCATTTGCATCGTCATCTCTCAAGGAAAAAAAATGTCATGGGCGTAGAAGAGAAATGCACAAATGGATCATAAGGATGGATCATAAGGAGTGAAATACACATGGAATGAGAAGTAATGGCAAAAACTGTGGTTTTTCTAGTGGCTGCCTCCTATAAAAATGTATTTAAAAAGCGTGTTTGTTTGCAGTATGTAATTTTCCCCCTCTCTGCATTTCTACAGGAAGTAAATTTTGTAAATAATTCATGCATCTGGATACTATTAAGCCTTAAAGTTAGCAGTGTTGCTATTTTGATTGAGTGATGTTTCGCCACAGGTAGCTGTAGCTGTCTGCAAGGGCTCACCTCTTCTAACTGCAGTCACTGAACTGGACCTCTCAAGTGTATTCTTGCCCTTCAGAGCATTTTCAATGAACTCACTGACAAATAAACTGGCTTGCTGTGCACTACAGACTGTTCCACAGTTTTGCTGAGTGTAGCTTGATTATTTTATTAGTTTGTTGCTAATCAGCTGTGGTGTCTGTGCAATGGATGCAGCTTGCCAGCCACGCTCGCTACTGCTAGGGTATAACTTATCATTTCACCATCTTGTCCAAATATGGTCAATTCTGGCTCCACTCTGCTAACTTTGAGGCTTCAGAATCTGGAGTCCAGAAACAAATGGGTGTCTGTGTTTAATTCAATTCAATATAGTGCCAGTTCACAACAACTATTGCCTCAAGGCACTGCATATTGTTGGCTACAATATTAAAAATATAAAACAAAATAGAACACAAAACTACAAAAAAGAAAAAGGAAAAATCAAAAATCAAATGACCTCCTGTAAAGGAGCACTTGCAACAGTGGGAAGGAAAAACTACTTTTTAACAGGAAGGAATCACAACTTCCTAGAATTATTACCTTTAGGCTGCACTACTGTAATTCATTGTTAATGGGATTTTCTAAAATTGCGTCAACTAAAATGAATGAACTGTTTCTTTGTGTCACTTTGAGATAGAAGGCTTCTAATTTTAGCAAATTGACCAAATGAAATAAATATATTTCTTAATATGCACACTGAAGGACATAGTGAAAAATTATCCAAGATTCCTTACAGTGTTACTGGAGGTTGAGGTAAGGCCAGACTGGTTAGACACCATGTTTCAAAAAAATCTTAGAGCCAAATATGAGCCAAATGTCTTTAAGACATTCCTGTAATTCAGCTAATGAATTTGTGTTATCTGCCTTCATGTATAGATAAATCTGGGTATCATCTGCATAGCAGTGAAAAAGCTGTGCCTTCTACTGATACTGTCTAGGAGAAGCGTGTATAAACAGAACTGGTCCTAGCACGGAGCCCTGTGGCACGCCAACCTGTGTGAGGTTAAATATTGAGGAGTGTGTGAGCAGGACTGCTAATTTACATGAACAAGTTGGAGTCTCAGTTAGATATGATTCAAACCACTGCTGTATCAATTTTTTTACACACAGTCTATGAAGAAAACATGCAAATGAAGCCATTATCTGGCTCCACAACAGCAGGGCGGATATGCTAGTAGTTTTCTCTGTGTCTTAATAAGCTGTAAGAGATTTCTCATGAGTGTTGTGTACTCTATCCAGGAAATGTGCAAGTATGTGTGTGTGTGTGTGTGTGTGTGTGTGTGTGTGTGTGTGTGTGTTCAGGGGCAAATTTGGAGTAGTATCCAAAGTGCTCGAGGCATGTGGCTATTTGAGTATTTTGAGTATGATTTCACCATAATGCTTATGAGCATATGCTTGAATGGGTGTGACAGTGTTTGTACACGTATTTGACCTCAACATAAATGTTATTTTTTCCTATTTAGTTTGTTAATCATCCTTTTTCGATCCCCCCCCACCCCTTTGTAAAAATGTGCACGCTAACAGAAGGTAAGCAAAGTTGTGTATGTGCAGGAGAGAAATGTGAGAAATGTCTGTGGATGTGACAGATGTGTGTGCGTGTCCGTGTATATGTGTGAGTGGCTATCAAGTAATGGCCAATGGCAGGTAGAAAGGTGATGGATTGCCTGATTAGTGGTCTGGCAGGGCTCTCCTCACAGATGGGCTGGTAGATGTGGGCATCTGGCCCTGACATGCACACACACACACATTTTCCTCAATCTCTTGCACTCTCTCCCACACACACATACACAAACACTATACGGGCACATACATTGTACATACACACATACCTGCACATGTGTACTCTATAGAGACATGAATGCACAAATAAAACTTTTTCTCTCTTCTTCCACCATCTGTCCCTTGTCTTCTCTCCATCCCTTCCTTGTCCTCCCTCTGTCCTTCTCTCTCTCTCCCCCGCTGTGTGCTTGGGTCCCCATGCTTTGCTCGTTAGTCAGTGTAATTACCAGGGAAGGGGAACAGATTAGGGTGTTTACGCGCCAGGATGTTTACATGAGCGGACACACATGCTGCCTGTATCACCGTGCAAGGGATTAAACACGCACACACGAGCAAGGCAACAAAACACATTAATCTATCCATGACTCTTACAAATCCAAGCATGGGCATTATCCTTAATATACACATACACATAGGAGGAGGCAGTGCAGATATGGCATATCCCCACATCGAAAAAAGACATGCACATTGTAACAGAATATGCCTGCTGTGAGGAAAAATAAGTAGAGATGGAGCAGATGGGTTTATTATGCATGTTTGCTTTTGATCCAAAGTATACATTTACCCGCCCCTCATTTGTTGTCAGTACATTTTAATTCATCAACATTTCTAATTAATCGGCATTTAGAATAAAAATCATTATTGAGATGTTCCAAGCTACACCCATGTTGTTGGGCTGGCTGATACAAGAAGATGTAACCATGGAAATGTCATGCATGATCACAAAAGAGGATCTTGTGTTTTCAGGGAACAATAAGCTGAAAAAAGGGAAATTCAAGTAAAATGAGTGCCTTGAAGTGTGCACCGTGCCTGAGGCCGTAGGCTGCAATACAGCCTGACACTGCGGCTGCCAGCAGCATCAACATCAATATGAACATTTGACTGAGCTTTTATAAGTGAATTATTACAGAGGATGAGAGAAAAAAATGTGTTATTATGGATATTGTGCCCGCAAGGTCAGAATATCAACATCTTTTAGAAAGCGCCAGTGATTGCAGGCTGCAAGGATTGTAGAAAGAATTCTTCTCAGTTCACTTTAGGCCTCGTTGCACTGGTTGGTGACCACCCATCTGGCAATAATAGGTTGCTAGGGAAAAATGTGTTCACAGACAAGTTGGTGAGTGGTTGCTGGAGATTGCTAGGTAAAAGTAGTTGCAAAGACGTAGACGGTGCTGCACCGAAAAAACCTCCCTGCAATTGTTTTAGTTGATAGTCGGGACCAAAACAGGACATCTTTGTGACTGATTTCACCTTGCAACAAAAGCAACTTCCAGCAAAAAAAACCACCAAATGGTCAGGGAAAACACGTTTTTCTAACAGTTGCCAACCAGTCCACAGGCCTGTGTGACTATGTGAGGCCTAACACAGAGTAAGAAAAAAAAGAGTGAACTTAGAGCTATGATGACATTTTAGAAATATACATCAGGAGCCACCATTAGTTGGATAACTTACCTTACGGCAAAAATAAAACACTAAAAATGCACCAGAGTGCAGGTCGGTCATGGGTTCTGCTTCGACCTGTAATAGCCATGTGGTTTCAATGTTGTGGCTAATGAGTTTATAATGGAGCTATACGGGTAAATCTAATTACTGTCAAAGGCCAATAGTCATTATATCCACGTATTTAATATATTTATGAGTTTTCAAGAAAACTCATAAAAGAATCATGTTATATGATAAATCAGTTGTCACTCAAAAACAGTGTATAGATATTTAGGATTGATCCTCAGTTGTTCAAACAAACTGAAACTCATTGTCAAATGGGCAATAAGACCTATAATTCAAATACAACCTGGAAAAATGTTGACAATCAAATGACAGACTGAAGGTCACTTTGAAGTTTAATTACCCCAGGCTCTGATTTACCCCTTGCACCGTACGCATCCCGTGCTCCACACCCTCCGTGATTTCCTGCATGATCACCGCTCCGTCGCCATGAAATTTAATTTCGTGTACGTATTTCCATGTCAGACCTGCAGGTGCTCGCCCGCTGAACTGAGCCAAACTGCTGACGTGACACCACGGAACCTCTTTCACCGCTGTCATGAAATTTCCCACCAGGGTTCAAGCCAGCCAAGCCCCCTCCAGGCAGGGCTCATCTGATTGCGCGGGGGGATTTTGTAATGCTTATCCCAGCATTTGATGGTCCCCCCTCCCCAAACTCCTTGTCTCTATCTAGCGTGATGATAATGTCATGTGTCGTATGCCTATTCAGGCTCAAAGTAATATCATTTGCAACGTTTTCCTCTCTGCCTTCAGCCCTCGCTCCATAAAGCTAATCACAGTGCTTGGCTTTGGATTGGGAAGGGCAAAGAGGGGAGAGAGGGGGCTGCTAGAGGGACGTAAGCAGGGGCTAATGGCATTTTAAGGGTGGGGAACCACTCCCATTACTTATGATAATGAAAAGCTAATGCACACACCTTCACCCTAAAGGTGGATGCGTGCACATATAGGCAGATGCACAGACAGATAGATGCAAGATAGATAGATAGATAGATAGATAGATATTTAAGCAGTTAAAGAACCATTTGGTGCCTTTGACTGTGAAATTTTTCCTCTGGGTGATACCATGCAGAGGACACTGAGACCTCATTGAGTTAATTAAACCACAGTGAAAAGATGTAAAGGAATAAAGCCTGAGACTCATCGAGTGGTGCCGCTGTAAAAATGCAATTTTCAAGTTATGAAGTTGTTTCATGCACTGAAAGGGGGTTTCATAGGAATTCAAATAAAAACCGTTAGCCAGACATCTCATAAACCGAAGAGCTTTTGGAAACTCTAAACTGGGGAGTCGTTATACCCAAGGCAGGGACGAGAGCCTAATAAATGCAGTTGTGGTGTGAACGTACTTGGCCTGTTGTTGTTGTTTTGGGGGGGGGTTCACTTTTTTTTGAAAGTCACCAATTAGATCTGGAGATGCGTCGCAGGTTTTCAAAGTATGAAGGGCTGTTTTGTACGACTAAACTCTTTATCTTTTTCAGATAAACTATCCCCATTCACCTCTCCATGCCGTTATTGCACGTGTAAAGCATGTGCGGTGACAGGCTTACAAGCTTATAAAAGCTTGTAAAGTTTTCTAAATCCTCCCCACATGTATTAATACACAGGCGCACATCCTCCCGCCAGCTCCTTGGTTCCTCCCGTCTGAGCCGAGTAGACAGGTTTTGTGTAAACAATGCTTCAAAAGTGGGTGAAGTGTCCAGAGAGATGAAGGAGCGCCGTGCCTCCTCTTCATCTGCCTGTCAGCGTTCTCCTCTTTGCCACATAACACATCTGTGTCGCCTACTTGTTGACTTCATATCCTCCAGCTGCAGCCCTGTTATTGTGCTGGGTGTGACCTCACTGTAGTCCACTGAGCTGGGGTCTTACGTTTAATTCACTTTTCTTTTGGGCACTGTCATAGTAATAATGCTTCAAAGATGTGGTTTTTAATTCCAGAATTAGCAGTTTGAGTTGGTACAATTGGAGGCTTATATTGTACATGTAAAGTGTAGGAATGGGTACAGTTAGGGGAAGAATGGCGTGGGAACAAAGGTGAATGGGTGAAAAACAGTTGATCGAGAATGGGGCTGGGAACCACATCTCGCTTTGGCATTTTGGGATCACTGGATGGTTGCAATATTATAGGAATTCCCACTTGTAAAGCTGCCTGACAGCTGCTTATACCAAGTTTGTTTAGCCACAGTGTTGGATTGTTGTTAGATCTGATGTGCCGAGCGTTGAGAATCAACAACCTCAACATCCGCGTGGACGGCATTCATGTCGCATATTATTTTTGTCGTGGGATGCTTGGATGCATTGCTATGACAATGACCATGCACATTAGTGCTCAATTGTAATGGACTACTAATGGAAAAGGGGCTTATGACAACAGTGTGAAGGAAGGGCTTCTCCCCAAGATACAATAATGTTGATTCTAAAATACGTCATGATCAACTCAATGTTCTGTGGCTGTACTTGAGAGTTGGTATGAATTTCTTGTCTGTTTTCTCTAAATGTGGTTTTTGGGTCTTATGGCCAAACACCTCCAAAAGACATTGTTTCAGAAGTTGTGTGGATTGTTCAAATGTAACTTTCCAAACCTACTTCTTTTTAGGTCGAAGCAGTTCCCCTGTTAGCCTGTCCAAACCAGCCATACTTCTTCAGTCTTTTTTCAATAATACTGTCATGAACTTTTACATTTGACATTCTACCTGAGGCCTGTGGAGTCTGAGAGCTAGCTCTTAGGTTGTGTTGTAGATTCTCTAAACGTTGCATGTTTGACCTTGAATGAATTTGATGGGACCTCCTTAGCTGGAAAGATTGACAACTGTCTTGAATGTTTCCTCACTGCAGATTAATAGACTTCTATGTGTTTGGACATGGCTTTATAACACCTTCCCAGAATCAACGACAGCAACATTTGCTTTTTGGTTTATGATTTTCCTACTTGGCAGTGTGTTAACACAAACCTGAATGCTCCAGACCTGCAAACTGCCAAAATGTCTGCTTCTATAGAGGTGCTTACACTTGCTAATGATCAGTAAATCAAATGCATTTGATTAGCACCACCTGGCCGCTACTTACCCTCTTAGTTGCTATGCAAGCAGTAAGGGTGTAGTTCCTCTTTTATATGATTATATATATATATTTAAAACATGGCTGAAGTGGAACTCTAGCAGGTGCTTCACTCTTTTCAGTAAAATATTGCAATAAGGACAGTGTATGCAAGTATCTTGCAGTTTATTGAGATGTCTTTTTTTTTCTTTTTAGTGGTGATTTAATTTAATTAGTGGAAAACTGACAGTGTTGTGCTGCAGTTTATTCCGTGTCTGGTATATTGGACAGGTGTTTAACCTGTCAGCTCCACAACAGTCACATTACTGATAGCTATGAATTAAAAGTTTCCTCTTGGTATCTAACAGCAACCACACCCATTAACTGGACATAATCTAAAGACATTCTTGTGTCTTTAAGAGCTGGAAGAGGAATGAGAGCATAGTCTTATGATTAATACTAAATACAAGACACTGACGCTGTGAAGCAAATTATCAAGTAGTTTCAGTGTTTTTTGTGTCTGATCTCCTGTGAATGAACATATAAAAATAACCCTCCAGTGGGTCCCTGTGATATTTATGATGCAACTATCAGGACTCTACACTTTATGTAGTAACTTACTGATTCATTATTGGTGTGTATAAGCTCACGGTTTCATCCAGATGCTTTAACTTTGAACTGAATGGCATGAATAGTGTGTCACCACATATGCACATATTTTTTATTTGATATTATGTGTGCTATAATCTATATTTGATGTGATGTATGCAGCATACATACCTGTGTATTCATGTCTGGATGGGCGGTTAAAACATGCTCTGAAGGTATACGGTGTCCCACACCCACCCAGTTTGTCCTCTCAAGGTCGGGAACTACACCGTATAAAAAAAGGAAAGACTGGTCTTTACACGCTCGGCAGAACACGCCTACTCCCCATGTCCCAGTCATCCTCGCTCCCTCCCTCCTCCTCGTGACTTTTCTTTCTCCTAATTTCCGTCTTTGTATTCCTCTTCTCTCCATCATAATCCCCCTTCTGGTCCTCTTTATACTACTTTTCTCTCTCTGCTGTAATTAGTCTTCTGTCTTCTCTTTCACCACCACGCTTTAGCTCTAACTGAAAAATGCTCCACCTATGCAAAATTTAAACACACCATCTAGCCCCTTCGTTTTAAGGCTGATTGTTAGGATACTGAGCACACTGTGCGCCAACTGTGTCGATTGTCCTGGAGCACAAGGACAGGAATCAGTGAGCTGTTGACTGCTTATTGTTACAGAAACCTATCTGCTTAATGACACTGTTGCACTATAGGGCAAAAGATGCTGTGCTTTCAAAAGTCCAAAGAATGGGCAAGTTTTACATATTATGCATGGACGTACAAAATGAGTGAGTTTTTCCTGAGCTGCACAGTAGTAGTAGTAAATGGGCTGAGAGTTTAGTCCCAAAAAAAAGAGTAAAATGCTGAAGCAGTAAAATTACAATAAGTTACCATAAATCATCAGCAGGCTTTTACCGCAATTAACAAATACAAGAAAATATGTGCTTTTTGATAATGTAGGACTTGACCAAAGGCACATTTTATAGTTATTTAATAACATTTTATTTATTTAAATTCAAATATTTATATGGATTTTTTAGTGTAATTTTTCTTTGGGCTATATACTCTTAACAGCACTTTGGTCAACTCTTTTGTTTTCAATGTGCAGTATAACTAAACGTGACCTTGGAAAAAGTCACAGAGGGCAAGCCTTCACATAAATATTAAAAAGGAAAGGTAAAAAGGCCAAAATGATAATCATGATTATTCTGAAAAGTACTGAGATCAAGATTATTCATTTGATTTTTGTGACAAAAATGTTTGAATACATTTTAAATCACTGTCAGGTAAACATATCACAGTGTTCAGGTTCATGCCGTGCTGCATTCCTGCTAATGTACTGATCATATATTTGCATTAATGTAAAATTGATCCTCTTTGTGTACATAAATTGAGTGTCTTAGAAAAGGAAAAAAATTTGAAATGAAAATAAAAACCTTACCAAAACTTAATAAAAACTTCAGTCAAGCGGGCACTGCTTTTACCTACCTTTTATTTAAGAAAAATCTCTGTTAATTAAAACATGTTCAGAGACAAATTGCTCCCACAAGCAAAATATAAAGTTTTTCACTCCATTCATTGTACCTGCATGATGGGTGTGAATAAAAGTAGTCAGCTGTCTTCATTCCTTTAAAATAATTTGCATAAATTACTGGTTTTGCTTCAGAAAAATAATTGCATTAGCATATAATTTTGCCCAGTGTGTTACCCATTTTCCCTGAACTTTGACAGGCTGTACACCCTCACTTTTACAGACATCTCAGTTGACATTGGACAATTCACGTTAGCAACGATTGCATTGTTTTTCTTTGGCTTTCTGCATTCGTCATACTGCAGTTTGTGGAGTATTTTAATGCGGATGATAACTTAGTTGTGTTGCTCTGGTGCATAAGCACAACTCAACTCACTTTTTAAATTACCAGGCATTTGATTTTTGTTTCAGCGGTCTGTTAAATGTTACAGTATATGTCTGTCTTTTAATACAGGGTTACTTGTCCAGATGATATTGAGGAAACTTTAAGCTGCCCGGTTCTGGAAAGAGCTGTGATTGGAACATGCAGCCATTTGCAGTATCAGCCAATGATTTTCATCTAATTTTGGACATGATTGGCTGATACTGAACACGGATGATGTGCCAATAGAACGTAAAGCAAAATCAAATCAAGAAATCTCCTAAAAACATCCTGACCTGTTTTCAATATCGGCTAGTCATATTCTTCTTGTTGTGTGGTTGCTTCATGGTGTAGTGGTTTACACATTAGCTTAGCAAGCAATATTTTGCTAGCTCAGTTCCAGACAGAGACGCAAATCCCCTTTGAGGTTATATGTGGTGTTACCTGCTGAAGTGACTCTTGGTGACAAGGAAGCAGCCGAAAGTAGCTTATGTTCATGTTATTGTAGGAAGCCAAACTCATGAATAGGGATGGGTACCGGTGTCCGGTGCCATGATGGCACCGGTTCTGACATAAACGGTAGTAACCAGACCGAAAAGCAGCGCACATTTCGGTGCTTTATTTCGGTGCTTTTTTTTCCTGAGCTGTGATACACTTTAGATTCTAGCCAATCATTTTACATTTCCGAGGATAGTAGGCGGGTCCAGGTACGTACTTTCTTTTAGAGCAGAGCTACAGATTAAAAATGCCCAAGGCGAAGCGGTCAAAAGTCTGGCTGTACTTCACAGCAAAATATGCAAACTCAGCAGCTGCAACAAGTGCTTTAAGCTGATACTGTGATACTGTCAAAGGAAGTAACACCTCAAATCCGATGAAACACCTGGCGACGCATAGAGTTTTTTTAAAAGTCGAGAAATGCGCCGTATTTGATAGCTTGCTGCGAGACCTCACACCGAGCGCATCTACTGCGGGTGTGGTGCCTGTTATCGGAACCGGAGTTAGCAACATGAACCCGAAGAGGAGAGTCCTGGCCCCTAGCCCTGCCAGTGTAGCAGAAATGATGAGGATGATGATGGCAGCAGCAGCTGTTCTTCTCTGCGTGAGTAGCTTAATGTTGTTCGTGTGTAATTTACGTTGAGTAGGCTAACCACGTTATTACATTAATGCAGTAAGGTGAACTAGCAAACACCGTCGTAGTTACATGCGGCTGTCTTCTTGTTTGATGGCAGATACTCCCTTCACCCTGGCCAAAAAGGCTAAAATGACCAAAGAAAAAGTGGAAAACAGTTAAACATGAGAGGTTTTTGGACAAAGTTTGTGTTTTTTCCATTGTTTAAGCACTGCTTCCAGCCAAGAGTGATACCATATATGCCCTATAGCTGCAGAAAAGGCTAACATTGTTATCTTTTTACAAAAAAACAACTAAACATGAGAGGTTTTTGGACCAATTTTGTGTTTTCCATTCTTTAAGCACTGGTTTGAGCACCGTTTAAGCACCGGCACCGTTTCAAAAGTACCGGTTTGGCACCGGTATCGGATAAAACCTAAACGATACCCATCCCTACTCATGAATGAGATTAAAACTCAAATGTGTACCCCTCAACTGCTGATCTTGTTAATCCGGGCAACGTCTGAGCTGGTATGACTTCATATTTATCTCTCCTGCTCATGTCTGCAGTAAGTGGCTTGGTTAGCAGGGGTGTGTGTGTGTGTGTATATATATATATATATATATATATATATATATACACACACACACCCCTGCTAACCCCTGCTAACCACTGTATTTATATATATATATATATATATATATATATATATATATATATATATATATATATACACATATGTTTATATGTATGTATATATATATATATATATATATAAATACAGTACATTTCTATTTCCATTTACTTGATACTGATTGGGGACTTTAAATTTTAATTAATAATAAAATACTATTATTTTAATATTACTTTAGTATCCACCTGTACAAAGACGTATGTACTACAGGACACAGATGCATATGAATCATCACCAGCATATGCTATGAAAATGTTCTGTCACTCTTTTTTTGGGAGATGTGTTTAATTTCTCCAGTTGGGTAGATAGAGAAGCTGCATGAGCTTAAATGCCTGCCAGTCACTATTAGGCATATCCCATCCTGGGAACACAATGGGCAAGTAAAGCTGGTCTGATCAGGCAACAAGAAAGTTGGCAATCATTGAGAAAAGAATGGCACAATAGAGAGCAGACGGTTGGATGGATAAGGTAGCAAAATGAAAGATCTGTGGCGCAGGTGAGGGGATCTGTGCAGCCATGGATTGATATGTTCGCTAATCCCCGACTGTGTTGACAGGTGGGTCCAGTCAACCCTTCAGTATCCCTTTGCCAAGCGAGGTCTTCGGCCCACAGCGGACAATCCATGCCAGGCTTCAGCTCTGGGCATGGGGGCCACTTTCAAGAGAGGGAGAACAATGTTTACTGGTCAGGGCTCCCTGCAAAATGTTATTGTTTGGACATGACTCACGGGCCTTAAGGGACTTTCAAAATCTGCCACAAAGACAGCAGTAAAATTGCCCCATCCACGCATGAGTGGATACAGATCACAAGGACTTCAGCTTCTCTTAAACTCCCAAACCAAGGTTGTTGCTTAAATCTTGGTATTCCAACAGCACATATATAGAAATAAGACTCATTAATTAACTAGGATGATAATTAGGCTTTCTACTAATGAGTGAGAGTTATCACCTGGAATGCAGGCTGCCGGTTCAATGGAATTTAAGAAAACATTTTCACAATCAGATGTTCATCATGTTTAAATAATAATAACAAAACAAGATTATTGGTAACTCATCCATATGTTAATCCTGGAAATGCCTTCCTCACCTGTGTACGTTATTTTCTACTCCTGGAATATCTGATCATTCCAAACCTGTTGGACGGTGTTGAGATCAGAACTAATGTTCTTCCTCATCAAACTAAGAAAATTATTTCTTTATGCTTTCTGCAGCCAAAACACGAAAAGACCCTGTGGTATCTCAAACATGCACAGGGTATTAACCTCAAAACTCACAGATAAATAGCAAGTGAAAATGAAATAAATCAAATCAGTGAGTAAAAAGCAAAGTTCAAACCACTAAGCTCCCAAACGAGATTTCACACAGCTTTCATTCACACCAGGGCTCGCAAAATTTCAAAATCCCTGGTAGCCCTTCGGGCAGGGACTCTTCAGTTTTTGGTAGCCCAAAATAAATTTAAGTAGCCCGAATAAAAAAGAGAGCAAATTTTTTGATTGATGTTTTGTTTCCTGTTTTGTTTCCTTTACAATATTATACTTTAATGTATAATATTGTAAAGGAAACAAAACATTCATCAAAAAATTGTTGAAACACAAATTACAACATTGTATAAAAATTACAATCATCAACTCAAATACTTGGTTCTAATTGAACAGAAATTTCTATGAACTTGTAAGAACTGTGTAGAACATGAATCAGTCTGTGTCAGATCCTGAATCTGAAATTTCCACTGAAGTCACGGGTAAGAGGCAAGTGGAACCAAGATCGAGGCCATTTGCTTTTTGAAGTTTGCAAAGACTGCTAAATTGTGCCAGTGGTAGTTCACTCTTTGCAACATAGTACGCTGTTCTAAACAGATTTTCAGGTTTATTTTTAGTATGTTATTTGCAATTGGTGTTTGTTCTGGGAAAGATATTGCAGACTGAGCAATAATGCATTTCTTGCATTTCTCATGGGTTCTCATGAGGGCCTTTCTTAAAATTACTGGTCCCAGTAACAAAGGCGCGTTTCGACTCAGAAATCGAGGGAAAACCAACAACACAGCCGGCAGAACATTATGTTATTTACACGGGTGCACATAAGTGGTCCGCATGTGCGCATTCGTTGTCAAAATAAAAGACGCGCACCAGATAAGAAGTTGCAACTCGCATTTGCGTCCATATAAAAGGCAGTGTTTTTGTCCGCTAGAGTGGGATTTTCATGGCACATTCTGCACCACATCTCTGTGCGTTCATCATTTGTTTGAAGCCAGCTCACCTCCTGCAACCACTTTTCCGAGAATACGTGCTTCTTTTGTGGTTTGGACTCCTTCTGACATTTCTTTGGAGGTGGAGGAACACCAAAGTAATTGCTTAAAGGAGCTTCTTCGACATCTTTAAGAGTTCTAAACAAATGTCTGTCCTCCTCCAGAAAATCTTATGTACGCAAACACGCGTTGCAACTTCTTATCTTGTGCACGTTTTTTATTTTGACAGCGAATGCGCACCTGCGGACCACTTATGTGCAGCCCTGGTTATTTAGCTCGTCATATTGCAGCCACAGAAATTCTTTTGTTCATGAAACCATAAAGCTGCACTTTCTTTTTGCCTTATAGTCTGATTTGTCATAACTTTTCCGTTTTGTGGTAAGCTTTTCTTTGGCTGTCACTTGTTCACGCTGACCTGTCTTATTTGGCTCAGCAGAACTAAAATATATATCCTGCTGCTTTGACACACGCACTCACATAACGCTCAGCGATCAACCTCTCACATGTTTAAGCTGCGGGAGATTTCACTTGTCATGTTTGCATAGTAAGCTAACGATTGATAAGACGATGTCAGAGGAATTGGTGCGCAAATTATCATCACTCACCAATCAGTGCTGTCGCTCTCTATACACAGTTTGCGTGATTGCAGAGTGAAAGCAAAAAACAAGCGCAAATTCAAACGCGATTTCAATATGTCACATATTGACAGTGGCTCACCGATGCCAATGACATAATTACCCAGCTACATTTCCGAAAGAATGCAAAAGCATTGACATATATTTTTCCTTCCTACAATAGCCCGACGGGCAGGGCAGAGATAGATTTTGGTAGCCCGACTGGAAAAATCGCTAGCCCGACGTCCCGGGGCTAGTGATTTTGCGAGCCCTGCACACACCTGGCTGACTAACTTGTGACTCAATACCACTTTAACTCTACAGCTTCTAAGGCAGCACTTCACTGCTTGATGAGATCGTATCAACAATAACCAATCATTCTGGAGGCAATCTACGTCTAAGTGCTTTTTATCTAACGTTCATGCACATTTACACTCCAATAACTGCATCAGAAGCAGCTCGGGGTTCAGTGTCTTGCTCAAAGATACAGACTAGAACCACCAACCTAACAATTAATAGATGACCTGCTCACAGCTGACTGAGCCAAGCTTCCGTTTGCTATTGCTATGAACCAACCTGTTACTTACTTTACCATAAACAGGGGTGCACATAAGTGGTCCGCAGGTGTGCATTCGCAGTCAAAATAAAAGACGTGCACCAGATAAGAAGTTGCAACGCGCGTTTGCGAACATAAGATTTTCTGGAGGAGGACAGACATTTGTTTAGAACTCTTAAAGATGTCGAAGAAGCAAACTCCTTTAAGCAATTACTTTGGTGTTCCTCCACCGCCAAAGAAATGTCAGAAGGAGTCCGAACCACAGAAGAAGCGCGTATTCTCGGAAAAGTGGTTGCAGGAGGTGAGCTGGCTTCAAGCCAGCTCACCTCCTGGATTCAATGATGAACGCACAGAGATGTGGTGCAGAATATGCCGTGAAAATCCCACTGTAGCGGACAAATACAGTGCCTTTTATATGTATGCAAACGCGCGTTGCAACTTCTTATCTGGTGCGCGTCTTTTATTTTGACAGCGAATGCGCACCTGCGGACCACATATGTGCACCCCTGACCATAAAAAACATGGCTTAGTCACTGCAGCTATAAATGTTTAATCCCTGCAAGCAATCACCTCGTTCTCATGGGATATTTCCATTAAATGGCTTGGCAAGCAGCAGAACTGGCACTTGAAAAGTTTAACTTTTCTCAGCAATGCCTGAAAAATACTTACTTACTCCTGTGGCTGCAAAACAAGCCCAAATCATGACCCCTCCACCACCATGCTGGGAGTTGGTATGCAGTGCCTCCACTTTGGTGCTGTCTATCCAAAGAACATTTTTCCAACATTTTTTTTAGACACAACTTTGTAAACCTAAGGTGTGCTGCCATGTTCTTATTAGAGAGAAGATACTTTCTCCTGGCAACTTCTGCAAATAAGGCCTTGAACAATTAACATACTAATCTGGGGCCATGGAGCCCAAAATGTAACTCTTGGGTTTTTTGCAGTCCTGTCTTGAATGTCTTCCACTAGAAAATAATCTTCCTCTGTGTGCAGGATGACTGCTGTGTTGCCTTCGGATTACTCCTCACCCCCTACCCAACCCTGTGGCTTGTCACGTGCTCCAATGTTGTAATGTGGACATTTGTGTGCTTTTTTGTGCAGAGGAGTTTTTTTGTTTCCTGCTCTCATGCTGTCCTCCCATAGGTGCCCAGCATGAGTAGAGGTCTCTTTTTTTCCTCTTGTACTTTTCCCATTGCTGTGTACTTTTTCAGTGTTTTCTCTGTAACGCTGCCGATCTCCGACTGTATTCCCATGTGATGTCTTTGTTGTTGTGTGTGTGTAAGTCGGGGGGGGGGGGGGGGGGGGGGGGGGGGGGGGGTCCTATTCCTCTGCGGGGCAGCCTGTATATGGCCAATAAAGCATTCATTCATTCATTGCTCACCACTGAATGATGGACTTCAGATTGTTGAAATGGCCTTATAACCCTTTCCAGATTGACAGGGAGCAACAGTATTTTTTTTTTTTTTTTTTTTTGAGATCACTGCTGATGTCCTCCTTGACATTTTGAACTATATTCTGCAGAGCTACCCTCTACAGACGTAGTAAGGATGTTGTTGTTTTTTTATGCACTGCTTCTCTATTTTGTCTTACTTTTTGTTAAATAAACAATGAAATATTTTGTGGTTCATCTCAGGTTGTATTTGCCTCATTTTTAGACCTGCTGAGGACCACATTGCTTTTATTGTGTCCTTATGGATAAAACCTTAGAATTTACTGTGATTGTACATCCTCTGTCCAGTCCAGCATTGCTGTGGTCATAATGCATCGACCCCAAAGGACTAATTGTGCATATTTCTGCAACTCAAGCAGTATCTCACAGAATGACACTAATTAGCCATAGGTAGAGCTGTAATGTAGAAGCAGCGTAGGCCTTTTGCAAAACACTGTCACACTGTAACCTGGAAACTAACTCGTCTCTAAAATATCTTTTTGACCCCCCCCCCCCCCCCCCCCCTTGTTTTTTTTTTTTTTTACTGTAGCATAATGGATTTTACCGTAGTTGCATCAGTTCCCTCTGCAGAGGACTCAGGTCCCACAATGGAGATCTGTGTAGAATCATGCAAGATCCTTTCCCCTCTTATCCAAAAATCTCCTACCATGAACAGACGTGTCGCTTGCTTCCCTCCTGTGTGTTATTTTGCTGCTACAGGGATGTGTGCAAAACAGAATAGCTGATTGGACCTCCTCTCTTTCCAAAAAATCACTTCATCTTTCTGTGGGCTTAAGTGTTACTCTAAGGCAGCCACAGGGGCCTCGCTGAGTCCCTGAGTATCGCAGCCTTGCCTTGATCTTGTTTACTGAGTATTCCACTAGAGGCCCAAAATGAAGGAGAGGACCAAGAAAAGGGAGAGAAAGAGGCAGAAAAGGAAGAAGAAGAAGAAGAGGGTGGCTTCCTCACCCCTTTGCAACCTCTCCACTCTGCTCTTCAACACTCTAAAGAACTTCCACCCTCTGGTAACTTTTCAAAGGCGCCAGTAATGGTCTTTGAAGCAGCCATCAAAAATAAGTGTTTTTTATCCTCTCCTTTTTTGTCAGGCTGAATGCTCTGAGGGGTTGGATGACTTTTTGTCTGAGCTGTATGTATGAGAGGAAGAGAGAAAGAGGGAAACATAAAGAGACCAAGGGGTCTAACAACCAGAAAGCAAGGAAGTGTTTTTTTCTCTTTCTTCTGCACCTTTAGACCTTTATCTTAGTTTCCTCCATTGTTATGATATTCTTTCTGTTCCTCTCCCTTATTTTTAAGGGGCTGTTTTGTTTTTGCAACTTGCACGAATACTGAAAGACAGAAGCAGTATATTTTTAATTTGTTTGAGTTTTTGAGGTTCTGTGCTTTGCACCATTTTTTAGCTTTTCATTCAGTGCTCATTTGTAGATAGATAAAGAGCTCTCTCTGAGGAAATCGATTGAGATAATAGACTGAAAAACAAGGTCCGACTCTGAGGAGAACTTAAACCCAACCTGTGATGAAAGTCTCTTCTTTATATTTACCATTAATGAAGCGACCAAAGCAAAATGGTCAATTTCAGGATCACTATAGTCAAAAACACACAACACACCACCGAGGTCAGTCCTTCCAAGCCAAGTCAAGTCCTTGGAAGCCAAGGGCTAGACTGGAGTGAAAATGAGTGAAATACACAGCCAATGTACAAAGAAAAATTTGGAAGACCTTCAGAAAGCCTGGAAAACTACTGCTCAACACCACTCACCACCAAATGACAAGAAAGAAACAAGTATAAACAAATATGGTGTAGCTCAGTGTTGTTTTTTGCGTTATTGATCTGCTCCGGGACCTTGACATGTGTGTATATGTAAAGAATAGGTCAGAAGCAAGATATAGAGCATTGGTGGACTTGCAGATGCCGAGAAATCTTAAGATGGCTAGGATACAAGGCTAGGAGCCATCTTAGGATGGCTAAAGAAACTTAAATATGAGGTTTTCCTATTAAATGCGTTGAGTGGTATCAGCTGATCCATCAGCAGATGTGAGCTGGTATTGAGATTAGTTGATCTGAAAGGATTTCAGATGAGTGTGGCTTTGTGGTCCACCCAAAGTACCACTGTGTTCAGTGTGCTTCCCGCATGTTAGATTTCTTTAACAATTCCAATACGACAGGTGCTGCTGCTATGGGTGACTATTTCTTTGAGGTAAATAGATAATTGACCAATCATAATTTAGTAGGTGGGATTAAATACTGAGAGATTTCTTTTTAAGACAGTAGCAAGCATGAAGTTAAGTAAATGGTAATGTAATCTGATTTTCTAAAAATTGTTTTGTTTTCAAGCACCTTTCTCTGAAATGCAGTTTCTCTTTATATGTGGGATGCAGCTAGAAGACAGTCACACTGTTTATAGTGTAATTAGCTTCTGTCTTAGTAAATCACAAGCCAATTTGAAGCAGCTTTCAAACTGCATCAATCTGCGTGTCAATCCTCGTGTCCTAAATCTGGTCTTCAATATCTGGCATGTCCCTCTTGGCTGCCTCAAAGGGAGCGATGCATTTTACATGGCTGGCTACAGAAACGGGACAGTTTTTAGAAAGAAAAGAAGCAGAGTTGGGTAGCTGAGCATAGCAGATGAGCACCATCCGCAGAAAATGTTACTTCCTTAACATCAAATCCAAGAAAGCACCACAGCAGCAAACTCCACCAAAGACCTCATCAAAATCAAATATCCATTTGACAGTTAGAGGAAAACACAGCTTTTCTTTCCGTCTCTCTGTTTTTACTCTCCAAAGGTCATAGAGTGAAAGTCTGTGTAACTGTCTCGGAAATGTTTTTGGTATCAGTTGCAGCTCACCCTCAGCTCACCCGGCTGCACATCAGTGTTTGAGTCCACAGCAAGGTTTGGATGATGCTTTACTGGGTGGGTGACTTCTAATAGGATTGCCTGTGCGTTTGCTTCCTGTGTGTGATTTCTGTGGAATAGAATTGCTTTTTTACAGCACTTGAGTGGATATGTCCTGAAGATTTGCTCTTTTGTAACAATGGCTGTTGTGCTTTTGCTATCAATTAAATCCTGAAAGAAAACTGCCCTCTTGCTCCACTACAAATTACTGTTGGTCTCAAAATTGTGACTCTAGCTGAGCGACTTTATTGGATTTTTTAGCACTCAAATATCTGCCACTATCATCTCCTGTGATATTATATCATTGGTCAGCTCAATCCCTTGTGGTTCAGCAAAATCAACCTAAGCTGGTGTGGCTTGAATCATCAGTTTGTGATTACAACACCACCAAACCACTCTTGTTTTCCTGCGTCATCATAGTGTGTAAAAGTTTGGCATTAAGAATTTTGGAAGTTATTAAATGTTGTCTTGCCAACTGGGGCACCAGAGCAGAAAATGCTCATGAAGGTCATTCTGGAAAGGAATTGCAAACTAGTGTATCTGCTTATTTCAGTGCTTCAAAAGTTGGGTTGGGCTAAAATTTTGAATGACACATAAAAGTTTTACACAAATAAGCCAGGATTTGATTGGTAAAGCTGTGTAACATTGCAATCTATGCAGATAATCTTTCTAATAATTTTTTGGCCAAGAAATGGTACAAAACAAACATGCTAATTCTCAATAAGCAAATACAAGATTTGTGAATTCCCCTGGTTTCTAGTTGTAGTCCAGGTACTGCTCAGACATGTTTGAGCATGGAGGCCAAAATTAATCTTAAATTAATTGGCTGATATCTGAGGAGTATTCAGATTTAAATAGATATCGTCTACCTACACCTAAAGACTGTATGTGAGGAGTCGACATAGCTACCGTGATGATTTGCAAAGCCAGTTATTTGCATTGGAGCCGGTGCCATTTTTTTTTTGTTGAGCTTATGAGCTTATGCCATCTCAAGGCATCAGTCTGTCCACAGTTCATAAGAATTGCTGCACTGTTTGCCAGAATTTACTTAAAGTTGATGACTGATTTCCTAACAGGTCTGCATCCAAACTGTGCTCAAGATCAGGGTCAAATTCACATTGATGGTTTTATTGGTACCTTTCTGTTTTTACAAAAAACACTGCTCCTCCTAAAACACTGGTTGGATTTTTGTGAAATTAGATTCATTTGTTCTGGGTATGACTGTTTCTGAACTTTCTTGACTCAAATAAAACACATAACTTTCTTTCTGGACGTCTGAATCATGATGGATTGTGAGCTGTTTGAGCTACATCAAAATTTTGCTGACCATACTTAGATACTAGGGTGGAGCGCTAGTTTATCAGCTAATGCTATCCAGCTGAGGTAGCAAACTAAAACAGAATCTTCTTAGATGTGCTGTTACTTTTCAGATAATTAAATTGGCAAAAACACTATAAACACAGTTAAGAGGTCTACTTTAGTGACTTGAATTAGCATAGCTAAAACATAGCTATAGCTACCTATGCTAACATCTGTCTTTCAGTCAAAATGGCCACACTCCTAGCTTAAAATCTTGCTAAATTTTAAACAATTCACAGACCCTACATAGGTTGATGTAGTAAATTAGCCATAGAGACCAAATTTGCTTTTATCCCAGGCTGTAAACATTTATTCTTTATGCTGCAAAGTACCTCAAGTGGTCATTCCAGGAACTGAACTCTTTGGTCATTTAATGTTAGCTTCATTTTCAGCTCCTAGGTTGCCAATTGGACACAATATTGTATATCACCTTTAAATTTTTTAATGTTAGCTGATGCATTCCAAACTGGACAACATTTTACTTAAACCGTCCTCAAAAGTTCAAACAAAAAGAAATTATTAAAAGTTCATAAAGTCATTTTTTTATATTTATCATTTTTAGTAAGGACAGTAAAATTGACCCTTTCTCTGGTAGTATTTATGTTTTTTGTGTATTTTCCTAAGTCTGAATTTAATAAACAGACAGCTTTTCTACTCCTGTTCTGTTTTTGCACCCAAGTGTCTCTATAGTGAGTTCCAGTCTTCTACAAAAACAATTTTTCCACATTTCTCCCAGGGTGAAAAACTTGTCTGACCTCAGGTCAGGATTATAAGATAAATAAACCCTTTTTTATGCAGTAAAGTGGGAAAATGTTATTTCCAGCTCGTGTTATTGTTTTTCTTTTTTTAAAGAGTCAGTATGCTGACCTTATCTACATGTATTTTATGTATCTACTTGTATTTTCTAATTCTTCCATTTAAGCTATTTTCAATAACCTTGCAGCTCTGCATCAATGATCTTCTAAGGTAACTGATTTTCCATGTCGGATGTTTTCTTCCACAGAACTGTAATAGCCCATAGCTGCCCATTTATCAGGCAGTGCGATGCTTTGTTGTCACTCCACTTTAAGTGGATTCATATCTTCGAAGATGAAATGATGAATTTTACACATACTCCATCTTTTCCTGCCCTCACAACCCCCATAGCTATATCCCCTTCCCCCCCGAGATATCCAGCAGAGAGGTAAAAACAAGCGTAGGAGATGCTACACATTCCTCTTTTGAACTCCACAGGAGTGAGGTGCTTTCAAATGCTCCCATGTGCAGTTTTTGCTGAGATGGGAGGAGGGAGGGCAGGTAGTTCAGCGAGTGAGGGACAGGAGAAGGAGTGAAGGAGAGAGAGAGGAAGAGATAGAGAGGCAGAGAAAAAAATGGAGGACGGACGCCCGAGCATAACAGAAAGTGTAGGAATGGATTTGTGTATCCCGCTGGGGGTGAAACGGTAAGCCACTTTCTATGTTTTGTAGGAAGTGGATTGATTTCCCCTTCTGTGACCTCTGTCTCACTCGCTGCTGTTGCCAAGTGTGATACAAAAGTATTTTAACTGGAGGTGGAAATACAGCGGCTGCTGCTTTTGGAAACAGCAGAATCGCTGTCCAAATGTTCTCAGGCGTGGTGCAAAAGTCACAAAGCTAGGCCTACAGGTGTAGCCTTTGTGCAAGTGCCAGTTTTTTATTACATGCCTGCTGAGCCCCTTCCCCAAACAGGAAGTTAAAGAAGCCAGAAAATGTAAGAAGTTGAGTTGTTAGCATTTTATGCAGAATATAAAGTATATAAAGCCAGTTTTCTTAGTTATGTAATTGGATACTCTTGATTCTCTCCATGTAGTGCAAATTTTATTTAAAAAAAATAAAAAATAAAAAACTGTCTCATGGCCAGCAGGGGGCGATTTATCTTGTTGCATTTTAAATATTTGAAGTATATGAAATCTAGCAGGAGCTAGAGCTATAGTATTGTGCAGAAGTCTTGAGCCACTTCATTTCTTTTTATTTTGCTCCCTAAAAGCCAGACTTTCTTGTTTATTTATTTTTTTCTCATTTATTTTAGAGAGTGTTGTGAGTCTTCTCCATACTTTGGAAAAAAACCTCAAAACTTTTTACAGTCCATCTATTTTTCAGTCCAGTCCTTGTATCTGACCATTTTCAGAGGAATGTTTTTGTTTGTTAAGCCACTTAACACTGACCTATGAACCATTAAGTCAAAATACATAATTTGTTGTAATTTCTTTAGTCGGATGTATGAAAAAATGTCAAAGATAACGCAGTTTGACAGACATAAAATAGTATTTTTGCAACAACAAGGTGATTTCCAAAGATATATCTGCTGAAAACTTGGCATATGTAAGCATGGCGTGCAGTGTTCAAATCTGAGGAAACTAAGTGTCAGGCCTAAAAAACTGACTGAAGCAGATGAAAAGTATCTGAGAGTCATCTCCTTAAGAAACAGGAAAAAATCCAGCAAAGACCAGATGGAAAAAAATCGTACATCTCTCAGGACCTTGAGAAGAAATGAGGGGTGACTCAAAACTTACATAGTATTGAATGAAGCATTTCTTTTATTTTTGATTAAATCATCTATTTAAAAAATCTGAACCCCATGAACAGAAATCAAGAATAGGATCCTTCCTACTTAATCTTTAACAACAGAAATAATGTCAGCCGTCCAAAAATACACTTAATTCAATAAATACAAAAAAAATGCTAATTAAACTTATCAGTTCATCCCTACAGTAAAGCTCATGATGAAAAGAGCTAACACGGCTAATCTCGCATCCCATGATGGGTAATATAAAAGACAGTTTACAGGACCGCGGGCAACTGGGTGATCTTTATTGTCCATTATTAAACAAAGACTCGCCCGCTAATTTGAGTCGCTTTCGTAGGAGAACTCGTTCTCGTTCACGCTCCCTCAGGTGCAGAAATTCTGTACATTCTCAAGCCTCCTTCAACAGGTCATGTCCCCACATCGGATCAGTGAAACATAAAATTAAAAAGACTCTTAGCCTTTTGACATCTCCTCTCAGGGCTTCAAAAGTTAATCTGTCCTTTGTTGAATTCAAATTAACTTGACCTTCCCCTTTACAGCTTCTGAGTGTGTGTGTGCGTGCGTGTGCTTGGTTCACTGAACCCTTTAAATGGCACAAGCCAAACTAGTGCTGTTTCCTAAATGATACAAGCACACCCTCCCTCTTCATGATGCAACCACACAATTACCAGAAGGTGGGAAAAGCGGGAGTGGTAATCACAGGTGAAGGTCAAAGCAGCTGTCGAACTCGTAGAGGCCCCCGTGGGCTCCTGCTCCAAAAAAAAAAAAAAAACAGCCCCCCAAAAAATCATCCGAGTTGGACGTCTGAGTAAATCACAGAGCTGTAAAACTGGCTCTGTCTACGCTGCCCACCCTCATAAATTGGCATCTCCCAGCCGCTAACCCCCCCCCCCCCCCCCCCCCACCGTACCGCCGGCTTCACACATGCTTTATGACAAGAAGATCAGACCACTAAATGAATGGAGGCGCGGGGGGCTCGTAAATCGTCCGTGTGATGACGAGATACAGTGAAGGGAGGTCGTTTCACTCAACTCCCCAGAAAAAGACGAAAAAGTGAAGCTTGGCCCTGGGGGGGCAAGAAACTTTCTTTTTGCTCTTTGCGCAGGGCAGTGCTGGAAACTCGACGCACCTCACACGCTTCCTGCAGAGTAGACGGATTTGCTTCTCACTGACCGATTTGCATGTTAATGAAGAGAAATTGATCCCCTCTAAACTCCTTTTGTTTTAAGATGTAGAGTTCCCACTAATGCCTTGCTTATGGTACACGAAGACAAGCATGTTGACATAGAACCATTTGCTAATTATGCATTAATTTACTTAAGTAATGGCATCATTAACTCCCGTAGCAAATCTCTGCGTGTGTGTGTGCTCCTTTGAGATTAATTTTAATTTTTGCTTTTTATCTGAAATTATACTAAAGCCATGTTAACAACAATCATTTTTTAAGTACAGTATGGGAACATTTATTTTAAAAAAATCTATTTCACTAGAAGTGTGGAATTCAGAAAATGCCTCTTAATTGAATTCAACTCACCAGTGATTCAGCCTTTCATGCTATTGATTTATGCCAGTGAGAGACTTCATATTTTTTATCGCCATCTAAATTCCAGAGTTGTTCCCAAGATCAATACAGCTTAAAGTCTCATACATGTGTTAAATGACTCATCTACTGGAGTATTGTTTTCTGTCTGTGATGTTTGGGGCTTTGAGTCAGTCAGCAATAGCAATTTCACTTCCTTTGTTTTGGAGCACACACACACATGCTGCGTTTCTTTCTGTGCAGAGGAGGAAATTCATTTACCTACAGGGGGCCATTGTGCTCACGCAAACTGTTTTGAGGAGCCATTTTTCATTCTTTATGGGGCCATTTCATCAGAATCCCTGTTTGAAAATAGACAAACTCTCACATTAATTTTAGAATTATGACACGGTGGCATGCAAAACGCTGTTCTTTTCACTTCTCTAGCCTTGTGTTCAGGGTCAGCCACACGCCCACCGAGGCAGTTTCCGGTGGCTAGGCTTTGCTCACGCCATTGAGATTGAAGACCGGTCGCTGCAATTCATCTCATGCACTGTGCCTGCTTTTTAGTAGCCTTCCAATCCTTGAAATGCCCTTAAAAGTTTAACAAACTATTCAATGATTCTTGCTAATGTATAGATTTTCTTAAAAACTGCAGATGTGCTTGTTGTTTTCCATTGACAGGAAATCATTTACTGGTATTGAGTAGCGACATTATTGACAGACTTTAGGTAAAAGATGGAAATAGCCATCATGACCATTGGTTGTTTTATAGTACGGTCACACTAGGCAAAGCAGCCCCAGAACAATCACACTACCACCAACATGTTTGACTATTGCTCTGATGATCTTTTTATGAAATGCTGTTTTATGTCAGATGTAATGGGACTCAAACCTTCCAGAAAGTTCAGCTTTTGTCTCGTCAGTCCACAGAATATTTTCTTGGGGATCATCTAGATGTTTTTGGTAAATGTGAGATGAGCCTTTGTGATCTTTTTGGTCAGCAGTGGTTTTCTCCTTGAACTCTTCCATGGATGCCATTTTTGCCCAGTCTCTGTGTTATTGTTGAATCATGAACTCTGACCTTAACTGAGTCAAATGAGGCCTGCAGTTATTTAGATGTTGTTCTGGGTTTTTTTGTGACTTCCTGGATGAGTCGACGAAGCTCTTGGAGGAAACTTGGAACAGTGGTGAAGCTTCCCCGGAGTAACCAGCCCACCAAGTTTACTCTATGTGTGGATAATGACTCTCACCATGGTTCGCTGGAGTCCCAAAGACTCAGAAAGAACTTTGTAGCTCTTTCCAGACTGATAGATGTCACTGACTTTGTTCCTCAGCTGTTTCTTTAGATCGTGGCCTGATGTGTTGCTTTTGGAGATCTTTTAGCTTCACTTTGTCAGACAGGTTTTATTTAAGTGATTTCCTGATTCAACAGGTCTGGGAGTAATCGGGCCTGAGTGCGTTTAGTGAAACTGAACTCGGGGGGCCAGGTAGGTTTGGATGGCTTTCTTCCCTTAATGAGTGAAGTCATCATTGACAAATTGCATTCAGTCGGATTGTCATTGTCAAATATTACTATTATCTCATATTATTATATTAAATTACTCACTACATCAAATGGCCATTCCGGGAACTGCAAGTTCAGCACTTCCACGTCGTCGTCATTTTTCAGTCCCAGAGGTTGCTGCTACTCCGTGTTCTTCTTTCCCCCCCTAAGGGTTACAGTGAACCCAAGCATCTTCCTTCACGCAGTGTTTCCCAAACACTGTCTATCCCAGCAAGCCACAGACAACACTGGCAGTTTGCTTCTCGCAATGAGCTTTAAACGATCCCACGCCTCACCAGCTTGGTGAATATCACCAAGCGGGGCCTTGAGAGTTAATGTAAAGTCTTTAGTTTTGCTGTCTAATTGAGCTTGGCAGCTTGGCACAAACAAAAGCTGTTACGCAACAGATAAACAGATTTCAAAGAAACGGATTCAAAGGAGAAGTATCAGTGAGTACAAAATGTCACAAGGCTAAATAAATCCTGATCACTTTCATGTTTATTTGTTTATCATTTCAATAATGCTTTCATATAGTCGGGGATCAAACCAAAGGACGTGTTTTTTTCTTTTTTAAATGAGGCCCTTGGGTATTTCTTACTTTGCTATTGTAACTGCCTGCCTTTGCAACACAAAATTATTATTACAGCGCGCCATTGCCAACATTTCTGTGCTTGTTTATTTTTTGGAACGGTTCTGCTGTCGTTTGAATCTGCATGGATCTCTAGCTTCTATTCGCACCATGGAAACACTTTCTGCAGCTACATACACACAGTGTTTATGTAGGGGTGTGTGTGTTTGTATGTGTGTGTGCTAACTGAATCGGTTGATCCCTGTGCTTAACGGATGGAACGGCCTGAGATTTGCTGCCCTGTGGTGCAAGCCCAAGGGACTGGGGTGTTTGCAGGTACAATACACACAATTATAGTCCGCTTGGTAAGACATGCACACAGACTCATTGCCAGCCCCAACACGTCAGTTACCCATATGTTCTTTGCACAATCCTGCCACAATCCTACTTCGGTTGCCATACTTTAGGTTTTTAAACTTTAACTCTTGCTCTGTTGCAGTCAGCACTCAACTTCTTATCCTGTACATCCACCCTTTATATCATTATACATGACACTGAGCACTAGCTTCCCAGCTCTTTTCATTTCTGTATTCAGAGTTTTACTTACACTGTACACGACCGGCTGAATCTATAAATTATGCATTTTCCTCCCCCTGATATGTGTGTATGTGTTGGAGAATGCATGCGGCTATGTCTGTATGTGTGGGTGTGTATGCATAGCAGCTGGGAGATTTCCACATGTCTCCTGGGTTCTGCTAATTAAAACATCTCCGGTCTTAATTTCACTCAGATTAAAATCACACACTAGCATCTCAGGCAGGAGGACCAGTCTAACTTGGATTCAGCTGCCGTAGTTTTGGCACAGTTTGCATAAATGTGTGTGTGTCTGTGTGTTTCTTGCCTTTGTGCTCACAGACATTAGCTTTGTGAAAACCAGTTCTCCCCGAAAACAGATTTCATGATTACAGGGCTAACCCAGATACTCGAAGACGCATGCATAAAATGGTGTGAATGTCTCGGCCTGTTTTTGACACTCTTTTCGTTAAAAATCTCCCGAAGCTGACATTTTCTTGAACTTTTCCACTCCTCATTTCCAATATTTCATGCCGCCTTGATGTTCAAGGTGTGAACGTCGGCGCTGCTTCTCGATGGCAAACCCCATTAAAGGTGACTGTTTATGGCGTGAGGGCCTTCATTAGATGAGATGAGAGCAGGTGTGTGGATGTAGCCGTGTCATTAGCTCCATGTTCTCCCTCGTCCATCGGCGCGCCTTTATGGCACATTTCACTCCCAACTAGGTCGTTCAGGTTTGCCTGGACAGATGGAAAAAACCTCAGCAGCGTCGAAACATAAAGCAGGCTGCCGCGTAATGATGCACGTGCCAATGCCTTTGTACACAGATATAATCACACTTGGTCTTCCTGCATCTCGCTGCCTTTGTTTGCACCTCTGTCGTGCCCGCAAACTAACTCCGGGTGGCGGAAAAATAGGCAGACTCGCGATTATTCTTTCCAGTCTGCCTGTCAAACTCTCTCCCTCATACGCGGGCTGTGAAACGCAAACACACACCCGTTGCGACAGGCATTCTCTTGGGGAGGAGCAGGGTAATCATCCCGCAGCACCTCTGGCAAGGCTAATTAAAGCATCGCATCTGTGCCTCATCCCACATCTGGAGCAGGTGGCGGCGTCGCCCGGAGATCCCTTGCTTCCCCGCCCTTCCTCTCTCACGTCTCGTGACTGCACTGCTAAACAATGACAACTGCAAGGGCGTGCACAAAAGCCCTTCCTCTGTCTTTTATCTGTTTTGATTGAAACTCATGTCCACAGTCAGAGTTGGCACCACTTCTAGGCCAGCGAGGGGAAAGGTGGAGTGGACTCCTTTGTCTGTGGAAGAAGAAATCAAACACAAGATTAGTTAACGCAGGCAACAATGTCGTCCTGCAGCTGATCTCAGTGCACTGATGGCTCAGCTGATACCTGTCTGTAAATCTTACTGGCAAACATATTCTAATATGCACACTATTTAGCTCTTTAGCCCTTGAAAGCGTACTAGGAGTAACCCTTGAATCTCTTTTTTGAACAAAGTGGTTTCAGACATTTTTCAGGCCTGCTCGTAGAACGAAATGATATCAGAAGTTAGTGAGGGTGGGCTCTGTCTGTGCAGCAACCCTTGAAAAAACTATCTACTACCATCAAACCACGTCTTTAGTCGGGATATCATCTGAATTTCAGGAGCAGGACCTCACTTCCTTCACGCCCCTTCCGGCCACAGGTTATATACTGTATGCCCCCTTCACCAATACCTGCTGTTCTCATTTTCATGAGTCAGATGGGGTCTCTTTTCGCCATCAGAGCCTCCTCAAGTGGGATTTAGTGAAGAAACCACGGCCATTGCAGGCTGTATCAGCCCCAGTGTTGGCTCAAGTTAGAGCTCCGTTTCTCTCCTCTTGCTGTCACTGGAGCATTTTTCAACCGGACTGAGCCAAATGAAGGAAAATAATGCACTGCAGCAGACCTCCTGCCTCTTCTCAAAATCACAGAACCAAATAAAAAATCCACTATGTGGCATTAGTGAGAGAATAATGAAAGTGAATGATGAGGCTTGAGCTTGGTTGGGCAGATGTCCACCAAAAGGCTCGGGGTTGGAGGTGCGCCCCTCGAGGGCATTAACAATGGTTTTTTTGTCTGTTGAAATGTCACAGTTTTGGGAAAGAAAAGATTCTGTATGAGTTGAATCATTAGATTAACCCATGAAATCAAATGTTAACATTAACACCAGCGCTGTTTCCTCATAGTGCAAGTCTGTCATTTCATGTAGAGTTCAACAAAACATGTCTTTAATAACTTTACTTGCACTTGCCTTCTTATATACTATACTCGAACATTTGTCTTTTCCATCCATCCCCGGGATAGTCTCTTGAAAGCCTCAGTCGCTTCCTTCATTCCTTTTCCCTTTCCCTTCCCTGGCTTCCCTCTGCTGAATACTGACACAGAATCAAACCCTCTCAAACAGAAAATCTCTTTAAAGACAGATTCAAAGTCTCAATCGGGCTGGTGAGGATAAGCGAAGGTTTATACTAGCAAAATCAAGTCAGACAGTTCGACGAGGTGATGGGAATTGACAGAGCTGGGCTGCTGAATCACAGCCAACAGGAACGTCAGGAATCCTCAATTACACCATGCTCCTGAGAGAGCAAAAATACATCTTCGTGTGTGTGCTGTTGTGATTGTGACGTGTAAATAATCAATCAAGTACCAATAAGGTAATTTGCATTGCAGCTAGTAAAAGTTTCTGTGATCATCTGCAGGCACCGCTTCCCACTTTATTATCTCCCTTCTTTACTAAATCGTTATGGGAATTACCATTCAAATTCCTATCTGGCTGATTCTTGGTGACCAGCACGTCCCTCGAGGCCCAATGACACGCCTGTAACAAGGAGCTTATTGCAGCGTTATTGCCCAAGCATCGAGACGGTTCCAGCGGCCCAAGGGCACATGTGATGGCGCTGACAGGTCCCGAGGACTCGGCTGTCACTGTCAGGGAGCCAGCGGGTTGGTTAGATGCAGTTGTCAAACGACGGGGCGAGGAAACAGAGACGGCAGCAAATACTTGGGCATATTTTGATGCACGCGTATTGTTTCGGCGCTCGTTCATATGCAAACAAACAGCGCGTATCGGAGCGTGACTGCGTGCAGGACATAATGGTGGTCTCGCTGTGATGTGACAAGAGCACGCACACATAAAACACACACGCGCGCGCGAACTCAACCTGGTGAGTCCTTCGGGAGCGCCTGACAGCTCTGCCCTGAGCTTCCAATCCGTCTCAGGGAGCTCCAAACACCCAGTGCAATTACTCTTTCTTGCTGACTGCACCTGCACAACATAATTGAGAAGGCTACTGGGGCTTTGTCACTTAAGGTAAAGATGTAAAAGAAAAAAAAGTGCCCTGGCTAAGCTGCAGAACTGCAGCACAGGGCTATTACACCTCAAACAGCTAGCGCGTCAGGGGGCACACACACTCTAGCTGAGCTCTCGCATGTTTACTGAAGGACACTGCGCTGGACTTGCGAGGAAAAGTAACTCCGGATTGTCCACAGTAACTTTTCTGTGAAACATTCTGTGATAAATTTGCAAGATTTGAACTGTGCATACAGTTCTGTCAGCCAGACTGAGAGCATAAAATATGCATGCGCTGTCTGCCGTTCGAGGTTGGCATTACTGGTTTGAGAGTCTGTTTTAATGATCAGAGGTTTAATTAAGCTCTGGCAGAGCGACTAGGACTGGCTTCGTGAGACCAGGGGATCCCCAGTATCCCCTAGTTTTACTTTAATGAAACCAGCAGCAGGTCATTGTCTCTAATGAGGAAACTGACTTGGGCCTCATTAGATGTCTTTTATCTCTTTCTATATGTTGTGAATGACAGAAAAAAACATCCTAATGTTCAGGTCATTTGTGTTAAACTCTCTAGTAGACGTCACTCTGCCTTATGAATGAACTGGGGGAAGAAAATGCAAGTGATGCCACTTTAATTATTAATAAAGCATTTATGGTGCTCCGGCTTCTGGGATGATCTCTGTCAGTGGCTCTTTTGCTTGTGGCTGTCTCGGTTAGGAGCCAAATTCCTTCATCGTTTCATGGATCACGTGAGAGAGACCTTGCTGAAGTCCACCTCTAAGTTAAACCACTGGAGGCCAGCAAAAACAAAATCTTAAGCAGTCGTTTATTTCCTTCTGAGGTCCAGCGAAAACAAATAAAACAAGAGCGCATAAACAAGAAATGGCATCATTTTTTTTTTTTACTGTATTTTTTCATTGCTGCACAGGACCTGGGAACATATGTTTGCTCATGCAGCGATGAATGATTTTGACAACTGTAATCAGGGAACATAAGTGGATATCAGCAGAAAAGGCAAAATCTGATTCATTTGTAATGCTTGCCTGGTTGTTTTTTATTCATTTACTTTTCCCATCCATACGTTTTTTTTGCGCTTATCCAATCTGGTCTTTAAATCTGACCAGATTTACAACCATCTCCCAAGACCTGAAGTGGGAGACCAACATCAACTCCATCCTCAAAAAGACCCAGCAGAGGATGTACTTCCTGAGACAACTGGGGAAGTACAGTCTTCCACAGGAGCTGCTGATCCAGTTCTACACTGCGGTCATTGAGTCTGTCCTGTGCTCCTCCATCACAGTCTGATATGGTGCAGCCACTAAACAGGACAGGAGCAGACTGCAGCGGACTGTATGGGCAGCAGAAAGGATCATCGGCGCCCCCCTGCCCTCCATCCAGGATCTGTACCTCTCAAGAACCAGGAAACGGGCAGGGAAAATCATCACAGACCCCTCACACCCTGGACACAGACTTTTTGATCGGCTGCCCTCTGGCAGACGGTACAGAAGCCTGCAGACCAGGACCACCCGACATAGGAACAGTTTCTTTCCCCTCGCCATCTCCCTTCTAAACTGTTCACCTGTCACACTGCTCCCACTGCCAGACTGCAACTGCACCTTATGTACATTCTGTAGTATTCACTCCACCTCACTTCATTTCTGTATTTTATGTATATGAGTTTAGATTAGTTATTTATAGTTGGTTTACACAGCTTTGTGTATGTATGTGTATGCATGTGTAATGTATATATAGACGTGTGTGTGTGTGTGTGTGTGTGTGTGTGTGTGTGTGTGTGTGTGTGTGTGTGTGTGTGTGTGTGTGTGATTTACATTGCTGTGCTTGAGAGCCACCATCTACCGGAACCAAATTCCTTGTATGTGTCTGCACATATACTTGGCCAATAAACACGATTCTGATTCTGATGTCATTACTTGTTTCCGGGTCCAAACTCTGCTTCATGTCCCAAAGTCAAACGAACACTGAGAGTTAAAAACTAAAATGATAAAATGATCAGTGTGGCTGAAGTTGGGCTAGCTGGTATATAATTATGTGCTACATTGTGGCTAGCTACATAGCTATGGTAAGCATGATATAAACACAGTGAAGCTGATAAACGCTAACTTTTTTCCACTCATTGAAAGTTAACACAAGGGACGATGGTTAGAGACAAATGTAATCGCATGGCAGGATGCCTTAAATGGACCAAACTTCAGTCAGGAGAACAACTGAGATAATCCATCCATAATACGAGGTTCGTTATTAATATACTGCTGCATGGGCTGGGCTGTAGTTACATCATAAGGTTTTAAAAACTGAGCTTGAAAGCGTGCTGCCAATGAATAATTCAATTCAATTCAATTCAATTTCAATTCAATTCAATTTTATTTATATAGCGCCAAATCACAACAAATGTCGCCTCAAGGCGCTTCATAGATACAGAGAAAAGCCCAACAATCATATGACCCCCTATGAGCAAGCACTTTGGCGACAGTGGGAAGGAAAAACTCCCTTTTAACAGGAAGAAACCTCCGGCAGAACCAGGCTCAGGGAGGGGCGGCCATCTGCTGCGACCGGTTGGGGTGAGAGAAGGAAGACAGGATAAAGACATGCTGTGGAAGAGAGACAGAGGTTAATAACAGATATGATTCAATACAGAGAGGTCTGTTAATACATAGTGAGTGAGAAAGGTGACTGGAAAGGAAAAACTCAATGCATCATGGGAATCCCCCGGCAGCCTACATCTATTGCAGCATAACTAAGGGAGGATTCAGGGTCACCTGGTCCAGCCCTAACTATATGCTTTAGCAAAAAGGAAGGTTTTAAGCCTAATCTTAAAAGTAGAGATAGTGTCTGTCTCCTGAATCCAAACTGGAAGCTGGTTCCACAGAAGAGGGGCCTGAAAACTGAAGGCTCTCCCTCCCATTCTACTTTTAAATACTCTAGGAACAACAAGTAGGCCTGCAGAGCGAGAGCGAAGTGCTCTAATAGGGTAATATGGTACTACAAGGTCATTAAGATAAGATGGGGCCTGATTATTTAAGACCTTGTATGTGAGGAGCAGGATTTTGAATTCAATTCTGGATTTAACAGGAAGCCAATGAAGGGAAGCCAAAACAGGAGAAATCTGCTCTCTCTTTCTAGTCCCTGTCAGTACTCTTGCTGCAGCATTTTGGATTAACTGAAGGCTTTTCAGTGAGTTTTTTGGACATCCTGATAATAATGAATTGCAGTAGTCTAGCCTGGAAGTAATAAATGCATGAACTAGTTTTTCAGCGTCACTCTGAGACAGGATATTTCTAATTTTAGAGATGTTGCGCAAATGGAAGAACGCAGTCTTACATATTTGTTTAATATGTGCGTTGAAGGACATATCCTGGTCAAAAATGACTCCAAGGTTCCTCACAGTGTTACTGGAGGCCAAGGTAATGCCATCCAGAGTAAGAATCTGGTTAGATACCATATTTCTAAGCTTTTCAGCGCCGAGTACAATGACCTCAGTTTTATCTGAGTTAAGAAGCAGAAAGTTAGTGGCCATCCAAGTCTTTATGTCTTTAAGACATTCCTGCAGTTTAACTAATTGGTGTGTGTTATCTGGCTTCATGGACAGATAGAGCTGGGTGTCATCTGCATAGCAGTGAAAATGTATGCTATGTCTTCTAATGATGCTGCCTAGGGGAAGCATGTATAATGTAAACAGAATTGGTCCTAGCACCGAACCCTGTGGAACTCCATAATTAACCTCAGTGTGTGAGGAGGACTCTCCATTTACATGCACAAATTGGAGTCTATTAGATAGATATGATACAAACCACTGCAGTGCAATACCTGTAATACCTACAGCATGTTCTAATCGCTCTAATAGAATATTATGGTCAACAGAATCTCTACAATAGTGGTAATAAAAACCGAGAGAGGTTGACAGTGATCACTGACTTTTTTTAGGGGCTTGTTCAGATTAAATAGAGCAAAATAAAAAACAATAAAACATGTTAAAAACACAACAGCCTTAATAAACACAGAGTAGTTTGGACCTGGAAGTAGGTTTCATACGTCATCACTTAAAGACCGTATTGGATAAGCAGAAGTCACAACTTATGCTTCGAAACTGCTCACACCTGTGAGCAATTCAGAATCACCAATTAACCTAAACCCACTAACTTTGGACTGTGGGATACGCGGAGAGAAACCACGCAATTGTGGAGAGAACATCCAAACTCCACACAGAAAAGCCCCGGCCAGATGGCGGATTTGAACCATTGAGTTCTACACTTGCTGCAGGTTATGTTTGTAGAGATTCTGCACCTTGATCTGCACAACAAGAGTTACAGTCATCATCTGTTCAACTCAATTTCAATTCAATTTTATTTATATAACACCAAATCCCAACAGCAGTTGCCTCAAGGCGCTTTATATTGTAAGGGAAAGACTCTACAATAGAGGCAGCACAGTGGCACGGTGGTTAGCACTGTTGCCGCACAGCAAGAATGTCCTGAGTTCAATTCCACCATCAGTTCTACACTTGCTGCAGTAGAGTAGTTTGCGTGGGTTCCCCCCGGGTACTCCGACTTCCTCCCACTGTCCAAAGACATGCAGTGGGGATAGGTTAATTGGTTAATCCAAATTGCCCATAGGTGTGAATGTGAGTGCGAATGGTTGTCTGTCCCTGTGTGTTATCCCTGCGACAGACTGGCCACCTGTCCATGGTGTACCCCGCCTCTCGCCCTATGACAGCTGGGATAGGCTCCAGCGACCCTGAAAAGGATAAGCGGAAGCGAATGGATGCACTCTACAATAATAAAATTCAGTTAAAGATGATGGAGGTGGAGTCCATCTGACCCCTTGGTGAAAGACTCCCTAAATAATCCCGAAGACAGACACAACAGTGACCTGGTCAGTCTATAGGAAAGGTTTCTTAGTCGTAAACAATCTGGCACCAGTTCTTCTAGCTGCGTGTACTTCCCAAGATAGTGATTTTCCAGTGTCAAACAATTCCTCTAAAAGTTTCCACACTTTTCTGTTTCCGGTTTTTGGCATTCTGCGGATCTAGACAAAGGTGCCTGGCCACTCTGGGCCCCCTGTTGTTCCTGCTTTACTCTCCATGCTTGTGGGTATTTGGATTACCGAGACCATTTCAAACAACATCCCTTTGATTTTCACCTGGATCTGCCCGTCACTCCAGCTCAGACTCTTTCTCTTTGTCTGTCCTTGCCTGAACCCACAGCCTAATATTCATGAATTTGTACATGTGCATTGAATTCTGTTGAATTGTTAACCAAATGCAAGATGGCATTAGTTCCTCTATAAAAACTTTTAACAATACATTTCTCTCTATTTTTTCTCCTCACGGCTCCATTTCTCCATC
This sequence comes from Neolamprologus multifasciatus, assembly GCF_963576455.1. Classification (NCBI taxonomy): domain Eukaryota; kingdom Metazoa; phylum Chordata; class Actinopteri; order Cichliformes; family Cichlidae; genus Neolamprologus; species Neolamprologus multifasciatus. The sequence goes on from NC_140460.1 coordinate 21,918,170, forward strand.
ATCTTTTCTATACCTCCGCCCCATCAGTCTGCTCCTTCCATCCTCAAATCCTCAAATTTGCTTCTTTACCATTTCTCTTGCATCTTCTCACTCATCTCCCATCTCCTCCTCCCTCCATCCCACCTGTGAAAATATATTTTATCCCTCTCGCTTATGTATTCCCCCCGAAGGCACACTAAGCTCTTTTCCTATCTCCTCCTGCTCTCTCTTAGCCCACTCTCATTCTCCCGTCTTTCTTATTCCATCATTTGTGTGCTAACTTGTACAGAATAGACACACTCCCCTGTCATTTGTCAACACTGTCAGCTCAGATAGAAAGAAGCCTCCTACCTACCTGTCTACCGCCCACCCTGCTTCTTTATGTCAAACCCCAGCACAGTGGAGTAGGTAGTGCCTAAGCCTTCTGAATCACATCCGATATCAAGGACAGCACCCAGTCACAGAGATTTGACCCTGTAGGTGATACAAAGCTGTCACAAAAACTAGAGAATGTGCCAGTTGCCTTTACTGGAAATCTTCCTTAAAGGTAGAATGAGAAACTTGACTAATGAAACATGAACATGCAAAGCAAGACCTTCAGAATAAGAACACTAAGTCCTAGAAAATAAGACTCCGAAGGCTTCTGATAGCAGCAGCTTATTCCTGGCGCACTGTCATACAGAAGAAGAAGGGGGAAAAAATGAACTAATCCTTGAAAAGTCAACCGGAGCGCAGCACATTGTGATTTGTTTGCATGTTAAGACATCTTGAAGCTTTTGTTTGATCTAAGCATATGACAAACTCTGGTTTCCCTAGTCCAGTTCCAATTACTACACAAGTGAAGAGTTTTCTTTTAGCTCATAAAAGAGCTGCCAGCACTCAGACACATTGGCATATGAAAGTATTTCTTTTTTTTTGTAGCGATTCAATCAGTTCAAAATTAATTTGAAGACAGAACCACTAAGTTATAATTAAATCTGTATTAAAGAGTTTTAGGTTCGTTTTGGTTCACCGGGAGTTCACAACCTCTCGGTTTTTGCTAATTCAAACATTGTCCTTAAGCACATTCACTGAATTTCACTTTGCTTTACATTCATGAAAAATGAAAAAATTGAATACATATTTGGTTCCTGAGTGGGAATTCTGCTCACAGGGATGTCTGAAAATGAGCTAAATCTGAGACCAAAATGTGAACGCTTGTGGTCATATGAGTTGGTTATCCTTAAAGTTGCATGAATTGAATTCATTTTGACAAGGACGCGTATGTGTGTCTCATGTAGTAATTAGAAAAATATACACTGCCTGAAGTTATTAGACTCCTTAAGCTAGAACCTCTTTGTAGCGCTGACGCTACACTTCATTTAACCTCCTATAAGAGTGAAAATAGTCATGGCTTTTGTTAAATGATTTCTTCACTATAACATAACTTACCCCTCATCACATAGTGATGTTTCCTCTACACACTGCTTGCCTTCACATCGTCACTCGCCTCAAGAAAGGTTGCGGTTCATTTCGAAACTTTGCCACTGAAGTGTCAGAAGCAATTAAGCCTCAGCATTTGAGGTTCTGCTTTCAAGTCAAATGAGAAGGAGGGAGAATAGGGGGATAAAGGGGGCAGAAAATGAGTAAGGTCAGGCTGGTTGTGATGCAAAGATGCCGCATGCAGTGGCTGCAAATCATTTTAATCTACACCGTGATTCTTTGAAGATTTGCTTGCATAGTTCATGCAGAGAGAGGTGGTGATAAGAAGATAAAGTCCAGTCTGTACAAGCAACGTGTCCAACATTGTGAAGGTTATCAAGGACATTCGAGTTGCCTTTACATGGCCAGATGAAAAATCTTAAAAATATTAAGGGATGAAAAATTTAAAGCCTGGTTAAATGCAGTGGTGGAAAGTACACGTATACGTCCATTTACTTAAATAATGCACTCAGTGTAAGGTTCTCATACCTTATTTGAGTACATGAAATATTTATAAAAAATATAGCATAGCTTTTGGGTCTAAAAGGTTAAGCCAAAAAAGTGCCTTAAACCTGCATTCTTTCAAATTGCCAGCAGAGAGCATTTCCTCTGGTTTAAAAAAGAAGTCTGATTGTACTGAGTTCTGTGGCAGAAGGGCTAACTTGACATCAGTAAAGCCTTTCTAGATGAGCTTATCGACTCAATCTCAAGTTAGAAAATACACCATGCTGTTCGTTTTTTTACATTGGCGTCTATTTAAGCGTCAAAAGAGGGCAATAAAGCAGAACATACTTAGGAGTGGCTTACCTTTTTATTTACATAATTTATAAGTCAGATCCACCTCTTGCTGACCACATCCAGTTTCAAATCACCAAGAACCGTGACATCATTGGTGGTTATAGCCACCTTCTATATCCAGTCTGTGTCTCAGTAGTGTTTTGCACTGCAGTAGATTTCTGCTGTGCTTAATTACATAGTTAACATGCCACAACTGGGTACATTAATAAGCATACACATTTGTCACAAAAGGTGACCATTAGCGAAAAGTGAGTAGGTGAGTACTGAGTAACTGTAGAAGAAGCAAGTGTGTGACGGAACAAGCAGCTAGAACAAAGCACACCAGAAACAAATTAAACAGAGTGGTTACTTACGTAACCTGATCCACGATAGTGAGCTGCAAACCAATGTGGAATGACTAAATTGTGATAGATGTGGACGGGACTTTTACTATTCACAGTTTTTATATTGGTATAATGTAGCCAGTATAAGCTTCACCATTAACAAACATTGTCTCAATAAGACCATATAATTTCTTACATTTTTTTTAACTAAGAAGTATCTAAGATGAGTCACACTAATATTTCTACACTTTGGAAAAATCTTTTAATATTTAAAGGTCCACTTTGAAGTCATACATTGCAATTTTTCTACACTTACCTATATTTTTATGAATTTATTTATTTCTACAACATGAGGCTATTGAGGCTTTTAAAATTCTCTTTAAAGACATTAAAATTATAATACAGTGTAAATGAAAAAAAAATATTGTCTGTCATACTGTGGAGGGTTTCTGGAGGAGATGGTTTGGGTTCACTTGTCCCCTTAAAAGGAATGGTCACTGCAGTTCAATACAATCAATAACTAACCTGTGTGACCACCTTTAACCTTTGATGAAACATCTGCCAGATGGCAGAGGGCGATGATGTCCCCATCCATAGGGTGAGAAGGGTCACTAAATGATTTCATAAGCGTGAAGTGATGTGAATTATATGCTGTGGCCTTCAGGGTCACCAGATGTCAAGCAAATTGAGCATCTATTGACTGACCTGTTTGACCCCATGAGAGAATATTTTTTGGAAGCATCCAATAGACTCATATAGAGCTTCGGGACCAGTGCCAAGGTGCAAAGTGACAAAACACCTTAATAAGACAATTGTAACCATCTGTAGTACAAGCAGAAAGCAGCTATTGTACGGGTAACTTCTCAGAAGGAGTCATGTTTGCAGTCAAGATTTTACAAGGGCCTGCAAAGGAAAGGAAAAGGAAGGATTTCTTCTCTCTGTTCTTGGTTGTCTCAGTTATTCTGCTACTCATCTTTTACATTTTACTGTTAGTTTCATTGCATTCTGTGCTTGACAGGCATCTTTAAAGGCTCAAGACAGGATCGAGGTAAACGGTCAATATTGAGCTAAAAGGCTGGGTTTTGTTTGATCTTGCATGAATTCCTCAGATAATATAAGGATATGCTGTTGTCTCTGGGCTCCACGGAGGTGGAGGGGTAGAATTACTCGCAAACTCCTGAGTTCATTACTACCCCAATGAGCAATAACCATCCCTCACTTAGCCGAAGCGCAATAAGCCCTTTAATTTCATAATTATCGATTGCTTTTGATGGCCACACCAAAAGGTCAAGATGAGTTTTTTCTTCTTTGCTCAGCTGGGCGAATGTGAAAGCAGGTTTAGTTGAAAGAAGAGTGAGGCGAGGGAGAGACTGACTCACACAGACAGACTCTCCCGCTGAGCGTTTGACAACTGGCAGGCTGATTGGAGATGGAGACACACAAACATGTACTCGCACATTTCTATCATGAAGAAAAAACTGTGGACTATACACATGTACCAGACACACATAACCGTCTGAGAAATTCGCACATAGATTTTCACAGCCTTGAGGACAGAGAGCTAGAAAACACTTTCTTTTACCTGGATTTTTTGAAACCATGAAAACATCCACAGCACAGTTTGTAAGCACTCCCAAAGGACACCTCATTTGATGCAAGGGAACAGTTCAAAAAAATCTGTTTATAAAGAATCCTAAACACACACAGAGTGGGAATCTGATTTGTCCTGTCTGGATATCATTGCCTTAAAATTCACTTCAGATCCTTTAACAGTCTCCTGCAGCAGCTCTGCATTTCCATCTCTGTTCCAGTGGCTGCTCCGCGCAGCTCCCTCGCCTTTGTATGTTTCTTTGCTCTTTGTTTGTCTTTTTCTTCTTGCTTTATCCTCAGTGCTGGCTTTATACTGCCTGTGGATGGAAGTCTTTTTTGATCCAAAAATTGGATCAAAAGGGCGACAAGATATATGAGCTCTAATAATAAATAAAGAAAAAAAATCTAATCTTTAGTTACATTTTTTGAATTAATGTTTGCTAGCATAACATACAGAAAACACTATTAACTGACATACTGCCATTAAATGACTGCGATCACGTGGGCCTAGATTACAGAGGTTTGTCACTGTTATCCAGAGTTGCTAGTACTAGTAATAGCGAAACTTGGAAAAACATTGTGATCCAACTTGTAAGTTGTGTTTTATGATGAAAACCAACACACTTTAAAAGGCACAGCTTTTACTTTGAAGGCAGCCGTTCTCCATTTCTGGTTTGTGTTGTGCTTTTCACAGTTTCACTACTGCTCAATGAGTGGTTGGCAGGTGTTTTCCAGGTAAACTGCTAGCAATAGGTGCAGCACTGTATAGCCTACCTCTTCGCACCCCAGTTTGACCTAGCTTCAGGAGAAGAACATTTTCCCCCATTGATCCGTGGGTGCCAGGTGCTTACTGACTCTAAGTCTGCTTGACTGATGCTTTATCAACTGATTTCACAGACAGTCTGCAATCTTCACTAACCACTTGCAAAATGCTCATTGCATTCATTGACCACTGAATTAATTTTTCTCTAGTGACCATTGGTTGCCAGTGCTTGCCGACAAGTCTCCAGGCCTAGTTGACTGGAGCCATAGCTACGATGCATCGTCTACCAATGAGTCATTTGTTATCAAACAAAGTAACTCAAAATTAACAATTTAACTGACCAGCTTGGAGGTGACTCAAGCCACTTTATTTACATAAGATTCATAGACCCGTAGCTGATATTAACTAAAGAAACACTGCAGTGTTGAAATACCCCAAACTGTTGTTAACATTCCTATTTGATGCTAAATAAAATTATAAAACCTGGCTTTTCTTACTTCAGATTATATAAAACACTGTGTCAAATAATACTTGGCCAAGCTTCCTTGCTCTTTAGCAAGAAATATTAGGAATACATAATAAAGTAACACCTAAAGTCATGTTTTGGGGTCTTGTTGCTAGTGACTAATGAACTACAGTACTAAGCTAATGCTAGCTATTGTGGCTCAAGACATTAAGCCTTCACACACTGGCACTGAAACAGTTACTGCTTAAAGAAAATGCTACAAGTGAAACTTCTAATGAATGCAAGTAATATAAAACATACAAATTAGCATCCTCATCATATATTAGTTAGTTTTATTTAAAGATTAAACTACAGAAGCTGATTAAATGAACCCACAGTGAAGTCATAGATAAAATTACCTCACGCTTTGTCCTGTTTCAATCACCCCCTCACATCCCCCCTAATGCTGTCATACCTACAATTCCTGACTCATCAGACACTATTGTCATGCAGCCTCCATCGGCGTGCACACAGGGCTAAGTTATTGGCCCTTTTTTAATAAGGCTATGGATTGTTTGAGGAATGGCACTGGCACCACTGTTGATTATATCGAAAGCCTGTTGTTTTATATCCTGCGAATGTCAGATTTCTGCTATTTACATCCCTCAACTCCTGGGCGCCAGCGAATGGTTATTGATTTTGCCAGAGATTAATGGGGGTGGCTGCGTGGAATTAAAAACAAAAAGACAAAAAGAGGGACCAGTGGAGGAGAAATTGAGGAGTGTTTTGTAGTAAAGACAATCGGCTAAACGACGAAATGAGAAGAGGAAGATCAGGGATATTCAGGGACAAACTCAACTTTGCAGACTCAAGAAAACTCATAAAGCGATGTCACAAAGCGGTGATCACGGAGCTTACACTTTTACTTGGATAAGTTCTAAAGCAACTTATGCACAGGGGTGCCTCATTTGGGTGTCCATCTCTGCCGGCTCTGTAAACAAAATAGTTCCATATTTCTGTGTTGGCACCAGTTTTTCAAGCAGTTTTTCGACGTGTTGGGATTCAGTTCAAGACTTGGCCGACTGTTTGATGCTGCTGCCATGTTTTCAACCAATTGTCTCTATTGAATTTTGCGCCTACAGCTACAGTTCATGGTCAAGATCCAGACTACAGCTCAGTCTGTTCAAGGCTTTCTTCTTACTCTTTAAAGAAAAAAAGGAGAGAAAAAGATACCCCTCTCAGGCACTCTGTTGCACATCAACAATCTGTGATGTTCAGAGTATCCCAGGAGTTATGTTTCAACTAAATTATGTTGTAATGTACATTTTTAAGAGATCCTACCCAGTGTTTTGGCTCCTTTCTTCCTTAGGTTGTTGCATTGAGCTTCAGCTTTTCCTGCATTTCCAAGAATGTCTTTGAGAAAAATTCTTCTTTTGCCAAAAGTGTGTTGTGATTGCTTTGAAGGTGTTTTATATTAAGGAAGCTTTCAGTTGTATCACACGATTTTTCTTAGTATTGGGGGAAAAAAACATGTTTACCCAGTTTAGTTTTAGTGAAAGCAGACTAAAATGTATGTAGTTAGGTGAAACTCAGCTGTAATAATGCAAATGTAAATGTAACAATGACAATATTTTGATGAAAATATGAAATGGTTACTGTTGGGCATTAATCACATATCTCATCATCAGCTCTGGTATCAAGTAAATTACTACAGTGGATTTTCCACCTCTTTCTTGCTTTTTCTGATTTAGAGAATTAGTTCATTGAGACACAATGAGCTGGAAAGAAGAAAAAAAAGAAAGAAACTTTACAAACATACATGGAAGATTGCACTAACTACCCATAACGTCATCCATGATTTGAAAATAGATGTGACAAACTAGTGAGTCTGCTGGCTGAGAAACTAAGAAGACTAGTGTTTCCACAAAACATGAAGGTTTGGTCAAACTAAATTAACTATTTGAAAAAATACCATGTCTCCCTCCCCTCACCCCGACTGGCCACAGCAGGGTCTGGTTCTGGCTTCCCACTGTCACCAAAGCGCTTGCTCATAGGGGGTCATATGACTTTTGGGTTTTTTTCTGTTTTCACTGTAATAGTGTCGGGTCTTTACCTTACAATCAAAAGTGCCTTCAGACAACTGTTGTTGTGATTTGGCGCTATTTAAATGAAACTAAATTGAATCTCTGGGAGATTTTTCTTTTTTACATTTTCAGCCCATAGTGCCAAGACAGCAATGGCAGATAGACAAAAAAAACCACCCAAAAAATATAAAATATATATTTCAGTTTGGAATTGAAGAAGATTTATGTCAATCCAAATGTATGAGTGAAGCTTTGAAGGGCAGAGGAGACGAGGAAGAACGGGTTTTGAAGGAAGAGGAGTTGGTTGAGGTAGAAAAGTGAATGAGTGATAGAAGAGCGGTTCGGGGACCTTGGGAAAGAAGAGACAAGGACTGAGTCAGGAGAAAGAGCGCCATCAAAAAACTGATAGAAGAGAGTGATTGGGAAAAATGTGAACGAGCGTTTAAAAAAACAGATGGGTTGTGTAAGAGGAAGAGCGTAAAGGAGATGACAGGAGCGGAATGAGGTGGTGGGAAGACGGAGGGAGGGAGGCCGGTGACCGAGCACAGATAGATGAATGACATTTTGGATTCTCTCAGCAATAAAGCGTCTCCCTAGACACAGGCTGTCTGGGTTTAGATAGAGGCCGTCACACTGAAGGGCTCATTTGCCTTTCAGTTGCTCATTACATCCAACCCCAACTTATTTCCTCCGCTGGGAGGCCAGTGTCCCCCGCGGCGCTCCGACTGTTGATGTGTTTACACATGCAGCCGGGCGTGTGTTCTTACACGCAGGATGTTTTTGCATGTGGTGCATGGTAGTGCTTCTCTGTGTGTCTGTGAGTGTGTGTGTTTGAAAGCGTGTATCGTATCTTACTGGCATGTTGTTGGCGACGCGCCGATTTGCTGTGTACATAATATGAATGCGACTGCTGTTTTTGGAATAATTCAACTTAGTGAATCAAACACGCAAACACGCACACCATAATGTGATTTGTGACAGGACAGCGAAGCTAAATGCACTTGAAGCACAAAAGCACGCACGCATATTTACACCAAAGGCAGATGTCAAGCATATTCCTAGCTCTGATATTAAAACACGGAGGCCTCACAGCATAAATGTTCTCGAACCTTCGTTTATAATGATTTCTCCCATATGGTTTCTACTAATATTCTGCTTGGAGCCAACTCACTGGAACTGACACACACATGCAAAAGCAATCTTGTGTGTGCGCACACATCACGGAGTGTATGCGTGCGCTGATCACAGGCAGCCCTTCTGTGCTACATTAACTGCAAACCTCATTTCCTCACAAAGAGAAGCCACTGGCTGAAAATTGGCTGGGACGAGTCATTAAACCTGTGTCTGACTCACACACACACATGCAAACACACATGCAAACACACATCTGTTATACAAATGACCCCCCACCCTCACCCCAACCACAGACAGCCACCATCCACTTCCCCCATCCACCTGTGTCGGTGTATCAGGTGATTTTTCAGCACCCGCTGAGAAATGATCGGCCTTTTGATGGAGGAGGTCCGGTATGTACAAACGTGCATGTGCCTTCAAGTGTATTACATGGCAGACCTAGTAGCAGCGACTTCAGTGGTAAAAGAATTAAGACACGTAGAAATGTGTGGGAACAAAAAAAAATGCAAAAAGGTAAATAAGTGAACAAGAAATCGAGAGGAAGTAAAGAAGGAAGTGACGGGAAAGAAGATAAAGACAAAGATGAGGAAAGAGAAAAAAGTTGGTTAGAAAAATCAGAGAAGGACAAAGAGGAAGAGGAGGTAGGAAGAGGCACAACAGGGGGTCAGTCAGTGAGCATTAAAGGAAAGAGTCCCTGCTGATAGATGATTGATGGCACGAAACCCCCACTGGCCCCAGATCTGCTACCCAGAGCTTTCAGGGACAACGTGAAGTTAAACGTCTGGGGAAGAGTGGGCACCCTGATTAGCCAAAGCTAATAAAAAAAAATCCTTATATATGAATATATTTGCGCTGGCCTTATTTCTGGACCCAAAGCAAGACTGAATTCAACATTTTTAAATAAATGAATCACAGACACTGCTCATAATTGTAAAAACATCTTGCATCTCCTTTTGGATAACTTTCCTGACGAAAAATATGTAAATATGTCAGTACACGGAATATTTCGAAATTTCATATTCACCAACTATTTCACTATTTCATGGACTAACAGTTGAAGTTTTTTAATCTCGTGTGAGGAGAATCAAAACATCTCATTGCCATGGCAAAAAATAAGTTGTGAAAACATCTCAAGGCATCTCAACTTGTGATGGATGTTTTCTACATATTTAGCTGTTTTGCTTTAATAAATCATCTGGAAGCAGCCATTAAGGAGCTTTTATACTTTGGAGTTGAATTGAAGGACAGATTTCAAAATTAGTGGGCAGCAGGCTTTGTTTGCAAATCTCAACTGTCAAATGTTGCTGTAAACAAATGCATGAAACATAATAAAGCATGAGGAAGTGTTAGTTATTATTAATATTCGGATTTTTCTGAGGTGAGTGATAACAGTGATGGTTTCACTGTTTACATGGCCAATAACATCTGGCCAGTGTTATTCTTTTGGGTGAGTGTTGAAATTTACGGCAGCTTTCCTGTCACGGTGTGTTGCAAAACTGTGTAATAAAAGTAAGATTCAGGAAAGGAAATAAACTTTGTGTTTCTGGAACGGTTATTCCACCAGTATGTAGGAGCTCTTTAATCAGAATAATAAAATATAATTATCGTTGTTATAGATGAATTTTCAAATTAATTGTTTTACAAAAATAAAATACTAAAAAGCACATTATTAACTTTTCATTAAGATGCCAAATTATGCCTATTTACTTGTATTATTAAAAGGAAAAAAAATAGTTCTGGTGATTGAATGTTGTAAATTATGACTTATGACTTGTAATTTTTCCTGATAAATAACAATCAAATTTTAAGATTTACATTTCTAAAATATTTGTGTTTTCTTGTTTTTATGACAAGTAGTTGAAGAAATTCATTAAGCACTGAACATTTACAGTTATAAACAGCAAAATTGTATCACACTGTAAAACATATATTTTATACAGAAAAGTAGTGTTATGATTTAACCGTATTAAACCATTGTTTACAGTAGATTGTAAATTAACAGAATCTAACTTTACTCCAGTATAACAGGTACAGTTGATACACTGCACTTTTTTCTTTTCTTGAGGGAAAGGTTTCTTTTATTCTCAGACCTTACTGACATCATCTGCAGAGAAAAAAGAAATTGGTGCTTAGTTTAATATATGCAAGGGACCAAAAAAAGTAAAAGTTTGCCAGATGCCGTCTCATCAAGTGGCACCTTCAGAGATAAGGACGTGGAGAGGAGGCCTGATTAGGAATAGGTCAATAAAGTTCTTCAAAGTTTCTCAATTTGCAAATGTAGAAAAAATCTTTACTATTTTCAACTTTTTTAGAAAAAAAGTATTTAGCGACCATGTATTATACAATTGTTGCTTTTCCGATTATTATTATTATTAATACCTTTATTTAATGAGATAGTCCTGATGACATTAAATGTCCTCTACTGGGCAAGGTAGTGGCTACATAAAAGCAAAACATCCCAAAAAATGCTACAAAAACATAATAAAATGCAAGATCTACAACGTTATATACAAATACTCCTAACAGAAAACATTAGCAGCCTCTCAAGAGAAAAAAAAAACAAAAAATACATCCACAGGTCTGACTCTAGTCCTTATGAACACAAACAGATATTTGAAAAGATTCAACCTCAGGTCTTTTGGTAAATGATTCCAGGTCCAAAGTGCGTGGTAATATCTACCAGTTATTATGTTGTTACCAGCCTGGCAGTCAGTAGTCTTGCCTCGTAAGGCTAGAAATCCAGCCTCACTGAACTAAAAATAAGATTATGAATTTCATTGTTTCACTTTAGCATATAAAACTTTACTAGCGGTCACGCTGACCCTTTATAGTGCATTTGAAACTGTACTAAAGGGCTTAGAAATATCATGAATATTGAAGTCGTTATTAAATATCTTTAAAATTTTTACCATTCTATTAACCAAGGGCAACCTGCTGTGAGAAAAAGAAAAGTACCCTACTGGAGTTTAATTTTCACTATCAGTGAAATAAGAGTAAATTTTTTTTTTTCCTCTGAGTCTCATTTGGGATGAAACCCTTCATTTCATATACACTAAGCCCATGTGTGAGCTGAGTCTGTAAGCTGTGTGGCTGCTTCGTCAGCATCACCTCAAGGCTGTGTAGCTTCTGTCTAGCATGGAAGAAGAAAATGATGATGATGGTGATGATGATGGTAGCATTGGAAGCAGTGATGAACTGCCTGCCACTCTCCCGGGATTTTTGAAGCCAGGTGTGTGGGAGAGGTGATAGCTTCTCTTGAAAGAAGGGTTTAATATAGTGTCGGCCCACCCTTTGCAGCTATAACAGCTTCAGGTCTTCTGGGAAGGCTTTCCACAGGTTTAGGAATGTTTGTGGGAATTTTTGACCATTCTTCCAGAAGCAAATTTGATGTTGGATGAGAAATCCTGGCTCACAGTCTGCTCTAATCCATCCCAAAGGTATATTTTCAGGCTGAGGTCAGGACTCTGTGCAGGCCAGTCAAGTTCTTCCACACCAAACCTCCTCCATATCTTTATGGAACTTGCTTTGTGCACTGGTGCACAGCCATGTTGGAACAGGAAGGGACCGTCCCCAAACTGTTCCCACAAAGTTGGGAACATGAAATTGTCCAAAATGTCTTGGTATTCTGAAGCATTAAGATTTCCTGTTATAGGAACTAAGGGCCAAGCAAAACTCCAAAAAAAACCCCAACGCAACACCATAATCCTCCCTCAACCAAACTTTACACTTAGCACAGTGCAGTCAGACAAGTACCGTTCACCTGGCAACAACCAAACCCAGACAGACGCCAGATGAAAACACTTGATTCATCACTTAGGAGCAGTGGAGATGAGTTATCTTGAATCCAGTGAAGTGCTTTACACCACTGCATTCGACACTTTGCATTGTGCTTGGTGATGTAAGGCTTGGATGCAGCTGCTCAGTTCCATGAAGCTCTCTACACACTGTTCTTGAAATAATCTGAAGACCACATGAAGTTTGGAGGTCTGCAGTAATTGACTCTGCAGAAAGATACATCTGCACGCTACAATCCTCAGCATCTGCTGACCTTGCTCTGTGATTCCACTTTCCGGTTGAGCTGCTGTCGTTCCCAGTCGCTTCCACTTTGTTATAATTCCAGTTGATTATGGAATATTTAGTAGCGGAAAAATGTCACGACTGTGCTTGTTTCACAGGTGGCATGCTATCATGGTACCATGCTGGAATTCACTGAGCTCAAGAGAGCAACCCATTCTTTCACAAATGTTTGTAGCAGCAGTCTTGATTTTACACACCTGTGGCCATGAAAGTGATTGGAACACCTGAATGAATATTTGTGGCAATATAGTGTCTATATAAGTAGCTTTGCATGAGACAAACTTAAAAATCCTTCTTTCACATGTATTAGGCCTATACTCAGTCAATCCTTTGTCTGAAGCAGGCTCTTTAAGTTCCTTTCCCTCTAATTTCTTTTGCTTGCGATTGGCTGCCCCTTGTAAACTAAAGGTTTGAACAGCAGGTGGGTTGAGCTGCCTGTAGATGACCTTATGATGTAATGTTTTGATTGACGAGATCTTAAATGAACAAAGACCTCCTAAATCTAAAACAAAAATTAAAAATCAGCATGCAGGATATGATCATACATCCACTGGCATCATTTTCATCATTTTTACTTTAAAAAGAAATGGACCTACTTTAATAGCTCCCTTCTATTATTTCTCTGGTGCAGACCGGTCTAATCAATAATTCCGAACAATGAATTTGAAATGATTGCAAAGGTGACTGAGAGAGCGCCAAATGATTTTCCGAGTGTCAGGTCATATTTTCCTCTTCAGGGCTAAACACTTGTGTAGTAAAGAAGAAAAAAAAAATTTTTTTTCTGCTTTAAAAGTGCAGTTATTGGTTTTCAAACTTGGGAGAAATTGTTTTCTTTGACCTTTATTGATCAGACTGTCCTAAAGCGGCACAAATAAAGCAGCATAAATTCTCACAAACTGAGAGCCATTCCCCTGACATGCATAAGGGATCATACTGCTAAGACCGTACGCCATGTTTGACTGTGACCTCGGTTAAGAAAGTTCAGGGGTTTGTGCCGTTGCTTTGAAGCGTCGAACCAAAACAAATATGTGAGAGGTGAATAACTCAAAGTTTTCCACAATTCGCAAGAATCACATTACTTTTCCAGCACTCATGTCATCACATGCTTGTAAATCCACTGTCAGTTTCAGTTGACAACACATTACTGTGGGCTTTAGATTTGCGTTTCATCGTTGAGAGATGTCTTGCTTGGCATCCTCTGATAACATTTTTTAAAAAGTCTAAGAAATCCAGGATGGAAGTGGATGTTTGCCCCTCGTGCTGCTAAAACCAACTGCTGCAAACTTTTGCCCCGTGCACACTGCTTTTTAGAAGGAAACACGAGATGTTTTTCTTGCAGTTTGTGTAGCAGATGTCCTTGGTGATGTGGGTGTAGCTAACTGTGAACTAAAGCAGCTCCAAAACCATCCTTTGAAAAGAGCTGTGACCCCGTGCCCGAGCACCAAACCTGCCCTCTTTAACCTGTCATGTCATGTTCATGCTGGTCTACTGACCCTTGCTGCTGCCTCACCACCCACTCAGTCCACCATCACAGCTCCACAAGCAAGAGCCTTTTCTGCTGTTTAAAGATTTATGCAGTATTCTCGTAGTTCTTAATCTCAATTTTCTAACATAGATGAAAAAAGAAAAGAAGTCAGACTTTTGGGACACATATACATTTTAACTTATATGGCACCCTTCATACATGCACCTTGACGGCCAGAGGAAAAAGATGGAATAATAAGTAACACAATACAGTCTGTGAAATAGAATAATACATAAAATAAGTATGAATATAAATAAAAGTGGTAGCACTTTATAATAATGTCACACTATTATATAGCACTTTTGAAGGCCCCGAAAAGTGCTATACAAATGCAGTCCATTATTATTATTATTATTATTATTATTATTATTATTATTATTATTATTATTAAGCATTACTAAGGAATTAGCAAGTGATTAGTTCAGCATTTATATACCATTACTCCTCCTTAGTATGCCATTTATAAATACAAATATGTTCATCTATCTGTTACACCATGTTCCGCTATCGCTGCTATTACATCACTATTAGTAATAATCATACACATAGTCATAATAATCTGTGTTTGTCAATGACATAGTAAGGAGGAATAATGCTATATGACTGATGAATTAACCACTTGCTCATACCTTAATCGCTAATGCTTATAGTTCCTAATAAATTTAATAATGTTTATTAGTGTGACATAATTATAAAAGTAAATAAAATGATGAAAGATGCATAAAATAAATAACAGCATATATATAATATCCATCCATCCATCTTCATCCGCTTTATCCGAGGCCAGGTCGCGGGGGCAGCAGCCTAAGCAAAGAGGCCCAGACCTCCCTCTCCCCAGCCACCTCCTCCAGATTATCCGGGGGAACACCAAGGCGTTCCCAGGCCAGCTGAGAGATATAATCTCTCCAGCGTGTCCTGGGTCTGCCCCGGGGCCTCCTCCCGGTGGGACATGCCTGGAACACCTCACCCAGGAGGCGCCCAGGGGGCATCCTTGTCAGATGCCCAAACCACCTCAGCATATATAATATTTAAAAACAAATTAATAACAAAAGTCAACAATACAAAAATAAAAATGAAAGTACAGACAAACAGGGAGTTAGCATTTGCCTGAACATGAAGCTAATGCTATAGTGCCTCAAACCTGCATTCATTGTATTGGCCAGCAGGGGGAGACTTCTCCTGTTACAAAACAATTGGCAGAATACATAGATGTCTAAAACTACCTTACTTCCTAGTGATCTACATCCACAGTTGTCCACATTCTTTTTGTATTTACTGTCTCAATTAGTAGTTTCAAGTATTACTGAATACAGCATGATTTTTATTTTTCAAAAATGCACCGTTTAGAGTAAAAAACTGTAAAAACTGAATGCTGCACATAGGGATGTCATACCTATTATAGATTTCAATACCAAATTTATAAAAATGCGACTGTACTTACTTTTGTTTTAGTACCGTAGGTACCACAGCTAGCATATGTAGCGAGGCTAGTTCTCCCAGAACCGATGGGAACAATAAAGCTACACGTGAAAATGGACTGCAGCTGCCGCTCCATCCCTAATTGTTGATAAGAAACATGCAGCAAGTAGCAACTTTTTTACTTGCTTACTTTTTTTGTCTTTTTGAGCTGGCATCGCCACTGTGAAAACAACTGTGCTCCTAGTCTAAAGGCGCAATTCCCAAAGTGTGGGCCAGCCCTGGTGGGCTGCGGGTTGCACATTGGCCTTAACGCTATACATATGCCTGGGTAGCTTTAACAATTTATAACCAAAAACCTGTTGTTGTTTTTTAAGGAAACCCATCAATTTCTCCTGTATTTTGATTAGAGGCAAGATTCAGAGTGAAGATCGGGTCACAGCACTCTTGACTTTGGGCTAGCATTATATACAATCATATGACATAAATTAATATAATGTAACGTCACATTACAGCTCATAGTAAAGTTATTACCCTACTGGGTAATAGTCCTATTTTTTTGTCTTGTGTCCTGTCAACAAAATCAGCAAAACTAAAACTATATGTTAACATTGTAACAAACAATGTGGCTAAGGAGGTCACAATTTAAAACATCTTTATTATAAAGTTGTTTTAAATCACTGACATGGCTCTAGAAGGCTATTTGGTTACAGTTTTACAGTTCAAGCCTCTTGTTGCTTTCAATGGCCGGTTTTTATGACACCGACATCTTAAAAGCATAAATGTTTAACTACAAAATGAGTGTTACCATACCAGTGTGTGATGCAATAGTATCTGCCTCTAACTCCGACAGGTTATGTTGTTCACAACTACAAAAAAGCACTTCTTACTTCAGCTGTTCTCTCAGACATAACTGTTTGTATTTAGTCGTGACAGAGCCCTGAAATACCGTCCCAAACCGAGGATTTACAGAAAAATGATCCGCTACATTATCAGATGCAATTTTGAATAACTGATAACAGCCTCGCTGCTTACTGTTCAGTCTCTTTACAGCATCTGAGAGCGGTAAGGGAAGGAGAGAGGAGAACTTTGGAAATATGAAACCTGCAACAGGAGGACAGAAACATGATAAGAGAGCAAACGCAGAGAGAAGGAAAGGATTGTAAGGAAGAGATGGAGTGCGAAATGAGAACAAGCGCGGTTCAATATTTTAGTGAGAAAGTGCTTTCGTCTTTTACTTCATGCATGGGTCAGAAATGTGTCAAAATCACTGTGCATACACTCACATGTCTCTACTTGTACCTTCTCCCCATTAATCTCCACTTTCAGAATCTGCTAAAGACTATGTACAGCACTGTGCATAAATACAATGAAATCTCCATCCTCCTTGTTTTTTATTAGCCGCCATCAATATCACTCATTCCTTCCAGTTACAAAGCTGGAAACGTCATCAGCGTAACTGAGAACATCACTTCTAGTAAAGCGATGAGTCATTGCAGTCTGTTTTACTGCTGAGGGTGTGAACATTTTACTATGAAAAAGTCTTGCCAGTGGCTCGCTCTCTCTTTTCTTTTTACTGTTTGTCTCATTTCTGCACCTGTTCAACGTGTAGTCTCATTTCTCTGTTTCATTCACCGTCCTGTCTGTTTTTGTTTCCTCTTTTCTTTCCTGTGGCTTCTGCCCATTTTTTTTCCTTTCTTCACTCTTGCTGCTGATAAATGTGCCGGTCCTTTGTTTAAGTGCACCAAACCACCTATGTTTACCTTTTGCCTGACAAGGAGCTGGCGTGGCCGGATGAATAATGGCTCTGTCTGTAAGGAGCAAAGCAGTGTGACGCTACTGTAGCTCTGCCAGGCCTCGTGAGGAGGAGTTGATGGTTTGGTCAACAAAGCATGTGACTTTGACATGAGAGCCTGCTGTTTACAGACTGTTTTCTGTCTTTTTAACTGTGGCCGTGAGATTTAGCTAACCTTAATCCATTTAATCATCTCAGTTTATGCAATTTCTAGTTGCTACCTGTGCAAGAAAAACTGCATGATCCTCCATCCATCAAACTTCTTCCCTTAGTCCATTTCAGGGTCACCGGGGTTCAGCCATAGAGTAAGAGGCACAGTACACTGAAAGAAGTGCACTGGCATTTAAAGGTTCTATTCCATGTTTTGAGTTTCCGTTTTAATAAGCTGAGCTGTTTCTCTGTGTTGTAAATGTAAAGTAGTTTATGTAATGCACCCCTCTGCCTGGCTTGTGTTTCTGCAAAAAACACCGTTGTATATTCAACCCATTGTCCTGCCTGGCATATATCAGCTCCCAGACACACCGAGATACAAATGCACACACCTGAGCCGTCAAGTGGACACGGCCTCGTGTCACCTGATGGTTTAACAGGGAAAAGAGCTGCAGCTTAATACTTACAACTCCCACCGATGGTTGTGGGAGAGAGACAGAACAATAGAGAGGACAGAAACAAAGGAATGGATGGCTAAGGGACAGAGAAAAAGAAATTAAGAATTGAGAAATAGAGAGAGAGATGTAGAGCAGATGGATTCGGACACTTTTGAAACCAGCCCAGAGAAGAGAGCATTTACAGTAGAGCGCGTCGGTGTGAATGTTAATGCTCGGGGACGTCGTTCTCGTTCTCACAAATAAAAGATTGTGTCTCTCTTTCTTTCGATTTTGTTCCTTTGCTTGGTTTTACCTTGCTTACTCACTCTGAATGAATGCTGTTTCTCTCTTATGTGTGTGTGTGTGTGTGTGTGTGTGTGTGTGCGTGTGTGTGTGTGTGTGTGTGTGTGCGCGCGCGTGTGCGCGCGTGTGTGTGTGTGCAGCTGGCTGATATTGGCTTTTGAGAGTTGTTTTCGCCTCACTTTTCACCTCTCCCCTCTGATCTTTTATCACCACACAAACTCTCTCTCTCACACACACACTTGCAACTAGGTTTCAATAACAGATTATTACAGAAGCCTCGCTAACCTTTCATCTCTACACACAGAAAAAAATATATCCTCTCACTCACACGGACACACACAAACACACACACACACGCATTTATCGATCAGACCAATTTTAGAGCCTCGCACAGACTTCCTTTGAGTTTGTAGCCACTCTTAAATCATTTCATCTAATATCTAATCTCTCTCTGTGTGTGTGTGTGTGTGTGTGTGTGTGTGTGTGTGTGGTCAGCAAATCTCATTTATCACCATAGTTCAGGTCCCCTCACTGCCATTCGGCCCATGCATCCTGTACCCGCAGCAATATGGTGGATCACAGAGGAGAGGAAGTGCGCTCATCTTTGCAGAGCCAACGATCCATAAAGCAATATAGGAGTTTATGAGCTCTCAATGTTGTTCAATATGAGGCCAAGTTCAACTATGCAATAGCCCTTTGTCCTTTTTTCTTTTCTTTTTTTGTTCTCTTTTCCTGAATTTCTTGCTATTGAGTGTGAAAATGTGAACTTTGGCTTTAAAAAATATGCAAGCAGGAGGAGAAACGCAAGTGGGTGATACTAAAGGACAGCAGTCATGGCATTAAAAGTTTAACTTACATTATTTTGAGCTTCATATAGATTTAGGTTGGAATTGGTTGTAGATTAAGACATAACATTTTTTTAAAAAGAAGCAAAACCATGAGGAGCTGGGAGTAAGTAGGAAGCCAAAAGAAATAACCCAGACAGGAACATGAGGGAGTATACACAGACACCCTGACAAAGATAGAGGGGAGGACGAGTGTTCATGCACTGAGGGCTGACTGTGAATGAGAAACAGGGGGAAACAATCAGGACAGTCACAAAGGAGGAAGTAAAACTAATAGAAGGCATGATGGAGGACAAACTTTATGAGCACCTCTATAAAAACAAAACTTCTGGCTTGCTGTTCTGAAGCATTCAGATGTGCGTTGGCATAACGCTGAGGGAAAAAAGACATTAGCAGTATTCTTAGAGGGTTGGATTTTCCAAATTTTAAGACCTGGTAAGGACCAGACTTTAGACTTTCTTTTACGGAGCAGTCAGCTACAAAGTTGAAACCGCCTGATTATTGTTGTTTAGGTCCCAATCATGCCAATGGGGCATGGATGTAGGGTGTTTTCTGGGATACTTTCAATCCATTGGTTCCTATGGGTTGTTTGAATTTAGCATTTGGGCTTGTTCTGCTTCATCCCATCGATGCTTGGACAGATTGAGTGTCACAACAACAGTTCCCTTAAGTCCCTTTATGTTACAATGATCCTAGGGTAAAAGAAAGAAATCCAAACGTCAGACAACCCCCAATGGCCAAGTTCTTGGTGACAGTGGGAAGGAAAAACTCCATTTTAACAGAAAGAAACCTCCGGCAGAACCAGGCTTAGGGAGGGGCAGCAATCTGCTGCAACCAATTGGGGGTGATGAGGTTGGGGTGGGGGGGTGGGGGGAAGAAACTCTGTGGAAGACAGCCAGAGATTTAAGGCCTTGGACTTTTTCTCAACTTCCTCAAGCTATTCCGTTGTTGGCAGGGCATGCTGTCCTGCTGAGGGAGCCCACTGCCATCGGGGAGTGCTATTTACCTAAGGTTAAGTGTATTTTAGCCTTTTCCTTATCCAAGATCCCAAAACAGGAAATTTTAAGGACATCATGTGTCATTGTTTGATGAAAAATATCATCGTTAATTGGATATATAATACATAAAAAGTTAATAGTAAACCATATATTTACTTTCAATACGTATGTGATCTGGTGTGAGTGAATTAAGGCATGGGAAACATTTCCTTTACCATGATGTTCACCACTCTAGTTTGCCTTTGTCCATGGGAAATTTTAATGTTTGCTCTACATAAGACACAATAGGCTCATTCAATCTCTATTTCCTTCACTTCTGCTCACCTAAACAGTCGGTGCTGTATCTAAAAAAAAGTGATTATTCTGTTTTAAAGTAAGACCTATTCGAAGTGGAACTGCTGACAAACTTTAATGAGCAGTTTAATTACATTGAGCCAAATCCATCCTCCATCCTGGTGCCACGCCGCACGCACACACCGACACACAAACCTCTGGTCGCGCCTGCGGTAACATGGCGATCGTGCCAGCTGAATGGAGCAGATGGTCGCAGGACTGAGGCTGGGGAGCTTGAGTGACTGGTGGAAATGCTGGCAGCGACGGAAAGAGGGCTTGATGGGCGCAAATATGAGGAACTAATTACAGTGGTAGCCACTGCATTAATCGATTGTGTTGCATTTATCATGAGCTCTGCAGACGGCCAGTTACATTACTTATTTTAGCAAAAGAGTTGAATATGGGAGACCAAAACTGTCAAGATTTAAAATAAATAAGTCATAAAAATATAATATTCAAACACAAAATAGCATTAAAAATGAATGTCGGTAATAATTCATTTATAAAATCATTGTAGTCTATTTGTCTTGTCTCTTGTGTATTTTCTGATGTTTTAATTTCCTCGTGTAGTTGCTTTTTTGTCTGTCCTCACTGTGTGTTGCAAAAAGTTTAAAAAGTTGCACTTTTTCTGTATTTAATGTCTATTTCTATTACTTTTGCTATATTTCTAGAATCTTTTAATTAACTTTATTTACTTTTTTGTATTATTTTCCTTTTTTCTCTTTATTTCTTTTGATGAATAAATGCGTGGCTGGTTTTGTGGCGTTATGGTGTTGCTCTTGACTCTTAGAAAGTTCCCTTGCTTTTCATGCCTTTCTACAGTATAGAGTTTGCAGTAAGGTAGGGAACAAAAATGGTTGTTTTTGGGCACGCAGCTAAAACTGGGAGAAAAGCCTACCCTTATCTAATTGCCCGGGGTTCCCACACACCAACAGAGTCGTGTCTACTCCCCATAATATCTTCAAAGTCTTGTAATCTCGCCAGCCAAGTAAAGTCTCCAAGTGAAACCCTCTGTAAAGGTCAACCAATGCAATTTGAATATCTTTGATTAAACGGTGTGCCGGTGCCAGACCTAGACTGTAGGTCAGTGCCTCAGAGAAATGATATCCACCCCTCTAACCCCACTTGTCCCTCCCCAAGTCTTCACTCTCGCGTCTTCCTCATTGTCGAGGGTCACGTCTGCTGCACTCCCCTTTCAGCAATTTATGTAATCCCTCAATCCTCGATTCCCTCCCACTGTTCCCTCTGTCCTTCAGCCCTCCCTCATTCACTTTCTTTCACTGTGTCGAGCTCTCGTATTCACACGGTTTTAGTCCTCAGATCTCCGCTCCTGGATGTTTCTTTGTCTTGATTTCATTCTAACGCATTCGGAGCACACACCAGTGAAGTGATTCATCAGCAGACAAGTGCTTTAGTTACAAATTCCACCATGTGCCGCCATGGCTGTAGTTATAGAATAGAGTGAGATCAGATATATGGGATTTTCCATCAGTTTTACAAGAGGGGCAAAAAAGAAAAAGCTGTTTAAGTTGTCTAGGTTAACTGGTTGTGCTGACCTTTAAGTGTTTTGTATGTATGTAATCAAGTTAGCTAGCCTGCTAGCCTTTAAGCATAATGACTACTGTGGTCATGAATGGCTGAAAATCATTAACTGTTTGCGTTTCTCCCTTTTTGAATCTGTCAGCATAGTTAATATGCTCTGTAAGACAAATTGTCTCAAACGTGACCCTTTTTTTCTTCTTCTTCTGTTTTTGTGTGTAGTTTGTCCTGGTACAGAGAACAAATTGAGCACACTCTCAGACCTGGACCAGCAGTACCGCACCCTGAAGAAGCTCTACGAGAACTGCGAAGTCGTCATGGGGAATCTGGAGATTACCAGCATTGATCGAAACCGCAACCTCTCCTTCCTCAAGGTACGGGGGTGAAACCGTCTCTGGTCCATTTGCTTTAATGGCTAGATGGCGAGCAAGAGAGAAAGACTGGGCGTTTTAGCATTCTGTATTGGGCAACAGATGGGATTCAGGACCACGGAGAGAGACAGGCAGAAAGACGGTGAATGTTTTACAATAAGAGCGCTCAGGCTCTCTCTCTGCTCACTCATTCTCTGTTTTCTTCATCGTAAACACTCACTAATTTATGGTCAGTGCTAAATCAAGATTTTTAGATAAAGGCATAATCCTCTTAAACCTGCACTGACTCAACATTGTGCTAAACCATGCATAAATCATGGACTACAAATGTGGATAGTAAAAGTGATAGTGGCTAAATATAGACAGAGATGAGGCTGGAATGTATTTTTAGAGACACAAAGAAAGAGCTGGAATGTTTCGGCATCTCAGTCGGACACAGAGATCCCAGTCAGGAGGCTTAACCCAGTTTTCATTATGTTCAAGATGTATGGTTAACACGGCGCACACAGACGGAAAAGGTTTTCTGAACTCATTAGAGTTCATTCATTGAGCAAAATGATTCTATATTGCATATTTACGAGACCCAAATATATACTATAGTCAACATTTAGAAAACACAGTCAGTTCATTTCAACATCAAGTACAATAAACGTGCTTGTTTTTGGTGTTAAATATAGATGCAATTAGCCATAAAGTGCTGTTGCAGTTTTGTTGTTGCAAATATTGGTAAATCGATTTGCGTGTCTGATTTAAATATTCTCTTTCTGTATTTAAGGCGCTCCCACAAATGTATATAGAACATGGTCAGTTGCAAAAATCTGACCCATTAGGTGATGCCAGCCCACATCACCCAATGGGTCAGTAGATGCTTTTCAACACCGCTGGCAAAATGGCACATAAGGACCACTATATGAGCTAATTATAGTTGGTGCGCACATGCATCTCCACCCCTCTCCCTCCTTTTCGTGCTGTTGAGTTAGTCAGTATGGGAGCGGTTACTGATGTTTGCTACATTCTGCACTGGTCTCTCTCAGTGTTTCTCAGTGCTCTCCATGCCATCAGAGCAACCAAATTTAAACTACTGCAGATAAAAAACAACCCCCCCCCCCTTTCTTTTTTTTGGAGTGCAGAGGTGCTGAATGAAATGTATTTTAAAAGATAACCAATTTAACAAACTCTTAAAAAGTTGGATAATGCCTTTCAGAGACAACACTTTTGCATTCAAGGCAGCTGACTCACTGAATCTCTTATCTGGTGGGAGTTACAATAATTTAACAAGCAAAGGGTTGAGAATTTTATTCACTTCAAGAGAACCCATAGATATTGATTGAAGCCCTTTGCCAAGACAATACAACACATCGCAGTACAATGGAACTCATGATAAGAGCCAGTGGTAAGAATTACAATGGAAGAAACGTCTGTGAAAGACTGCAGGCGAATGCGAATGAGAGGCACTCTGAATGCAAAGTGCCATCGCCATTCCAGCTGAACACAGTCATCTCCTGGGTCTGCAGCTGCTTTTGGAGTGTGTGTGTTTCTGCGTGTGTGTGTGTGTGTGTGTGTGTGTATGTGTGTGTGTGTGTGTGTGTGTGTATGTGTGTGTGTGTGTGTGTGTGTGTGTGTGTGTGTGTGTGTGTGTGTGTCATCCGGCCTGTGTTTTAAAATTCACTTTTTTCTCTACTGCATGCACACATACTGTATGTGCCACCAGGCCCAGTCCCTCCTCCCTGCTGTTTAATGAAGTGAGGTGCAGTCTAATTACTGGGCCAGAGCTATCAAATGAATACCATAAACAGTCCCATTAGGCCTAGCATCATTAGAGAAACAATTAGGCATCTGGGGGATTGTTAACTGAAAGTGAAGCGGGGGGGGGGGGGGGGGGGGGGGCAGTCGTAAAGCAGTAATCCTATTGGTTACAAGAAATCAGTGAGACCCCACCTGGATTTTTAAAAGCTCACTCATGGACCCTTCTAAAGCTCGGTACAGTTTAGCAGCGCTTAAAATGTTGCATAGACAAAATCAATAAAAATCAGTTCTGACTTGTTGATCACCAAACAAAACCAGATGGAAATTGTTTTCTATTCTTAACCATAAGCAGTGAAGTCACGCTGCTTCCTGTTCCTCTTGCTTGTCAGTCTGCAACTTAAAATACTGCCCCTAAACTTGGAGCATATGCATAATGGTTCATGCAAAGTTCAGCATCGGCACATCATCTGCACATACACACATCTGAGCGCAGCACACAGGCTCAAACACGTTGAGCCGCAGGCAGCGTGGAAACGCTAGGCCAGGGAAAATCAGCAGCTTGGGAGGAACATAAAGTATATATGGACGAATGGATGGCCACGGCACGGAGGGATGGAGAGGTAAAAAAAGAAGAAAAGAAGGAGAGAAAGAGAAGAGCAAGAGGGATGTCACTTTTATGGCAGGCAAAAACAGCTGCTGTGTGAAAATTACAGCGTGCAGCTATTGTGTTTGTTTGTGTGTTTATGAATGGGAGGGGGGGGGAGGTTGATACAGGGCAGAAGTGAGGAAGAGAGGGCAGCGGCAGACATGAAGGCATGGTGATTTTAGCCTGGTGAGATGCTGACAGTTAGATGGATGATATGGCTCTGCAGCCTTCTGTGGTGCAGCTTTGCTCTAAAGCACATTTCCTTGACTTTTACTTAGTCTTTGCCTCTGTTCAGTGCACTCAGATATCGCAGATTGGGGCCAACTTTTACTTACAAATACATCCTGATGCTTTTTTTCACATACCTTATAGGCCCACAAAGGTGGAGCATTTTCAGTCACTGTGCAGCTTTCCTGTGTGGAAAATATGTCAAATTTCAAGACACAGTTTTAAATAAAGGAGATACTTGAAGCCTTTAATGTCTTGATTTCTTGGCTTTGATGTGAGGTCAGATGTATTAAATTACTGCCAATGCAGAGGTCAGCTGCCCCCAAGTCGACCCCAGTCTAATCCAGAGGAAGGCGAGCAGAAATTATGTGATGAGGGTATGAACGAAGATTTTAATAGATCTTATTATCAGGTCATACAGGCCATGAAGTCAGGCTCAGCCTACAATCCTGGAAGATCAGTGTTAGACAGACTTAACACAGCCGGCTGATGATGCTTTAGCTCATCAATATGCTGATCGCTTTGCAACCCACCTCCACCTCCATCAGTGTCACAACAGTGTCCAGTATCACTGATGACTGTTTTATGTACTTATTTTAGTTAATGCTTCACATCCTGTAATACAGGGCTTAAATTATGCCGGAGATGTGCAGGAGATGTATAAAATGCAGCTTTCAAATATTGCATATTAGAAATGTTCTCTCATGCTCTCAACAAGTTTGCAGTATAGTAAGGATTTGTCTGAATGCACTCATTGGATTGACCAATAACTATAAGACCAAGGAACTCAGGTGAAGGACAAAGCAGATATTAGTCATAGATAAGAAGTGGCATCACTATCATCACTGTCAGCTGAAATTCTTAACAAGCAGTATCAGGTCTCGAAAGTTCCCAGATGTTTTCGTGCTTAGTAAAAACTTCTCTCTGAAAGTGTCGGTGGTTCTTTAGAAGTACTTTAAGCAGAGAGATGAATGTTTTGTGACCACAGTCACAGGTGTCTGAAGGGCATCACCATGCTGCTGCCTTGCATACCCCCTCTTTCTAGTTTGCTGGCCAGCTCCCTTGGACGTTGTCTGTCTGTCACTCACAATGACCTATTTTCCCAGAAGTGAAGCGAGGAGCCGCGCCAAGTGGCCCGCAGTGGCCCACAAGCAGCTAATGATGTCACCTAGGCTGAAGGACTCTTCATTAAAGCCGGATCAATCTGCCGGCTAGCGCTGCAAAACACAGGGCGCGATGCCAGGTCTGCAGCTGAGAGCGCGGCGGCGGCCGGGTGTCTATCCACGAAGCCACGAAAACGTCACACGGCGAAGCGCTCGTGTTGCAGGGTGCGCTTTAAACTCTCTCTAAAGTTCCCCCAAGAGGACTGAATCCATCACAAGTTGGGGATACAAACACACATTCTTGGACACGCACACAGTCTTGAGCAATAAAGGGAGATGAATGACACGGTCACTGAGGTGTATACTCTATGTCGACATGCAGACGGAGACACTCTTTACTGAGCTTATCTCTGGCAAACACCAGCAAGGAGAGACAGAGAGAAAACATAGATACAGCTTTTTTAACCAGGACTCATTTCCGCTTTTTTTTTTTTAAAGAATGGCAGGGAGGATGTGACTTCGGTTCAGCACAGCCGGGAAACAGAGGAGAGAGGAAAATATAAAGTCAGATGAGACAGGCGAGAAAAGAGACTTCTTCCACCAAAGGCTTTGAGCTGAAAATGAAAGCGTTCAGTTGTTCTGCAGCTCAGCTATTCTCAAAGCGTACATCCTGAGACTACGTCTGCCGCCTCTTACTGTATGCATATACGTGCATCCGAGCGAGGCCACGCTTAAGGGGAGCAAAGGTCACTCGGCTCAGAGTGGTGCTGTTCGTTTTCTTTGATGAACCTTCCTCCTTGCTCTTTTACGTCATAACCTCTTCGGATTTGGAGGGATTTTTCTTATTTTATGTCCTTGCTCTAACCCTCTGAGATCGGAGTGTTAGTCAGAGATTATGGCTTCTCCGTGTCATTATTCAGAGCTCTTCTGATCGCTCGCCTCTCTGTCTGAGAGTGCGGTCCTATGCCATTAATTTACCGCGAGGCAGTAATTCAGACTCCACTCTATCACACTTGTTTCACCGTGTCTGCCCTTCAACATGTTTGCCATTCATCCTAGTTAGTTATGATATACTATACTGACACTTACTTTGTGTACTTTCTCAAGGTGTGGCCTCTTTTTTACACCAAGGAACATCTAAAAGCTTCTGAAATATAATATTATAGAGAATGATGTTCTAGGGGAAATCCTTATATGCCGTGGGGCCACTATGCCAACGTTGTTGTTTTCTATTGAAGCAGTCTCCTCTAGGATAACAGGTCTTTGACCATAGGGCCCAGGGGGCTCAGCAAATGTTTTAGCATTCAAATTATAGAAATCATATGCTATGGCTTTCATGGTCACCAAATCCTAAACCAATTTGACCTCTAGAACTTGGACTTGTGTGGAGTCCTGTGTTAAACAGTCCACTACCTAAATTCTAGACTCTTTGTTTGGTGTATCTTGCTAGTACCTGGTTATACTTCCTTTTCTTCCAAAACTGCCTTAATTCTTTACGGCATTGATTCAAGAAGGTACAGCAAAGTCATTGTCATGTTCAAGAAATCAGTTTGAGACGATCTGAGCTTTGTGACCTGGTGTGTTATCCTTGCTGGTAGCAGCCATCAGGGGATGAGTACACTGTGGTTATAAGGGGATAAACATGGTCAGCAACAATCCTCAGGTAGGCTGTGGTGTTTAAACAATGCTCAGTTGGCACTGAGGGGCTGAAAGTGTGCCAAGAAACACCAAAAACCTCGAAGTGTTGATATAAAGCAGGACGGATCTATGCTTTCGGGTTATTTGAATCAAATTCTGATCCTAGTCAAGACTCATCAGACCAGGCAACGTTTTATTATTCCTTATTATTTCTGATGTTCCAATCTTCCAGTAGAGTTTCCAAACCTAATGGCACCTGGCAAAAGGAATAAAGAGAATCACTTGTAAATATTTTCATCACTGATTAAAAGCATCTAGTCATTGTCTCACGTCAGCTTGATTTGATAATTGCAGAATCTTCCACCACTTGCTTCTCAATGACTCTAAATCCCTCTGTGCTGTGCTTTGTGGGTGTTTGCTGCCTATTTTTATTTTGTTTTTATTTTTTGGGGGGGGAGAGGGCTGAGAAAAGAGCTCTTCCCTCAAAGTGAGGCATGTTATTTACATGGAGAGAGACAGAGAGAGGTACGGTACGGGGCCACTGTGGAGGTCAAGTACTTTCTCTCACTCTCTGTCCCTGCTCTCTATAAATGTTTCATGCTATTGTGCTCCACGTTGCTCAATAGCTGCCACAGGGCCTCTTCACCACGTAATGACACCATGATCCCGAGCGACAGTGGGAAGAAGGGGGGGCTTACTAGCTGGGTGGATCGTACAGTTTCATTAGCCTCTGAACCGCTGAGGAGCTCATAAAAGGTTGGGACTGTCGCTTGGAATGGGGGGCTGTTAGCGCCTCGCGGGCGCCCAGCAGCGTTTGCATAATTACAGCTCTTAACGCTGGGAAAATTAGCACCCTGCTCGTGCCAGCCAGCACCCTGCCAGATCACGGTGGCACTGCCCTGATGTATCTTATAGCTCGTTAATTGTCGGATAATGGAGATGTCGAAGTCCAAGAGAAGAAAAATAGAACACTTTACTCTGTGTTCTTTTTTTATTTTAAAAAAATTTGGCTCC